>NC_088835.1:30067722-31267722 GCF_904066995.2 Poecilia reticulata
TCATGCCAGTAAATCAGGAAGTTTAAATGAGGCCAAAATACTCAACCAGAACGGAGCCAGAATTCTGATGAAGGATGTAAAAGGTTTGTAGTTGAAGTTTTAAGAACTTGTTTTGGAGTTTTGACCAAATATTAAAAGGTGACCGTCTAATTTTTGAACCTTTACTTCACGACTTGCAGAGAAAACCCACAATAAGCTCCAATAGGTCGTCACGTGTCTTATTTTTAGAAATAGTTCCTGCTGAATGTTGCATATTTATGTGTTCAACAAATTAAATGGTTTTAAGTTGAAACAAGTGCAAGTTTCTCTTAAATAATTGTGTTCAGATGAAGATAAATCACACAAGTTGTACTCCTTTTACTTCTTTATCCTTTTTATTTTTAAGAGATTTAGTTTTTTCTTAATTTACAAACACAAAAATGTTTGTCCATGAAGCAAAAAAGTGAAACCAACTCCACATTCAGACTGAATATACAAACTATTCAGACATAAAGTGGTGCTGCCTGGAAGTGGTTATGGCATCTGAAGGCAAAAAATTAATGCAATAATCTTAATCTTGTCAAATATTCGGAGCATTTAATGCAGTGGGGGTTGAATCGTCGGAACCAGGGTCAGTTTATCCGTCTCGTGTTGAAGCTTAAGAATCAGATTGAACCAAACAGCAGAGAAAACATGACCTCAGAGTTTCAAACTGATAGTTTCAGAGATGCAACAACAGCTTTTGTAAATGAATATTCCTGTCAGTAGTTCACTGAACTTCATAAATACTAAATTAATTTATGCTTTTCATACGTTTAGAACTAACTAGTAAAACTAAATATTGCTAGAAAAGTTGCAGTGAGGTAGATAAAAGTAGGTAAAAGTTTTAAGCTGTCAAAGAGAACAACATTTATTTAGATTTCATTATATTTCAAAAAAATATTAGACCAGAAATTGAACCTGCTGAGGGATCAGAGATGAAAACTACCTTATGATAAATCTGTTGGAAAACATCTTTTAATAATATGTTTTGCACAACATTGAAATCAGTTGAAATATGCAGAAGTAGTAAAGAACCAGAGAAATGTACAGAGAAGCTGAATATTTTTACAGACTTGTTGAAATCTAAGTAATCTATGTGATACATGTAAACATGGCCGTTCTCACTGTAATGAGAATTATTTTTATTTTTTTTCGGGAGTAAAATATTTTGATTTGAACATAAAATGCAATTATAGTGCAAAAAAAAAGTTTGTGATATTCATGTTTCCCTATAATAATACTGTGATGTTTTTTTTAAATGTAATTAACTTTTTAAGCTCCTGCAGAGTTTACAGTGGCAACATCTGCTGACAATCCACAGTGATGCATTTAAGTACCATTTGTAAACTACGTAATCCACACATAATCTCTCTGGCTCACGTTTTATCCCCTTGTTAAAACAGCTGGAACAGTTGATTCCTTCACCTTCAGTTCAGCTTAAAGAGCCTCTTTTTTTTCTTGTTCTTGGAAAACTTTAGTCTTTTCTGTTCCTGGACCAAATGGTTGATTTCTCTGAGAAACTGGAACAAGTCGTTACCAAAGAAATCTGTTGGTAACAAATAATGCAACATTTCTGAATTTTTCTTCGACTGTTCGCTGGGATTCAGGGCCATTTCTTTTTGCACTTTTTCTGCTCTCATTGTTCCCACACTCTCTCTCAGAGCAGCTGCGGCTCACGAAGGCTGAGTGAGGAAAAGCCAGATAAAAGTATCAGCAGCACAACAAACATTCTGCAGTCGAGGAGAACGTGACCAGAGCTGAGCTCTGATTTCTGCTTCCCTCCACAAACAGACGCAGCGAAGGAGCCGTGCATGCAGGCGCTGGGTGGAGAGGTCGGATCAAACAGCCACATTTCTCTATTGTTTTTCAGGTTTACAGAGGAAAACGAAGCTCAGAACAAACAGCTCCTGCTCTGTTTGATGTTTAAAAACCTATTTTTTTTTTACAGAGGAAAGTTTTAGAGAGATTCGTGTTCAATCTGTTTTTTAATCTTGCAGCCTATCATCGTCGACAAGGCAGGAATATTAAATGGTTCAGCTGCCTTCAAACTGCAAAAATCAGTTTTAAGAAGAAAATATCTGACAAGATTAGATGTTTTTAAACAAAATTACTGAGGGAGGAATAATTTTCCAATGCAACAAACTCAAGAGGATGAATCTACTGGTAATTAGCATCATACGGAAACCTCCTGCTCAATTTAATCCAATTTGAATATCTGAGAATATCTGTAATTTAGTTTAATAAATCAAAATTATTAAATAGATTCAAAACACAAGCAGTTGGTTCAATTAATTCTGATCATCTTGAGTTTTTAAATTTGGAAAACGTGTTTCCATCTCCCCTTTAGCACTTTTTATTGGAAATTTAAAAGCCAGTTTAAGCAAGTGAAAAACCTTTTTTTTTTGCCAAATTGAGAATGTTATTTTGAATTTGTGCAGTTTCCATAAACCTTATCAATGCTTCATAATAAACATTTTAAAAAACAAGGTTAGTGAAGAGTTTTCAGTCAGTTTGATTTTGAAAACACTTTTAGTGATGTCTACAGCAGTTTTTAATGTCTTACAGTATATTTGATTTTAAAGTTTTTTGCAAAATATTAATTTGTCTAGAACGGTACAGCTAGCAGCTACAGGAAGTGAAAAAAGCAGGGTTAGGGTTTCACCTTGAAACATTAGTTGGAAATTAGAACGTTTATTGCTTACTTTTTTTAATTTAATTGCCATAAAGTGGTTGTAATGAGTTGGTGTAAAATCATGTTAAACATAATATTTTGAATTTTATCTTTATATTGTGTCAGAGTGTAGTTTTATCTTCATTCACTGAAGGTTTGGTTTTTCTGGGTAAGAGCAGTGAAGACAAGAAATGATAAAAAAAAAACACTGAAAAGGTGAAAAGGAACTTTAAAACCAGAAACAGATACAAAATTTACCACAAAAGGACTGAAATGAACAAGTAAAACATAAAGAAAGAGGGAAAAACAATAAAACAATAAGCACCAACAGTCCAAAGACAGGCAGAAATGTGATGATTATTTTTGTCTGTTTTGGGGTTGATCTTTGATCATATAAAGGGGTCGGGGGGCTCAGAGGGGCTGCAGGCACCTATTGTCTGATTATTTATTTACTCCCCTGTCCAAAGTCTATTCCAGTCAAATAAACACAAACAGCACAAAACCAGCAGTGAGATTCTCCTGGAACAACGAGTCAAAGCAAATACTGATTATTTTCTTACAGGAACACAGAGACAAAGCTGCAGCTGGGAGATTTTGACCTTTGAACTTTTCACCAGTTCACAGCTTCAGGAGGGACGGATTTAGTCTTCAACCCAGGACTGAAATACAATCAGAAACCCATCAAAGAAGGAATCAATAACTAATGTGTTAAAACGTTTCAAACAATAATAAAAAAAAGCTTTTATTTCATAAAGAGACAAACAGGAAGTCAGACCTTCAGGAGAATCTAAACAGACAAATCAGATTTAAATATTTTAAGTTTTTACGTTAAAGGTGAAGAATCAGTTAAAACTGATTCAGTTATTTTATGTTCCATCCATCCATCCATCCATCCATCCATCCATCCATCCATCCATCCATCCTTGTGTAAAGACTGGCCTCATGTTCTTAGTTAGACAGTAAATACTAAACATTCACATATTTTCTTCTCATTATAACATTTATGGTTTTATTGTGTAAATGAACTAAACTGATGGTTAATTGTGTAAACAATGACAGAAGCTCAGAATAAATCTGTTCCATTTGAAGGAGGGAAAAAGTTTCAATCCCAAACAAATTGAGGATTGATCGCAGCTGCGGGATCTGTTTACGGCGTGTAGATTGTGTGTTTGTGTTCCTGCTCTGTCGGAGGCGTGCGTCACTTAAAAACCTTCATCATCACCGGGAAAGTGATTTCCTGTCCTGCCGGGTTATCGATCCCCATCTCCTCCCTCAGACCTTTATTCTCCTGCTGCAGCGTCGCTCACGACCTGTCGCTGAGACTAACAGGCCTGATGCCCGCTGACGCAACACTGATGAGTCACACCAGTGTGTGTGTGTGTGTGTGTGTGTGTGTGTGTGTGTGTGTGTGTGTGTGTGTGTGTGTGTGTGGTGTGTGTGTGTGTGCGTGTGTGTGTGTGTGTGTGGACGCAGGTGTTATCCAGCCATCTGCTCCACTTACAGCTGAGTGAGAAATGTTTCCATGTTCACAGGTCAGATTTCCTGGAAATCTCTTGAAGAAATTTGAAAAGACATTTCTCTTAAAAAAAAAAAAAAAAAAAACGCTGATAAAAGAAAACAGTTGACCCAGCTTAAAAAAATAAGTTAATTTGTTACAAGTAATCAAATTAAATTTATCCTAGTAACTTTATTAAGTTTATTAAAGGGTCTGTATTGTGTAAAATTGACTTTTTTTTCTAGCTTTACATCATGTTTCTAATATTTTTCTCGCATCAAAAACATACCTGGAGTTTTGCTTTGATTCTTTCATGATTGCTTGAGAAATTCTTTAATCTCCATGGCAACCATTCAGCTGTGCAACACGCCTGGGCGGACTTAGCTCCGCCTTCAAGGCACAGCTCCACCTCAGAGCTCCAGTTTTCAAGCTTCCACCTCACAAAGCTCCTCTTGCCAACTCAGCTCCTTCAGACTAGCCAGCAGCAAGTAGCAAACACCTGGTGGAGCTACTCATCTGCTGAGCTCATAATGGAAGCTATTTCTCAGAGCAACGCTGGTAAAACGTTGTTAATGGGTTAACAGAGGAGCCATATTGGGACGACTTCCGGGAGGCGGAGTTTCAGAAAGAGCAGGAGCTTCTTAAAGAGGCACAGACCCAATTTCAAGTCATTAAACAAAGTAAAACTTCTGTTTGAAAGAACAACTGCAGATCAACTGAAGTAACATTTATATATCACATTTTTTAAGTCTTGATTCCAATACTTTGGAACTGAGTCACTTTGTGATGTAAAAATAGATCTGAAAATGTTTCCTTCTGCTTGAATTTACTTCTACTTTTACACTTTAGTCAGATTAAATCGTTTTCTTAAGTTAAATCAGGCATCATGAGCAAAGATGTACTCAGAAAACGAGAAGCTTTATGTTATACTCAATAAATCAGAATATTATTTGAAAAATTCATTTTCTTCAGTAACTCAGTTTACTTCTGATTATTATAAACAGACTGGTGTTTCCAATCCTTTGTTTTTGTTAATTGTGATGATTTTCTGCTTACAGTTAATAAAAATGTGCCAAAAAACTCAGAAATTTTGAGATTAAGCTTCTGGAAATAAACTCAAATTGGATTTATGAAAATTAATTTGCTTAATGGAGACAGTAATTTCTAAAAAAAAAAAAAAAAAGAGGTGATTTTTCAGCTTGATCAAAAAGTTTGTAAAACTGCAATGGAAACATTTTCTGCATTAAAACAACCGAATGTTACTAGTGGTGGAAAAAACGAAGAAGGTGACAGGAAGTGGTTGGAGGATGATGACGCAGTGTCCTATTTAATAACTTAATGTGTAAACACATTTATTTCCAAATGTATTGATTTTAATTTTGTTATGAAATTGCAGAATATAAGCTGAATATCTACAAAGTTTTGCACACATTTGTGATGGAAACGCAGCTGTTGGTTGCTCAAACCTCATGTGATGTCATTAGATATTATCTTGAATAAATGGCAATTTCACAAAAAGCAGCAAAAGCAGAGCAAGAAATACTTTGTTGTAATTGACTTTATCTGAAGTGAGTTATTTTATAGTCTGGCCTGCAGTTTTAAAGCTTTTGCACAATTCTGTACATAAATTGAAGCTTGATAAAAAAGTATCCGAGTCTCCTCCAGCAGCGATCTCAATCATGTTAATTCTGATAATCAAAGCTGCTTGTTGTTGTTTTGTTTTACTCTACAAAGCAAAGGCACATCCACAGTTAGAGAGGAACAAAGCCTGACCTTTACTCAGTCAGTTGTGAAGAAGCCTGCAGCAGAGCGAGCAGTCAGGAGTGTGTGGAGCATCATGTGCTGTGTGCGTTTGCGGTCAGCTGATTGGGGATCCTGCAAAGGAAAAATGAAATTACAACATGCTGACAGAAGGCTGGAAAAGAGGTGTCACGTCCGAAACCACTCATGTGAAAATTTGACTTTTAATCTCCGTGAAGAGCTAAGAAGTAATATGAAATGACTAGAGCGGATGAAGGATAAAACTAATACCTCACAGACAGACACATCTATTAAACCATGACTGATGCATCACTTTCATATTGTTTTGATGGGAGACCTTATCTCTGTAATTGTTGGGGAATAAATTGGGTCTGGAACCTGGAGAGCAATAAGAACACACTGCTGCCCTCTTCTGGCCACTGTGGGAAGAGGGCAGCATCCAACTCAAACTATTTTCACAACCCAAAAAAAAACCAAACATCCCAGAACTGAGAAAATCAGGCTAAATTAGGAGAAATATCCAAATGAGTTCAATAATTGGCTCTATAACCTAATGTTAGTTTAAAATGTGTGATTTTTAACTACAGTGATCAGTAAGGTTTGCTTTTGTTGTGTCAGATGCCGTATCAGGGTGCCAAAACAGTTTCTGTCTGATGAGTTTCAGTCCACTTCTCCCTGTGACATTCCACACTGTCAGAAGATAAATGACTTCATGTGTTTGTTTTCGGATCGCTCTGTCCTAGAGAGACTGTCTCCGTCCTGGAGTTTCTCAGAACATCCTGTCACCTCTTCTAAGGCTTTAACATAACAGAGACCTCAAACATCTTAAGGTTCAATCCTGGACTCTCAAAATAATTAAAAGTCTAAATGCTCCCACTATTTCAGGTAAGAAAAAAAAATTAATTACCATAACTATGCAGATTATGCACAGCTTTACATCACAACGTAATCAAGAGAGAAAGAGCCCATTCAATCTTTCAGTAGATAGAAACAGCAAGTTAATGTGTGGAGGTACCATAACTTGTTTCACCTTCAACAGAAATAAAACTGAAGTTATTATCTTTGGACCTAAAGTGAACAATATTCCCAGAACCAGAAATGCTAAAAAAGACCTTTGATCACAGCATAACTGACATCATAAACGGTTTAAACATGTCTTCATTTCCCCCCAGTTTACCACTGCAATTTAATGTTTGTTGCTTGTTTGTTGTTTTATTTTCCTTCTAATCACGTAAAGCACTTTGAATTTCCTTGTTACTAAAAGTATAATGAAATAAGACTGCTTTGCCTTTCTTTTAATGTTTAACATCCACAGCTCTCAGAGAGGAGAGGCATTGTACAGATGGAACCACAAATTTACACACTGTATTTCCTTTTTTTTTGGTTAAAAAAATTCAAACACCATTTACAAAGCCGGCAAATCCTTCTGTTAAAAACAATAACATTTATATTATGTGCTTAAATATATAATATAAAATAAATATGACAGTCAATGAAATTATAAAACATGAAGTGAAGTTTTTATTTTTTATATATTAATTGGTGCAATTTAGGTATTTTTGATTTATGTATTGGGCCATTCATTTATTTGTGCTTTTATTTTTAATTGTGTCAGTTTTGGTCATCCAAATCCCTGCTTGTGGAGTTAACATTGATTACAATGCTGGAAGTACACTATTTGGAAAGAAATAAATGTATGAAGTATATGGGTTTTCCTTTCTAATTTCAGTTGCTGAAATAAATTAACGTTTTGATGATATTGTGACTTAATATGAAGCATTTTTATCGAGGCATTGGGGTCAGAAAATTTGAAGAACTGCTCCAAACTGCAATGTGTGACCCGATACAAGAGAGGGCGCTGTTGACTTCCACCGGAAGCCCAAGTATGTTGCCGGAAGTAAATCCCAGTTGGCTAGAGTAAGCGCACCTTTTCAGCATGTGGAGTCTGTTTGGGCTTTCAGTTCCGACAAAATTCTGATAAATCTTTCTAAAATTACGAAAAGTTACCGAAAAGATGGGAAAGAAAGGAAAGAAAGAGAAAAAAGGGAAAGGAGCGGATAAAACGGCCGCTAAAATGGAGAAAAAGGTTTCAAAGAGGTCCAAAAGAGAAGAGGTATCACTTGGTTGTATCGTTACTGATTCTGTTTTTATTCGAATCCATAACACAAGGTGATTTTTTTTTTTCTTTTATTGTGTGCCCAGGAGGATTTGGAGGCTCTGATTGCTGAGTTTCAGAATCTGGACGCTAAGAAGACCCAGGTCGTAGAAACCACCTGTCCTCCTCCAGCACCGAGGTGACGCCTTTAAATTCACTCTAAACTTTACCTGGGCCTCACGAAAGAACTGAAATAACACTGGATACAAGCAAACTGGATTTAGTGTTAAAGAATAAACCTGCAGGATATCATTACCTACTAATTCCGTTATCTGTTTTTCCTTTCTTTTTTACCTTTCAATTCCGGCTTTGACTTATTTAGATGGTCTTTCTCTGAGTTAAAATACACACAAACCCATCTGTGTAAACTATATCAACACCGACCAGAACAGAAAGTCAGCTCATGATTGCAGTTTTGGGATTTCATCCTTTATTAAGCTGAAGCAATTCATGTTCTACATCTAAGCAGTTTAAAATTGAACCCGTGTTCTTTATTCATTTATTTAATAAAATAAAGCCAAAAAATACAGTTTGAACTTGAGTTAGCATGTTGATCACATCATTGGTTTTGCCTGCCTATTTACATTTGCTTTGGCTTCTTTATTTATATCAGATGTGTTAATATGCTTAGATTCTAAATCATTAAGCTTCTCTGATTCATGTTTTCCTTTTTGTTTTACCTTCAAACCAAAATACATATTACTCTGACTACTTCCAACAATAACTATAGATATATTAATTCTGGGTCCAGAGAGAGCTACAGATCATGATTATTGATTCTGACTAATTCATACATGTGATTAATTCTTAATTATTCTCAGTTTGGTTTAAGAAACTAATAAATACCTGACAACTTTGAAGAGATTCAGATTGAGTATTATGAGAAATAAAATGACCAAAAAGAGAATAAACAAAAACATAAATCAGCACAAACCAAAAACACATGAAGAATAGATGTTAAATATAAGTAATTAATCAGCTTTTAATCATTTGAATGATTAGAAATCATATTTTTTTTATTTGTGAAACCACCATTGTATGTTAGGATAAATTAAACTCTGTACTAGATTTAATAAAAAAATAAAAAAAGCTAAGCTACTTTCCTGCACCATCAACTGAATGCATTAATTCAGGAAAAACCTGAAGATAAAATTAAGTCATGCCTTAAATTCATCAAAAATGTAGTTTTTACGTATTTTATGTAATTGGGGCTGCTCTGCCGTTTTTTTGTTTTTAGGCTGAATGCGTCTCTGTCTGCACATCCTGAGAAAGACGAGCTCATCCTGTTTGGAGGAGAGTTCTTCAACGGAAAAAAGGTGGAAACTTTTTCCAGAGAAATTTTCTCTGCAATTTTAAATTTGAAAATCCTAAAAAACATATATGTTTATGTGTTTGTTTTCTTTTAATGGCAGACGTATCTCTACAACGATTTGTTTTTCTACAATATCAAGAAGAACAGCTGGGTTAAATCGGACATACCCAACCCGCCTCCTCCACGCTGCTCCCACCAGGTGCCCTACTTTCTTTTACTATTTTTTTATTTTTATTTTAAACCAAACCACTTTTACACCTCACCTAACTGATGCATGGACAACAGATAGTTGTTGGTTTTGTATCCAACATACACAACCAAAAAGAGAATGTCCCCCATTCTATCTTTGGTTTTGTATGTTGGAAGACATTAAGAATAAAGCAAGACTCAAAATACTTTTTCGTCTTTTTCCGCTGATTTCCACACCATAATATTACTAGAATAAAGTCATATTTTGAAAATAAAGTTGTACTAGAAATAATCCAAAATAATATGAGAATAAAGTCAAAGTATTACGAGAATAAAGTTATAAAATTAAGTGAATAAAGTCGAAATAATGTGAAAATGAAGTCATAATATCACAGGAATAGGGTCATATTACAAGAATACAGTCAAAGTATTACAAGAATAAAGCTATAGAATTACAAGAAGAAAATCATGATGTTATTATTGTATTACTTTATTTAAAAAAATTTTTTTTTTACTTTATTCTGGTACTTTTATGATTGTATTTTCTTAGCATGGCCTTAATGTGGATAATCCTATAAAGTGGAATATCACTTTATGAAACATGGAGGAACATTTCTCCTGTCAGCCACAAGAGGGCAGAGCGCTGCGGCTCAGATCGGACAGATCTCACCTGTTGGCGCCGTCATCCCAGCAGACGCCTGATGCAACAAAACAAACCTTCCTGTGCTGTGCTCTGCTGCTCCCTGCAGGCGGTGGTGGTCCCGCAGGGCGGAGGCCAGCTCTGGGTGTTCGGAGGGGAGTTCGCTTCTCCAAATGGGGAGCAGTTCTACCACTACAAGGACCTCTGGGTGCTGCACCTGGCTACACACACATGGGAAAACATCAAGTACGTGCAGAAACACAGAGGAGCCATAAAAATAGCACCAATAATAAACAGGAATAACGAGACGTGTTTATTTAGGGAACTGGATGAGGTTTAAAGGCTTTAATGAATTCATGTGAAATAAATGCAGTTGAGTAATTAGTTCCTGCTTTGCATTTCTGAAGCGTTTGTTGTTTTCCAGAGCTGCCGGTGGTCCGTCGGGTCGCAGCGGCCATCGAATGGTCCTCAGCAAGAGGCAGCTGCTGGTGTTTGGAGGTTTCCATGAGAGCACGAGGTAAACACACCAAAAGGTTTACCTCACCGCATTTAAAGAAGGTCGTAAGATATTATGCAACGCTTACATTTTATGCTCAGATTTTCTAGCCTAAATCTTTTAGTTGAGTTGCTCTAGTTCTGATTCTGATGAGTAAGAAAAACCATGCAGCAATTTTGATGGACAATAAATTGTCCCAGAACGTGTTGCAATAATCAATAATATTGTCATTTTGATACCATTTTCAACTAATATAGTTGTAATGGCATAATAATACCGTTACCATTCGCTGAGAATCATTAAATTTAAAATTGTATCCAAATGGATTTATTTATTTTATCCAAAATAAATAAACAAAACAGAAATTAATGATGAAGTCTGTGTAAAATGGATAGTTGGGACCAAAGCACCAGACTGAAGACTTTAAGAGAGAAAATAAAAAAACTATAAATCATACAAATAGAAATTATTGAGCTTGTTTTAATTTATTATGAGATTAAATGATTTATTGCGACAGGCTTCACGCAGCAGCAAACTTTTCAAAAGTTCCTCTCATGAAACTGATTGCTTATACAGTGGCATCACCAAGGAGGGGCCGCGGGGGGCCACACTTTTTAAAATGCTGGCCACCCCAGAGAATCATGTTCACTTGGTACAAAAGCTTGCAGAGTCGTCTTCTTCAATAAAACAATAAGTGTAAAACCTATTTAATAGATAAATGGAAACATCAAAGGGGCAGTATCATGTTGAATCGATTTTTTTTCATCTTTGCATCATGTAAAGTTATTCATTCAGCAAAAACAAACCTGGAGTTTTGCCTTCATTCTTAGATGCACGTTTGAGAAATTCAGTAATCTCCATGGCAACCATTCAGCTGTAGCGCCGCCTTCCAGACGCAGCTCCTCCCCCTCTCAGCTCCTTCAGACTAGCCAGCAACAATTAGCAAACACCTGGTGGAACAGCTGAGCTCATTGTAGGAGCCAGTTCTCAGAGCAACGCTGGTAAAAACGTCGTTAAAGGGTTAACAGAGCAGCCATGTTATGATGACTTCCTGAAGGCGGAGTTTCAGAAAGAGCAGGAGCTTCTTAAAGAGACAGAGGCCCAATTTCAAGGCGTTAAATCACAAAGTCAAATTTCTTTTAAATCATATTTTGATATATATAGCATAGTCACTTGGTTGTGCTATAAAACAGCACTATGTGCCTAGAAAACACATAATACTTCCCCTTTAATGCATGTATAAATATATGTGGACTTTTCTGTTTACTGACGGCATCAAAAAATTCAGTAAAAATCTATTTTTCTTGTCAATTTTTTGATGAATAAGTAATAAGTTATTCAGTTGCATTTCATTTTCATTTGGTTAAATTATTATTCAACCAACTGAGCCGAGAATCCGGGTCCGATCACACCCCAAGCAGATGAACACTTCTAACTTCACTCCGCAGTGGCAACAAACGCTGACTGTGGTCCCAATTACTTCACAGTGAAATTAAACGACTGCGTTGCACCTGCTTCCACCTGCTTCCACCTGCTGTGGTCTGAAGAGTCACAACTTCCTCCTGGTTCGCATCAGGAGGGGAAATCTGTGGCAGAGCTCAGATCGGGCCTGAAACATCCAGCCAGACCTGCGCCGAGTCCAATCCTGCTTTAGTTATCTTTAATTGGGCTGAAGTAAACCCAACACAGAATTTTAATGAAGCTTTTACTGCTTTCGTTTTTATTGCACCATTTGAGTAAACGGCGTAACCTCTCCGTGTTTTTAGCTTTCGTTTAACAAGTTCCAGCTCTGTTCTCTTAGCTGTTGTAGCTGCAGGATGAGTCGGGCGTAAACCTTCTGGGACGGGGGTGTCCAAACATTTTGGCACGGTGGACAGAAATGTCAAGCTGAAAGAACTCTGGGGGGCACAAACCTTTCAATTATAGTTTTTGCAATTATAATTGCAAAAACTGTCTTATGTTTGCAACAGTGAACTTTTTCTGTCGACAAGCGAACTATAAATTATTACAGATTTTAAACAGAAAAGTTTTGCAGGTTTTCCAGATTAAATAAAAATCAACAAACTATATCCTAAATATTTCAGGTTGATTGTATTTTTCTAGATTTGATCAGTGTACGGCTTTTGCTTTGTTTGGAAAAGTTTATTAAACAGCAGAGGTGGGTGGAGTATCCAAAAATTATATTCAAGTAAAAGTAGTTCTGCTTCAATATGTAAAAGTAAAAATGATCCATCCAAGAAAAGTATTTGGCAAAAAGTCTCCTCAAGTACTGTGTAACCGATCAAGTTATCAATTATTTCATATTTTAAAATGACATCATCAGATGGACTAAAACACAAAGTTAAGTGGAAATTTGGAAAGGACAAAAATGATAATAGTTCATATAAGTAACAAAAAAAAAAATCAGGCAAAATCTTTTTAAAAAACATTCTTAAAATCTGTTATCAGCCTTCATGTTATCTGCTTTAAGTTTAGCTCTCTCTAAACATGTCTGTTCATTTTAAATATCTCCATACACCTTAAATGTCTCCAAAGCAAGTTAATGAAATATGGTATCATGTGTCAAAGAGCAAATTTTTTAGTTTTTACGATGGATTAAGATGGAAAACATCTGATTTATTGATTTTGTTGTGAACTAAACGAGTTTTTTATTTTTACTGTCTCTGGAAATGTCACCTTCTCGCTCTGGTTCAGCTGATTTCTCTCCTCCCTTTGCAGGGATTTCATCTACTACAATGACGTCCACGCCTTCTCCTTGGACACCTTCTCCTGGTCCCGCCTCACTCCGTCAGGCTCCGCCCCCTCTCCGCGCTCCGCCTGCCAGATGACCGCCACGCCGGACGGCGCGGGCGTCATCATCTATGGAGGATACTCCAAAGTGGTACGCGCTCGCTCTGAGATTTACGGAGGTTCTGCTGCGTGAAACGTCTTAACGGCGTTCGTTCGTTTAGAGGGTGAAGAGAGACGTGGAGAAGGGGAGCATCCACTCCGACATGTTTCTCCTGAAGCGAGACGGCAAAGACGGACAAGGTACAAAACTGATCAGACTGATCAGCAGAAACCAAGCCGAGGCGGGGAGGAACTAGTTACATTTACTTAGTTACATTTACTTAGTTACATTTACTTTAGTGACGTTTAGATAACCTGATGGAGGTTTAGGACCATTATTTTAAAAAATCATTCAAATTTAAATGATTTCTATAAATAAATAATAATATATCATTTTATTTCAATAAGTAATTGTTGAATAAATTATTATGAATTGAATTTATAGCTTTTTATTCAATAATTATTGTCCTATAAAGTCAATAATAGTATTTTATTCTATTATTGCCACTTTATTCTCATATGAGTCGGAATAATGTGAGAATAGTGTCATAATAACATTCTGGTAATAAGTCAAATATGAATTATTTTAAATATTTATCATTATTTATTATTCAATAAAGTAATAATAGGACTTTATTCTCCTTTTTGTGACTTTATTTTTATTCATTCTACATTATTCTCATACAAGTTGAAACAATGCAGAATAGTGTCATTATAAACGTAATAAATAATAATAAATAAAGTCGTTATATGATTATTTTATTTTCGTAAAACTACGACTTTATTCTCCTGTTGTTGCAACTTTATTTTTGTGCGAGTCGAAATGATAGGAGAGTAGAATCATTTCAAGAACAAAGTCAAAATAATATGAGAATAAATTCGAGTATGAAGAGAATAAAGTCTTAGTATGACTTTATTCTTGTCACTTTATTTTAGCGAGGCTCTAATACTGTCATATATTGATATTAAATAGAAAAAATTTTCATTTTAGTTTCTAAGATACCAGAATTTGCACATAACTATATATTTTTGTCTGATGACATTTAAAGTTTAAAATCAGCGACGTTTTATTTTTACTTTAGTAAAAATATGTGAACGTTTTGCTTCTCTTGTAATTTGGGGATTTTCACTCAGACTGACTGTTTGTGGTGCAGAAAAGTGGTCCTGGTCCAGATTGAGCCCGTCTGGCAGCAAGCCGCCGCCCCGCTCCGGGTTCTCTCTGGCCGTGGGTCCGGCGGGCCGGGCGGTTCTGTTCGGCGGCGTTTGTGATGAAGAGGAGGAGGAGTCACTGGAGGGGGACTTCTACAACGACCTGTACTTGTACGACACGGTGAAGAACCGCTGGTTCCCCGGCTTGCTCAGGGTAAACCCGACTCTGCTTCATCGGTTTGGACCAGAACAGAACGTTTTATAAAAGTTACCTCGAACTTTTCCTGCTTAGTGTCTGTTGTTCAGGACAGTTCTGGTTCCACAGGTCCGAATCTTTGCATTAGAGTTTCCTTCAGGTGGATAATACAGTAAATTACTGTTTAGCATGTATGTTTTCCATATGAAATTCAGGATAAGAGCCATTTTTCAAGATGGCCGCCGTTTTTGAGCTGTTTTTTTGCCTTTTGTTTCCCATTTTCATAACTCGAATTAACTTTTATGTCACATGAGATGTTTTTGACTTTGGTTATTCCAACAACTCTAAAGTGATAATTTGTAGTAAAATCTGAAACGGTTTGTAAGTGTCCGGAGGACGAAGAGGAGGAGGAAGATGATGGTAACCAGTGGCTGAAGCTGCGTTTCCATTAGCCACAAAGTTGGGCAAAGTGAAATTATAAAACTAAACTAATCAAGTCATATTTATTGTTAGCATTATCTTCCCCTAATTTTTTTTTTTTTTTAGCTTCTGACAATTTTTTGCATTTAGCAGTTTAACATTTTCTTGCTTCATTTTTTAAATATGTTTAGCAGGTTAGCATTAGCTTCCGCTAGTTGACTTTTTATGCTTAGCATTATTTTTTATGTTTCACATCAGCCAGTCACAACAAGCGATTAATCGATTAATTGCATGATGAATTATAATCAGCTTGATTATTTACATTCTGATGATTCATATTTTTTGAAGGGTAATTTTGTTTACAAAGACTTCATAATAAATTTTTATTTATTATTCTGGTTGTTTTATTTTATTTTGGAAATTTAAAATAACTTCCAGTTTGAGTGTCAGGTTTTCTTTGAGAGGGAGAAATGTCATTATTATGCCAGTATCAATATATCACTTGAAAACTGCCTAAAAATAAACTGTATTATCGTTTATCAATAACTTCTGGGAACATTTGTGACAGAACTAGTTTCACGCTTTAGCGTTGGCTCATGCTAATGATTTTGTTTTAAACAATAGCAGAGCAAAGATTCTTCTGGTGAATTAATGGTTAGTGAACTTTTTGTCCGTTTCTCCAGGGAACCAAATCGGAGAAGAAGAAACGACGAAGGGGGAAGAAAGTGGAGGACGAAGGAGCAGAGAGGAAGGATGAGGAAGAGGAGGCAGCGGCTCGAGGACCAACTGAGGTCATCAAGGAGGTCGTGACAGAAGACGGCACGGTGATGACCATCAAGGAAGTGATTCCGGGTCCTCAAGAGGAGGAGGAGGAGGAGGAGGAAGAGGAAGAGGAGGAAGATGGTAACTAGTGGCAGTAGCTGCGTTTCCATTAACCATAATGTTGTGCAAATTGAAATTATAAAAATAAATTAGTGGAAACAAGCCAATTTTGAAAAAGCGTAAATGTTTCCGTCAGCATTCGGTTGTTGATCAGACGTCTCGTGTTTCCATTCCAGTTTCCGTGAAAAACATTACATTTGCATCTGCCGATTCGTCCCAGCGTAAAACCTCTTTTTACTTTTGACATTTCAAAAATTAATTTGCTTAATGGAAACAAACCGATTTCGAAAAAACTCACATTTTTTGTGCGTTTAGATGTGGTGGCTCTTCAGCCGAACCCAAATAAATATTTAGCAAAATGAAAACTTTACATTTGGTGTAGCTGTTCACATTCATTGCTGCTGTTATTTTTAGTGACTCAACATGTGAACAAACTTTCACACGTGATTTTAATTACATTTTAACGGAAACATCGACATTGCAATAATGTGGTTTCTTTTTCCAACATATAGACAAAAAAATGTTGACATATTTGTATCGAAAACGCAGCTCGTGGCGGTGGAACAAAAATCACGTTTTATACTCAGATTGAGCTTCGCTCCGCAGGTTCGGCCTCGGCGCCGACGGCGGAGCCGTGTCCGAGGTCCAGCGCCATGGCAACGGTGCGTCAGGGGAAGCTGTACCTGTACGGCGGGATGTTCGAGGTGGGAGACCGCCAGGTCACCCTGAGCGACTTCTACTGCCTGGACCTGCACAAGATGGACCAGTGGGAGGTTCTGGTGGAAATGGACCCAAGTGAGCGAGCCAATCAGGCGGCCGGCGCTTTGATCCCAGCTGAGGCTGCGAGGCTTCGTGATGATTTATGATTTCTGTCTCCACAGAGACGCAGGAGTGGCTGGAAGAGTCTGAGTCAGAGGATGAAGAGGAGGAGGAGGAGGAGGAGGAGGAACCCAGAGGAGCAGAAGGAGAGGAAGAGGAGGAGGAGGATGGCAGCGAGGATGATGAAGGCAAGGGATTACTCAGCATCTTTGATGTGTTCTGCAACAAGTGCTTCCTTTGTTGCTTGGAAATTACATTTGATGAGTCTGTTACTTTATTTTTGTTGCTTTTTCCAGTTTTACTCACTTTTTAAAATATTTCTAATTTGTGGAAAATGTAAATTGTAAAAGCTGCTGCATAATTACAGGGAATTTCCTGACTTCCCTCACATTAACAACACAAACTTCTCGTTAGTTTTCAGCTTTTAGTGCATTAATTCTGATTCATTGAATAGATTTTTTTATCTATTCAATGAATAGATTAAATTATATATATAAGAATATATATAAAAAACATCAAAGTTTTTGATATGTGGTTCAATAACTCGGTTCAATGTCTTAGTGTTTTAATTTGATTAATCGATCAATCATCAGAGTAACTGATAGATTAATTGATTGCTAAAATAATCGTTAGTTGCAGCTTTATTATAGAGTCAGAGTTCATACCAAACTCAAATAAAATAAGATAGTCATGACCATTTTTGTGAAAAAAAGGAAACTATTAAGTTTCCTTTGTCACTAGAAGGATTTTAACTCAATTATTGCACCAGTCTGATGGTTGAGCAGCATAAATAACTGATTAAAAACATTAAATTAAACTCTTATGTGTATTTATTCAATAATTTAGCAGCAAAAAGGGGTTTTAAGTTTAAAATATTGCTTATTTTGTTGATATATGGTTGTTAAAACTAAATATTTTAATCGAGTCACTATTTTAAACATTTAATTGAATTACAAATCTGAAAAGTTTCACCGATCACTGCAGTTACATCTGATCTAACATTTAAAGCCCCAATAAAATAGTTTGAAGTTTTAACATGACAGAACCAGAACCACTTTAATAAACTGTTTAGCAACCACAGGAAACTAGCATTAAGCTAATCTTTTCCTCTGCAGCTTTAACAGATTTAACTGTGTTTTCAGAGGAGGAAGAAGAGGAAGAGGAGCACCCCGCTGTGCAGGAGGGAGAGACCCTGATGGACTACCAGAACCGGACCGAGCCGTACTGGGTTAAACTCGCACGTGCCAACATGGGGCCCGACGCCAAGGACAAGAAAGTGTCCAAAGTTGCTGTTGCCATGGCGAAAGTCTTCTATGAAGACCAATAGTGGGAATCCCAGAACTGTGTGTGTGTGTGTGTGTGTGTGTGTGTGTGTGTGTGTGTGTGTGTGTGTGTGTGTGTGTGTGTGTGTGTGTGTGTGTGTGTGTGTGTGTGTGTGTGTTTGTTTACCTTCATATAAGATTAAACTTCAGAACCTGTAATAAAAGTTAAGTCTCTAAACAAAACATCTAAACATAAACTTCCAAATGAAGCCGTGAATCTGAATAAATAATAACTGGTTTCACATTTAATTTTGTTTGTGTGTGATCGGCTTTTTAAAAACTTCTCAGAGTTTTAATGATCATTTGAAATTATCCCTTAATAAAGTTATGTTTATCTTAAATCTTTAAGCTTTTAATTTTCATTAATATTTAAAAAAATAATAATTAAAAAAAACAGTTTCTGATTGGTTGTTTTTGGTGGGAGCTGCATTTCTTCAGACGGCAGCAGCAGCAGCTCTGACAGGAAGTGGAGATTGATCTTTTCTCATTTATTCTGTCTCAACATGGTGACAGTTTTAACAAATATGTAAAAAAAACATGCTCTTTTTATAATAATTGTTACAAACTGAAGCTTTAATCCTGGAAATGTTCTTCAGGTTCAGGTGACAGAAGACCGACTTTGTAATCATCTTTATGTCTGAAGGTTCAAGTCTTAGTTCATTTTGACTCCCAGATAAATAAACTTATTTCAGTTGTTTATTGGATTCAAGTATCTAATTTGATTACAAAATAAATGAAGGTTTTGGCAGATCAAAGTCTGGATGGATGTTTGGAGGAGGAAGACGGGATGAGGGATGAGTGCAGCTTGTCCGTCTCGGCCCCTCTGTGGCCTATTTTATCCTCCGTCAGCGTGCTGAACGAGGGATGAGGAGAGGCCGATGAATAATAGAGGAGAAGATGGATGAGAACGAGGCTCCTCGTCTTTTCTCCAGTGAAAACTCAACCCAAGGACAAAAAAAGGAGACGTTCATGTTTTGCTGACGCGGCGTTACGTAGCATGAATGAACCAGCTGGGAAACGACAAATTAAGGACCTCAGAGTTTGTTTCCTCTGCTGCGTTCAGTTTGGAGGTAAAGCTGAACGCCGCGTGTTTTGGTTGGCTGCACTTCCTGTCTGGACTTATTGACCGCTCAGAGGAGCGCTCTCATTGACCGCCTGGAGATGCCACACGCTGTTCAAACACGACCAGATGGTGAGCAAACATGCAGGATCACCTTCTCCCAGTCCAGCTCAAAATAATATCAGAGTGTTTATAAAAACAGAGCAAAACCCTGAACGCACATAGCTGCGTCTTTATTAAACCAATATTTGCACCACTATGTTAGAAAAAATATTGTACACACAAGAAATCGGTTTCAGGACAATTACATCAGCATGAATCTGCATAAATATTCCCCTGACTGTTGTAAACATGCCAAACCTATAGGGGGCAGTGTAGCGCTAATCAGATTGCTTCAAAACAACCACGACTTGCTGTTGAGGACTAAAGCTATTTTCATATGCTGAATTAAATTCAACATTTTGAGGAAAGAAAAGTCAAAATGTTGAAATAAACTCATATTTCAGAAATTTAGGTGAGAATTTTGAGAAAAAAGATTTGTGAACAAAGTCAGAATTTGGAAAAAATTTGTCAGAATTGTGAGAAAAAGTCAAAAATCAAAGATTTAAGTCTGAAATTTGAGAAAAAAGATTTTTGAGGAAAAAGCCAGAATTTAGAGAAATAGTTAGAATTTGGAGAAGAAAGGCTAATATTTTCAGGAAGAAAAAAATCAGAATTCTGAGGATTAAGTAAAAAAAATCTCAGAATAAAAAATATTTTGAGAAAAGAAATCAGATTTCAGAAAAAAATCATCAAAGATTTGATAAAAAATCCTCTTCCACCCAGTCTTTTCCCTCCTTTACATTCTTGAGTTGCTGCATCTCAAATGTCGTCCTCCGTGTCCTCCTCTCCCCGTTTGTCCTCCTCTCCCCGTTTGTCCTCCTCTCCCCGTTTCTCCTCCTCTCTCCGTTTCTCCTCCTCTCTCCGTTTCTCCTCCTCTCTCCGTTTCTCCTCCTCTCTCCGTTTCTCCTCCTCTCTCCGTTTCTCCTCTCCCCGTTTCTCCTCCTCTCTCCGTTTCTCCTCCTCTCTCCGTTTCTCCTCCTCTCCCCGTTTCTCCTCCTCTCTCCGTTTCTCCTCCTCTCCCCGTTTCTCCTCCTCTCCCCGTTTCTCCTCCTCTCTCCGTTTCTCCTCCTCTCTCCGTTTCTCCTCCTCTCTCCGTTTCTCCTCCTCTCTCCGTTTCTCCTCCTCTCTCCGTTTCTCCTCCTCTCTCCGTTTCTCCTCCTCTCTCCGTTTCTCCTCCTCTCTCTGTTTCTCCTCCGTCCTGCAGCTGTCCTGTTGTTGTCCCTGCTCTCCTGGTTCCAGAGGAGCTAAGCCAATTCCAGGCCAGATTACAGTAATAAAATCACTAAGTTTGAGGATTACAGCTGAGCTCTCCGAACCCTGAGAGAGACGGAGGGGAAGCAGGAGAAGGAGGAGAGAACGAGGGAGAGCGGGTTAATGAGTGGACGGAAAAGAGAGAGAGGGTTTACTGAGATTTCCTGACTCCAACAAAGGGATTATGACTTAAGGAAGTTAGCAAGACGAACGTCTGCTCAAATCCTCGACATGATCCGCATCGAATAGCAGCAGCTACTAGCCTCCGCAACAAAATGGCTCAAACTCTAGACAGCTGCACGAAAAGATGTTTAACCTTTAACCTTTTCATCCAGAGCAGAGGCAGAGGATGGAAGTTTGTTTCTTTAGGATTCATGTTCCCATGTAGCATAATTCTCACAAACGTGCTACCTGAGGTTTGTGGAGTCTGAGAGATAATTCTAGTTTAACTATTTCACAGTTTTGAGCAAAACTTTTAAGCCCCTCAAACTAAACCAAGTATTTTTAGTTTAGTTTGTAGTGCAAATATCTCAGTACACTTGAAAGAAGACAAAACTAACTTACAAGTAACTTTTTAGCAAGATATATGAGCTTGTTTAAGTCAATAATTCCTTAATATTGATTTTAAAAACAATCTAGTTCCACTGGCAGATTGTTTGACTTGTAACATCTTAAAAAAGTCTTATTATAAATTAAATAATCTGCCAATGTAACAAATCCTTTTTCAACTGCAAGTTAGTTTTGTCTTACTTTAAGTGTACAAAGATATTTAATATTTAGCTCTACATTATTTAGCCTGCAAACTAAATCTTTTGCTAGTAAGCCAAACATTTAGTTAGCAAACTTAGTTCCAAACTAAATATTTAGTTTAGCTAAATATTTTGCCTGCTAGCAAAAGCTTTAGTTAGCCAACTAAATATTTAACGACTAGTTAGTTATTATTTAGCTCTTTTGTTGTAGTTTCTTTTTTTTCTTAATGAAAATCCAAACTTCATCACCCAGTTGTTGGTGAAAGAAAGGTCCATGACCTCTTAGTAACTTTAAAAACATTCCAGTTTCAGATTTTGCTAACATGGTTTTTAGTCCCCAATTTTTTAAAATTAAGATTCACCAAGTATTTGGTTGACAGCAGCGTAAGAAATGTACACAAACCTTTGAAAGATTAAGCAAAGCAAGAAGATTTCTTTCTTTGCCTGTAAAGAAAAAAATGAGAAAATGAGAATGCTGGTTTTTAATTTGAGCAGTGGAATGTAATTACCCCACAATGACATAAAAGTCCTACTTCCTAAAGACTTAAACGCTCATGAGAAAATCACCGAAAGGAAAAAACTCAGCTGAATAAACGGAGGGAAAAATACTGTTAAAATATAATTGGAAACCAGCAGATAAAGATCACAGATTAATATTTTCCTGCTGTGAAGTTTCTGCTACTATCTGAAGATTAAAAGGAAACATTTTCTGCAGCATTTCAGTCATCAGATAAACGAGATTCAGGACTTCTGCTCACTTAAGCTGCTCATTTAAGCCGATTTTAACTTCAACGACGAGGAATCCTGGAGACTCGATGCACAAATACTTAGTGCTTTAATGGACTGCAATGAATCCGGAGGTTATGTAAGGAGAGGGACGTTGCATCATAATGTCATAGCTAAATATTTAGCTAGCAAGCTAAAAAACTAAATAGCTTGCTAATTAAATGTTTACCTCCCTAAAGCTGAATATTTAACTTACAATTTAAATACTGGCTTCAAACTATTAAGTCTGTAGACTAAAGATTTAGTTTAACTAAGTATTTAGTTGTAACTAAAAATTTAGCTAAAGCTAAATATTTAATTTGGAGCAAATTTTTAATTTGTAAAAATTGGCTATTTTACTTTGCTTGTTAACTAAATATTTAATTTGTAAACTAAACATTTATCTCCAAAGTAAAAATTTATCTTGCTAATTAAAAAACTAATTAGTTTGAAACAGTGACATTTATAACAACATGGTGAAAATACTGAAAAACGAATCGCCCAGGCCAAATAAGCAGCATTTAGACCTTTACTAACTTCTCCCCGGAGAAATAATCCCATCAGACTAACTAGAAATCACCGCCAGGCAAAGATAACAGCGTGAATCAAACGAAGAGTGAAACATGATGATCCACAGGTGATGCAGCACCTGTCTCTTTAAAAAAGCCGGATTGTGCTATTGAGCAGAGAAGGGGAGGGGGAGGTTTGGCGCCAGCTGCATTGGAACAGTCCTCTGTAATGAGCAGATTTTCTGAGAGAGAGACATCCACAGAAAAAGCACAGAGAGAGAGAGAGAGAGAGCGAGAGAGAGAGAGAGAGAGAGAGAGAGAGAGAGATCCGGCCGTCAGAGGAGACTGGGAGCGGAGCAGCAGCAGGCTGTGCGTCAGCCGGTGCTCCATAGGGAAACATGGAGATGAGCAGGAGAGGACACGGAGCGACGCGGATCACATAGATGGATGTTGTTTCATCAAAACAGGCAACAACCAGGCAACCTGAAGGCAACCCACGCAGAGGATAAACCACTTATGGACGCAGTGGATTAAACCTGCATTCAGACTGAGAGGCAGAGAGAGGGAGAGGACAAATTCATCAGTTTACTTCTTTATTTTTTATTGTCGGAGGGTGCGCACTTTGTTTCTCTCTCTGAGTGTGTGTGAGTGTGTGAGTGTGTGTGTGTGAGTGTGTGGCTGCAGAAGGTAGGATACTGCATTGCTGTTCAGCCTTCAAAGCTGAGTATCTTTGTGTTTTCCCCCATTTTCACGCTCTCTCTCTCCCTCCCGCATGCATTGTGCGGTAACACTCAATATGCATGTGAGAAGGAAAAGACGATGAGTCTGAAGTGAGACCCTTTCAAAAAAAAGATTGTATTTTTCTGGATTTTTGGGAATAAGCTAAAAGGAGAAAATATTTTTTCCTTTCCACAAATGTTTTTTTTTCTTTTTTTGGAGGGCCTTGACCGGGTTTGAACCTCCGCAGGGAAACTTCTCGGCATCATCAGGTAGGAGGCGGCAGAACAAGTGGGCCTGAGTGGGAGGAAGAGTTTGTGTCGTAGACTGTGTAGGCCTGATGGGTGAAACTCCAGCTGAGAGAGGATAATGGCAGCTCCGGGCCAACTCTCCTCCTCTCCCACCTGCATCGGCTGCAGAGGACCCGGGAGGTGCTAGCCGAAGCCGATCAGAGCCCGGCGGGAGGATGGTGTGATCAGGGTCCGGCTGGAAGACCCCTCTTTCATCCTTCACCTCCTTTCATTGAAAAAAGAGGTGGCGCCTCCTTTTCCAGCCTCCTAACCCTCAAACTCCCCGGTAGAGGTGTGCGATACGCCGTATTTTAGTATCGATCCAATTAAATACAGCGCCAGCATCGCAGATACGATACAGATACTGATATTTCTATTAAGTTTGATACGTCATCAAATTGAGCGTTTTTTGTTATTTTTTTCCTCTTTATTTTGCTAAAACCTAGGAAGGAATTTGGGCCCCTGTAAAGATGTGCAATAATCCAAGTAAATACAGCAGTAGTATCTCCGATACAGACACCGATATTTTTATTATTCAAGTTCGATACTTCATCAAACTTTGTGCTTTTTTTCCATCCTTTGAATGAGTTTGGACCCCAGTAAAGGTGCACAATAACATCAATCAATCAAAGTAAATACAGCGGCACGACCGCCAATATCGATACAGATATTGATATCTTTATTATCTAAGTTTGATACATCATCAAACTTCATGTATTTTTTTCTCCTTTGAATTATTTTGTTAAAACCTAGGACATAATTTGGACCCCAGTAGAAGTGTGCGATATGACATATTTTTATATCAGTCCAAGTAAATACAGCAGCAGTTTCGCCAATACAGACACCGGCAATAACTATATCTCCAATATTTTTATTATTTAAGTTTGATACATCGCCAAACTTTTGTGGGGGGTTTCCCCCAGTTTTAATTATTTTGTTGAAACCTAGGATAGAATTTGGGCAAAGAAAAATTAGGGGTGCAGCGATAAATCAGCTCCTATTTCCTTAATTTTTAGAGATCGGTGATCAGACGACACGTAAATTTGCAGACGATCTTATCCACTTCGACAATTAAATCAATCACTGTCCTTGTTTTGCTCTCCAGTGAAAAAGGTTTGACTGACAGACCCATATCGGCCAAAATTCGGAATCGGCAGATCTGGCTTTTTAAAGATTGGCCAGAAAACTGCAATCGGTGCACCCCTCGTGTTTTTTCCCTTTTAATTATTTTGTTAAAACCTCCGACAGAATTTGGACGTTTGTAGGTTAGGGTAGTAAATCAACCAGCTGATAAATCGCCCCCAAATTCCTTAATTTTTGGAGATTGATGATCTGCTGACTTTTTCTACCTCGACAAAAGTCTAAAAATCAAAACCTGTCCTCTTTTTCTCTGCTGTGAAAAAGGTTTGACTGGCAGACTGGCCCACCAGGTCATGGCTTCATGTTTCCAGTTAACAGTAATCTCCCCACTGCTACCAACTTAATGACTTTTCTTATTTTATTTGCTAACATTTCAAACAAACAAAAAAATTGGTATCGGCCAAAATCGGAATCAGTAGGCCAGAGATCGGCCAGAAAACTGCAATCAGTGCACCACTTTTGTGGTATTTTTCCTTTGAATTATTCCGTTAAAATAAAATTTGGACAAAATTTATAACCATCTACAAAATACTTTTACTAACATGATAAACAACCTATAGAAGAACAGAACAAATCTGTGCATTTTGGCTAAATAAACCAAATCTTTGAGAAACTACAGTACTGAAAGTAAAACAACCTGAAACTAAAGAATCGATCGTTCCGATCTTATCTGTATTTTTTGGATCGATCCGCCCACATCTGGCACCAACCTGCCCTTCTTTTCCCTCCCTCTCTTTTCTTTTTCTTTTCTTTTTCTTTTTGTCGAGGCTTCGGGGGAATTGCCAAGAGCTGTTTCATGCATGTCCACTGGCGGCAGGTTCAACTTTGACGATGGGGGGTCATACTGCGGAGGGTGGGAGGAGGGCAAGGCGCATGGCTACGGGATCTGCACCGGACCCAAGGGCCAGGGCGAGTACTGCGGCTCCTGGGCGCACGGCTTCGAGCTGCTGGGCGTCTACACCTGGCCAAGCGGGAACACCTACCAGGGCACCTGGGCTCAGGGGAAGAGGCACGGCCTGGGCGTGGAGAACAAAGGCCGCTGGGTGTACAAAGGCGAGTGGACGCACGGCTTTAAGGGACGCTACGGCGTGCGGGAGAGCACTGGGACGAGCGGGAAGTACGAGGGGACGTGGAACAACGGGCTGCAAGATGGCTACGGGACGGAGACGTACTCGGACGGAGGTAAGGGTCAAAGTTCGACGTAATACATTTACTCAATTAGATTTACTGGAGTAACTTTATTGGAAAAAAAAAACAGAGTAGCTACTCAAAAATTGTGATCAAGTATGAGACGACTTCAACATTTTTACTCGCGTAAAAGAAATAAATATTCGAGAAGTTACTCGAGTAAAAAAGTATTCGGTAAAAAAGTCTACTCAGAGTAACTGATCAAATTATCAATCATTTAATATTTTAAAATTACATAAAGTTAAGTGGAAATGTTGGTATTTTAAGAACCAAAATGAAAATAATTTATATAAGTAGCAAAAAATATTTTTTTTCCAAATCAGTTTCTTTCAATAAAAAACTTTAACAAGGACTGCAGAGTTTTTGACTTTATCTGGGGAATTTTTGGTTAAAACATGTTTGTTCTGAAATTTAAAGTTTATTTTTAATTTATTTCTGAGCTCAATCTCAACATTTCAGAATTTTTTCTAGCACATTTTGAATTTTTGAAACTCAGAATTTTCAATGTTTTTCTAAAATATTAGAAATAATAGTTTGTTTTCTTGCAAATTTGCAACTTTTGAATCTCAGAATTGTTCAAGTTTTTTTCTACAAAATTTCTGAGATCAACCTCAAAATTGTAAAAGGAGTATTTTGGCAGAAATGTACTCCTTTTATTTTTATCTACGATGGCGCTAACACACCGCCACACTCCATGTTGTTGATCCACACACACCTGCCTGTTACCATGACGACGCACAAACGAAATCGCTGTTTCCTAGCGTAGTCTTCTCGCACAGCAGTAACGGTAATCTAATACTTTTTTTGCAATTGCAATCCCGTACTTTACTCGTTACTTGAACAAAAGTAATCTGATTACACTAATCGCTGGGAAAGAGAGAGAGAGAGAGAGAGAGAGAGAGAGAGGCGCACGGACAGATGCATTGTGGGTGTTTTGAAACTGTGAGGATGTGTGAAATGAGCTGTCCATGTGAAATCTCTGAAATTCAGTCCATCTGACTGACAGGCTGGGTGCAGATGCACGGTGGGAGGAAACTCTCCAGGGGTCATCTGGGGTCATCCGCGCTTCTTCTGCACCACAACACAGTCACTCCGACTCACACACTCTCACACACACCCAACATGTTACATCAGCGCAGCTTGTGCAATTTAATATTAACATCGGCTTTAATTTTTTACGTCTATCTTCTGGAGCCCGAACATTCAGACGTGTTTGCACTCCGAGGCCGTCAGTCGTCCCATCAGGGGACGAGAAAAGAAGGTTTGGGTAGAGCGGGGCTCAAAAATAACATTTTCACACCAGATCCAGGTTCCATTATAATTGATAATTTGCCATATGCTCTATTGTTTCTTTTTTTCTTTCACTTTCCACCAAAAGCTGGATGCTAAAAGTCTTCAGTCTGGTGCTTTGGTCTCAACCAGCTCTTATTTTGAAGGAAAGTTTTGTTTAGAGAAACTTCATAATTCATTTTATTTGTTGTTTCTGTTGTTTTTTGCTTATTTAAAATGTCTTCCAGTTCCAGTGCTATATGTTCATGAGAATTTAAAGTTTATTCATTTTTGACAATGTGTTATTTATTATTATTATTCACCATTACATTAGTCGAAAATGGTCTCAAAACAACATTATTATCGTTTTTCGCTATAACTTCTATAATTTATGGTCCAGTAAAATTTGTTACAATGACATATATTTACAGTCATAATAATAATAATAGGTGAAAAGATGCAATTTTGCCAGAAAAACCACCTTAAAGTTGCTATGATGAGTTTCCAGAATGTGACATTAGCAGCTCAGTTTCTGTAATTCTTTCTCTGCTGTTTCCACAATCCAGTCCAGCTACTGACATAATTTGTATTCTTATTAACAATTAGATGTTATTTGAAAAAAATTATCCAAAGTGTAACTTCACAATTAGCTCAACATTCCTTGTTTTAATTTTTTGCTATTCTTTTGGTAGGATTTCTTGTAAAATTACTACTTTATTCTCCTTGCAATGGTTTGCATCAACATGGTTGAATTTAGCATGTCGGTGCTTTAGCATTAGCTTCCACTAAATACCATGTTTGTGTAGCACTTTAGCAGAATTTAATGTTTATTATTGGCGCTTTAGGGTTAGCGCAGCTAGCTTTTTATTTAGCACTTCCCATCATGTTTAATTTTAATAGTTCAGGAGACAGAATCTCTCTTAAACTGCCTACTTTAATATTTCAAACAGCCAGTGGAAGCTGTTTTAGCAGTATACTTTTGTTGCGTAATATCAGGCGAAGCTGCAATCTGGACGAAGCTTTCAACTTTAAGGATGTAGAATAGAATAATAATAATAAAAACTCAAGTTTGAGGTTATTCTATTCCACATCTTTAAAGTTGAAAGCTTCGTCCTGATTGCAGCTTCGTCTGATATCATGCATCAAAAGCATTAATGTGTTTTGTTTAATTATTTCTTTTTGGAATTATTTTCTTTTAGAAATCTGAATTGAAATCGCTCATTTCATTGATCTAAATCGGCGTGACATTCGCCATGAAATTGAAATGATTTTGATTCTCTTCACAGCTCGATTCAGCTCAGTCACTCTCGGTGAGATTCTCAGATATAATTTAAAACAGAAACATGCAAAACCTGTGCAAGCAGAAAGTTTGTAAGCGTGACGACGAGCCGACAGCCGCAGACATCCAGCCAAAGACTCATTACATAACTCTACAACTAGAAAGCCGAGCACGAGCGCTCGGCTTTTAGTCCTGATGAAATCCACGCGGCGGACTGGTTTCAGGGGTTGATTTAGGGCAGGGGTGTCAAACTCCAGTCCTGAAGGGCCGCTGTCCTGCAGTGTTTAGATGTGCCACAGGTACAAAACACCTGAATCAAATGGCTTAATTACCTCCTCAGTTCTCCAGAACCTTGCTAATGACCTAATTATTTTATTCAGGTGTGGTGCAGCAGAGGGACTTCTAAAAGTTGCAGGACACCGGCCCTCGAGGACTGGAGTTTGACACCCTGATTTAGGGCAAAGACGGGAGAAATTGACCAACAGCTGCAGGGAATGATAGATAAAAGGAGCAGCTGGGTAATGAACTGATAATGGAAGGATGTATGGATGGGAGGATGATTATCCTGATGATTATGCAAGATACTCGCTAATCAGGAGATGAGTGAGATCATTACAGAAAGAACGGCACCGACAAATATGGTCCTGATAAAACGAGACGCGTTGGAGAGTCACTTCAGCTCGCCGAGTATCTGAACCCACATATGGTAAATGCAGCAGAGATTGGCCTAGTTATCAGTGTTTATCTTGCTCCAGTGGTACACAGTGTCCTTATAACAGAACTCCTTTATATAGATCTGCGAGATAAGATTTCTGTTTGGGGGACTGAAGTTTTTAAATAGAGCAAGCCTGGAAGAGAAACGGAATATAGATCTGTTTTGTTTTTATTCATGTGTGAGATAATCTTGAATTAATTGCTGTGGATGGAGTTATCTTCAGTTCCATCTTTATTTTGACTTTTTCCTCCATGAAAGTTATGCTTTTTTAAATTTATGCAGAAACGTGTTGGGTTTTGACCTTTTTACCAGTTCTTAGACAAACTTTTAAGAATAAAACATCTTACTTTCCCTACTGGCATCAGTTCAGTATGGTTGAAGCAAGACTTTGATTCACATTGTCGGCAATTACTCAGATTTGTTCCGGTTTGTAACATATGCTTGAAAGTAGTCCAATATAGAAATACAATGAAAAGTAAATACACCTATAAAACGTTTACTAGATTTAAGAGTCAATAGCAGCTGGGTGAAAAATTACTCACTTTGCTACAGATTTGTTCAGTTTTGTTTTGTTTTTTTTAATATAAAAATGGTGTTTGAAAATGAGGATTTACTTTAATAATGAAGAAAGGCTTTCTACATTAACTTTAGCTAATGCCCTAATAATCTAAGCTAATTTTTAGTGCTTTAGCATTTTAGCTAACTTTGTAAACTTTTTGCGTAAATTCTAAAACGATAATTTACTTGGCTGTTTTATAAACTTTTAGTATAACAAAGTTCAGTACCTGCGTTAAAATTTGGTTGTTTGATTTTAAGAATTATTCAAGTAGCTAGCCGTTGATATTCATGCTCTTATTTTGAAGAGCGTGAAGACTCTTCAAATACTCTTTTCTCACATTCTCGCTCTTTTTTCGCCCCCAAAATCTTGACAATCCTCAAGCACCAATTTAATTTTGACATTACTTGATCTATAACATCTCGTTCTCTACTTTCCATGTTTTATTTTGTTCACGTATGTTTCTTGTTTTTTATAATCTGAATTCAAGTTTTAGCATTAGCTTCTGCTTGTGTTGGTGTTAGCAACAGCTAACGTTTTAGACATTGCTTAAATTATAAAACCATAAGAACTCAGGATGATTGTTTAAAATAATAATAAATAATTTCAGATGAGCAATGGGTGTGGAAAAACTGCTCACCAATACCTATATGATTTTTGATGTCAATATGGCGGACGCATTTTAAAGTTGCACCTTCAAAGTCCAGTCATATTCAGACTCGTAAATCAAAATATTCCGTTTTTCTCCTGAATCCAGACTTTGTAAACCTGACGAAACATTTCCAGGAAACTCCCACAGCACCTTCCCTCCCGATCTCATGATCTTCCCACCTTTCTGCTTCCTCCCTCGCTCCGTTGTATTTCCACGCAGCAGTTATGTGCAGCAGCGTTCCCATAGCAACGCTCGCCGACGTGCAGCAGGTCACCGTGTCACGAGGGACCGAGCTTCCCCCGCCTCCATTGGCTGCCCGGTCTGCCAGCTCTGGCTGTGATTGGCCGGATCTCTTCCGGGTGTTTACCGAGACGAAGAGCTAAGCTGACTGATTACCAACCGCAGACACGGAGGCACAGAGAGGCAGCGGAGTAGATAAATGAAAAGACAGCACAGATTCAGTAATCACGTTAGCGGGAAATGGAGTCACAAAGAGAGATTACAGCTGTCACTGTGTACAACAGCGGTTACTGCTGCAGATTACAGCTGATGTAGCTGCGTTGAGTAGCTAATGTCCTCATGTCACGCAACAGAAACTCGCTTCAAAACACGTCGCAGGACAAAAACACGGAACAGCATTTAGATCGCTGCAGATACCTACAAAGTCTGGCGTGTTTCAGTTTAGAAGCATCTAAAAACTCCTGTTTTAGCTCTGTTATATCATGTTAATATACAGAAGATTTATTGTAAAAACTTTATACAGAAAATTTCAGTTTTCTAATAAGTTGTTTTTGTGACTACAGGACATTTACTGTAAAAATGCTGAAAATTTCTGGTTTTTAAATAATAGAAGTGTTTGTCAATATACAGGAACTTTATCATAAAAAAGACAGAATTTCTGTTTTTAAGACGTTTGTGGAGATACATGAGATTTACAGTAAATGATACAGAAAATTAAGTTTTTAAATGAGAATAGTTTTTTAATATACTGGAGATTTCCAGAAAGTTATAGTTCAGTAGAAATGTGAGTAAATGTCATAGTTTATTCATCTTGTGCGTTTCCATCTCCCTTTCAGTGCATTAACTCTTTTTTCAGAAAAGCCAAAAAGTGCATTAAGCCAGCATAAAAACTTAAAGTTATTTTGAATTTTACCATTTCTAGTAACCTTTTCTAATGCGACACTTCAAAATATGCGTAATAAAAACTTTGATGGAAACACTGCTTGTGAAATTTGCACCAGATATAACCCTCACCTTCGAAAAACTTTCAATTTTGTCTCATCAATCCACAGAATTTTTGCCTAAAAGTCTTGTGAATAATTTAGATTAAATCTACACAGTTGGACAAGATAAAATGAATATGTGTCGGGATGTTTGGGGAAAAACGGGTTCAGACATTTTAGCTAACAGGAAGTTTTAGCCATGATGGACAGCAATGGTATATCCTAGGAAACAAATTTTACTGTATATTTTTGGCATCTCTACCTTTTTCTCTTCCCCAGAACATCTATCTTTAACGCCTGTTGAATTGAATTTGCTGCACATCAGCACTTCCTCAGCACTGCTTGCTGTTGCATCACCTAGACGTAGAAGCGTCTCAGAAAGTTAAAATCTTGATGTTCCTGCAAAACACAAAGAGATAGTTGGAAACCTGAAGAAGAGTCAAATTTAGAGGAAATGCGGAGATCAGTGTGTAACTGCTTTTAATTGTGTTCAGCAGGAAATGAAGGGTGTTTAGTTCTGACCACAGTCCGTTCCTTAAAATATTCCCTCTGACGATGCCGTCACAGCAGCTTCTTGGTCTGAATGATGACTAATTCCTTTATTCTTTACCAGTTTATCCTCTTAACCACTTGACCCGGTGCAGATCAGATCGTCAACTTCAGGAAATTGGCACATTTCCGGTAGTTGACCTCTGTGCTTTCCGTACAGTTTCCAGATTAATGATAAACACCAGGAGCTCATCAATCAGGGCTGTTTTTAACTTTATTCTCCTCTACAACTATTATTATATTATTTTCAACTATATTGTCTCAAAACAGGTTATAGTTACTTATTAAAATAAATACATTTAATTTCTAAAATGTAAAATAAAAAAGAACAAGTCATATCAGTGTTCTTAAATTATTTAACTGATGGAACAAAATTTAATGTAGGGCTGAAATAATGAATCAAATTAATCCCAATGAATCGATTATTGAAAGAATTGTTAACTATTGTAGTAATCAATTAACTGTAAACTGAAGTATACAGACTTCCAAAAAAGACAATTTGCTGAAAGTTCAATACAATCAACAGTAATTAAGTAAAAACTTTAGAAAAAATATAAACAATTTGCATAAAAATAAACTTATTTATATGCATTAATGTATTTATTTTTGCTACCATTGCCATACAGCAGTAACATACATATTTTTGGGACATTTTCTTTTAATTAAGTTGTTATATTTCTACTTTTATTTAAAAAAAGCTTTGGTTCCAGCTGCAGCTTTATGAGCAGATTCCACTTTTTCTGTCATGTGTTTTTGGTGATGCAACATATTTTCCTCATCAGCATCCAGCTGCTCCAGCAAAATGCAGTTTGCACCACATGAAATGCAGCAATTGGCCAAAAAATAAATAATGCAGGAGCTGCCAACAGGAATGCTAACTTTGAGAAATACTGTCCGGATAAAAGATTTTATTACCTCAAAAATAAAGTGTTAGTGTTTCTGTTTGCAGATTTCATCACCCTCGGTTAAGGAGGGAATCTTAATCTTCTTACTTTAAGCAATATATGCGGGACTGACTGTTTTTGTGGGTCTTTTTCATGAAATTTTTAATCCCTAAACATAAATCTGTGAGACTCAGACAGAAAAAAAGGCCAATGGAAAAGCTCTTAAACGGATAAAAGTCTCAAACTGAGGTTTAGCTTCAGACTGACCTTCCCTCTTTTCAGTGGTCAGCCACAGTTTGTCTCAACAACACATTTATCTCCCCACCCAGTATGCGTTGTTCAATCCCACTGTGATGTTTTCAGGTTCGAAGATGATACATAAATTAATAAGAATGAGAAAAAACTGAGGAATTTTAATCCTTACTATCTGATGCTTTATGAATTTTTTGTGAGAAGCGCTGAAGTTCGACAATCTGAAAGTTATTAGGATTCTGTTGTGACGTCCTCGTTTTCCAGTCGTAATCCGCGCCTCGTCTACTACCACTGCTGCTCCTCTGCAGGGCTCAGCTTACGTAACGGCGGTTTGGTGTTTGTAGTGAGGATTAGCAGAGCAGTCTGAAACATTAAACAAATCCAGATCTTTATCCTGGGAGCGTGTCCTCTGCCTCTGCTGACGCAGGGCGAGCTGGACGGTAAAAATAAGAAAATGTTTCATCTTTTCTGTTCTTTTCTATTCAAACCTCTTGAACTGTTTTAACTTTTTTATATTTAAACTAACTGTCCTGTGAAAGCTTAGCCCCGCCCCCAGATGGTTTGAAAAATTCCACCAAAGTGGGCGGAGCCAAGAGACACTGAGGGGCGTGGCCAAACACTGTCACTTACTTATCAACTTTGTTGCTACATTTTATTAACTTTTCACCCCCCTTGGAGCAGAGGTGTCAAACTCATTTTCATTTTGGGCCAGAATACTGATAAAACCCAAGACAAACTGTTAATATCTTAAAGGTGAAGAAGAAGTGAGTAAGTCAGTCAGTCTAAGTAAGTCTAATTGCAGGTTAAACTAAAACAAGCTCATTAATTTCCTTTTGCATAATTTATTGTTTTTCTCTTTTTTACCAAAAACTGGATGATGAAAGTCTTCAGTCTGGTGTTTTGGTCTCAACAAACCCTTTTCTTGACAGACAATTTTGGTTCCAGAGACTCATAATTCATTTTATTTGTTGTTTCTGTTGTTTTGTTTATTTATTTGGGATATTTAAAATGTTTGTTGTACTTCTTTAGATTCACCTCTCATTAAAATGGCTTCTGCAGTTCTGAACTTTAAACTTTCTTTGGTCCCCAAGAGGCTGTTTGAATCACGGGTTTCCAAACGTTTCCATGCCACTTCCCCCCAAATGGGCGTTAAATATGGCCTTACTCTATACTCCAAGATTTCATTCATCAAAAAGCTTTGTGGTGACGCAACTTTGGAGTTCAACCTCTTGTCAGAACAGCGTTTTCAAAGCAGAGGCCACCAGGGGGCGCTGTGGGGTCCTCAGAAAGTTGGCGAGAAGATGAAGAAAAAAAAAATTTAAAAAATGAAATCGCATAAACTTCTAAATCATTTTTCAACATAATTTTTGTTTCATATTATCCAATTATATTTTTTAATTAAATATAAGTTCAAATATGTACTTAAATGTTATTTCTGATGCTCATTTTCTGATTGGCTGCCAGAGAAATTCATTCAAACCAAAAGAACCTGACTACAAAAAACATAAGAGCTGTGAGAATAAAATAAAATTTGATGTGAATAATATAAAATATTATATATTTTCTTATATATTTTCTGGTAATAAAATCATAGTATTTTATCTGATAGTAAAATTTTACGCCACAGAACTAATGGCATCTAAAATCAAACAATATGACATAGTATTTATGCAAAATGAATGTAATTATTATTGAATAGTGAGTAAAAACATTCTAAAAGTTGATGTTTCTGTACGTATGTTGAAGCATTATCTGTAGGTGTGCAGAGGGAGTTAAAGAATTTGACAGGTTTTCCATCCTCAGAGTGAAACACAAACCCTCAGACGGTTTTTAACTCAAACAGGAAGCGTGTTTGTTGTTTGGCACGTGATCCAACCGCTTCAGTGTTTCTGCGTTCTTGATCTCATCGCTGTCAGTGTTTTCGTGTGACTACCTCGCGCCTGCAGACGCAGCGGCCCGGTTTGAGGCCCGCATGATTTAACAGCACCTTCCGCTGGCGCCTCCAGGCAGAAATCAGGGAAAATTGTTTTGACGTGTGAGCTGCGAAGCGGATTCTCCTCACAACTGTACAGGCCAGAGGTTGAAGCCTTGTCACATTGGAAAGGTCTGTTTTACGTCAGCGCAGCAGTGACGGGTTCGCGACCGTGAAGAGAATATGACCTGATGTACCACTGCCTCTTTCTGTCCTGTCAGAGGTTTCATTTTGCAGATTCATATTTTCCCCACAGAACCACAGGCTGGCCGATAAATCGATTTTATTGATTAATTAAATTTTTGGCATTTGAAGATCTGGCTTTTTTTTCACCAATGCGCTCCATGAGTTTTCATAATTCAGAGGGCGGCCATCTTGTTTGACAAGCGGGTTTTACCTTCTGTTTATTTGGACTTTGAATTCCAGTCAACCCTGCTATAAAGTATGAAAACAATGGCGTATTAGGGCAACTGGAGAAACAAAAAATGTTTCTGCCAAAAAACTCAGAAATTTTTAAGTTAATTTTCTAGAAAAAACAAGAAAATTGACTTGAAAAAACTCAAGAAATTTCTGAGTTTGAAAAGTCCAAAATTTTCTAGAAATTTTCTAGAAATAATTAGAACATTTCTGAGTTTGAAAAGTTGGGAGATTTCTGTCAAGAAAATCTCAAATCTTCTAGAAAAAACGTGGAGTTTTCTAAGTTTGAAAGGTTTTCTTCAGAAATTTGTCCGAATTTTGTAAATTTTTCTGCACATTTTTGACATTTTTCCTCATTAAAAATACTTTTTTCCTAGAAATGTAAAGGTGTTCTTATGGTAAAATTGTATCGTCATTTTTGCTAATATCATGATTATTTTGTTATTAAACTTTCTCAAAGCCTGGCCCTGATACTCCATCATACAATTCACAGAGGGGTTGATTGAAATAAAAGCCACGTTTTAAAAATATTCTCAGTTATTTCTAATTTCTTTGTCAGAAAAGAAACAGAAGCTGATTAAAAGCTCAGGTTATGAAACGAGTCGTAGATTTTATTTTTAAGCCACGTCGCTCTAACTGTAAGCAGACCTGAATGCGATGGGAAACGACTCCTTGCTGATTTTTCAGCACCATGGAGAGCGACCAGCAGCCGGAGAAAATATTTCATTTACTCCGACGTTTCAGAGTCAGGCTTGTAAACGCTTCCAAGAAGCAACAACGGCCCACACGCTGCCTCACATATATTCCCTCATTTGCACTCGCTGCTGGCAGCTGATCGGGCTGTGAGTCCTGCCGTCAGCAGCACCGCGGCGCCCGGGAGAACCCGACTTCAGGAGGGCAGAAAAGCCCTTTGGATAAACGATTCACAAGTTTCAGTCATATTTCCAATCATCACAAGTTTATTTGTGTAGCACATTTCAGCAACAAGGCATCAAAAACACAAAGTCATAAAAGACGCAGTCAACCAGTAAACATTATATTTTGTCAAGCAGTTTCGTCATTACACATGTAATATGTTGATTAATGTTTCATTTATAACGTTTCAAAAGCAGCTCTAAACAGGTGGGTTTTAGCCTTCATTTAAAGGATCTCAGTGTTTCAGCCGTTTTGCAGTTTTCTGGAAGTTTGTTCCAGATTTGTGGTGCAGAGAGTTGAATGCTGCTTCTTCATGTTTGGTTCTGGTTCTGGATGCAGAGCAGAACCAGAACCAGAAGACGTGAGGGGTCTAGAAGTTTGTTATGACAACAGCAGATCTTTAGTGTATTGTGGTGCTAAACCGTTCAGTGATTTATAAACTAACATCAGTATTTTAAAGTCTGTTCTCTGAGCTACATGGAGCCGGTGTAGGGACTTCAGAACCAGCTGATGTTCTCCATCCTCCCGGTTTTAGACTGCGACGGTCCGACCAGTAAAACAAAAGGACAAAGGCATATATAAAAATATATTTTCTATTTATTTTTTCCAAAGAATATCTTAACAAAAAGGTTCAACAACAAATCTAAAAAATATGACAAAATGGGCCCAAAAGAAATCAACTGAGGCAACATAACTCAAAATAACAAACCAAAAGACTGACTTAACAATGAACACACAGGGGAATTTATACAAACAGGCTAGCCTACACAAACGAGGAGGGGTAGGGAAGGAGACAAAGACAAATAATGTATAAACATAAATGACTAATTTAAACTAAACATTTTAACTTTATCACAACTATAAAAACCAAAATAAACTAATACCAAAAAGGTTTTAGCAATTATACCATTAGTGGAGAGAGGCTATGCTATTACTGGAGAGAGGCAGATTGTTTCACATCAAGTCCCCTGCTTCCAGCAGCCTGATGGATTGTTCCACTTCCTGGTTTTCTTTTGAGCCAACCCCCTTCTGCCAGCCAGTCCTTAAACTCAGTCTGCAGCTGGAGGACAGATTTTGTAGGCAGGTCTGTGAAGACGCTGTTGCTGTAATCAGTGGGTCTAAAGATGAATGAGTTTTTCTAGAAAATGTTTGTCTGTTGAAACGTTGTAGAAAGATTAATCACAACCTTTCTCAGGTATTTTTGAGTTTTCAAACTCAGAAATTTCCCATTTGTTCTAGAAAATTTCTGTTATGATCAAAAATGTCAAGCTTTTTTCTAAAGACTTCAAATTTTGAAACTGAAATTTTCATTTTTTAAAAAAAAATTTTTTTTAAGAAAATTTCTGAATTTAATATAAAGATTTTTGGTGTAAATTTTCAACTACTGAAACTCAGAACTTACCAAAAATAATTCTACAAATGTTCTGAGGCTAACATTTAAACTTTTTGGCAGAAATTTACTCCTCCTTTTTTTCCCCTGTGTAACACACCATCATAATAAAAACCCTAAATGTCAGATATGAGGATCAGATGTGATCTTTTTCTTCATTTTAGTGTTTTTATTTTAACAAAACGTGCCGACTGTCTCCTAATATCCAGGACTCTGCTTAGCTCCCTGTCTGGTTTCCTTCTGCACAGTCAGCGATCTCCTCTTCCTGATTCTTCTTCTTCTCCTCTTCCTCCTGGCTGTGCTCCAGCAGTAAAGCATCCATTTGATAAAATCTCATTAAGCTGTTGCTCACGTATGTGTGTGCGTTCTTTGATCCGCGTCTCATATGGCCGTACAGCTGTGTGCTGACATGATTACAAAGGGCTGGCCAGATGTGTTGCCCATCTGTCTCTGACACAGGCCCTGTACGAGTGTGTGTGTGTGTGTGTGTGTGTGTGTGTGTGTGTGTGTGTGTGTGTGTGTTAGTGTGTGTGTGCAGGTATGGGGGCAGATCTTCCCGATGACAGGGGCAGGTTTGGAGTTAGCACCGCTTGCCGCACAGATTGGTGTGCGTGAATTTGGCTCTGTTCACCACTTCCTGCTTTCCCTATCCCTGGAGCCCAGCAGGGAGCCGTTTGTTTGCGATGCAGACGCAGGACGTGGAAGCAGTCCTTTTATGGGCATGTAGTCGTGCGTTTGCTCCAGAATGAATCAGAGTGCTGTTACATCAGAGGGGTCGGGCAGGCGGGCGGGATGGATCGCTTGCTCTCCGATTGGAACACACACTTCTGCTGGAGAGTGTGTGAGAGAGGAAAGCTGGAAACACACACACACACACACTGATGGCCTACTTTACAGCAACTCGGAGATGCAGGGATTGTTCTGCAGCAGGAATGATATGAATGGAGGGAGTGTGACGACAGGAACTTGTAAACTTTGCAAAGAAATCTGAAAAATTAAACTTGCACATAATAATCAAAAATATTCAGCTTAATTTAATGGTCATAAAATAAACAAGATCCTTTGTTTCTCCTGCCAAACTCACAATATTCTCCTTTTTGTTAATTTTATGTTTTATGCTTGTTTTTTTTTAAATTAAAGACAGTAGGTAATCTGTTTCATTGCAACAATAACTTTATTTTTGTTTTATATAGGTGATTTTATGTCTTTGTTTTTTTTTGTTTTTGTTTTTGTGCACAAATTACTTGACAATTTGTTTAGTTCTGCAATATTTTGCCTAAAACTTCCTCAGTGCTGCCCACTTTAGGTTGAAACTGGTTACTGCAGTTACTTATTAGTTACAAACGGAACATCTTGGGTCTACATCCAATAACAAACGTTACATTTGTGGCTAGTCACTTTTTTCAAACTTCAAACTACTAAATAAGGAAAAAAAGTGATTCAATTTTAGCCAAAACATTTTGAGATTAATCTCAGAAATTTTGTATGAAAAAATTGTGCTTGAAAAAATTCAGAAATTTAAAGTTTTAAAAGCTCAAAAGTTTAAAATTTGTGCCAAAAAACTCAGAAATTTCGAGATTAACCTCAGAAATGTTTTTAGAAATAAAACTAGAAAATTTCCAAGTATGAAAAATGTTCTTGTAAACTTTTGAAACATAAATTTCCACGTTTATTGTAGAAAATGTTTGAGACTAGTCTCAAAATTTCAGCTTTTTCTTGCAAATTAAAAAAATTTTAAATCCAGAAAGTCCCTGATTTTTTACTAGACCATTTATGAGATGAAACTTCTGAATTTTTTTAGCAAATATTTTTGACTTTTCAAATTTAGAAATTTTCTTTTTTCTTTTTTAGAAAAATTTCTCAGCTTAATTAAAAAATGTCTTAGTTTTTTGGTGGAAATCTGCTCCTTTTTTCTGTGTACAATGGCCCTAATAAGCCGTGGTCCCACTGTGATACTTCAACATGCTCATGAAAATGTGATGGAAACATGACTAGTCTGTAAGCAGCGGTTTCCATCCTGTTTATGGCAGTTTTCCTGTGTTCTGGTTGTATTTTAGCATCTGACCCGTGTTCGTTCTGGTCTGCTCCTCCAGGAACATTTCAGGGCCAGTGGGTCGGAGGGATGCGTCACGGCTACGGCGTCCGGCAGAGCGTTCCATACGGCATGGCGGCCGTCATCCGCTCTCCTTTACGCACCTCCATAAACTCTCTCCGTTCTGGTTCGGAGCACAGCAACGGAACCGCGCTGCTGGACCGAACGGGTGCCCTGGTACCGGGCCCGCCCACGGTTCCGGGAACTCTGACCACCAGCGTCTCCATGTGCAGCACGGGCAGCAGCGGCAGCAGCCCCGCGGTGTCCCGCGGAGGCTTCGTGTTGACGGCGCACAGCGAGGCGGAGCTGCTCAAGGGGAAGAGGAAAGGAGGATTGTTCCGGAGGTCCATCCTGTCCGGCCTCAAGCTCAGGAAGTCCGAGTCCAGGAGCTCTCTGGCGTCGCAGAGGTCCAAACAGAGTTCGTTTCGGAGTGAGGCTGGGATGAGCACCGTCTCCTCAGCTGCATCGGACATCAACTCCACCATCAGGTAACCTGAATCAGCAATTAAACCATTAAACACCTGGAATTACAGATTACATTTTATTCAGAGTAAAAATGCATTTATTAGGAATGGGTGGTAACCAGTTCCAGTGGTAAATGTTCTTTAGAATTTAAAGATGAGTAATTTTTGAGAATGTGTTCTGACATTATTTTGCCATTACAATTGTATTACTTGAAAATGGTCTCAAAATAACATGATCATTTATCGCAGTATGTTTTGGGACGATTTATCTCCCAGCAAAATTTGTTATTGTGACACAGACGGAGAAGTTTAGGATTGATGAAGCACCCGGTGTTGATATGTTGTTGTGGGGGGGCCCAAAAGAAAACCTGCTTAGGGCCCCAGAAAGGTTTGGGTCTGCCCTGTGTGGATGAATGTATTTGTTTTCCCAGATAGAAATGGTTTTAAAATAAGAACAAAAACAGTTGCGACATTTGCCCTTTCCAGCCTCGGAGACGCAGACGCGGAGTTGGCAGTTGCGGACGACGACGTCGACGCCACGGCGACGGAGACGTACTGCGGGGAGTGGAAGAACGACAAGCGGACGGGATTCGGCGTGAGTCGGCGATCCGACGGGCTGCAGTACGAGGGCGAGTGGCTGAGCAACAAGCGGCACGGCTACGGCTGCACCACGTTCCCCGACGGCACCAAGGAGGAAGGGAAGTACAAGCAGAACATCCTGGTGAGCGGCAAGCGGAAGAACCTGATCCCGCTCCGCGCCAGCAAAATCCGGGAGAAGGTGGACCGAGCCGTGGAGGGGGCCCAGAAGGCGGCGGACATCTCCCGGCAGAAGGCCGAGATCGCTCTGTCCAGGTAGGAAGTCCGGCTGGTTCTGGTTTGGTTGGAGAAATCTCAAAGGCAAATCCTCAGAAAATCATTTTACTTTAAAGCTTTTACCGTAAAATAAGGACGACCGGACCAAATCCTCCTGTTCAGGTACAATGCTCTGCACTAGAGGAACACCACAAGCATCTAGAAATGCTTCTAACTTTCAGATCAAATAACTTCATTGTCTCCCAAGGGGCAATTTGCTTTGCAAATAAATACAAAACATGAAAAAACCGACAGTAAAAATACACCAACATCCACATAGCACATGGTACAATTATATACCACCACAGTTTGTTGAACTTCAACCTAAATTAGTATTTTTTGCAGATAAATTGTATAAATTGATCCTTGACGATGCCATCTCTTTGTGACATGTTGTTTACATTTGTTCAATTCTGAAATATAGAGTGCAGTTCTACAATTCTTCAGCTTGGTTGATGTCTGTCACACAGCTCTGTGATGAAGCTGCAGTAAATAACTCTTATAAAAATACGTTTTTAGATATTTGTTAAAACTGGCACCATGTTGTGACAGAATAAAATGAGATGGATAATCTGTGAAGAGATCGATCTCCTCCACCTCCTTCCTGCCATTGCTGCCTGAAGAACCAATCAGAGCCAGGAGGAGGGCCTTAGCGCTGTCAGTCATGTTTGTAAATGCGCTGCTAAATGTGCTACCAGCAGAGAGACATTACAGGAAAACAATTTGTCTGCCATTATCTGTGGCCATGCTAACTAGCCTTAGCATACCTTAGCGCAGAGGTTCCCAAACTGTGGGGCGCGCCCCCTAGGGGGGGCGCCGTGCCATTGCAGGGGGGGCTCGGGAAGCCGTCTGGTTGAAAAAAAAAAACATGAGCGCTGTATGCGCTGGGTTTTTACCTTAGAATGGCCAACTCTCTGTTATTCCTCTGTCAGTTTGATACAGTAGGGGCTTTCACACTTCCCATATCTGTGTCCTCTGTCACTTTTATCTGCAGTTAAAACTGTTTCATCCGTTGTTAACTTGTGGTAACCTATTTTTCCGAGCCACCTTTAAACGCAACATGAGCGCTACGACGCTCGCGCTGGGTTTCCACCTGTGCGGCAGTGAAGGAGACCTGCTGCTGCTACGCAGGTGTGTTAGGATCATGGCAGCAAATCAGCAAAACTCAAAGAACTTTTCACAGTTTTTCCCCCAAACTAACCGACTGAGTTGAGTAAAGCTGCTGGATGCAGGTAAAGTTAGCTAAAGGATGACTAGCTAATATCAATACAGCACCTTAAGCTTAACAAGTAGCTTGTAGGCTACTGGTGTTGTTGTCTATGTCCATCTACGTACATTCATTTTGCTCCCAAAAAACAGCCGATCCCCCCCCCGCCCCCCCCTGTATCTCCAGGGACAGGGAGTCTCTAAGAATCCTCTCTCCCCCCTTCTACCCCCTCCCACATGTGGTTCAACCAGACAGCCATTTGTAATCCATAGGGGGGGCCCAGAAAATGTTTGGAAACCACTGGGGGGGCGCAAGAGAAAACGTTTGGGAACCACTGCCTTAGCGACTGGTGCTTTCTCACGTTCGCAGCTGAAGTTTCTGATTACAGAGAAAAGTTGCAAGATTTGTTACTAATCACTTCTTGGAAAAAGTCACTAGAGAATCTCAAAAGTTGCTAAATATTGCAACAAAGTCTCTAAGTTGGCAGCAGTAATTCTCTTTCTTAACCCCCTCTGCTCATCAGCGTCCCTCTGCCAAGAGGCAGAGGTAAGCTTGGCCACACCCCTCTGTCTCTTGACCACGCCCCTCTGTCTATTGGTCACGCCCCTCTTTCTCTTGACCACGCCCCTATGTCTCTTGGTCCCACCCATTTCCCCAGAAATTGAAATAAAGAAAAAGCATGGAATCTTTTTGCAAAGTGTACTTTTTGTAGAAATTCTTGCCTTTAAGCCAAACTGATAAAATGACTCATAAAGTCCAAAGCTGCTATTTCTTCAAGTATTTTGTCATTAATAAGTCAAAGCAGCGTTTTTATTGCCATCTATTTTGATTAGATTACCGAATAAATGAAAAATGTAAAGCTGCCATGTGCGAGCGGCGCATTGTGAATCAGAACAGCTGTAATGGGCTGTGAATATTTGTTATAGCCGTTTCGGTTGAGGATGCGGTGTACCCTTTTAAATCTGAGCACATGCAGAAATGATTATGTGCACAACACAATGTTCTGTAGCACAACTTTGAAAAAAAACACCAACACCACAAAAGACTGAACACACTCCCAGCTTTTACTAAAACCTGCTCTTTGGGAACATGAAGGTTCCTCGTGCAGCTGCAGAGACGTCAGGGAAAGAAATGTGGATTGAACCAAAACTTTGTCAGTATTTTCATAAAAGAACAAAAGCAAGTGATTTTACGAATCAGATTATTCTTTATTATTTTAAAAAAGCTCCTTATGACCCAATTTTCGAAGTTTTTTCTCTTAGCGAGATATTAACCATACCATACCATACCAACTTTATTTATAAAGCACTTTAAAACAACCACAGCTGATACAAAGTGCTGTACATTAAAACACAGCATAATAAAAAAAATAAAAATAAAAACTCTTACAGTTTAAAAACAAAAACATACACTCTAAAACTAGATCCCGCAGGAGTTAAAAGCCAAGTAAAATAAATGGGTTTTAAGACGAACTTTAAAAGTGACAGTGAATTTCAACTGAAGATACGCTGTGAACTTTAATATTTGTTTTCCGCTACACTTCTAATAACTTCATTTATCACAAATCTCTACAAATACACCATTATAATGAAACGGAACCATTTAAAACATACAGATGGGGAGATATAATGCAGAAACATTCACAGCTAGACTGCAGATGTTGCAACATTACAATGCGAAAAGTGAGAACATCCATTTTACAGTTGAAATGATTAATAGGATTAATTGTGATAAGTCGATTAGTGAAATAATCATCAACTAATTTAGTAGTTGATTAATTGTTTGTTGTCCATTTAATGAAAAAAACAACACAGTCAGAGCAGAAATTAAGCCAAAACTGTACAAAATATATACAAATTTTGCATTTTAAATTAAAAAACCGTCTTTATCTGTAAATATATTCTACCCAGAACTCTTCAGGTGGCAGTTTTAACTTAATCTGGTTCAAATTCTGTAAAATAAATTTTAAAATACCTCCTATTGAGGAACTTCTGCTTCAAGTTATTAATCAATTAATCCAAAAATTAATCAACGCATCGACCCTATTCATGCTAAGTCAGGTGGTTGACATGTGTATTTTCTCATTTAAAACATGAATATAATTGTTTATTTTCATGACTTAATACATTCCTAATATTGTATTATTGTATTTTAATCCAATTAATTAATTAATTGTCACAATAATCCTTTTTACTTTCATTCTGTCCTCCATGTTTACCTTGAACACTCGCTTGTTAGCGATGCTAAGCTAACTGCAGCGTCCTGATTGAGAGGAAGCAGTCCTGCACCTTCCTGGATCATGTTTCTTCCATTTCGTTTTATATTTTGAATCAGTGACAGACGCTTCGGGGTTAAACTGGGTCGAGGGGTTAAGGAGGGTTGAGGCGGCAATCGAAGCGAGACGGTCCAGGAAACTGGAGCCTGTTCCCATTTAGCTAAACGCTGAGCACATACGGGGTTAATGGTTCTGTCCTGACCTGCTTCACAGCGGCTAACAGCTTCAGGGTGAGATATGAGCTTCAACTTTTAGGACTTGGAGGAGGAATTAATTTACTGTCCCAGAACCTAAAGATAAAGATTCACATTAATATTGAAGCCTGGTGGCTTCGAAGGCATGCAGACTGTTGTTGAGGTCAGGCTGTGATGCAGAAACTTTGTTAGTCACTTGGCTTTAAGGCGTAGCCAGGGCTTGACGACATGGATGAAAAACATATCACAATATAAGCATTTCATATCGGTCGATATTGATAATTAGAGATTAGATTTTTTCTGCTACAAGTTACACAACAGGTTGTTGCTAGGTAACCAAAGAGTGAGTGAGTTAGTTCTAAAGCCTACATCCCCCAGAATGCCGTTGTTCTGTCAGATAGCCATGCGTTGTCAGATTGTCATACGCGTATGACAATCTGATGGCTATATCTGTCGGATCATCATACGTTGTCAGATCGCGATACACGTAGGACAAACTGACAGCTATTTCTGTCAGACAATTGTACGCTATGATCACCATATTTTATATTTAATCATCTTTATTAAGTCAGTGTTAGACCGTCATACAGCTGCTAATGTAATAACACTTTGTTATTAGCGACTGTATGACTTCCTGATTTCTCAGTTAACCTGTCTGATTGTCATACACTTTATTATTAGCGACTGTATGACATCCTGATTTATTAGTTAACCTGTCTGATTGTCATACACTTTATTATTAGCTACTGTATGACATCCTGATTTATTAGTTAACCTGTCTGATTGTCATACACTTTATTAGCTACTGTATGACGTCCTGATTTATTAGTTAACCTGTCTGATTGTCATACACTTTATTATTAGCTACTGTATGACATCCTGATTTATTAGTTAACCTGTCTGATTGTCATACACTTTATTATTAGCGACTGTATGACATCCTGATTTATTAGTTAACCTGTCTGATTGTCATACACTTTATTATTAGCGACTGTATGACATCCTGATTTATTAGTTAACCTGTCTGATTGTCATACACTTTATTAGCTACTGTATGACATCCTGATTTATTAGTTAACCTGTCTGATTGTCATACACTTTATTAGCTACTGTATGACATCCTGATTTATTAGTTAACCTGTCTGATTGTCATACACTTTATTATTAGCGACTGTATGACTTCCTGATTTCTGTTAACCTGTCTGATTGTCATACACTTTATTATTAGCTACTGTATGACATCCTGATTTATTAGTTAACCTGTCTGATTGTCATACACTTTATTATTAGCTACTGTATGACATCCTGATTTATTAGTTAACCTGTCTGATTGTCATACACTTTATTATTAGCTACTGTATGACATCCTGATTTATTAGTTAACCTGTCTGATTGACATACACTTTATTATTAGCGACTGTATGACATCCTGATTTATTAGTTAACCTGTCTGATTGTCATACACTTTATTATTAGCTACTGTATGACATCCTGATTTATTAGTTAACCTGTCTGATTGTCATACACTTTGTTGTTAGCGACTATGTAACTTCTTGATTAATACCAATGACATCAGTTGTATAATGCAATATATTTAATATAGAACATTTTACTTCTGTATTTTTAATAATCCACACTGTCACTGGTGGGGTAAAACTGTTTAATTGATGTTACACTTTTCACATTTGAACATGTCACCCATGTCTGTGGCACATTCTTTGTGTGTCCACCTTGAGCAGTAGTCACACTGTATCTGTGAAGTGGACAGAAAAAGAAAACAGTTATGAGTTAGCAAGTGTAATGTGTTTGAAGTGTTAAATTGTACAGTTTAATTGTTTACCATGTCAATGATGTTCTCTGTTGCATTATGATGAAGCATGTTGTATGCCACACAGTACTCTTCCACCTTGTCTGGGAACAAATAAAGGCATTTTGAGTGTACTTTACCAAAAATAGTCAAGTACTATCTCTTTATATTCTGTTGACAAGCCATAATGTTCTACTTGTACATAACAGAAAATACTGCAATTTAGTATTTCATATATCTTTGGATTTTTTTAATGCTTTGGACTGTTCCTGCATGGCCTATGGGAAAATTTGTTCTTTTTGGAATGAGAAATTCTGTGATATGCTCCTAAGCCATCTTGTGTTTTTGATTGTTAGAATATTAACAAAAACTGATCAACAGGTTTCACACAGACTTCCACAGTTCCCTGAACAGGGGAACTGGTTCTTTATACCCAACATTAATATAATTTTTTGTGTTCTGACCAAAAACTTCTTAGAATCATAGCTGTCCAAAGCTATAAATCTCCGAACATTCACAAAAAAAACTTCTAATCTACATGTTTATGAATGTACATCCAACAATACAATTCTTGAAATACTGCAGAAAACGCAACAGCGAGTTTAAATGCAATTGACAGATCCCAATTTTTATTGACAACACTGGTGGACACCATGTCCTTCCTGGCAGCGCTTGGTGGACACAGGGACTTCAAGTGACTCAAGAACATCTCCTGTCTTTTATTAATTGAGGCAAAAGTCACACAGATAGTGACTGTTGGCTACATAACCCAGGGGCTGTACTCGGGTATGTGATCTGTTAACCAGAAAAGCCTTCATGTTCCAAAAGCAACCTCAATTTGCAAAATCTTAATATATGTAAATGTGAAGCACATATAAAAACAAACTTAACATGAATGCTTTTCATATACATTAATAAAGATAAAGATTTATTTCGAAGGTGAAACACTGGTTTTGCCCCAGTTTCAGTGTGGGTAATACCCATACCAACACGGTTTCTGCTTGTACAGTCTGGTAGCGTGAAGAAAAAAAACGATAAGGAAAGTTAAAAAAATAAACAAATAATTCAAATTCAACATTTAAGAGTTTTAAGTAATCCTAATAAGTAAACCTATGTGTCGAAGTCCTATCTGGAAAGCCATCACTGTATCCAAGCTAGCAGACGTGTTATCCAACCCAAAAATATCAATGAACTGGGGAACGTGAATTTAAACGGGGCTTGTTTTGTAGTTTACTGCAGCTGCAGCAGCATTAAATTTGATTTATTTACTTACTTTTTATTGGGTCTTGTTTTTTCTTCTCGCGTATGATGAGCTGACGGCTCCTCTCGATATCGCAGACCTCCTGCAGAATGCGCATGCGTGCGCATGCGCACTTACTACATGTATGCTATTCTGACATGTATGGCTATCTGACAGAACACCGTGCGGTTTTGGATCAGAGTTCAGTGACTATTTCATATATTCAGACATGTTACATACTGATATTGATCATGTGTCTATTGCAATATGTATTGTTATTGATTTATTGTCCAGCTCTAATCGTAACCAGAGAGACTGATTAGATGTGAACAAGTTCTTTTTCAACAAGTACTTTGTTATTGTACTTAAGTAAATTTTTCATGTATCTGTACTTTACTGGAGTATATGGTTTCTTGTGTACTTTCGACTTTTACTCCACTGCATTTTACATAAATTATCTGTACTACATTTGTACTACACTGCAAAAACAAAAAAAACATTGCAAAGTATTCTTGGGCATGTTTCTAGTGGAAATATCTTATTACACTTAAAATAAGACAAAAACTAACTTATAAGTAACGTTTTAACAAGAAATAGTAGCTTGTTTTAAGTGAATAATTCCTTAATATTTTGAAAAAGTGCTAGTTCTCCTGGCAGATTTTTTCACTTATACGGAGGAAGAAACGGAAGTAGAAGATTTAGAAAGTGCGACAGCAGACGGAGACGGAGAATGAAAGTGGGTTAGCTCTGCTATTGGATTAGCATTTGACCTTGGAACAGATCAATTGTAGTAATTTATAGCATCTCTGACCTTGTGGTCATGGAGTCGGTGTGTGAAAAGATTCAGGAGTGCAGAATGAAGATGCAGGCAGAACGAAAGTTCTCAGAGAAATTTAAACATCACCAAAAACAAGAAGTATAATAAAAATAAACTGTGAGGAATGTTAATCTGCTGAACATGATTGAACTTCAAAAACACAAAATCTTACCAAGAGGTTTTGGTTTAGTTTCAAGTGCAAATATATTCATAAACTTGAAATGAGACAAAACTAGCTTAATCCTTAATATTGATGGAAAAAGTAGCAGTTTCAGTAGAAGATTATTTCACTTATTACAACATGTTTTTTCATGTTTTCAGTGAAATAATCTGAATAATGGAACAAGAACTTTTTAATTTGTCAAATTATTTACTTAAGCTTATATATGTTGGTGAGAAGTTACTTATAAGTGTGCTAAGATATTTGCACTAGACATTAGACCAAAAGTACTTGATAAGATTTTGTGTTTTTGCAGTGTGTGAAGATGAAATGAATGAATGAGCTCTGATCACTTTTTATTTTAAAGATTTTTACATGTATAATTCAATTTAACAATAATTTATTTGTCCCAAAGGGAAATTAAATGTTGTCATCTAATAATCCTCAAAGAGTCACTGTGGATAGTGATGATGTGGGCAGGAAGATCTCCAGTAGCAGTCAGTGTTGCAGCGAATCAGAAGAGGCCTCTGACCATCGGTTGATAGCAAGCATGCTAATCTATCTCATTTGCTTTTGCTGCTCTTCTTTAAGTCTCTACCCATTATGATTGATAGAAGAGATGAACTTCAACTCGTCTGGGATTTGGGGGTCGTAGTTCAGAAGTTACACACCTTGTTGTCATGGTTACGCACCATGTTAGCTGTCTGAAAGTGGAAAAGTGAGAGCAGAGATTGCAGCTGCACAGCGTCCAAAACCAGAGGGAGAAAACACAAGAGCGTCACTCCAACATGCTGCCACTATGAGCGGCGCTAAAGAAATAAAAAAAAAACCCAAATCAAATCAGTCACTTTCTATAGCGACTATGTTTCTGTTTTGTCTTATAAAAGGTTGAATCGTTCAGCTTCGTTTCTTTCTCACAGATTTGACATTTTCACATTCATGCGCGCTGCCGTTAATCGTGTAAAAACCTCAGTTTCTGACTGCTGAGGGAGACATTGCTCTGATATTATGAGGACAGGGTCATGAGAAAGGAAAAAGAAAAAGCCTTGACACATTTCTGGGGACAGAAAGTGTCCTTGTTTAAAGTGGGATGTCACTTTATGCGCTTAAAACTGGCAACAAACTCAAACCTAGAAAGTTTGTGAAGTTGGAGATGGAATCAGAGGACGGTGAGACATTTTATGTCCTCACTTGGTCTGTGAGGCAAGCTGGGACATGTTCACTCACCGGCCACTTTATTAGGTACACCTGTACAGTTGCGCAGCCTACCTGAGTATTCATCCATCCATCCATCCATTTTCTTGCACCCTTTTTCCCTCAGTGGGGTCGAGAGGGGTGCTGGTGCCCATCTCCAGCCAACGTTTCGGGCGAGAGGCGGGGTACACCCTGGACAGGTCGCCAGTCTGTCGTAGGGCAACACAGAGACACACAGGACACACAACCATGCACACACACACTCACACCTAGGGGCAATTTGGAGAGGCCAATTAACTTGACAGTCATGTTTTTTGGACTGTAGGAGGAAACCGGAGTACCTGGAGAAAACCCACCATGCACAGGGAGAACATGGAGACTCCATGCAGAAAGACCGGGGCCGGGAATCGAACCCAGAACCTTCTTGCTGAAAGGCAACAGCTCTACCAACTGCGCCACTGTGCAGCCTTACCTGAGTATTCAGGCTGATCATTTCCATCCTTTAATGGCTACATTGCCCATGTTCAACTAGCTGGTTTCCTTAAAGTGGGCATATGATAGAGACTTTTTCACACTTAAAATCTTTCAGCTCTGGTCGATTTAAAATGGAACTGTGATCATTTGAATTCCTCATTATTGTGGCTCCACAGGCTCCTCTTTTCCTCCTGTTCTGAGGTGTGTCTGAATTTTACTCCTCCTTATTTTCAAACTGCAATGGCCCTAATGTGACGTCATACCAAAGCGCGGTGCTGGAAAAGTTTAAAAACAAGCCTTCTAAAAACTTGAAAGGTTCTTGAGTTTTACTGTAGTGTACAAACTCAGGTTCGTGATGTGAAGAATGATGGTGCAGATCAGACTGTGTCCCTCCAGAATAACCCTGCTCTGCATACACTTTTAGCCTGGCCTGGCTCTCCGCTCTCTTACACACATATCAACAGAAACATCTAACCCAGATTCCTGCAGCGCCGTACAGCTTCAGCGTGAGTGTCCCAGAACAGAGCAGCGGGGTATTTCCTTGAGGAACTCCAGGAGAAACCCTGAGAGGTGAAACAGTCACAGGATAATTGCTGCAATTCTCTTTCTCGGAGCAAAGTGAAAGCACTTAGGAAAACTGGTTCAAGGAGGATCTGGCTTACTTCCTAGAGACGGCGCGTGTTTCTGGCGTTGCCAGATTTTGGGATGTTTCTGCAACCTGAGCCAGGAGGTCGGAGGTAAAGGTTGAGTCAGGACCTGGTGGGATTGAATCTGCCGTCCGCGTGCCTGATGTTACAGTAAATCCAGGATTTATTTGCGTGCTCGCCGGCTGATGTGCCCTCGTTAGTGCAGTCACATGTGCTGATGTAACCGATGTGTCACTGGGCTACCTGTGATCAGTGAAAACCAGATAAACACACCAGTGACTCAGTGTGCTTTGTGGTCGGAGCCTCTCGCTGCAATTCTGTGACCTCGTTTCATCAGCTCGCCTGAAGCCCAACACACACACGCACGCACGCACACACACGCACGCACGCACGCACGCACACACACACACACACACACACACACACACACACGCACACAGAGTCACTGCTATATTCACTCTGTTTGCATCCCATAACAGGACATTGCTTTGATAAACATACATTTTCTGATGTATAACTCCAGCTTAAAAGGGGGCAGGGTTGCCAGATTTGACTGTTTCCAACCCAAAAACAACGTAACACCCGCCCAACTCCAAAAAAACGAGCACAAATCTTACATTCTAATACAACCCATGACATTTTTGGTTGTCCTTTGTAACAGTTGTAATATTCTGACCAGATCCCTCTAGGGCTGCAGAAAGGACTTGACTCTTTGAACCCAATCAAACCTGAGTTTTCTGTGTTGATATGTCCTTTTAATTCATGTTGTTCTGTTTTAAAAAACTACACAGTGACACTTGATTAACCAGTGACTAATCATTGATGTCATCTTGGAGAGATTTCAAAATTAACAGAAGTAAAAAGTGCGATAATATTTGTGCTTTTCTGCCACACAATGACAACGATTTTGTAAGAATTTTTCTCTGAAACTTTTCTAGAAACCTGTCAAATTTTAACTTCCAAATTTGGTAATATGAGTTACAGCAGCATTTAATTTCTCTTTGGAATCAACAAAGATCTCTTGAATTTGTAGCTGGTTTTTCCAGCCAAATGTGTTCAGAAGCAGATAAATCTGGCAACACAGAAAGCAGGCCGGTGCGTCTCAACCGCTTCCAAAAACAGAAGTAGAGTTTTTAAAAATAAAAAAAACACCCGGTTTTTTTCAGCAATAACTTAATGTTTGTCCTGGAATATGAGATGTTTCAAAAACCGGCAGAATGCGCCGTCACCTAGCAACCCCAGGGGAACTCAACCCGTTACCTAGCAACCTAGTCTGAGTTCCAGGACATTTGGTCAGCTGGTTTTCCAGCTAAGTGCACTTTACCGTGCGCTGTACGTTTGTATAATAGTGCATCTGTTTGCAGCTATCTTCATGTGAGCGTAAACATTGAGTTGGGGGGGGGGGCGTGGCCAGCAGCAGAATATTTGGATTTAAAGTGACAGAGACCCTGAAACAGTTCATTCTGAACTGAGCAGACTAAAATCTCATTATCTAAGAAGGATTTTTGTGAGAAAAATTAACTGAACGTGTTTTGTATAGGCCATAAACCTATCCTAACCTGTTCAAGGAAGAATAATAGGCCACCTTTAAGATAATCTACATAGTAGAAATCAACTGGTTTGCTTGTACGCCTCCCAGAAAAGGGAGCATATCAGCCTGGTGTGTCAACAGATTTACGTCCCCACAACTTGATTGAACGCACGAATGATTAGCAGTGATGCAAACCGGAAGGCTCAGTGAGATATGAATCATCCTCCTCATCATCAGCTGCTTCAGAGCGATGGCAGAGATGATGGAGGAGCTTAGAGCGTGAGGCTTGGATTAGACTCTCTCCTCGGCTCGCTGCGCTCTCTCTTCTGTCCCGTCTTTGTTTTGTCTCTCAGCCTTTGTTTTTCTCGCTCGTCTCTCTTGGCATCGATCTCCCTGCTTGTTCATTCAGTGCTAATCCGTGCCCCTCTGATCTATTTTAGAAATGTCTTGGGATTCAGAGAAAACAAACTCGCATTTAGCAGGAAAACTGAAGTGTACGGAAGACCAGAAGGGCCATTAATCAATAAAGAAAAAAAAATACATAAATCCAAACAAACCTGTGTATCTTAAAATCTAATTTGAAAACTTAAAAACAATTCATAATAAGCAGCATTGTATAAAAATTACACAAACAATTAAACAAATATTTGTTCAGTTATGCATGAACAAATATTTTTTAAATGTATTTTTGGGACTATTTATTATTTTCTTGGAAGTGAGCAGCACATTTCAAGAAATATTTCATTGCATTGTTTCCTGCAGACCATCGGAAGTTAGGATTTAAAGTAGGGCTGAAACAATTAATCATATTGATTATTGATATAATTGTCAACTAATTTAGTATCCTACTAACTGGACACAAAAAATGCCATTTGCTAAAAAATGACGTTCGGAGGAGTACTTTATGGAAAATTTATATACTTTGCACTTAGAATAAAATATGTTTATAAATATGTTCCACCCAGAATTCCTCAGGTGGTGGTTTTAGCTTCACCTGGTTGAAAATCTGTGAAAGACAAATCGCCTTTTAAGCATCAGTTAGTCCAAAAACATTAACGCATCAGCTCTACACTGAATTGATATGAAGTCAAGGAAAAAGTTCAGAGCTTTTGAGAATTATTTTTTCTGCAGATTCATTTTGTCCTACAGATCAAATCAAGCGTACAATAAAGGAAAACTATGATGTTTGCATTTTAGGCAGTAAACTGTTTATTTTTTTATTTTAAAAATGGATTAAATCATTTGTTTATTTGCATATTTCAATGTATTTCTAGTGTTTTATTTAAATGAAAAATCTGCAGTTTTTTTAAATGTCTTCCAGTTCCAGTGTTACATGTTTATTATAATTTAAAGTTCTTGGTCTTTGTGAATGTGTTATTGCATTGTTGTGCTGTTACCGTTATATTACTTAAAAATGGTTTCAAAACAACAATATTATCATTTATCGCAATAACTTCTGGGACAATTTATTGTCCAGTAAAATTCAAGTACTGAATTGTATCAGTGAATACGCCACAGAAGATAACATTTTCAAAGAAATATGCCACCAGGAGGAGTATGGAGTGTAAACTCACTCTAAAATCTCATTAAAACGGACAGAATTAGATAAATAAGTCATAACAAAATAAAATAAACTATAATAAAACAACTCAGAACTATTACAACCTTTATTCTCCTCATTAAGCAGCAAACTGAGTCTCCAAAATGTCTGTTGTATTAAAGAAAACTCAGTCATGATGGAGACATAACGGCTTGTCCTCGTCCTCCCCCTGATTTTGCTCTAATGCAGAGGTTGACAGCCTGCTGGACAGCGCTGTAATTACGCTGTCTCACAATTAGGCAGGCTGTGATTCATTCAAGTTAAACACCTTTTAGCTCTCCCACTGCTTTCCCCACTCTGCCTCATCTCTCCTCCCATTCTCTTCATCACCTCACAGCATCTCTTCTCTTTTCCTCCTGCTCTCCATCTGTGGATCTGTTTTCTTTTCCTTCTTTGGCTTTTGGACACGATGTGATATTGTGTAATCAACATGTTCTGTTTCACAAGCAGAAACATGTTGGGGGGTGGGGGGGAACAATAAATCCTTTGTTTTCTTTTTTTCCCCTGTAACTTGCAGTTTCACAAATTTCCATCAGAGGCAAAAAAAAAAAGAAAAGATTTTTAATTAACTAATTACTGAGAGTGAGAGCAGAACGATGGTGTGCAATTTGTAAAGTTACAGAGTGACAATTTAACAGCAATAATTCAATTAGCAAGCTAAATGTTACACTCCACACTAAATATAGTTAGACTGTCATAAGAGAAAAAATAGATTATTTTTCAAAGTCATATTTCACCATTTTATTCATTCATTAATAAAGATCACAGTTTTAAACAAAATGTTGAATTAGGAATATAAACATTTAGTTTACAAGCTAAACATTTGCTCCAAATTATCATTAACTTTAAACTAAATATTTAGTTTACAAGCTAAAGAAATTAGTTCCAAACTAAATATTTTATTTTGCAAGCTGGCTTGCTAATTAAACATTCTTTAAATATTAGAAAGCTAAATATTTACTGAGCAAAGTAAATATTTAGTTTACAAAATAAATATTTTGTTTCAAACTATATATTTATCTAGAAAACTGAACATTTAGTTTTAACCTAAATATTTAGCTGGGAGTCTAAATGTTTTGTTTTAATATTTATTATTTAGTCTGCTCATATTTACTAAATATTTAATTAATTGCCAGCTAAATATTCAATCTAAAGCTAAATATTTAATATTTCACTTGCTGGGGCTGCACAGTGGCGCAGTTGGTAGAGCTGTTGCCTTGCAGCAAGAAGGTTCTGGGTTCGATTCCCGGTCTTTCTGCATGGAGTCTCCATGTTCTCCCTGTGCATGGTGGGTTTTCTCCGGGTACTCCGGTTTCCTCCCACAGTCCAAAAACATGACTGTCAGGTTAATTGGCCTCTCTAAATTGCCCCTAGGTGTGAGTGTGTGTGTGTGCATGGTTGTGTGTCTCTGTGTTGCCCTGCGACAGACTGGCGACCTGTGCAGGGTGACCCCGCCCCTCGCCCGGCATGCTAGCTGGAGATGGGCACCAGCAACCCTCCCAACCCCACTGAGGGACAAGGGTGCAAGAAAATGGATGGATTTCACTTGCTAAATATTTGTGATATTTATTGATGAAGTTAAAACATTGGGAAAATATGACTTAGAAAAATGAAATTACATTGGATTTTTTTCTATTATGTTTGGCTAAATAACCCAAATATTTGGTGTTAATTCATGGCTGGATGCAAAGCGTTCTGTTCTTCATTATTTCTGTTTAAAAAACAAAAAAAGGAACCGTCTTCATGTCCTTTACGTCTCAGCGCCCAGCAGCCAACAGGCTCTCGTGCTCGGCGGCGTGGAGTACGGTTTGGGTCTGGCACAGAGAGGCAGGAAATCAATAGCCATCGACATGCAACACTGCGTCAGGGCTGCTTCTGCCCAGAGAGAGGAAGGGAAAGCGATGCATGGATGAGCGGAGAGAAACGGAGAGAATGAAGCTGCGATAGAGACAAAAGGTGTAATCAGAGAATAACCTGCGGCGGCGACAGAAAGGCAGGTGATAAAAAACAATCAGAACCTTCAAAAGATGCTGCAACGCCGACATTAAAACACGTCAAACTCAGTGAGAGGAATTATTTTATATTAAAGTCAACTTAAGATTTCTCCAGTTTCACCATCATATTTCAGCTCTGAAAAAAAAAATCTCCTCTATAGCTCAACTATCATGATAAATTATAATTATCACCTCGAATAAACAATAAAATCCAGAAACAGATGAAGTCTGTTCTGTTAGAGCAAAAGAAAACTGTGATTATTGGTTCATATAAGGACTACGCCTGTCACAATTAGCAATAAATCAATTAATTGCATGATAAATTAAAGCAAGCGTAATCATTTTCATTTGCATGATTTAATGTTTTTCTCTTTTCTTTCTCTTTCTACCAAAACCTGGATGATAAAAGTCTTCAGTCTAGTGGTTTGGTCTCATCTAGTTTGTTTTTTTAAAGGACAATTTTGTTTATAAAGATTTTATAATTAATTTTATCTGTTGTTTTATTTATTTTGGATATTTAAAATGTTTTCCAGTTCACCATTGGCTATGAACAGTTTAAATAAAAATACACTTCCCTGAAAGTCAAAGTATAGAAACTACCCTGCCTCCACGTGTATCGACACACCCAGTAACAGAAATTCAAAAACATAAAATGTTATATTTTAGTTTACTTTGTTCCTGCTGTTGAACACAGCAAAGGCTAGATGTTATTAATGACAATAATAAATGATGTAATATTATAGTGTCTTCTCTAGTTAATTTGTATTATTTTTATCTACAAAGTGTGGTGCTGGAAAAGAGAAAAAACTGCACAAAAGATTTTTTTTGTTGCTAAAATCAAATGTAATTGGCAGCCCTGACAGTTTGGAAAAACATTTCATGTCCACTGATAAGTACAGCAGAGGACCTGTGATGCTGTGGGTCTATTTCTCTTCTGAAAGTCCTGGGAACCTTTGATTTGAAATAAAATTTCTTTATCCAGAAAATTGTTTGTTTTTCCTGTGATGTGGTAATATTTCTGCTGCTGTGTTTATTGTTTTCTGCGCTTCAGGACGGCTCACGCGCAGGGAAAAGCAGAGGCGGCGGTGGGAGCCGCGCAGAAAGCCCACGAGGAGAGCCGGATGGCGAGGGTCACCGCCAAGCAGTTCTCCCCGTCCTTCCAGCACCCTGGAAACGGTGGGCTCCCAACACACACCAAAACCAGAAACGACGTAACGACAAAGCTGCACCCTCATGTGCAGAGTGACTTGAAAAAGCTAAAAGCTGTTTTCGACCTCATACACTGCAAAAACACAAAATCTTACCAATTAATTTTGGTTTATCTTCCACTGTAAATATCTTAGTTCACTTGCAAATAATTTTTCAGGAAGATATGGACCCATTGCATGTTATTTTTTACATCCAGAAATTTCATGCATGCGCCCAGCGCAGCTATGGAGGGCTTTACTTGCCATCCATAGCCGCAGTAGAACAACTCCGTTAACGACCTGGAGATGTAGATATTATTAATTTAGAGCAGCGAGCAACTGCAAAAGGAAAATAATGTAGAAAAAACGGTAAAGAACAACTCAGAACCACTGTTTTTTCGCTCTCTGTGTCGGCGATACTACGCGCAGACTCGTTGCCATAGCAACTGACAATAATGCCACCGTATGTGTCAGGATTCAACACCAAAGAACACTCAAACATTTCCCACTCAAAGAACAGAACATTCAGTCTGTTACAGTTTTATGATTCTAGGCTTGATGTTTATTTTGCGATTACTGTTAACTGATCGCTGTAGTAGATTAGCTACAGCTGCTATTAGCTAAGCTAACACAGCGGCGGTTGATTAGCTAATTTAAACACCTGTTAAACTGATGATCTGTCAGACTTGGTGTTTTTAGGTCGCCTTTTAAAAAAATTTTACTGAACTAAAACACACCAAACTCCACGTCACATCTATATGTTAAGGTTGTCAAAGTCAAGCTAGCATAACTGATCTACTTCCCTCTTCCTCGCTATTTGTTTCTTAATTAAAACGTTTCCTTACCTTGTTATCTAGTTGTTGCAATGTTGACAATTAGTGGCAAAGCACTGCATCCTTTTTTGTTTTTTTAAATCATGTGTACGTTTAAGATTTAGTCCGTTATGATGACAGCTTAACAGCTAAAGCCAATGCTAGTCATCGTCAGCCAGCAGCTTTTTGTCCTCCAGCAGGAAGCTTGAGTGTGTGACATCATACTGCAAGGGTCCATAGGAGCTTTTTTAAAGTCAATAATTCCTTAGTATTGGTGAAAAATTCTATTTCCATATTATTTGACTTTTAACTAAACTTCACATGCGAACAGACCAAACGCGTGTTGATACGTTATGTGTGTCAGTTGGGGGGAGTTGATGTTAAAGGTCACTGATTGCCTCCCTCCAGCTTTGACATTCCACGTCTGTCAGTCACACCTGTGGGGCTCCGCAGGTAGCCGTCCCATACGGAGCAATCATCATGGCGTACCCGCACACACAGACCGCATGGCTGTCATGACCGCCATCTTTTCTGCTCTCAGTTATGAGAACGTCTCTGCCAACAAGCATCAGCTCTGACATTTAGCCGCATGTTTGTTTGGACTTCTTGGACATCATTTTCCTCATGCCGCCATACTGTGTCCTTTTGAAATCATCACTGTACGGACTAAATTAAGAACATGTTTTTGTACCGCCCATAGGCCTATTCTATTAAGTAAAATTCACACTTTTCTCTTTTTTATACTTCCATTTGGATCTGTCAAAAAAAAAATAAAAATCTAGCTCTTTTATGGCAATAAGTTTGTTTTTTGGTGTCTGAAAAATTTGCCTTTTCAAAAACCTCCAGATAAACAGGACCTGTGCTGTTATCTAGCAACATAAATGGCGCTTCAATTTGTATGGTCAGATGTTTATACTGCTGCAATCGCTGCACAATGGCTGCTGGAAAAGATAAGTGTTTTGTTGTTGACCCACCATTCAGAAACTACTTGCTGCATTCTTGCTGGTGGTGCAGGATGCTCCACTTCTGCTTTTCAAAGATCTCAAAATAGGCACAACTGACCAGAGTAAAATCTTGCTATCCATTTGTAACACCCATATATCTATCCTAACCTGTTTGAGGAAGCAGTAATAATAATTAATAACAGGTCGCCATAAATGAGTCTAAAGCCAAACAAACATTTTGACGCTTTCCTCCTGATTGCTGAATTCGTCTCATGTTCTCTGCAGGAATGGAGGTTCAGCGACCCAAACGTCAGGTTTCCAGTGAAGTCGAGGGCGAGGGCCTGTCGAGTAGCGCCGGCACCGCGGAAAGCCCAGATCTTTACACAAAAAGTGTTGGATCTGATGACCCCTCCAACGATGCCGCGACCCCCGACCTCAGCCCACCCTCCTCTTCACCTCCCCACACGCCGCCACCACCTGCCCGACCGTCGCAGCGAAGCAAGAGCGCTCGATTCCACCGGCAGAGCGCCGTAGACCACGGAGACCGGGGGAAGGACGGCGGTGAGAAAGGGGGAGAAAGAGGACACACGGAGATTCAAGTGCTGATGGAGGGAGGCGGCGAGGGAGGAGTGAAGGCGGAGTATCCACGCGCCAACAGCTGGAGCGAGGACAGGAGGAGGGGGGTGCTGTCGAAAGGAGGCGGCGGGATCAGTGGCCGTGGAGGAAGCCGGACCAACGGACACAAACACAGCTCCTCCAATCACAAATCGCGGGAGCACAGTTCGTCCAATCACAGGCAGGTCAGGGGCGACAGGTGGACAGAGTCGTCTTCGTCCGCCACTTGGACGTCTGGGCACAGGGGGACGCACGGCAGGGGGGGCCGGCTGCTGGAGCAGGACGAGGAGAAGATCAGCAACTACGAGATGGAGATGAAGCCTTTACAGCCCAGAGACTCCACTACCCACAAGCCCCATGGGCACGGGGAGGAGCGGCACGGGCACGGAGAGGGGCGCTCTCATGGCGCGCCACGTCAGAGGCACAAGAACCGGGAAGCGAGGGACGGGGGCAAGGACTTGACACACAAGGGGGAAAAAATGGATTCTCGGCCACTACGACGAGACCTGACCTTGTCCCCGCCTCTGAAATCCTCCCCCATCATACCCGACCGGCAGGACCTCAGCCTCACGGCCAGCAAGGGGAACTCGGTAAGTCTGACATGCTCTGATGGTACGATATGTCTGAAAAGCTTATCATGATATAAGCATTGCATATCAGTCGATATTGGTAATTGGCGATTGTTTTCAATATCTGAAATACAGCCAGATACATTTCAGATATATCTGCAGGAAAATTATGGGCGAATTTTCCTGTTTCACCAATAATTTGTTCTCAAGCTGTTGGACTCATTTCTCCTTTGTGTCTTCTTCTACACGCTGTTGATTTTTATTTTTTAAGCAGTTATGAGAAACGGAGGGGAAACCAAGCAAGCGGTTTCTGTTATTTGATTACCTAGCAACAGGATGTTGTTTCTTACCCATCAGGTTGTTGCTAAGTAACCAAAACATGAGTGAGCTAGTTGATGCTACTAACCTAGCTTAGCTAGCCAGAGGCTGAGAGCTTGAGCAGATAAAGTCTTTCCTCTGCCTACATCCCCCAGAATGCTGTGCAGTTCTGGATTGAAGTTCACTGAAAGGAATCTACTCTGTGCCTGTTTCTGTCTTTTTCAGTCAGTTTCAATCAAACTGCCTTCCAAGCTGATCCATGCCCAGTGAATATGCAGATCTTCAAGTTTCTAGAAACTGTTTCTAATTACTGTTCTGCAGTCAACAACACACTGAAACGCTGATCCTTCAGTTTGTGTGTCTATGTTGTCCCTTGACGGGGAATTATAGAAATACTATTCTTACGCTGTTCTCATACTGGTAAACTCGGTTCAATTGGGGACCAAAATTGCAACATTTGTTACATTTTCAGCTGCTGTGGTTCTCTTTCACACTGCACAATCCAAACCCTTTGAAAAACCTGTTCCCCTCCTCGCCTCTGGTGGCACCGCTCCAAGAACCACTGAAGAAGACACCAAGCACAACTTCCTTCTTCACAGAATGTAAACAGAAATGGAGTGGTATCAGATTCTAATGGTCTCTTTAGTTTTTGGCAACAGATCCTTAGTCATTTCTCCCGCTAGCGCTGGCTCTCTAGCACTTATTTTGGTTGTATTTACCCAGAATGCCCTGCGCTGTAGTTCATTTCCTGCTTTTGGAGCAATCTCCAAGGCACTTGCCATTCATATATGCATTCGAACTTCAACAGAGGTTTGTAAAAAAGGTTTGTAGGTGGACCAGAATTTGACCAGAGTTTGACTCACACGTTCACTCCTCCCCAACTGAACCGGACCTTCTAGACAAATGGACTGGAGCTGGATTAAAATGGACTAAACTGGACTGATGTGAATGCACCACTAAACAAGGATTCATGTTGAAGTAATCAGGTTACTGGTGACTCTTCCTTCATCGACCTAAAAAGGCTCTTTGAAATTTTCTCTTGTTGACATTTTGATGGTGACCCACAAACATAAAGACAGTTGTAGGCTGTTGCTGCTGTTAAATGTGTTGAATAAAGGGTGGATCCAAAAGGTGAAGAGTTTTTGGTTGATAATGGCTGCGTCATCCCTCCGTTAGGAATTGCTTGAACTCATCTAGACGAGTTGATTTTCTCTCATCTATTTTGCGTCTCAGTAAGGCTCTCCTGACTGTCTCTGCCCTGAACACAATGTTTCACTGACATTTGTGGATGTGGTTTGGCTTTATTTGGCATAATCTGTGGGATTTATTTAACAGCTGGTCTCCAAATTTCTCTTTCTGCATAAGCAGGTTTCATAATAACTAAAACAGAAAAGTGTTTTTCCATGAAATCAGGATAAATAAAACCAAACTAGTGATTACCTTCTAGCTGTAAGCTGCTATAATAACCTCCATCTGTGTGGTGAGTCTTCATTGGCTGCTGAGGCGCGTTGTTCAGAGGTTAGGTAATGTTTCAAACCCATTTGGACCATTACCTGTAACTTTTCAAAACTGACAACCAAACATTCGCACCCACTTCACACCAGGAAGAGGCAGCCATGTGGAGTTAGGAGGTGTCACTTGTGGCAACAACCCAAAGCAACGGTTTCAGGGTCTCCCTGGAGCGAGTGTCAGAAAATGTGTGCTGCTATCCCTGCTTTTAAATGCTGACAGAAACATGAACCCATACTGATTTCTCACTTTCCAGCTTCTCAGATCCATTTCAGATACATTCTGCTAATGGACCAGATTGTAACTCAAAACCTTGGAGTTTTCCAAACGCCACAGATGCATTTATGGGCTTAGTCATGTTTAGTTTCTCCAAAGGAGGGGGAAAATCTGGGTTAATGTTTATGTGTGTGATGTGCAATACAACAGGAAAATATTCAGCGATCAGACCTCTTTCTCTCTAAATTATTGTTGCACCGACTGACAAAAACTTGACCTGCCAGATGTTTATCTTATTTTATTGAAAAACATACCTTTGAATTAACAGTACAGACTCGTTTTTACTACGCAGGAGGTCTGAAATAGAAATGAGAATAAAAAGAATCAGTTTCTAGTCTTTCATTCAACAACAGGTGAGACTACAAACCTGTTTTAAGGTTCTTACCAAAAATAAAGTACACAGCGGTATTGTGCTTTCTCAAGATCACGAGGTTTGAGGTCTTTTGAGGACATTCAAAAAAACATAAACCACCAAAACAGTGAGATGAGTTTTAGGTTTGCTTGCAGAGCAACAGGAAAATGCACAGATACAGCAGCTTTGTGTCGATTTAAATGTTAACCAGTCTAACACAAATACCCTGCAAAAAGTCAAACATTACAGGAAACAATAAAGTACAGCATGTGTAACATTTCCAAAAGTCAGTTTGTAATAAGAAATAACATTAGCATCACAGACTTATTACAGTAAGTTGGCCGTTTTGTCTTGTTTCACATGACCGTAGATTTCTACCTCTTGTTGTCTGATTCCTCTGGATGTTGACCTTAAAAAAACGTTTAACGTAGAACTTATTTTGTTTCTATAGATTTTATTGACAAAATAATATTTTTGAAACACATTTTTGTTGTGTATTTGAGGGCCCAAAGAGCAGCTAACAGCAGTTAGCAGTTGTAAAATTAAACACAGCTAAAAACGCACAACATTAATAATGAAGTCAGTTAAAAACATACACAAACCGTGGAAAATTTACACATGTGACCATGTGTAAATTGAAATTTGTCTAAAACTTGTGTTTACATATATTACTAAACAAAAGTATAATGCTAATGTAGGCCACAAGGGGAGGAGTACTGGTTGCTATGGTAACCGCCAACTGTCAACAGACATCTTATGATTTTTGGCAAATTAATTTGACGAATAAATAACCCAATTTTGACAATGTTTTAACATCTATAATGATTAAAAAAATAAATATTTTCATTTTTGCAAAGCCTATAATCTTCTGTCTACAGTTTCTCTATATTTGGTTAAAATTCAAGTGTCCGCTATATACTAAAAGCTAAATAAAATATCAGGGAACAATAGATAATAAATCTGACCTGTTTAACTTTTCAGGTTCAGGATGATTGAGAACATTCCTAGCATTGATCATTGCTGCTTTACATTGCACTGCTATTTATATCTGCGCGGCTTAATAACCGCACAGCAGCAGCTGTATGATGCATTTGTCAAATTTGTCGTGTCACTGCCACACATTGATTTGACTAAAAGGATTTGTTACCCGCTCATGAGAATACATCCCGTCCACCGTGACATAACACAGTGTTATCCCTCATATTAAGATAATCCTGCAGGACAAGCGCAAGGTTTACCCTTTGGAAAAAGAAAAATTATTTTGGTTCACTGAACAAGCAGAAGGGATTACTGTTGTAATGTGATTTTATTCTTTTTCTTATTTTATTTTGGCGGGTTATGTCTTAACTCGAGCTGGTGACTCGCTAATCCCTGCTGATAATGCGGCTTTAGCATTAGCTAATGAAAGCAACAGGAAAATTCAAGTGGAAAAAGTGTAGTTTCTGCCTCCCTCTGCTGACTCGCCTCCGTTTGTCCGCAGCAGTTTGATGACGCTGAGGGACAGAAGCCGCTACCTGCTGCAGGAAGGCAGACGTACACAGTACACAGATGCATGCTCAGAGAACAACCCCAAGATGCACCTTAGTAACAGAGGAATGAAAAAGTAGCCCGTTGCTCTCAGAGAGGTGTCTTATTGGTTAACCGGCACTCTGTTGCTAGGGAACAGCGTATGCATCGCTTCGGCTGCAGCCAATCAGTGGGCAAACGATGGGGAGTTGGTGTGTGTGTGTGTGTGTGTGTGTGCATCAGCAGAGAGGCGAGTGAGATCGGTGTTAAACAGGTTCCCAGTACACACAAATACTATCATAAATACACAACGAGCGCCATGGGAACAGAGCTACACCCGTCTCCAGTCAGTCGCTGAGTAAACATGACTGTCATACTGTTGGTGCAAAACACCAAGCAGATGCTTGTTTTTTTTTTTTTTCATTGCATTCAGTGTGGCATGAAAAGCTTTGAAGGTAAACGCCTCTGAGTCCGTCGTGCGTCCCACTGGCACATATTTACATGAAGACGATTCCCCAGACTGGTGAGGCTTTTCACCCTCCGCAGCAATTAAAACGACACCAGCAGAGAGGGAAAAGAAAAAATGCAGCTGGATAGAAACAAATTGCAGATTTCCATCCTCCAGCGTCTGATCAAACTCTCCCCAGGAGATTTAACAAAAAACTGTCTTGAAAGCTTGTGTGTCGGATCATCTTCTTTAAACAGGTGTGTGCTGACATGGTCTGAGCTGTGATCGCGGTCAGCTGCTGCGTTTCGGCTGCTCTACAGTTTATCTGGGCGGGCCGCAGCGAGGAAGCGACGCAGTTCACACATCACGCTGGTAAAATGGATCTCTGACGGGGAGATGCAGCGTTTCAGTGAGAGCAATTAGCACTGTTAGCATAGCTCTGAATTAAATGAAGTTGGTTTCATGCAGAACTTCTGATTATTATTACATCACTGAAGAATTAAAGGGGTAGTGTTATGTAAAATCTACTTTTTTGGGCATTACACCATGATATATTTGATCTTCAGAAACAGAAGTGTTGCCTCGATTCTTTAAAACTAACATTTCCTTCAGTGCAGAAACATTTCCCCACAACTTTACTGAATTTTTTTGTGAATGATTATGCTTTTGCACAAATTCGAAGCTAACCAACAAACATAAAATAATGCAGAGCAGTAAGCGAGGAGCAGAGAGTGTGAGTGTAAAACCCGATCAGATCTGCGTCCAGCCTCTGCTGGGGTAATCATCTCTGACACAGATCTGTGATAAGCCTAACACCACCGTGATCAGCAGAAACGGCCTCTCTGGACGGGACGGATCCATCTACAACCGTGTGGCACCGAGTCCCATTTCCCATCTCCCTCTGCAGCCATCATTACAATTATTACAGCTTTAATTAAAACAACAGGTCTTCTAAATCCTTTCCTCTTTAAGACCAAAATGTATTTAAAACAGTCAGGAATAAGTAGGACGGAGGACTCTGGTGTTCATATTTACCCAAAGTGGACAGGTGGTTGGAAAGAACGGCCTTCACCTCGACGACCCGGGCTGTCGGCAAGCATCTGCTCAGACACCACTTCACAAAACAACCCGTTAGTTCAGGACGATGTTTATCTTCAACATGCAAAATGCATCTATTTTGGTTCCTACTTTGGTGAACGTTGAAGCTCCAAGAGACGAGACAAGAAACAGAGAGCAGTGTATAAATATAGTTTATATTTTATAAGAGGGATGCATGATAATTACCGGCCCCCATAAGAAATTATGACGTTATTTTTATCGGTTAGATTTAACGAATAACATGTTTGGTGTTTTTCTTTTTTTGTTTAGTTGAAGTGGTGTTGGTATAGCCTGAGAAAACAACTTTTTACTGGAAATTAATTATTTTAAAATTCCTTCATCTCGTGTCAACAAACAACTTAGTCATAATTTTAATAGTAATTTAAAAAATTACTATTAATAGTAATTAAAAAAATAAAATATCAATCACCGCACAACATATGTGCAATATGTTGATGGTTGTATTGTTTATTTTTGAAACCCACCCTCTTCTTTCTGAACCTCCTGCCTTTTACTTCCTCTGCCTCCCCAGCGGCTGTTACTGATGGTACGGGCGGTGAAACCCGGGCGGCGAGTTCTCATTTCACCTCGTTTTTCATGTGCGTGTGTGTGTGTGTGTGTGTGTGTGTGTGTGTGTGTGTGTGTGTGTGTGTGTGTGTGTGTGTGTGTGTGTGTGTGTGTGTGTGTGTGTTCTCCAGTTGCATCGAGAGGTGAGCAGAATAGCACTACTTATTTATACATATTTTTACTGGAGTAAAAGTAAAAAGAAATTACTCAAGAGGAAAAGTCTACTCAAGTACTAAGTAACTGATCAAATTGTCAATTATTTATCAATTATCAATTACCTAGGTGTTAAAAGGAAACAACAGAAATATAAACATAAGGGGTCAGAATGACTCCAACACCGTGTGATTGCTGTCCAGCTTGTCAGCAAACAGAGATCGGCTCGTTAAGGTTTTGTAGCTACCGTGACTAACTGCCATGGCGGTTGCTATGACAACTATAGTGTAAGTACATCTTAACTATTACTCAATTTACATTTTTGAATACTATAATACTAAGATAAACACCGATGATATTTATTAGTATTTTTTGCCAAACTAGCAAAATTAGCTTTGCTAATGTGGCTTTTATCTGCTAGCTAAGACGGACATGTGGCTACATGTTTACTACATGCACTTACTCCCTCAGTCACAGCCAATTTTGTTCATACATCTTTCTCTTACATATTGGTCAAGAGTGGCAATTTACTTTCTATTTGTTGGTGTAGAAGTCATGGTTCAGCTATGCTTTGCGCTGTGCTTGCCTACCAAGATGGCGCAGAAGACTTCTGGTATGGAATTATGGGAACTATGTGTATGCTGGGTTTGTGCAACAAATGTTAAAAGAACAAGGAGAAAAACTTTGTATTTAATATGTCCAACCCAACCAAAGCATTGACTGAGGATGCTCACAATGCTAAAGATAGTAGCAACGAGCTAGCCTTCTCAAACCCATTGATCGAAGCTTTTCAAGTAACATGAAAATCTGCCTGAGGATTCAAGAGCTGAACTGATTAAAGATTTCATAAGGCACTTAACGTCCATCTCTCCACCCTTGTTGACGCTAAGTAAAGCTAAATATTTAGCTGGAAACTTGGCTCTAAGCTAAATATTTAGTTTGGAGGTGTCCAAAGTGTGGTTCAGGGGCCATTTGCAGCCCTCTGAAGAATTTTGTATGGCCCCAGACCTCACAGCAAGTGCAGGTGACCCAGATGGACACTTTTTTATAGAGCAGGATTATTTACAGATAAATAACGTGTTAAAAAATATGAGGTACAAAAAATAAATTCCCATTTATCAACGACATCTTTGCATTCGTCTTAGCTTTGGAGTGACTAGAACCACAAAGATCCACCAACTTTTACTCAAACGCAAAACATTCAACCCAAATAAAAAACAATCAAAGCCAAAATGTCAAACTGTGGGTCTGTTTTATGATAATACAATTATGCTAAACCTTTTTTAGGTTTTGTATCTACAACAATTTAAAGTTATTCAGCCGATAAACCTAAAAAAAAGGCACAAAAAGTTTGTTTTAAAATTATTTTTGCAGGCCCTCAAGTTCTTTTGACTTAATGATTTTATCCCTCCTGGCAAAAAGTTTGGACACCACTGATTTAATTTGAAAACTAAATATTTAATTTGAAACTGTGAGATGTTAAAATGAATAACAGTTAAAATATGACTTTAAAAAATGAAACTCCATTTTTTTTCTCTTTTGACTAAATAACCCAAATTACCGCGATGAGTTTTTAAGTGTGCAACTTCACAAATGCCACCCCACATTCACACAAAATATTAGTTGGGATTTGTGTATCTTTTGACAAAATTTCCAATAAAAATCCTCACAACAGTTGTGAGCAAAGGAAACTGTCCAAATAAAAACCCCAAAATGAATTAATTGTTCATGCTGGTGGTGAGTGGATGAAACCCGCCGACCCAAATGAAAACAGCCTTTACGTGTGCGAGCTTCGCCTGTGCACGTCCTTAATACTGACACCTTCTCTTTTCTCTCTTTTTTCTCTCCCACGCAGGCCTACAGCTCCATCCTGGTTGCCATGGTGATTCTGCTCAACATCGGAGTGGCTATTTTGTTTATCCACTTTTTTATTTAAAGGCGGCGATGCTTTCAGAGTCAACCTACCTATGCCAGAAACACGACGAAAACCACGAGTATTACAGCAAATCTGCTGCCCCTCCGTGCGTCCCGGCCGCACAGAAGACCCGGACCGAGGACTGGAGAGGCGGAACCGAGCCGGGTCCGGTCCGGTCCAGGTGGAGGAAGAGCTGAGGCCAAAGAATAGGACAACAGGTTGGTCCAGGGAGAAACCTGGACTTGTGTGACCCAAATGGGCTGACTTGAACACGCAGACAGGACTGACGGACTTTTTCATTGTCAAATCATAGTTTTCGACAGATTTGTAACTTCAGATTTATTTATTGACTTTTTTTTCTTCCCATGTGCAATATGTTGATGGTTGTATTGTTTATTTTTGAAACCCACCCTCTTCTCTCTGAACCTCCTGCCTTTTACTTCCTCCGCCTCCCCAGCGGCTGTTACTGATGGTACGGGCGGTGAAACCCGGGCGGCGAGTTCTCATTTCACCTCGTTTTTCATGTGTGTGTGAGTGTGTGTGTGTGTGTGTGTGTGTGTGTGTGTGTGTGTGTGTGTGTGTGTGTGTGTGTGTGTGTGTGTGTGTGTGTGTGTGTTCTCCAGTTGCATCCAGAAGTGAGCAGAATAGCACTACTTATTTATGTATATTTTTAATGGAGTAAAAGTAAAAAGAAATTACTCAAGAGGAAAAGTCTACTCAAGTACTAAGTAACTGATCAAATTATCAATTATTTAATATTTTAAAAATACATAATCAGATGGACCAAAATATAAAGTTAAGGACAAAAATTACAATAATTCGTATAAGTGACAAAAACTAAAATCAGGCAAAATATATATTTTTTCCAAATCAGTTTCCTTCAATTAAAAAAAACTGAAATTTGAACAGAAACTGCAGGTATGTGTCTGTGTCTGGTGACTTTTTGACTAAAATATGTTTTATTTTCATTCAATGTGCTGAAAATCCAGAAATTTTACTCGAGTAAGAGCAGCGATACTTCATAATAAAATTACTCAAGTAAAAGTAAAAAGTACAACATAGTAAAAATATTCCCAAAAGTAATTTTTTTCAAAATGTTACTCAAGTAAATGTAAATGAGTAAATGTAACTAGTTGCTACCCAACTCTTTGCGTCTGACTTTTATGAATATTATGAAGCAATTACCAATATTACAAGGTAACAGCGTGATACTTTCTGCTCTCCTACAAACACGTCAGTGGAAGGACGCAGCAGGGTTGCCAAATGTCCCGTAATTTAAGCCAAATTGAAGTTTTTGTACTGGTCGCTCTGATGTTGACTGCAGCCTCCAAACACTAGATGGCGCTCCTCTCCTTACTTACCTAGACAAAAATGTAATGTTGAAGTAGAGCAAATGTTCTTTGTCTGCAAAGGATTCTTCTGGTAAGAAGTGACAGCTAATTTGAAAATGATAATAATTTTATAGACTTATATGGAGAAATCTACAAAGAACAGAAGACGGTGCAACTGCAAAAAGTAATGGGAACAAAAGAATCCGTGGGTTAAACCTGTCAGTGATTAAAGCTTTTTACAGTTTTCATTTGGACATAGAGGTGAAAACGATTAATCTCAGCTGTTTAAATAAAACTTAATGATAAGTAATGTGCTTTTGACCAACAATGCCGGTTGGTATTGCATTAGTTTTTATTTTTACCTACACTTTGATGGAAGATGCAGTCTTGCTTTAAAGAACCTTCTGCTTACCGAGGACATAATCAGCTGAAAACGAGATATTGTGGAATGACGTCACAATCAACACATTAGGGCAGGGGTCCCCAAACCGGGGAGGGGGGGGGGGGCAAACCGTTAGTGAAACGGTCACTGGGACTGACTATATTTCATTGAGGGAAACCTGGAATGCGGCGTTCATAACAAACACGTGTTCATCTGCTCTACCGCTAGCAAACAACCGCACTGATTAAATAACATAAAAGTCAAGCAGTTCCCTGAAAGTCCAACAGATGGCAGCAATGCGCCATGCAAAACAAAACACCCACAGTTTACAGGACACACTTCCTGCTAAAGAGCCCCCTGGTGGTTGAAGAAAAATCCACATATAAACCGGAAAATACAATATATGAAAAAAAATCTGAATGCTCTCTGGTATTGTTCAGGGGGCCGGATCCGGCCCGCGGGCCGTAGCTTGGGGACCACTGCATAGGTCATTGAGTCTCACACCTGGTGTAGCTGTCCCGCATCTTGGAGGTGCTGAGTTGGCAAGCGTAGTACATCTCAAATCTTTGAGTTGAATATTTGAAATTAAACAACCTTAGCAACGTTTGAATGAGCAATTCTAAAAGTATTAGCATTTCCTTGAGTTGGAAATAACCCAGTCTGATAGGTATTTTCCTAGAACCTACATAAAAGAACCACAGACAACGTATATGAATTTTTTGACAAACTTTGCAAAGGAGAAGACTCTATCAATTGCTCCTCCGAGCTGTTCATAGAGCGTTCTGAAAACCTTCAGTTTGTTTGTCTCTTTTATTAGCAGAAGAGAGAAAGGTGTGAACAGGAATGGAGGGGGTGAAACCCACATCCTATATTCACAGTAGGATGTGAATTCAGACAGACAGAGGGGAGACACAGAAACTAAATTAACACATACTAGGTTTTACAGCTCAGGACTTTCCCAGGAAGATCTAAGTCACCATCTGTACAAACATGCTTGATTAAGGAAGATTTAATTTTGTCTCCCAAGTTTCAACAAGTTTGAACACTAAACCTCTAAATATAAACTAGTAACATAAACTTATAAATATAAGAATGATAACAAACATAATAACTCTAACACAGTCTTTGATGTTTTTGTAGCTAAATCCACAAATTGTTTCAAGTTTTTTTTGTTTTTTACTAGAAAAACATCCTAAAATTAATTTTAATAATTTTAAAAAGCTTGGATAGAGTTATTAGTTATTAAGGCCTGACAAGAGCAGCTCAGCTAGTTTGTGATTCTTTCCGAGAAATAGACGTTTCCTCAATCGTTTCAAAGAACTGCTATTGATAATTTGGTCATGAAGTGTTAAAAGGCGAAGTATTTCCGATTAAACCAATACCAGAGTAGAACTTAAGATGCTCAACATCCCTCATTATAAGTTTTTGTTAGTTTTTGTAGAAGTAAGCATAAAATTGCAACATTATCCTGGTATTATGTGGACTTCATTTTCTTTCAACTTACTTAAAGTTTATTCTGTTATGACTTTATTCTTGTGGCACTAATATTCAGTCATTTGACCTGAATTCAAGGTGTAAATAAACTGCAAAACACGCTTTTCAAACAAGATGGCCGCCCTGACAACACCCTAAACTATGTAAACACAGAGTGGTGAAAAACAATCCATGTTTTTTTTTTAAATTGATTCTTCACAAACAAAACACTCAGTAACAACAAACAAAGTTGAGTCCCAGGTTAAGCACTATTTTAATTGTAATTAAACGGCCAGTGATAGTATGACTGTTGGATTTGTTTGGACTAGGACACCCAGGGCTGTCTGACATTTTACCCATCAGAAATCTCCATCTGCACCAAATGACTTGTTTTCACTGCTTGTGAAATCTTTTAAGTGCATGCAATGCAACATTTCTGTTCCTCTCTGCAAAAATATCGACAGCATCTGTTTTTATTTACCTGCATATGTTTCCATTCTTCCTGCACACTGTGTTGGATACCATCAGTAACGGCGTCCGGGGGGCCGAGAGGACTTTGAAGGTTTCTTTTCTCTTCTTTTTTTTTTATTGTTTTTTAATAATCCGACAGCATTTCTTAAACTTGGAGCAGAAACTAAAGGCTGTGGGTTCACGTCTGGTGTTTCTCCAACTTATTCCAACTACAGCTGAGTCGGATGTGCCTGCAGCCCGAGAGGCAGAACAATAGATTTTAATTTTATTCTGGGTCCCAGGAAGAATTTGAGAGGCTCTGCTGTATGCCGCCAGCCTGGTGACGATGCCCTGCGCCACCGTTTTAGTCTGCAGCATGCCACAGCATGCCAAGCTCTTTCTATATAGGTTTGAATCTTCTTTCTTTCTTTCTCTTCCTTTCTTTCTCTCTTTCTTTCTTTCTGGGAAATACTCTGTTTTTGTTTTTCAGTTGTGTGGAGAAAATAATGAAAGTGTTTCAAAGAAAACATTTTGCCTCCCGTGTGTTTTTATATGGACATATGTGTGTGTGTATGATTTGGTTCTGCTGTGTGTGTGTGTGTGTGTGTGTGTGTGTGTGTGTGTGTGTGTGTGTGTGTGTGTGTGTGTGTGTGTGTGTGTGTGTGTGTGTGTGTGTGTGTGTGTGTGTGTATGATTTGGTTCTGCTGTGTGTGTGTGTGTTTGTGCAGTTTTGCGGCATCCCTGATGCAATGAAGGAGTGGGCCCGGTTGGGAAGGGAAGAGTTCGGTTACTATGGCAACCGTAACTGAGTTTTGCTCGTCAAGAAAAGGGGGCGGGGCTAGCTGGCTGTGGGCGTGGCTTGTTTTTATTTTCAATGACAATTGAAGACGGAAGGTGATCTGAAGATTTTTTCCTTTTAAAAAAAAAGGTAGATGTGAGGGGAAAAATATAAATCTATGTCGTAGATGTGATTAATAACGTTTTATTTTAAATATTGTATTGTTTTGTAGTCTTTTGTTTGTTTTTCTGAGAATGGAAATCCTCTTTTAGCAGCAGGTGTGCGTTGATTAGATTTCATTGTAGACACCTGGCGCCATCTTGTGGACATAGATGTGAACCACAACATTTTAAATGAACAATGCATTTATTATTGTTAATAACCTAATATTCCGTTATAGGTAAAACTAAAAATATTAAAAGTTTCTTTCCAGCTTAGAGATAAACTTTTAATATTTTTATTATTAAAGGAGCTCAAGTATGGAGCTGGATGTAGACAGAGTGGGACTTTTGTCTGCTGTAGTTTGGATGTTATTCCTTTATGTTTTGGTCAAGAAAAAAGAGCAGAGTCGGATAGTAAAACCTTCAGCTGTAGCTCTGCCAGAGAAATGCGGGATCCCAGAGGCTTTGCACCAGAATCAGGTTGTTCTGTCTGGGAGCCTGAAAAGCTCCACCAACCTGGGGAGCCAAGAGTAGAGCAGCAGGTCCTCTGGAGGTTGGTCAAGGGATGGATGGAGGGATGGAGGGATGGAGGGATGGATGGATGGATGGATGGAGGGATGGATGAGTGGAGTGTTGTCTCACTACAATCTCACTACAAAAAAAATCTGATATTAAAAAAAGATATAAATGTCTCCATACTTTTACATTTCTGCCTAAACCCATCAGATAAAACACATTTCTAATGAGTTACCATGTATTTCTTTGGTGAAAAATAAAGAAAACCGATATTTAAAGACGACTTTTCTCCATTACCCAAGAGCCAGAAACTCATCTGAGATACTTCTGAAGGCCATGAGAAAAGATGTGGAGAAGGCGGGTAGCGGAAATACCTCTGCACCAATCAGAACGCAGGATCTCATTATTGACTGTCCGGTCAGCCAATCAGAGGAAACCATACCTCTCCGTGGGCCAGAGCTGGGATAATGTTCTTCACAGCTGTTTTTTCCCCTCTCTTTCTGGAAGTCATGGCAGGATTCAGGCAGGATTAAACTTCCAGTTTGCTGAACGGTGAATAAACCCGGAACTTTTACCGCTGAGACCTGCGTGCAGAGCCCCGTCTGGTGAGGTAATGTCTCTGAAATGTTCAAATGCCATTCCCAGCTGCAGCGGGCTGTAGCCCCAGGCTGCTCCGGGTTTGCTTTTTAAGCTTTGTCCCAGTTGAAACAGTTTACCGGGGGACCATGAGGACGCTCCGTTCCGAAGTCTCTGCACGGTTCGGCTTGAACGAGACCAAGAGTTTTCAACTGTCCGCAGCCGGACTGTGAGGAAGCGTGCGGTCCGATAGAGACCCAGTCCGGGCGGACCAGACCGCAGCAGACCCTGCCGGGATTACTGTGGAAGAAGTCCGAAAACAAAGGAAACTTTTGTTCTTCTTTCATTCCCCTCCGCCGGGAACAAACACAGGAGTTTGGAGAAAGTTCAAAAAGTTTTGACGCGCGCGCGCGTGCGCTCCCTTTGATGTGAGCGCCGACAGGTTCTTTTGATCCAGGTGGTTCCAGGTGTGAGGATGGTGGAGAGCCGGAGCTGCGTCCAGAGAGAGGGGGTGTACCGCTGGTTCTCCACCCTCACCTCCGCCCAGAGAGCGGAGTTCCTCTGCGGCCTGCTGGACCTCTGCGTCCCCATCGAGCTGCGCTTCCTCGGCTCCTGCCTGGAGGACCTGGCCCGCAAGGACTACCACTCCCTGCGGGATGCGGAGATCAAAGCCAACAACCCCGCGGACCTCTCGGGACTCACCAACGTCACGGACGAGGTGGTCCGCAGCAAGCTGCTGGTGTCCCTGGCGCTGCTGGGCACGGACAACCGGGAGGCCGCGGGGGTCCTGTACCGGACCCTGACCCACATCGACACGGTGATCAACAACTACGGGCTGGCGCTGAACGAAGGCAGGACGGAGGAGCAGTTCCTGCTGCTGTTCACCATGGCCTCCAACCATCCTGCCTTCAACTTCCACCAGAAACAGGTGCTGAGGCATCAGCTGGGCCACATCCAGGACATCCTGCAGGTGAGGGCAGAGGTCAAAGGTCGGTGTTGTCCTTATGGACACAAACCAGTTCAAAAATGAATCAAATTCAGTTAGACAGAAAGGATTTATGGCGAGGAATCCAGCTAATTTAGCATTTGATTAATCATTAACTGGAGTAAACAAATTCAAAAATGCATTTTGCTGAAAGAACAACATATTCAGAGCAGTAATTAAGTCAAAAATGCATTTAGAATGACAAAATCTTCTTTTTCTGTAAACAAACTCACTCAAAAATTAACTGGATTCAATAGGATACAGTACTGAAACGATTAATCGTGATGAAGGTAATTTAGTAATTGATTAATCATTAGCTGGATGACACAGACCCAGGAAAAAATGCAGTTTGCTGAAAGAACAGCATATAGTCAGAGCAGTAATTAAGTCAAAACCATACAAACATTGAAAACATCTGTAAATATGCCTGTCACAATAACAAATCTTGCTGGACGATAAATTGTTCCAGAAGTAATTGTGATAAACGATAATATTGTCGTTTTGAGACCATTTTTAGGTAATATGATGATAATGGCATAACAGTGCAAGAACACATGATTAAAGATGAATAAACTTTAATTTCTAATGATCACTTAATACTGGAACTGGAAGACTTTTTAAATATCCAAAATAAATCAATAAAACATCAGTTATAATAAATAAAATGAATTATAAAGCCTTTGTAAACAAAATTGCCCTTCAAACAAAGGGATAGTTGAAACCAGACTGAAAACTTTTATCGTCCAGTTTTTGGTAGAAAAGAGAAAAGCAATAAATCATGCAGATGGAAATTATTGGGCTTGTTTTAATTTAACACGATTAATTGATTTATTGCTTATTAGATCTACTACTTATCACCTTTTGCTATTCCATAGTTAATCTGTTCAAACAATAACAAACAAATTAGCCCTACACCTTGTTAATGTTGAGAAGAAAGTGTTACACAACCATCGATGAAACAATTAATCGTGATTAATTGATAATAGGTCAACTGATTTAATAATCAATTAATCAATAAGTGGAGGATACAGTCTCAAAAACAGTATTTGCCAAAAGAACAACATATTCAGAGCTCCAGTTAAGCCAAAGCCAAACAACAGTGGACATTTGCATTTATTATTTACATTATTTATCTGTAAATATGTCCTGCACAGAACTACACAGGTAGAAGTTTTTAGCTTCATCTGGTTCAAATTCTGTAAAAACAAAAATTTTCCTATTAATCAGCCTTTGCTAATCAATTATTAATTGGTCAATACAAAAAATAATCAACAGATAAATCCTGTATTGATGTTAAGTTGAGCAGAAAGAACCGAACTTTTCACATGTTGATGTTAAAGGGATTGTTTTTAGCTGCAGATGCTAGAAATGATCGAGCGAAAACAAAGGGATTGTAATAAAATATTTATCTTATTTATAAAAGGAACTGAATTATTTATTTGTGTTTTTAATGTCTTCCTTGTTTTGCATAAAACAAGCTTTGGTGATTAAATGAAAAACTTGCAGAACGTGTCAATGGTTAATCAATTAATCGTCAGAATAACTGATTATTAACCGATTACTAGAATAATTGTTTGTAGGGTATATTTAACAGAACAAAACACAGAGAACTCTTACAAAGTCTGGAAAAATATGGAATGTTATTCCTTATTTTCCACATCTGGATAAGAGTAGAAAGAGTGAAAAATGTGTTTCCTGGACTGATTATCCTTTTATCGGTCCAAAATCTGTGTTTCCTTTTAATCATCTAATAATCAGATCATCCAGCTGTCAATGCCTCCTGTGATACATTCTGTTATTTCCAGATCCTATATTTTTTAAAAATAATTATTTTAAGCTTTAAATAGATCTTTAATATGTCAGAGAACAGAACGGTCTGGTCAGAACCAGTTTGATTCAAACCAGCTGCTTTCAATCAGGTTTTAATCTAAATAATTTCATCCGGTCCGATTAAAATCATCTTCAAACAACCAGCCAATAAAAGCTGATAATAGATTTCACTGAATATTTGCTGCAGTTTCCCAGGAAGTGCGATGAATCAGAGCGATTTCTGTTGTTGCTTTGGGACAGAATATCACGTTCATGTTCCAGAATCCTTCGTTTCTGTTTTTGTGTTTCTGTGGAAATTCCTCCACAAACAGCTGAAGTGTTTTCATGGTTTTTCTTAGTGTTGTTCCTTTTGAAAGAGGAAGTGAAAGCAGCTTCGTGGAGAAGCCTGCAGTGTGAATGACATCAAGGAGTGACAGTGACGACAAAACGGTGTCGAATGCGAGGGGTTGCCAGGTTTTCTAAAGGCACTGGAAGTTAAAAACTGTTTAATGCATCATATGAGATGGTTTGTAAAAACATTTCTTAAAAGCAGGTAAAATAAACCAGTAAAGTGTGAAAATATCTGTAAAAACATCCATCCATTTTCTTTCACCCTTGTCCCTCAGTGGGGTCAGGAGGGTTGCTGGTGCCTCTCCAGTTAACGTTCTGGGCGAGAGGCGGGGTCACCCTGGACAGGTCGCCAGACACACAACCATGCACACACACACCTAGGGGCAATTTGGAGAGGCCAATTAACCTGACAGTCATGTTTTTGGACTGTGGGAGGAAACCGGAGTACCTGGAGAAAACCCACCAAGCACAGGGAGAACATGCAAACTCCATGCAGAAAGACCGGGGCCGGGAATCGAACCCAGAACCTTTGTGCTGCAAGGCAACAGCTCTACCACTCTACTCACTGTGCAGCCCATCTGTAAAAACAGTTGGAGCTAAACAGATGGGCTTCCCTCCATGATGGAGGTGCAACAGCTGGATCGAATCAAAATCTTAAAGTTTGGATCCAAATTCTCTGAGATCTTCTTAAAAGGAAATGTAACCATTTTAAACGATTAATCGGATTTAAACACCTCAAACAACGAAATGTTTTATAATTAATAATCATTTTCCATGCCTTTTGGGACCAGACAAATAAAAATCTACTAATATGATGTTTTAGGGCTGAAGGGATTAATCGGATTAATCAATTTTTGAAATAATTGTCAACTAATTTACTAATCAGTTAATTATTAGCTAGTGTGTAGACTCAGGAAAAGGTGAACTGCTGAAAGAACAACATATTCAGAGCAGTAATTAAGACAAAATGTACATTTTGCATTTAAGATATAAAAAAAAACCACCTTTGTCTGTAAATCTGTTCTTCCCAAAACTCCTCAAGTTGCAGTTTTAGCTTCTCCTGGTTCAAATTCTGCTAAAAAAACCCCCAACAAACTATCCTATGAAGCACCTTTTTCTACCGAACTTTAATTCAGTTAATACAAAAACTAATCACCAGATCAGCCCTACAATGCATTTGTGAAATCAAGCAAAAAGGGCCGAACTTTTGGGAATTTATTTAGCTTTTAATAATCAAACGTTAACTAATGGAATGCTGCATTTTGGGGAATAAAATGTTTATTTTCTTATTTAAAAAAGGAAGTTAATTATTTGTGTATTTACATCTTTTAATGCATTTCCAATATTTTATTTAAAAAAAAGGACTAAATGAGAAATCAACAGAATGTGCTGATTATTTTTTAACTGATTAATCATCAAAATAATTGATAGATTAACCAATATCTAAAATAACTGTTAGTTGCAGGCTTAGCCGTCTCCACCTGACCGCAGAAAGGAAAGCGTCTTTAGTTGAAGTGGGTGGAGTTGAGCAAGCATCCATGTTTCCTCTGCACCTAATTACAGGTGAGGCGTCAACAATGACAGGCTGTAACTCACCTCCACTGTTACTTATTCAGCTGGAAAATTACACACTCAGATGGGAAAGTTGGAAATGAAACGTCGGCGTTTGAGTTTGATGTGAAATCTCAACCATTATATAGTGTACTTTTAAATTTACATTAAATTTGATTTCACAACCAAATGAAATATTGACGAATTTAAGTTTTTCTAGGTAAAATCTCACCAAGCACTTCACCAAATAAAAGTTAAAACAAATATGGATCGTTGACAGAATATTTTCAGAGTTAATACAGGGAATAACTTTTTCGTTTTCTTAATGTGGGAAAAGTTTTGCAATAATCTGGACAAGAAAAGAAGCATAAATAACCATCTGAAGCTCTCGTTTTCACACCAAAGTTCTTAATATGGAAAAATTCTTTAAACAAAACAACTTTATCAACTATCAGTTAGTATGAAGAAGTGTCATCTGCAAAAGAAAAGTTTTAGACGATATTATAAGATGTAATAATAATCTGTGTTAAAGTTAAAAGAGAAGTGGTACCAAAATGATGCCCTGGGGTGCCCCATGCTAGGGTTGAAACTAGCAATTATTTTAGTAATCAATTATTCTATCGATTTTTGTGGAAATTAATCAGATAAAAAAATGATGGTGCAGCGGGACTTCCCCTAAAAGATTCCCTTAATTTAAACTGGATCGAAGATCCCAAACACAGAATATCATTTAACCACTTAAGCTTCATCATGCAGTGTTAGACATGCAGAAAAATGCACTCCTCCACCCCCCCACACACACACACACAACTTAGGGATGCAATGATATGAAAAGCCGATACCGATATTTTGATAGTATTGCTGTTGTGGCCGATAAACATTATTTACCACTGTTCCTGCTTCTCCCCACAATCCTTTGCTGCGTCACTGTCACATGACCAAATCGATGGAAATCAATATAAGTTGTTAATATTATCGGCCCAGTTTTACTTATTGATATGATATCGATATGCTAACATCAACCGATACCAATGCTAATGCTGATCGTGCATTACTGAAACAAGTCATTCAATTTCTGTTTTTAAATAGGACAATAAACATTTTATTGGATAAAATGTAATAAAACAGCTTTTTTTTATACGCGCTCACACACACACACACACACCCACACACACACACACACACACACACACACACACACACACACACACACACACACACACACACACACACACACACACACACACACACATGTATAATACTGGCTGTGGCAGTAACAGCAATATTAGTATTAATAATTAATTAGTATAAATTATTGGTATTGGCTCAAATTGTCATATCAATGCATCCCTAATTTGTTTATTTGTATTTTAAATGTATTTCTAAGGTTGTATAAAATCAGCGTAAATGGTTGACTGAAAAATCAACAGAACGAAAAAATGTTAAAATCGATTAATCATCTGAATATTCGATTAATCATCTGAATAATCAATTAATCATCTGAATAATCGATTAATTCATTTTGGGATCTTCGACACGTTTCATCCGTCTGGCTGATAATTTAAAGGAATGTTGAATCTTTGAAGGGAAGTTTTCTTCCTTCTTCCCTTCTGTGTGACGTACCAGTGAAAAAGGCCCACAGCATGATGCTACCACCACCTTTTTCCAGGCCGGCAGAGGAGGAGGAGGAGAAGCTGCAGCAGAAGCTGGCAGTGATGGAGCTGCTGGTTGCCATGGCGCTCAGCCTCATCACCACTACGACCATCAGACCGCCGCCGTGCCTCAGGCCTCCCTGCCCAACGCCAGCGCCACCTACCTGCCAACCTGCTACTGGCACAAGGTAGGAAGCAAACTTTACATTTTTCCTTAGATTCACAAATTTCTGCAGCTGCAGAATCATAGCAGTGGATTGAGATGGAGGAATTAAAGTTAGCTTAAAATAAACTCTAAACTCGTTTTATGATTCAGATTAAAAGCAAAAGGCAACATTTCAGCCGATTTTTTGATGCATCCCTTCCAGTTTGGTTACAAGTTACAAATCAGCCACATTTAATTTGGTAGTGGAAGAAAGTTTTATTTAAATCCCCTGAAAACAAAACCTGCAGCGCTGTGAGATATATTTGGAAAAGAAGCGAGTTCAGGAGCGAAACGTTGTTAATAAAAGACGAGCGGAGGCTGTCGTTTCCACCCAGATGTGGCCGAGCAGTCGGGATGTGATGAAACGCGGAGAACGCAGCGGGAGCGAAAGGAGGGGATTTCCAGATGATGCCGGAAACTGAGCCGCTCTTTTAACCCTTTGGATCATCCGGCACAGGGTCAAAGCAGCAAAAAATGGGAGGAAAAGCAACGACTGTAGAGCAGAAGTTCAAAGGCAAAACATTAAATTTGTTTCTTAACTTGATGCAGACGTAAACACGGTTTTACAGCCTGTAGTCGGTCCGACGCAGGCAGGAGCAGGGAAAGTACCCGACTCAGAGGAGCGCTTGTATTTAGTGTTTTGTTGCCCTTGGCTCCTGCTTAGTGCAGGTCAGCACATTTCTCAGTGCTGAAATCAACCCTCTGTGGTGTGTGTGAGTCTCCAGTGAATCCCCAGGAAGTTATAAATGCTCTCTCTTTGGCTGTCTTTCCATCTCTCTGCGCTCTGAAGCGACCGATGGGCTTCTATTTAAATGCAGAACCATCACATATCACAGAGAAATGCAGGTTTTTTTGGGGGGGGTGAGAAAATGGAGGGAAATTTGTGACTTCTGATTTTAACTACGTCCTGGTTAGACGAGTAATCGCACCATCGTCTGTATGACTTCACCAGTCAGTCAGATTGTTGAGAAGGAAGTTTTTTCTGCTTCAGTTTATGAGGTTTGCAGCTTTTTTCCGTAGCACTGGAGCAATTAGTGCTGCAGCAAAAAGGTCTTTGGTTCAAATCCCGATAGATGGATGAATGTTTCTGCAACAGCGCCTTTGAAGAGCAAATAAACCCCAAATCGACTTTGTATTTTGCAGATAAACAGTTTAAAATGGTCCCAAAGGGCACTAGCTTCAAGTTTTTGAGCAAATTTTGGTATTTGTTTAATTCTGCAAACATTTTGCCTAAAACCGTCTCAGTGCTGCCTTTGGGCTGAACCGGTTGAATTATGTTAAAAAAAATGAAATGTGAAATATGTTAAAATATATTTATTATTCAGTTTTTCTTTTTTTTTTTTTTTTTTACAGGTTCAAATATCAAAACTGTGTTTTAAAGAATCTATTTATTATTGAATAATTTATCCAATTTTGACCCTTTTTTCACTAAAGCACTGATGTATTATTGCATTTTATAGGCAATAAAATATTTGTTTTCTTATTTAAAGAAAGAATTAGATTATTTCCTTATTTGCATCTTTAAAACGGTTAAATAAAAAATTTGCTGAATGTGCCTATTTCTATATCTGGTTAATGGATTTATGTGATGTTTAATTGATTACTAAAATAATCTTTAATTGCAGCATGAGTTCACTTACAGAGCATTTATGCCACCATTTTGCTTCCATTCCACTAAAGACTCTTTTTAGCCAGAATCACTTCATTACAAAGCAAATTGCTTTGATGTAATGTAAATAGATTAATATAACAGATAAAAATGCAATTAAAGTAAATCTGTTTAAAATAAGTAAAGACACGACACTTAGCCTGGCGGGGTTGCAGGTTAATCCTGGCAGCCTGCCAGGCTGATAAACCCTGGAGTTGAAATCATGATGTTTTTTTTACCTTTGCATTGTGTTAGCAATAAACTACATAAACATCAGTTTTTATAAAGTTGTTAAAACTCTCTAATAATTCATTTTTAACCCTTTTGACCAAATATTTTGCCGCCACTCCATTCGTGTGACTCGTGTCTCTCTAGTCTCTCCGCTTCTCAAGTCAACTCTCCTAACCTTTGACTAACACGAAGCAGCTGGATGCTGAGTGACTCCAGAGGGGTTTTTATGCAGAAACAATGCGGTAGTTTAAACACAGCATATGCAATATATTACAACATTACTAGGCCAGTTGAAACCTGCATAATCGGCCCATTATATGCTCGCTTTATAGGGCCATAAAAACAAGGCCTGTGTGGGAATTAACAGCTGACTTTTATATGAGAGGAAGGAGGAGCTACTGTACCAGAAATCTGGATTTTTATAGCTTCAGGCCACGTATTTTTAAATTTATTCCTGGAGTTTCTTTTAATTCAGCTTCCAATGTTTGTTCCCCGTTTTACCTCGAAGCTCTGCTTCCTTCCAGGCTGCTGGCAGGCGCGCTCAGGAACATGCGGATGTGGCGGTAGCACTCTTAATTGTTTTCAGAGCTACAGCCCGGATGATTTCTGCTAGCAGCACGTACCGTATCTGGGGTTTTCATTTCTGATGACGCAGCATTTTAAGTAGGGGATTTCTGACGCACTTTGGATGGAAAGACTAAAAACATATAAATCAGCTAGCTAGTTTACGACATTTCCAGTTCAGATTAGGTTTATTGATGTCTGAACTCGACAATAGTCATGGATTCGGGTCTGGGAGTGTTTCATAACCAGCTGAGGTATTGTTTATATTGGAAACAGCTTGTGGTGCAAGTTTGCCACATGTTAACGATCGGCTTTCAGCAAATGTGTATCAACCTCAAAAGCAAAAAACTGGGTGGAAAGAAATCTGCTGCAATCACTGGAGCCATTTCCCTCTTGACGTATTTATCTCAGTTTTCCATTTAGAAACTGTTAACACACATTTTACATTTTTCCACTTCAAGTTCGTGAAGTTGCATTTTTTACATCTTGAATTCATTTCAGATCTTGTTTCCATTCTGCTGAGATGGAGTCGCTGCTGTATATTTAGCAGCTGAAATGCCTCAGATAATTCAAAGTTATCATTATAAAAAGTTATAAATCTGCTTTTCAGATAAAATAAAAGGAAAAATAGGGAGTTGTGAACTAAAAGCATCCTGTTTCTATTTTGTTGCAAGCTTTTCATATCTTTTAGTACCTGACTGAATAAAAAATACTAATATAATGTTTTGGGGATGAATCAATTAATCAGACTAAATGATTATTGCAATAATTATCAAATAATCTAGTAAATGATCAATTAACAGGAGCAGACCCAAATATTCTGACAGTCAAAGCAGTAAGTCAAAATTGGACAAAAAATATTAATATTTTGCATTAAAAAATTGTTTTTCCAAGTTGCAGTTTAAACTTCGCCTTGTTCAAATTCTGTAAAAACAAAAAAATCCAATTAAGCACTTTTTGCTGTCCAATTATGAGTTAATTAAAAAATAGTCAATAGTTTTTTTATTTTGTGTCCGTAGTGGAAAAAATTACTGCCCAACGTCATTGAAAGTAGATTTGTTTACACACCTGTATACAAATCTTTTCAGACTGGAAAACTTAAAACGATGTAATCGTTTCATATCAGTCGATATCAATAATTATTTATTCTTTTTTTGTTTTAAATACCGTAAATGCTACCGAACTGATGGAGTGACCTTCCCTGTTTCATCAAGTTTTCTCTCCACGGCTCTGTTTTTGATTTTTAAACATTTATGAGTCACAGTAAAAAAAAAAAAACCTTAAACTGCTGCTGTTCCAGTGACTCAGCAGGTTGTTGCTAGGTAACCAAAGAATGTGAGTTGCTAGGCAACCAAAGAGTGAATCAGTTAGTTCAAGCCACCAAAGTTGCAGTGAGAGGTTGAGCAGCTAAAACATTTCCTCTGCCTACATCTCCCAGAATGCTGTGCAGTTCAGTGAATATTCTATCAGATGTATTATCTATTGATACTGATCATGTGTCTATTGCTATATATATATATGTATATATATATATATATATATATATATTATTGATTTATTGTCTATGCTCTAATAATATGCTACTATGTTTTAATTTTATTTTCCACTTATTTTTTTAATGTGACACAACGCTGTGTGATCCACGCCTCTGAGCAGCCATCTTGAAGAATCATGGCTTTGAGACCAACAAAAACAACTTTTATGGGAAAAAAAGTTTAAGTCTTAATAGATGTGATGCACTGACATTGTTTATAAGTTAAATCTAAGCTTGTGACTTGTTTATTGTTGTCATAGCAACTCCAAGTCCTGGGACGATACATTGATTTAAGACCATTTTCAACTAATATAATGGCAATAGAGTAATAATGCAAGAATACATTCTCAGACATCAATAAACTTTAAATTCTTATGAACATTTAATATTGGGACTGGAAGACATTTTAAATATCAGAAACAGCAAATAAAATGGATTATGAAGTCTCTGTTAACGAAATTGTCTTTCAAACAAAGGGCTGGTTGAGACCAAAGCACCAGACTGAAAACATTTATAGAAATAGAGAAAGGAGAAAAACAATAAATCATGCAATCTGCAGTTACTGAGATGGTTTAATTTATTATGTGATTTATTGATTTATTGCTTATTGTGACAGGCCTGTCTGTCATGGCAGTTACCTACCAAGATGGCTTCCTGGATGTGTGACGTCACATGAAAACTGTGTATTGCATATTCAGAGGACAAAGATTTCTCTCTTAGACATTGTTAAAAAAAAACTTGTGCACAGAACCTTTGATTTTTTTACTTGATTTTAATTCTTTGGTTTCATTGAATCTGATGTCTCTTTCTCAAACATTTTGTCATGTTTCATATTTATCAGATTCATTAAAAGCTCCTGATGATTCTTCAGTTTGCTGTCATTCGTTCTTGAATCTAGTAAAACACAGTAAACTCTGATATTTCATGTGTTCTCCTGACCTCTGACCCCCAGAACCAGAGCAGAGAGGCGTCGACGGGTTCAGGCCTGCCCTCTGCCGCAGCGTTGGGAAACGAAGAGCAGGCGGTCCCCCAGGAGCTGCCGGCTCCTCGCCCAGAGCTTCGCTCTCCTCCGCCGCCCCTGCAGGTCCAGGATGCAACCAGGAGCCGCCAGGAGAAAGCAGCGAAAGGTGAGCAGCTGCCAGCGATGACCTAAAAACAACACCTGAGCAGGATGCAGCAGGATGCAGCATGCTGCTGCGTCTGAACACAAGCAGAAAGAATGCGGCCCTCAGGGCTGGGCGGGAAAACTGCAGTGAGGCTCTGACACAAAAATATTTTTAAAAACTTTGAATCAAAAATACTTAATTGATCCCAAAGGGAGAATAAATGTTTCTGTGGCTCATTAATTCAAAGTCTTCAAAGGGTTTTGAGTTATTATTAATTATTCGTAAAGAATCAGCATCAACTAGAGCTGGACAAAACGACTTCAAAATAAAAGCTCAGATTTTTTAGTTTTTAAGAAAGAAATTACAAATGACAGAAAATATTTTGAAAAAGTGGCTTTTATTTCCCTAAGCCTCAAAAAAATCAATAAATCAATAGATAATTTAAAATGAGCTCAATAATGTCCATTTGCATTATTTTTCTTTTCTCTCTTTCTACCATAAACAGGATGATAAAAATTGTCAGTTTAATGTTTTGGTTTCAACTTCATCATTCATTTTATTGTTTCATTATTTTAGATATTGAAGATCAGTTTCCAGTGTTAAACGTTAATTAGAATATAAAGTTTATTAATGTTTGAAAATGTTTTCTTGAATTATTATGGCATTATTACCACTATATTACTTAAAAATAGCCTCAAAGCAATATTATCATATACTGCAATAAGTTCTGGATCAATTTATTGTCCAGCAAGTTTTGTTATCGTGACAAGAATATTAATTTAATTCTGAAAAGAAAATCAAATCAGCAGGAAAATCATTTTAACCAGAAATAAAAGTTGTTAATATGAAAAAAGCTTATATAATTATCAACGTCTGACGTTCGCAGATCAGCTCATGTGATTCTTTCTTCTAAATAAACGATCGTTTAAAAAATCTTTCTGCTGATGATAATTTGTTAATAGATTAAGTATTTCCTGGTTTTAAAATGGATACCAGCGCATAGCTTCACAAGATGCCCAACATTCCTCGTTTTAATTATTATACTAATTTTATGATTTTGTTCTCATATGACTAAGAATTTAGTCTGGTAATTTTATAACTTTATTTGCGTATTATTTTGACTTTACTTGGATAATATTACAACTTTTTCTCTTATTATTACAACTTTATTCTGGCAGTTTTATAACTTTTTTCTAAAATTACTTTGATTTTATTGTCATATGACTTTTTTCTTTTATTTTTGCGACTATTCTGGTAATATTACAACTTTATTTCTTATTATTACAACTTTATTCTGGCAGTTTTATAACTTTTCTAAACTTACTTTGATTTTATTGTCATACCACTTTTCTATTCTGGCAATATTACAACTTTTCCTTGTATCATTACAACTAACACTGGCAAAAGTATGACTTTATTCTTATATTATTTTGACTGTATTGTCATGCAATTTAAAAAAATAATAATTTTATTGTTATAACTTTGTTGTTAAAACGTTTGTGCTTGTTTTTTATTTACGGTTATGATCCAGACAGGCTGGATTTTTTCGATCAACAGGGCCGTCTTCCGTTATCAGCTATTAGAAATCAGTGACCCGTTGAGCAGCTCGTGTCTCGCCAGGCGTCCGATCTGTAACACAACACTCAGCTATGTCACCTCTGCTAACACTGCATAGCTGTCAACCTTCAGCGTGCAAACAGGAGAGCAACTTGTTTAGATCCATGTTGTCTCGTTGCTTTTTGTGTTTAGCTGCGTTTCTCCGGCAGCCGATTGTTTCATTTTTCTGTCACTCTTTAAAAACTGTTGCTGTAAACTAATAAAATCAGTAGGTAATAAACAGTTTGACTGCTTGTTGATGTAAATCGGCCCAAAGCATTTGGAAAAACTAACTCCATCCCCGTCTCGGCTGCTTGTCCCTTCACGCCCAAAAATCTGCTCATAACAAAAGCCACACCCATATTTTAACTCGAAATAACTTTCAATTGACTTTAGTTTTCATTTGTTTGGCTTTTTGTCTAATTTATTTAGTTCTGATTTGTTTTCATAGTTTGTTTGCTGGTTTTTAGTAGTTAGATGTTGCTTAGTTCTTATTAATCTTAGCAGTAGTTTTAGTTTTGTTCAAACTTTGACTGTCATGATAACAAATTTTCCTGGACAATTGTCCCAGAAGTGTTTGCAACAATAATATTGTTATATGATGGTAAGGGCATAATAATGCAAGAACAGATTCTCAAAGGTCAATAAACTATTAATTCTAACTGGAAGATATTTAAAATATCCAAAATAAACAAACAAAGCAACAGAAACAACAAATAATATCCATGAATCATAAAGTCTCTGGAAACAAAATCGCATCAGGCTGACAACTTTCGTCCTCCAGATTTTCTTTTTTACATTTTTGGCTTGATTACTGCTCAGATTGTGTTATTCTTTCAGCAAATTGACTTTTTATGTTAAACTAATCTATAATCGATTAATCACGGTTAATTTGGTCAATTATTTCTCTTATTAATATGAGGATACTTGTATTGTGTCAATTTGACATTAAGGGATCTTTTTGTAAATGTTTTTATCAAAAAAATAACAAATTTTGTCGTCATGATTTATTTGTGAAAGTTGACGATTCTATAATCAATTAATTTGATTTAATTTGATTAATCGATTCGATGCTTGTATTGTGAATTGTCGATTTGACATTAAAGGAGTTATTTTGTAAATATTTTTTGTCAAAAACCCAAAATTGGTTAGTTATGATTGATTTGTAAATAGAATAAAAACAGTATTTTAAAAAATAAATATAAAAAAGCTGGTAGGAAAACGTACCATGTGAGGTTTGAAAATAATTTAAAATGGTCAGAATTACATATAAAAACATGGAATTTTTACTTTTGATTTCGTTTCTCTGTATTTTAACATGTGAGTTATACTGACTTTATCGCCACCTACTGGTGTGGGATGTGTGTTTCAGCTTTCTTTTAGTTGAACAGCTCTTCTACTGACTGTCTGTGTTTTTACTGGTCTGTGAACTGATGTGTGCGTCTTGCAGCTGTGATTGAGCGGGTGGTGCTCAGAAGAGCGATCCACAAGCCAGACAACGGCAGCGAATATGTGTTTGAGGTAGATCAACTCCAATCAGGTAGATTTTTATCGTCGTCTGCTGCTCTTCTTCATTGCTTTCCTCCTTTCCTCTGCCTGTCCAGGTGGGCTGGTCCGACGGTTTTACATCCTCTGTTGTCAGAACTCAACAGGAAGTGGCAGAGCTGGTATCCCAGGTAATAATCTGGTGCAGCTACTGGGATTTCCAATGGTGTAACCAGCTAATATACATATTGATCCCAAAGCCGTTTCAACTGAATCCTGTTAAATTAACTAAAAGCAGTAATGATAAACATGACTTCTTGTATTACCAGAATATTTACTTACCTGTGTAAAAATCTGAGCATCGTCAGCGTAGAGTGACATGTGCAGTGAACTGTGGGTAGTTTTACTTTAATCGTGCTGAATGTTGCTCTGTTAGCTCTCTCAGGTGTTTCCTGACGACGGACTGGAGAAGTTCCTCCCTCGGTCCGTAGAGGTCGACAGCAGGTCAGTGCAGGAGCCTCATCTCTCTAAAGTTTCAGTCTTTTGACCAAACATCAAGTTGTTTTCACCCCAACTTTCACTTCTACAAGGCTAAACCGACATTCTGCATCCATTAAGTCTAGATTGAAAACCCACCTGTTAAAAGTTGATTTTGATTTGTAATCAAATAAAAATGTATCAACATTTTTATGTGTGATGACGGCACTTTGCAAAATGTAATGTTTCAGTTGTTGATTTTTGTGTTTTTACGATGTAAATCAAACTTGATTGATTGATAGTGAGACAAAAAAACCCTTCCTGACATCTCTACATGTCCTCTCTTCTCTGTCAGGTGTCTGGCTGCGCTGCCCGGCCCCGTCCTGCAGCATCACTCCGTCCAGCTGTTCTTCACCTCCAGCCGACCTCTGACCCCCAGCTGCCCCGCGTCTCCTCCCTCCACCAGGTTACCTCCCGCTTTCCCCACCTGCTCCACCTCCAGTAAGTCCTGCGACCAAAATATAAAGTTTAGTGGAAATTTTGGTAGGACAAAAATGTTGTTTTTTGTTATATAAATAACAAAAAACAACAAAATCAGGCAAAATAAATTTTTCCAAATCAGTTTCTTTCACTAAAAAACTTATGAAGTTTTAACAAAAACTGCAGCTGTGTGTCTGTCTGGTGAAAAACATGTTTCTTTTTCATTCAGTGGGTAGAAAATCTTACTCAAGTAAGAATAGAAATACTAGTTATTAGAGTTGTGTAAACCCACTAACATTTCTAGATTTGGAGAACTGGATTTTTTTTTTAGGCATTGCGTTTGCATATTTTTTAAAGTGAACTCTACATGCTGCGTTTTGCAGTGCAGGAAGTCTGTGTGGTTTGTTTGGGATGAGAAAAGGAAGAGCCGGTCACAGAGACGAGGTGAGGTGGCGCTCTGAGAGGTTTGAGGTGTTGGACGGAGCCGACCGGGTCTATTTCAGTCCGGTGTGGGAATTCACTGCGGCATGCTGGGAAGCCTAGACTGGGATGACCTCATACTGGTGTGTGTGTGTTACTCAAATATACTACATACAGAGGACCTCTTTCACCAACAGTGGGAAATGTTTTTTCAGCTCTATTGTACTGTACTAGTTATGAGTATTAGGAATATGGCAGGAATGGTTAACCATAAATGCAGTTCCTCTGCTTTATTTTTGGGTCACATCAGGGGTCAACAACCTGTGGCTCTTTGGACTTTCCACTGGCTCTCAATAACCAACTATTGTGTTTAAATATATCTGTAAATATTGATTTTTGCAGTTTTTTATGGAAAAAAGAGCGCTAGATTTCATTTATTTAAAAAAATAAAAAAGACTATGGGTGGTTTTCAGTTGTTCTTCAAATGTTGTTTTCCATTTGTTGTTGCTCACTGCACCAAATTAATAAAACCTGCATCTCAAGGTTTTATTTTCTTAACAGATTTATTCCACCGCTGCAGCGCAGCTTTGGATGACAAGTGAAAGAATCGTCTTTTTCCCCTCCGGCTTTGTGCTCAGGCGCAAAACTTCTGGATGTAAACAATAACATGCAAGCGGCTCATGGATTTCAGGCTGCGAAGCTCCTCCATGTTGTACTCAAGTTCATCAGGTCGTTACTATGTCATAGTATAAGAGTCTAGGCAGCTTGTCTGATGTATTTTCCTTCTCCATCTCATGCGAGTCGATCCCGAAAGCGTTCATTTTGTTCATATATTTTTTTCTCAGGAAAAATATATTTTGTTTGTTGATCTCAAAGTTTTTTTGTTGGGTTCTGCTGAGCATTTCATAAGTGCTAACTTACTAAGATGGCGCAGAATGAATGAAAGTCCTGATGAAGACAGAAAGACGTAATGTGCGTGCGTGTGATGTGTAAGTGTGACTTCATCTCTGAGTGTATTTATAGCTGCCGGTGCAGCATGTGTCTCTGTGTTTGTGCCTCTGAATTGTTCAAGCTCTCAGCTGCAGCGTTGTGAGCAACGTCAGGGGGAAGTTCTTCCACCAACACACTTTTACTCAAAATCTGGGGCAGTTTTTCCAGTACACACTAGACTGGGAGAACAATCCTGTTAGCCTGAAGGCTTGCTTATCATTAGCTGTGTTTCCATTAACTTTAAAATAGCACAAATTGAAATGACACTTAATGGGAAGATGCCAATTTCTTAAAAATGTTTTCTGATAAACAGTTTTGGCGCTACGATGAGATGGATTTTCAGCCATGTCGAAACACATTTTTTCATATGACACGAGCCACGTGATCAACAACTGGATGTTACTACTGATGGAAACTCCAAAAAAGACAACAGGAAGTGGTAACAGGATGATAGATTGTTTTTGCTTTTCTTTTTTCGGACAATGTGCAGCTGGCTCCACCAGAGCTCTTACAGCATCTTATCTCATAAAAAGTTGTGTGTCACTCCAACATGTTGACTCCATTGCACTAATGTAAAATATCTGACTACAATTTTCCTAAAACGCTGCATATGTAGCTACTCCTAAGTATAATTATGAATATATCTCATGTAACTGTTTACATACGCCATGATTTTTAATTACTTTTCAGATAAACAAGCTTATTCACATGTGATTATAAGTTTGTTTCGATTACAAAACTGATTTCTGCAGGAGTTTATTGCTAATTCTCCCTTAGATTTAGTTTCTTTGGGAATAACTTGTGCAGGTGGAATCCAACCCAGTGTCTTGTTTGGTCCGTTTGTATGACTCTGTGCTAAATCCAAGCAGTAAAATATTCTCGTTCTCGCCTTAAAATGGTGTTGATTGGAGATTAGAGGCTGTTTTTCTACTTTCTTGAGTTTTGTAAAGCTTTGACCGGCCGATACCAACCCAAGCCAACTGCAGCTTCTCTTTAGGTGTGTCCTAATAAATGAAAATATAATTACAAAGGTAATTTAATTCAGATATACACGGTAAAATGGAAGAATCTTCTTTGGTTTGATGAAGACAAAAATAAGCTACAGCACACTTATTATTTTTGTAGAAATAATTTTTCACTGTCATGATTGATTTTTTAAAAGCAGTAAAAAGGGCTGTAATAATTTTACAGGCTCTATAAATGGATAAATTCACACACTTGATCGGCTCTGTTCATGTGATAACATATGTCCTCGATATAATAACACTTTTTAAAATCTTGTGCATGTTTCTGAGGTTTTCAGTGTTTCTAGTTGATGAAAGTCTTTGTTTCTGTTTCAGACAGCGGCTGTATGGTGCAGTACAGAGGAGCTAACAGGTAAACATTCTTTCTGGGTGATAAACCGCCAGTGAATATCATCGTCTGCCAACAGTTGCTGTTATACCGACATCAGCAACATATATGGAATGAATAAAAACAGAAATCAAACCAGCCAGTCAAACCCAACAGTAATCCTGCCATGTCCAGCCTTGAAACGATGGAGTTTATTTCTTTAATATGAAAGTTACATACCTCAGCTTTCAAGGCATAAACTTCCAATATTTAGAGTAAGCTAGTCGCTGATGTAGAAGGTTGATCTGGGATGGAAAATGTGTTTTATAGGATGATGACTCTGATTCTTCTTTCTTTTTTTTTGAAAGGGGAAGTGTTATGTAAAATAGATTTTAAAAGCTTTACATCATTATTAATCATCAAAAATAAGTCTGGAGTTTTGCTTTGATTCTTTCATACATGTTTGAGAAATCCTGTAATCTCCATGGCAACCATCCAGCTGTGCAAAACGCCTGGGTGGACCTAGCTCCGCCTTCGAGGTGCAGCTCCTCCCCCACTGAGTTCCTTCAGACTAGCCAGCAGCAATTAGCAAACACCTGTTGAAACTGCACACCTGCAGAGATCATTATAGGAGCTACTTCTCATTGCTGGTAAAAACTTTGTTGAAGGGTTAATAGAGGAGCCATGTTGGCAGAACAGGAGATTCTTAAAGAGACAGAGGTCCAATTTCAAGGCATTACAACAGGAAGTCAAATTTCTTCTAAGTCATATTTGACATGTATATCATGTTTGTAAAACCTGAAGGTAACATAGTTACTTGATTATGCTATAAGATGGCACTATGTGCCTGGAAAACGCGACACTGCCCCTTTAAGTCTCCTGTGTCAGATGAACCTGAGTCACTTCCTGTTCCGTTTTCAGGGCGGTGTACCGGGTGGCCAGCGTCCAGCCCGTCGTCAGCACCCACAGCTCGGTTCTGACCCGCTCCCCGCCTCACCTGTCCTCCCTCCTGTCCCCCCCCACGCCGCTGCCTCCCTCCATGCACCACCTCCACCCTCCGCCCAGCACGCAGTCGCTGCACCTGTCCCACTCCCAGCAGGCGTCCCACTCCCCCTCCCTGCCCCGCTCCCAGACCCATCCGGCCCAGTTAACGCAGAATCAACCCAACACACCGGAGCAGAACGGCATCCTGGACTGGCTGCGTAAACTCCGGCTCCATAAGTACTACCCAGTCTTCAAACAGCTCACCATGGAGGAGGTCTGTTTACATTCACTTTTTACCGCATTAATTAAAAAGTGAAATAGGGAAATATTCTAACCTCTTCTGAAAAATGTCCGACCTGTTTTCATGGACAGTTTTTAGCGCTGACGGAGGAAGACCTCAACAAGTACGACTTGACCCAGGGAGCGAAGAAGAAACTCAAGACTCAGCTGGAGCTTCAGAAGTCAGCAGAGTAAGCAGCAGGAGATTCGGTTTGTCTGACGCGTTCGGCTGCAAAAGAGTCTCAGGAAATCAGGAAACGGCTCAGAAAAGCTTCTGCTTCAGGGCTGGAATCCAGTTTAATAAGCTGTTACTCTACCAGGGTTAAAACGGTTAATCCGATTAATCGTGACTATCGATTTACTGATAAATCGTTAACTGGAGTATACAGAATCAAAAGAGGCCATGTGGTAAAAGAACGTACTCGGAGCAGTAATTAAGCCAAAGCTGTACAAAAAATATATACATTGCATTTAAGATTCTTTTACGTAAATCTGTTTTAGCCAATTAATAATTGCATAGCAAATGGTGCTTCGTAGTTTTTTATACAGTAAATATAAAACTGACATCTAAGGAATTCTGGGTAAAACTAATTTACAGACAAAAGATTTTTATGCTAATTTTAAACTTTATATATTTTCTGCACATTTTTGACTTAATTACAACTCTTATGTTTTTCTTTCAGCAAATGACCTTTAATTGAGTCTCTATTCGCCAATCGATCACTAAATCTGTTTTTTAAACAATCAATTACAATTAATCCTATTAATCGATTCAGCCCTGGTTTCCACCCAAAAGACAAGAAAAAAATAGATCCGAAGAAATACTCCTGGTACTCTTAGTGTCTGTTGTAGAAATGATTTCATTAAGATACTAGAAAACTGCATTTTTTAAATTATATCTGTATTTAAAAACATTGACTGATCTTTATCATTCTTAGTCAAGTTTCCTAATTTCTGCGGTGCAGTTCAGAGACGATTCAGAGTTCAAATGATTGTTTCATCATCAGGAAACATTTAAAGTAATCTGCTGAAGCATCAGTCTGCTTTACTCTGAGATACGTTTGGCTTTGGCTTGAACTCCATTATCGAGTAACAAGCTGGCTGATCGGCCGCCGATATAAAAGGTGTAAAAGCTGAACTTGGAGTCCATAAACGGTGAATGGTTAACCGGCTGCTGCGGATCAGAGAGATAAGATGTACTGAATGGGTTGGAAATGTGTGTTTGGAAACAGAAAAAAAAACGTGATCCTGCAGGAAAACCTTTTTGTGAGTCCAAACCTGTGCATCATTTCCTTCATCTGTCAGCGTCAGCAACTTTCCAGCCAGGTGGGGATGTGTGTGTGTTTGTGCTCAAACAGGAAGCAGAAAACAGAAATTTCTTCCAGCAGGTTTTCCACATGTTTTTAAATTAGAACCAAGCTGACAGATTTAGTGGACGGTGTCTCCCCCTAGTGGATAAAAGTCGTCTTTTCTGGTGCAGCAAGGAGATGAAGACGGAGAAGCGACCCTGCAGCGGCATCGCCAGGGTGACACCGTCCAGTCACATGGGAATCTCAGTGCACCCCACCTCCACTGCAGGTAGGGGGCGATAAGAGGCGCCACACCCAAAAAAGGATTGTATTTTTTATAAATACAGACAATATTACATTTAAGCATGTCTTAACATCGGTTCGTTTGGGAATGTTTGTTGCATTTTCAGCCTCTCTTTCGCACTGCACTGTCAAAGTACACATTTATTTTACAATGTTTGCTTGTGACACAAAAGTGAAAGTCCGGTTTGTTTGGGGAGGTGTGAATGTGTAACTGAACTATGATGAGGACCAAAAAGGCAACAAAACCAACAAATTCTGGTGCGTTTTGAATGCATCTGAATGCCAAGTGGACTGGAGATTTTTCCATAAGTAGCAAGCGAACTGTAGCAGAGCATTCTGGGTAAAAGCAACTGAAACACACGTGTGAGTCTAGTGCCAGCTGGAAAAATGGAACTTGGTTTTTTACCAAAAATCAAAGGAAAAATCCTCCAGGCACTAAAATCTGACGCCTCTCTATTTTTTGTTTACATTTTGTGAGGAAGGAGGTTTCGCTCAGTGTTTCCTTCAGATACTTTCATGTCGTTTCCTTCAGAGCTTCTTGGTGCAGCGCCACCACAGGCGAGGAGGAGAACAGGTTGCTCAAAGGGTTTGGTTTGTTTGACAAAGTGCAGCGTGAAAGAAAACCACAGCAGCTGAAAATACAACAAATTCTTGAGCCATGAAGAAACATAATTCAGGAGGTTAAAAGTTTATAAACGTCAAAAAGTGGAAACTGGAATTGGCCTAGAAAACTGAAGTCAGCGCTTTTCGTATAGTTGCAATATTAAAAAAGAAAAGGTTATTTTTTATTTCCCTTCTAAACATTTACATTTTTAGAGAAATGTTGAAGTGTGAAAGTTAAAGGTTTCTGCAGAAAAACCTTTTTTGTAACTGTTGTGCAGGAGAGCTGCGAGTGGAGGTGGACGGAGTGCCACATCTTCCTCCTCCTCCTCCTCATCTGATGTCCACAGACAGCAGCTCCTCCTGGATGTCGCTCTGCTGCGACTCGGCCTTCGACAGGAACAGAGACGCTGTGGGCCGTAAGTAGGCCCAGGCAGTGAATCAGTTTTGGTCATTAATTCATTCTTTTGGTCTCAGAAGGTTTAATTTTTTTAAAAATCTGGATTTTTTTTTTTTTTTAAACGCTTTGTGTCTCCATAGTGCATCCAGGGCAGCCATCTTGTTTTGACAAGTGAATTTACAGCTTCTACTTGTTTGAACTTTGAATTTAGGTCAAGTCTACAGCAGAACATTAGGGCCAGGCTACGATTATTTTTTAAATTAAATTATGAGAATAAAGTCATAATATTACCAGAATAAAGAAAGTCGCAGTAATAAGACCATAAAGTCGACATAAAACGAGGATAATGTCAGAATATTAGCAGAATAAGGTCGTAATTTTATTTAACTCCTACATGAAACAAACAAAAACTTAAATAGAGAAATATTAAGGATCTACTTTGGTATCAGATTAACTTTATTTGGAGTTAAAGTGACAGACGCCCTAAAACAGCTAAAACTGAACGTGGATGATTTTATGCAAAATAAAAATCTAATGAACATATTTAGTCATTTTTAAGCTGCATCTTGATAAAATGATTTGATTTGGATCAGATTTCATGTTAGGATGACAGACAGACAATATTTCTCAATAAAAACATTTTTCTCAGTCCAGACAAACCAACAGAAAATGACATTCCTGCTTTATTTAACAATATAATTTATTTATTGATTATTTATTGAATTGTTTTTGAAGTTGAATTTGTTGCGTTTCCTCATGCTGTGTTTCTGTGTTTCAGGTCTGAACGCCGCCGGCGGTACGGAGAAGGAGCGCTTCCTGTTGAGTTCTGCCGGTCCGGCCCGTCCCACAGCTCAGGTTCTTCCGGTTCAGACCGAGCCGGCGCCCCCCCACCCCCCGTCCTGCTCCTCCTACCACCCCTTCAGCGTCCTGCAGCCCGACTTCCCGCTACAGCCCAGCTTCCCGAAACGCGTCCTGTCCTCCCCCAGGAAGCCCCGCCCCTCGCCGCTGGGCGCCGACGACCGGGCGAAGCCGCTGGGCGCCGTGGCGGCCGCAGCCGGGTTCAGCCTGGGGCCCGGGGTCGGCGTGGCGGCGCGGCTGGAGAGCCAGTTCTCAGGGCTCGGCGCGGCGGACGGCGGGCCTCAGGAGGCGCCGCCGGGCCGCGTGGGTCTGATGGTGGAAACAAGCTCCGCCCTCACCTCCACCTCCAACAGCATGCACCACGTCTCCCAGCCCCCGCTGCTCTTCCACCTGTCCTCCTCCCCCGCCGCCTCCGCCCCGCCCACCAACGCCGCTGGGAACCAGTACTACCAGTCTACCTCCAGCCCCGCCCTGCCCACATCCTCCCCGCCCTCCTCCGATCACAACGCCTCCGTGTGCGTCTGCAGCTCCTGCGGTTGCCACGGTAACTGCAGCCCGTACGCGGCGTTGCCTGGATACGCCGCCGCCGGCTACCTGCAGCCATCTTTGTTCACCCTGGGGCCGCTGCTCCACCTCAGCCCGCTCATCGCCTCGTCCAGCGCCGCCGCCCCGCCCTTCTCCTACCCCATGATGGTCCCGCCTCCGCTCTACCGCCACAGCCCCACGTCACACGACCAGCAGCAGGGCTTCGGGTTCTACCAGCCGCACGGCATTGTGGGAAACGGAGGCCAGAAGCGCACGGCAGGAAACATGTCGTGCTACAACTGCGGCGGCGGCGGACATCGAGCCGAAGACTGCAAGCAGCCGGCGATGGACTCGGCGCAGCAGGGTGAGAGAGAGAGAAACAGGAAGTAGAAATATGAGAATAAAATCAAAATAATACCAGAATAATGTCATATTTCTAAATAAAGTCAAAATGTTACAATACTAAAGTTGAGATAATATGAGAATAAAGGCATGGCAGATTTAAATTTTTTTCAATATTAGAAATGCATAAATAGATGCAAATAATCCAACACTTTACTTAAAATAAGAAAATAAGAATAACAATAAAAGCATTTATTTAGTAAACACTCGACCATTTGTTGCAAGTTAAGAAAATATGCTCTGCTTGACTTAATATCATGTATGGATGATCTATTGATTAGTTTTTGGTGTAACTCATTGATAATTGGATCTAAACTGGGCATTTAAAATTCTAACTTGTTTTTTTGCTGCGTTTCTCAGGAACGTTTCGGCTGAAGTTCACTCCTCACTCTCAGAGTAAAGACTCAGGAGAATAAACCACGGAGAGGCGGTGACCTTTGAACTGCTGGAAACGTTTTCACCTGCAGGAGCAAATCAGCGAGTCGGCGAAACGCTGATGGAGAAACGGTTCAACGAACCGGAGCTTCAGGCAGGAAGAGCTTCCTGCTTCCTGCTGCTCAGCCAAGAGTTTAGACCAAACTTTGGGTTTTCACTTTTCAGACTCTGTCATTTCATTTTAACGCTCGCCGTTGTGCTGCAGTCGGGCATCAATCGGCTGAATTCCACATAAACAATCATTATATTCAAAATGAGATTTTAAAACAGGGTGAAACTTTTCTCTCTTTTTTCAGTGTCGACCCAAACCGACGAGGCGTTCAGGCGACGGCCGCTCCAGGACTGCCCGTCATTCTTTAAGCAGCAGCTGAGTGAACGTCGTCGTTTATGTCGCCTCTGCAGCTTTTCTACCTCAGATCTGAGCTGAGGGCAGAATCATGGAGGTTCATTTCACCCGTCCTCCTCCAGATTAAACCTAATTAGTGTCAAACGTCTGTGCAGCAAATGTTTTTCCATCGCTGTCACTTTAATTATTAAAAAATTTAAAAATGTGTGCTGCACAAAAGCAGTGCAGTTGATTGACATTTGATTATCTCTAATTAATACATTTAAAACATTAGTGGCACAAACAAACAACCCTGCAGAAATATAGCACAAATAATTTAGATCACATTTGTCGGGTTTTGTTCATTTTGAAAACTAGTGCTGTTGACTGACACCATACTTCTTAGATTTTGTAAATGTGTGTTGCAGTTGACCTTTGACCTCTTTAGGCATTTATTAATCTTTAAAATAATTGTGGCACAAATAAAAACGTTGCAGCACAAATCTCTGGGAAATGTTTGCAGCATGCTTGACTGATGCCACATTTTGTTTGATTTTGTAAACATGTGGGGCCTGGTTGACCTTTGATGACCTCTGGAAACATTTGTTATCTTTAAAATGATAGCGGCACAAACACATTTCTTGCAGCACAAAAGTTTGACACCAATTTGGTTTAATTTGAAGGTTTGTGGGGCCCACTTCACTCAGGTCCGACTTTCTCCGTGTTTGGTTCCGTTCTCCTGTTTTGCGTTGCTCCTGCAGACTAGCGGCCGCCCTGTCTGGTCGCACGGCGAGGCGTTCAGGAAGCGTCGGTGTGTGTGTTGGGGTCTGAGGTGTGTGATTCTGGGCTGGACCCAGATCAGCTCTGCTCCCCTGGAGGGAGGCATGAAGCAAGAAGGGGATTTAATTTAAAATACTAAACGTTCGATTAAGTTCTGCTGAAAATAAATAAAAAAGGTTCGTTTGTGTTTTGCGGCTCAGATGATTGTATAAAAATGTTCTGGGTTGTATTATTATGTTTAGGGAATCTCTAGTTCAACTTTTATAGTTTTTATTGGATTTGGTTTGTTTGTTTCCAGCAGTTTTTTAAAACATTTTGTTTGCAAACGTTTCAGCAGTTTGTCTGGAGTTCAAGTTTTATATTGTCTGATGTTTGATTTTGTTCAGACTTGAAGCTCATTATGTGTGTTTATTCCTTTATAAACATTGTAATATAAAGAACTTGGTGCCTTCATTATTCTGTTAAAACCTTGAATAACTGCCTCTATTTTCACATTCGATGAGATTCATCATCTGGAGTCGTGGTTCCTCTTATGCATCTGTGATCACAAACTGACCTTATCCAACTTCTCCAGAGCCGCATTTTAGAGATAAAAACAACACAAAAGAACTAAAGAAGTTATTTTAATTCACCGTTATGTGACATTTATTCATTTCATTGATATCTTGTATTAAGGCCACAGATAGAAAAAACAGAGGAGTAAATTTCCACTGAAAAATCAGAAATTTTCTAGAAAAAAAATCAGAAATTTTCTAGAAAGAAAATTTGGGACTTAGTTTCAAAATTAAAACATTTTCCATATTCTAGAAAATATCAGGTTGATCTGAAAATGTCGGTTTTCTCAGACTCATTTCTGAGATCAATTCCTGATTAATCTCAGAAATCAACAGGTGATTTCTGACTAAAATGTGTTTAGTTCCATCTTATACAAAATAAAATTAACAATCAATTGGTTTGCAAAAAAATAAAATAAAACTCACCAAGTTTTCTTTCATTTAGCAAACAGAAATAATTTTTGTAATTCTGACCTAAAAGAAATTTAGTCTGATTTAACTTCAGACAGTGGAAAAAATATATATAATCTTTAAATATCTGGTTTTTACTGTAGACATTTTCCACATTTAAGCTTTTAATCCAACATTTGATTAATCAAATATTATTTCAGGGTTTATTTCAGAAATAATAAACTGGGCTCATTACGAAACTGCAGTTTAAATATCAACGACTTTCAAGGAAGAAATCAAGCACTTTCCAAACCTTGGAAACACTGAATTGAAATCCAAGTAGTTTTATTAATTCAATGAAAGTTGTAAAAATATAAATATATTTTATCTCACTAAATTTTCCTGCTTTTATCAAACAGATTTCTATGAAAACTGGAGACGTTTGTTCAAATTAAACTTCATACAGAAAAAAGGACGTTTTTGGTTTCAGCTGCAGGTCTTTAAAACAAAGCAGATCTTTAAGGATGTTTTTACTCCCAAAAACTAAAGACAATAATATTTTGCATGTTTTTATTGTTTACAAAAGACCAACATAAATACATAAAGGATGCTGTGAGATATTGCTGGATTTAATGACCTCTGTAACAGATCACCTTTACAAAACCATGGAATAAAAGCACATTAAATAAAACAAACAATAATAACACTTCAGTATAAAGCAGCTAAACCTCAACATGTTATGATGAAGATGAGGAGGAGGAGGAAGAGGAGGAGGAGCGCGTTCAGCCCTTTAAAACAAACCCACCGGGGAGGCGTTTGATTCCCACGATCGCAGCGCTCCCAACTTCTGGGAGTTTTTAACGAAGAAATGAAACGAGGGAAGAAGAAGACAAAGACACCCCCGCCCTTCCTCACAGGCGCCATCATCATCATCATCAGCAGCTTCTTGTAGTGGGTCCACAACTCGACTTGGTGACGCTCCTAAAAAAAGCTGCACATTATCGCTTAGATTTCCGTTTATTTTGCGCAAACGACCGTCTGTTTCGAGAGCGAAGCCGTTACGGCGAGAGGAAGGGAGAGACGGGAATAAAAATGGGAGCATGATGGGAATCAGGAAACAGCGGGCAATAAACATCTACTCCAGAGTTTCTAAAAAAAAAATTAAAAAAAAGAAAATCCCTAAACTTTGAATAAAATCCTGCATGAAAACAACAGGAGAACCAGGAGCTGCTTCCTATTGAACCTCCAACCATACAGCTGGGCTTAATAACGGTTTATGTATATATTTATATAAATGGATCCATAGAGATGTGACCTCGTATAAACACCTGGTCATAAATACAGCCATGGAGCTACAGCACCGGAGGCGAGGGCCCCCAGGGGCCCCGGCTGTGGCGGCCGAACGTCTCCTGGGAGGCGTACACCATGTACAGGAAGCCGTCCTGGTCCTTCTCGCGCTCGTACACCTCAGAGATGGGCGCCGACACGGACACCATGCTGTGGCCGTTGACCAGCAGGTAGAAGGCCTGGTTGGAGTTCAGCTGGAGGCGCCTCCTGGTGGGCAGACAGAGACATGACAGCAGAAAACTGATGAGAAAAAGGAAGGTTTCATCAGCATACAGTGTCTTTCTCATCTTTCCTTCTTTTGTTTTTCTATTTTTCCTTTTTTGTTTTCCCTTCTCTAATTTCAGGTCCCATCAACATGTCGACTTTTCCATCAAACCTTTACCTGCATGTGTTGAAGTCACTGCTGATTTTTTAAAGGTGTGCTTCCCTGAACAGGTGAGGATCGGTCCAAAGCCCACATAAACATGTTCATTACATTTTTTTCACTAAATCATTCCTGGATAATGAGATTCTGCTCAGTTCTGCCCATTTTCTGCTGTTTTAGGGATCTGCCTCTAAAAAAAGTAGAGTTTTCAGATGGTTGATTGATATACGGCACATTACTAAAGTATTTCATGGAGATCAGTTCTCTGACGCTACTTTAGAAATATTTAAAAGGAATTTTGAAATATGTTTTCCTCTTTAAACCTTTTCAAAATGGCTGAATACAAACACGTGCAATACTTAAGATTTTTCTTTGCCAAGAATCTGTTTCTTTCCACTTCATAGTTTCAGGCTAAATTATGAAACTCCATCATAACGGACTTGTTAGAGACACTGACAACCAGCATATAGGTGCAGGTTTGGGAACTTTAAAGCATTTCAGGCCCTAAATCCATCAGATTTTGCTTAAAAGCAACATAAAAAGGAAAATAAAGCAACAAAAGAATTGGATAAAAGGTGAAAACAGAAAGGACTGAAGCAGGAAGTGCTGATTAAATGTTTATACCGGATGATCTTGATGAGTTCGCTCATGTTGACATGGTCCGGTACCAGGAACTTGGTTTTATCCAGGATGGGCAGCTGCTTTTCTCCTGTATATCGCTCAATGATGACCTGCAGGAGCAGAAAACAGGAAACAATCATATTCATTCTGGATTCTCCAGCAGTCAGACCCAGTGGGCCAGAAACAACCAGAACACTTTAAATAGATCTGAGTTTGTGCAGAAACCAAAGGAATGCGGCTGCAGATCCATTAAAAATATTCTTATTTCTACTAAAACATTTAAAATCAGAAGCCAGAAGATGTTGTCCGTTTTCATTTCACTGAAATGCAGAAGCTGTGTGAACCTCTGACCCAGCTGACTCTATTAATGCAGCAGATAATTATTTAACAGCAGATACTAAAACATAACTTGACACAAAGTTACAATTAAAAAAAACTGAAAAATTCCGGAAAAAAATTATTTTTTCAACTAAATTTACCAATATTTATCACATATTTATACTTCTTGTGTTAAATCATGCATATTTGGAACATAGAAACATAATATTTTTTAGTTATTCAAGATGGCTGCCATGGGTGGAAATACATTTTGCACTAAAACTCCCAATTAGATGAATGTGTTTGTTGTCAAATCACAGCCTACATATTTTGAACCTTAAAAATCAGATATATTTTCCTTTTTCTGCTGAACATTTTTCAAAATGGCCGCCAGGGTCGTAATGGAGTTGTGGCTGTTTGCCATGAAAGTGGGCATTAGTTATTGTCAGAACACAGCTAACCAAAAAGTTAGCTTCGCTAACCGCTAATCCAAACACAAGAAGAATCTTAGCTCCGCTAAAAACATAAATGCAGATCATTTACATGAGCTAATATTAAACTGTTAAAAGCATAAAAAAAATTGCAGAAGATAATTCTAAACTTCTAAATACTTAAAACAATTAGCAGAAGCTAATGCTAAACAGAAAAGGTAAGTTAATGTTAAACCACTAAAAACTAGCAGAAGTTAATGCTAAAATAAAGAAAAATAGCTGGCAGTGTAAGGAAGCAAACATCTCGTTTGGTTTCTTCTTCTATCTGCCTTGTCATCAGCATTTTAATCTGCAAACTCTATTTTTCTGAGTATTGCGATTCATGTCCAGTTGCTTCTCTAAAGTCGTTGCTTTCGTTTGGTTGCACTGTGACAGAATGCGGAAAACTTCAATGAGTCAGTATTTCTGAAAACTGACCAGAACGCAGAGAAGGAAAGCAAGAATTACTCTGAATGGACAGAAGTCCATCCAGCTCGATCTCGTTGTGAGAGGATTTTTATTTTTAAACTCTGGATTAATCCAAGTTTCGCTCAGGGTTTGTTTGGAACATGAGCCGCCGCCTCGTCTTCATGGTGTTCCGTTACAGCGACGCAGCTCTTCTGCCTCCGCTGTGACCCGGCAGGTTCACAGCGCAGGACCCAACAGGAAGCAGAGATGGAGGGGCGGGGAGCGCCGCTGCAGGCAGCAGATGGACAGCAGAGCTGATACTCTATCTGCTGATGATACGACGAGTCGCTGCAGCACAAAGTGAGCTTCTGCTTTCTGGTGGCTTAGCAAGAATCGACCTCACAGATGAATTAAATAATGTTTACTCTGTTATTGATTAATCTATTGATTATTCTGCCGATTAATCATAAGAAAAAGGGAGATATTTCCTTTTAACCTATTTGTGCAATATTAGAAATACATTAATGGATGCAAATAAACAATCCAATCCTTTTTTGATAAAACATTATGTTTCTTAAAATCCACTCCTTTAGTGGCTCATTTGTAGCAAAGGATGAATCTTCAGTTTAAAAAATGCCATTTACCTTTTCTGCTATAAAGTATCTGGGTGATCTATGATTAGTTTATTAATTAACTAATTAATAGTTGGGAAGTAAAAGTTTCTAAATACAAGATTTGCTTTACTGAATTCAAACTGACTGAAGCTAAAAATGCCACTAGGAGAAAAACATATTTACCAACAAGGAGTTTTTAATATTAAATGTATAAATGTTTGTACAGTTTTGGCTTAATTACTGCTCTGAGTGTGTTGTTCTTTCATTAAATGGCCCTTTTATGAGTTAACGATTAATAGATAACTGAATTAGTTGATGATTATTTCAATTGTTGATTAATCACAATTATTTGTTTCAGCCCTAAAATAAACTATCACTTTGATTAGTTCCACTTTTCTGGTTGCTCCGTAAATTTCGCCGCACTTCTTCTCCTGCACACTTTGTGCCATTTTCACCATTTAACGTTTATGCTATTCAGCATGCTCTCCTGATGACGGATATATCTCTTGGTATTCATAACCTTCATACTTTTTATAATATCCAGCTTTTGATGCATTTTTCACCCCACGGAAACGGGGGAAACAGCGACATCCTGTGGCAGAATTGAGAACAACACTATAAAATGTCTTGTGTTTCTCAGTTCATGACGGCTGCAAAAGCTTTTGCCATTTTCAGCATCTTCATAGGAAATGCACACTTTCTAGGTTATTTTGATCTGCAGCAGTTTCCGGAAGCTCTGATAAATAAAAGAGGAGAAAAACAGAAACCTGTCAGACAGACAGAGGAGAGCGAAGGTGATCGCCCAGGAAGTGTGCGGTCGGTGAAGCTTTTGCTGCAGGAAGCGTCTCGTCTTCCTGTGAGCGTTTCAAAAAGAAAAAACAAAAAAACCCAGACACTAGTTTCAGTTTTACTTTGTCAGCTGAACTCACAGGAATCTTGTTGGGGTGCTGCTCCTGGATCAGTCTGACATCTTCTACTCGCTGCTCTGTTGGGCGAGAAAACAGGAAAGAAGCACCAGAATGAGCCGTTAGCAGAGAGGAGGAGGGGAAATCCAAACATGTTGTTCTGCATCATAATAAACAGCAAACTGGTTCAACAGGTTTACGCTACAATTTAAATGTGATGTTTGCAAATCCAATATTTAAACTGGTGCCAACATGGCAGCAGGAGGCCGAGCTCAGCAGAGAGGCTGACATGTTTATGGCAACAAGAGAGCAAACATGCAAAACTCTGCAGGAAGGAGGATCGATTCCTGCAAGACGGAGGGAACCGCTGGCAGAACTACTTTATTAAGGCTGGAGCGATTAATTGATAATTGAAATAACCAACTCATTTAGAAATCAATTAATCATTAACTGAAGTATTTAAACTCAAAAAAGGCCATTTTCTAAAAGAACAACATACTCAGAGCAGAAATCAAGCCAAAACTGAACCAAAGATGTTTTCATTTTGCATTTCAGATAAAAACAGTTTGCACCTTTTAAGAAGGTTTTTCTATCCAATTATTGAATCAGTTAATTTAAAAAATAATCAGCAGATCAGCCTGAGCATGTTGATTTTATTAGGACATTTTTAGCTGCTACATGTGATCAAATATTCATGCAGGAGCGTTATTATTACATTTTAGGCATTAAAATATTTATTTTCTTATTTAAAAACGAATTGAACCATTTGCTTACTTACATTTTTATTACATTGTATAAAATAAGATTAAGCGATTTGGTGAAAAATCCACAGAACGTGCCAATTTTTTTTTTTTTTTTTACATTTTTACTTTTACAACTAATCAGTTAATAACTAAAATAATTGTTAGTTGCAGCCCTGCACCCAATCTCTGAAACTTTAAAATCTGCTTTTGTTTAAAGGTAAAATAATTAAAAGAAAAGATTAAACAGAAATCTGAATTAAAACTCAAATTAGAGCAGTGGATCCCAAACCGTTTCTCCTGGGCCCCCCAGTGGATCCCAAACACTTTCTGCCCCCCCTAGTGGATCCCAAATACTTTCTGGCCCCCCCACCCCCCCAGTGAATCCCAAATACTTTCTGGCCCCCCCAGTGGATCCCAAATACTTTCTGGCCCCCAGTGGTTCCCAAACACTTTCTGGCCCCCCAGCGGATCCCAAACACTTTCTGCCCCCCCCCAGTATCCTAAATACTTTCTGGCCCCCAGTGGTTCCCAAACACTTTCTGGCCCCCCCAGTGGACCCCAAAAACTTTCTGCCCCCCCCCCCCAGTGGTTCCCAAACACTTTCTGCCCCCCCAGTGGATCCCAAATACTTTCTGCCCCCCCAGTGGATCCCAAATACTTTCTGGCCCCCAGTGGATCCCAAACACTTTCTGGCCCCCCAGTGGTTCCCAAACACTTTCTGCCCCCCCCAGTCATCCCAAATACTTTCTGGCCCCCAGTGGTTCCCAAACACTTTCTGGCCCCCCCACCCCCCCAGTGAATCCCAAATACTTTCTGGCCCCCCAGTGGTTCCCAAATACTTTCTGGCCCCCAGTGGTTCCCAAACACTTTCTGGCCCCCCAGCGGATCCCAAACACTTTCTGCCCCCCCCAGTATCCTAAATACTTTCTGGCCCCCAGTGGTTCCCAAACACTTTCTGGCCCCCCCAGTGGATCCCAAACACTTTCTGCCCCCCAGTGGATCCTAAATACTTTCTGGCCCCCCAGTGGTTCCCAAACACTTTCTGGCCCCCCCAGTGGATCCCAAATACTTTCTGGCCCCCCAGCGGATCCCAAACACTTTCTGCCCCCCCAGTGGATCCCAAACACTTTCTGGCCCCCAGTGGATCCCAAACACTTTCTGGCCCCCCAGTGGTTCCCAAACACTTTCTGGCCCCCCAGCGGATCCCAAACACTTTCTGCCCCCCCACCCCCAGTGGTTCCCAAACACTTTCTGGTGTGTGACCGGGGGGAGGAGGTTTTAGCACACACAGCGTTCATCGTTGTTTTCATTCATCCCCCCTGCAGTGGCACGGCGGGGTGGCGCCCCACAGTTTAACCTCTAAATTAGAGCAACCAAACAGGAGCAGAAATTATTAATTGCTGCTTAACAGTTAATCGATCCATTCTGCCATTTTTGGGGCTCTTTATGATTTTGTTATAAATCCTTTTTTTTCCTAGACGGTAAAGATGAAGCCACATTTTCTCAATTCATTCTCACTAAAACCAGGAAGATAGAGACATAACACCAGTTTTAAAGTCCCACCTCTGGCTCCCTGTAGCTCAGAGATTAGACTTTATAAACTAACATAGTTTATAAACTATGTTAGTTTATAAATCACTGAACGGTTTAGCACCACAATACCTTAAAGATCTGTTATTGCTGTACCAACCGTCTAGACCCCTCAGATCTTCTGGTTCTGGTTCTGCTCAGCATCCCCAGAACCAGAACCAGAACCAGACGAGGAGAAGCAACATTCAGCTTCTATGCACCACAAATTTGGAACAAACTTCCAGAAAACTGTAAAACAGCTGAAACGCTGAGAGCCTTTAAATCTAAACTTAAAACCCACCAGTTTTAGTTGCTTATGGCTAGATTAGGGTTAGAGAGCCGGTTTTGATGTCTTCGATGTTTTTATCTCTACTTTTCATCTTTTTATTAATTTCTTTTCATTTCTCTCACCGTTTCCGTTTTAATGATGTAAAGCCCCCCGGAAAACGTCCCAGTTAAACGACGTTTAACTGAGGTTCTACGGGTTTAGAGTCCCAGTTGACGGCGTTTCAACCAAAAACCTGGAGGTTGGAGTCCTTGTCAAACGGTGTTTTTGACTAAAGTCCCAGAGGGTTAGAGTCCCAGTTAAACGACGTTTAACTAAAGTCCTAAAAGGGGTTTTAATGTTTTTATCTTTTTCAAAATCTCTCTCACTGTTTATTCAATGCCACATGCCGTTTTTATTTTAATTATGTAAAGCACTTTGAAATGCCTTGCTGCTGAAATGTGCTATACAAATAAAATGTGGATTGATTGAGACTTTAGCCTTTCTGCTGCGTTTCCCTCTGAATAAGTTTCTGTGGTTAACGACGTACCTGAAAGTGATGAAGTATTTTATTACGCTTTAATGACGTTTAATTGAACCGATGAGATCCAATTTGAACAAGAACAACAAGTAAAAGTTACACTTAGTTAGCTGAACAACTATCAATAACAGAGCTGCTACTGAATTGCAATCGTTGCATTAATGAATCACTACATATGAAATATTTGGTGCGATGTGGACTTAGAATTTCACCACAATATTTTTGCGGCAGCCTTGTATAATTATTTACCACGTTTTTTAGTGAACCGTTTTGCTGTGACTGCAAGACCACAAACACAAAGACCGCTTCTTAAAATAAATCATTTCTATTTGAGATAAGCTCGTTCCGGCAGCCACTTACTTTAAGAGACGTGATGTAAATCACTGAACTGTAAACACAGATTTCATTTCATCATATTTTTGAATTTACTGATATTTATTAATGCTCTTGTGGAAAAATCAGTGCAGAAAAAAGTGAAAATAACTGTTTAACAAACTGACATTTATGGAAACGGCAACAGAAAATTTCATCACAATAGTTTTTTCACGGGCTGCACAGTGGTGTAGTTGGTAGAGCTGTTGCCTTGCAGCAAGAAGGTTCTGGGTTCGATTCCCGGCCCCGGTCTTTCTGCATGGAGTCTCCATGTTCTCCCTGTGCATGGTGGGTTTTCTCCAGGTACTCCGGTTTCCTCCCATGGTCCAAAAACATGACTGTCAGGTTAATTGGTCTGTCTAAATTGTCCCTAGGTGTGAGTGTGTGTGTGCATGGTTGTTTGTCCTGTGTGTCCCTGCGACAGACTGGTGACCTGTCCAGGTGACCCCGCCTCTCGCCCGGAACATTAGCTGGAGAGGCACCAGCACCTCCTGACCCCATTAGGGGACAAGGGAGTAAAGAAAATGGATGGATGGATGGATGGATGGATAGTTTTTTCACAATAAATGGTGAACAATATTCTATGGATGCCAACCCTGCAGGTATGTTGTAGCAGCTGAGATGTTTAACAGAAAGCAAAACAAACTTTTTAAAAGAAGCTAGAATCAGCTTCTCCCAATTGGTGCATTTTTAGTTCCGTTTCATCAAAATACATCAAATTAGACCAATTTTAAAGGTCCAGAGTCAGGAAATTAGTTTGTTTATTCACGACCAGGAAATTTACATACAGACTGATAAACAGCTGAACTTTGAACTTTAATTGAATCAAACCAATCAGATGGGCGAATGAATCAGAAACGGTTTGCAACATCAAGTTGTGTCGTCTCAGTTTGCCGCTTCGGTCTTGTGACCGTCTCCAAACAAAATGTTTACTCAGGACGACTGACTGTGTGGTCAGAGATGAGACTGAACGGCCGCTTCCTTCAGGCCGTTTTCACGCCGGCACAAAGGAAATGTAAAAACGGTGATCGGGTTTCAGTCCAGAACAGAGTCAGGCTCTCATGACCTGCAAAGCCTCTGAGTCAGCAGCATTCAGACAAACGCCGAGCGGGAAGCCTTCGCCCTGGAGACGTTTTCTCGGCTTCTCTCACGTGTTTCTGTTGTGTTTCACAACCTGCGAATGAGTCGAGTCAGAAGTTCCTCATCCGTTCATCACAGCTGCTAAACCAACAAACCAGCAGCTGCAACTCGCAACGTCAAATACATCAGCAGGGTTTAGTCACAACAACAACCAGTGACGTTGTAGGGTTGAAACGATTAATCGTGAGGAAGGATGAGAATTAGTCAGCAAATATTTACTTCAGAATGGATGTGAAAGGATTCTTCGAACAAGTCAGATGTGTTTCCATTTGGACGTTTTCCAGATGGCAAGAAGAAAAACTCGCCGGAGAGACTTTATCAGGGGTGAAAGAATTGTGATTAATCGTTCATTTAGTAATCAATTAATCATTAACAGAGTACACAGACTCTTCAAAAGGCTATTTGAAGAAAGAATCATGCATTTAGACCACTAATGAAACCCAAAGGATAAACATTTTGCTTTAAAGATGAAGGAAAACCTTCTTTGTTTGTTAATATGTTCTAGCTAGCACTTTTAAAGTGCTACGGTTTTAGTTTCACCTGGTTCAAATTCTGTGGAAAATATATTTGTGAATTTATTAAATCACATTTTGCTATTCAAATAATCAGTAAATAAGTTAAATAAATAAATAAATCAGCCATACATTGTTAAGTCAAGCAGAAAAAGCCGAGTTTATGTTGCTACCAATGATCACTAAAGGAAAACTGTTAAGTCATTTTAGGCAATAAAATGTTTATTATTTACATAAATCATCATATTTTTTATGCATTTCTATTGTATTAAAACACTAAAGTGGTTAAAACGTTTGCAGAATGTGCCAGTTATTTTAATCTGATTAATCTGATCGCCCTACTAATGGTCCGGATGGTTCTGAACGTTTGGACCTCAGAACCAGCTGCGGTTCTGAACATGAAGTTGCACCATGTGAGTCACAGAAATGTGCTTCCCCACACGTGACGCTGTGTTTCTGTTTGCTGGGCTGCCCCTCACGCACAAGTTGAGTAATTCTGGACCGGCGACATGACGCTGCGCCACAGGTCAGTTATTAATAGCCCTGCTGGGAAAACATTTCCAGGGCTGGAGGTTCTGTTCAGGATCTTTTTCTTTCACACCAACAGCTTCGACGTGTCGAAAACAAGGAGCTGGAGTTTTGTTTTTAATGAAGGAGGCCATGCAGATTTTTTGGAAAATGTTTTATTAGGCTTTAAAATTAGGCCGTTGTTCTTTTTTTAGCTTTTGGGATTGTTTTGGGTGGGAGGTCTTTACTAATCTGGACTATTTGAAGTTGTCAGCTAAACTTTTCAAGTTTTTACTATTGAAAAGTACAATATACTAAGAAAGCATGAGAAAAATATACTCTCATTATAATCAGACTGTTTTAGTCATTGAATTTTATCTTGTACAATTATGGAGAGCGCTTTATCCCACGTCTCAAAACGTCTGGATTTTTATCCCCCACTGCTCCTTAAATGCATAAAATATCTAAACAATCCCACTTTTTTGGTCTGGATTGAATCTGGTCCAATGTTATGTTTGCTATTAAATAATTCTGTCTTTTATGCGTTTGATTTTTTTTATATCTAGGACCTAAAAGCTACATTTTTGTTTTGTACCTCAGCATGTAGCAACAGGCAATTAAACACATTGAATTAAATTGAGTCAGATAAACCCCATTTTGTTTGTGGTTTTCATTGCATGTAGTTTTTATTTATCATTTCTGGTTGTTATGGGTTTTTTTTGCATCTTCCAGTTCTTAAATTAAAACTCACAAAATTAAAGTTTGTTGGTCTTTGAGGGGGAAAACTTGCATTATTTTTGCAATTATCAATACATTACTTGAAAATGGCCTCAAAACAACATTATCATTTATCGCAATAATTACTGAGACAATTTAACAAAACTAAATTTATCATGGCTGGTCTGACTGCAACATGCAGAAGTAAATATGATGACAAACTATCTTGAAAAAATGTTTAATTTTTCACTTTCAAGTTGCTTTTAAATGTGACGTACAAATAAAAACAAATAACTGTAGAAACTGGTTGTTGTGCAATCTGCAAATAATTTTGCTACATTTCATAATCTATATAGATTTTGTTGTGTTAAAACAAAGTTTAGACTAACAGAATCAGCAGGTCAGGCCTCATGGAAAGCGGAAAATCGGTTTTGACCGATAACAGCCACATCAGTGCATCATCTTTAGTTTACATTCTTAACAGAATGATAACAATTTTAAAGAAACAAAAGCCAAAGTGGAATTTGAGCAATCTTCTGTTTATCTCCACAGCTGATCAAAATAAATACCAAACCTGGTGAACAAACTGACCCACAAAGGAAATTCTTGTCTTCTGCCCCCCAATCCTGCAGCTCTCCTCCTCTCTGCTCTGCATTTCGACACCACTTTGTTTTCCTGCCTCTGCTCACATTCAAGTAAACACCAGAGAGAGCGAGATAAAGGGAGGCCAGGCTGTGCAGCAAACAGCCCCCATCCCACATTTAAACCCTCATTTAACCCCCGCAGCAGCACTGACGAATGTCGGAGGCCTAAATCAGCTCACACAGACACACCAATGGTCAGAAATATCCCTGCTGCACGCAGAGAAATTACAGTTATTTTTGAAACGTATACGTGTGTGCAGATGTAACCTGACAGAAAACAGGGCAGCAGGTCGTAAAAGAAGCAGAGACTCACCGAAGGTCCTTCTTTGTTTGAAGGTTTTCTCTGAAGACATATTGCGTCAAAGTCAGCTGGCGGCGTTAAAAAGCAGAGTCAACACGGGATAAAAGCCAAAAACAAACAAACAAAACAAAAAGAAATAAAACATAAACTTAATGCCAGAAAGAAAAGCGAAGGCTTTATGAAACGTGGAGGTCGTCCTGGTGGCTGAGTTCAGAGCTGCTTTAATGTCGTCGCTTCCTTCCTGCCTCGCTCTGTTTTTATCGCTCTGGCAAACAAAACAAACCTGTCAGCTGACCTCTGACGTCACGCAGCCTTCCGCGTCTCCCATTGGCTGGTCACCGCTTCAATTCAGTTCCGTTTAGTTTAGCTTAATGCAGCTAAAGATGTGGATAAATAAGATCAATACACACAGAACTGAACTAATTAGACATGATTAATTTAACGTTTTCACCCATCAACTTATATATGGTGCTAATTAGACCCTCTAGGCGTTTAACGGAATGAAACAGACAGTTTAATCGCAGTACGATGATTATTTTATTGATGCTGCTGTTGCTCAAACGAGACTAAAATTCTGTCAAAATATGTGTTTTTACTTTTCACTGTTACAGTGCTGTCCAAAGAGCTGACAAAGTCTGTGCTGCTCAGTCATGAGCCCGTTTGGGAAAATGAAAATCAGTTTTGCAAATCGGATTACAAGACAGATTTTTGAACAATCATTGATGTTCATCCTGCAGCATCTCAAATGTATCTTAATACTGAAAGATCTCTTTACAGAACTGTCCTAGAAGCTTTTATCCCATTTCAGGATAAAAAAAATATTGTTTTTATTATTATGTGTCCATCATTATTTGTATATTGTTTATTGTAATCTGAAGTATTCCAGATTCACTCACTTCTGAATCTGCATAAAGTAATCTTTGTTTGTGAGTTGATGATGACTTTTGTTAAATCAATGAATAAACGGACTGATTGATTCATTCATTCATTAATTGATTCATTGATTGATTGATAAGCCTATACACTGCATCACAGTGGGTTAAATTCAGATTTAGGTTAGTTTCCTTGTACATAAATTAAATAAAATCACTCCAGTTCAGTTTATTTGCAAACTAACAACTGAAATCACTCTGAAGATGCATTTTGTTGCACTCAAAACATACAAATTCAAATTAAGTTCAATAAAAAAAATTTTAAATTAAAAATGTACAATGTAAACGGGACAAATTGGAAGTTGATTATGCCCTGCCTGCGACAGACGTGTCCAGGGTGACGCCGCCTCTCGCCCGAAACGTTGGCTGGAGAGGCACCAGCACTCGACCCCACTAGGGACAACTAGGGTGTACAGAAAATGGATGGATGAATAAATGGATGGATGAATAAATGGATGGATGGAAGTTGATTACTGTTGGACTGTTTCATTTTAATAATTCAGAATCACTAAAGTTTGACTAATTTGATTTATTCATTAAAAGGCACCAATTAACGAATAAAGTCGTAACTTTTTATTTAATACAAAAGGTCGAATTCAAAAAGTTTATTTCCATTTGATTCATTTAAATTTAATTTAATTTACTGCAAAAGCACAAACAGCCAACTAATATCACAATGATGAACAGAAACCAGCTAAAATATTTTAGTTTAATTGTATTTGAGCTCTTTTTAATTAATCAGTTTGGTTTTTAAGGCATATATTCAAAGCTAAAGTTAATCTGCAAATGAGTCAAACAGAAACCTGGTTACATATGATCTATCTGAAATATATGGATTCTTTAAAGTCCAAGTAAAATAAATACTTAATTAAAAATCACCAGTTAATTTTAAGAAAGGAGTAACAGTACTATAATCGGAATATAAAACGGTCAAATGCTGAGGTTTAGTTTCAGGGTCATGTCCAAGATAAGACAGCACCAGCATGTTAAAAAATTATTATAATAATAATAACTCAAAGTCAGCTTGTAAAGATAATCTTTCTGGTGAGAACAAAAAAGTAATTTGATTTATCTGCAGGGGGATTTAATTTAAAAGCTATTAATTGAAATAAATTATTTTTAATACGTAATAATGAGAATAATTTAGTTTTAAAATCGGCTCCTTATTTGACCATGTAGGTAAAACGCCACTAAAATCTGAAAAATCGTTAAAAATCCTCATTAAAGTGACAACCTGAACAGGCAGGTTGCAGCGACACTGTTTGACCAGCAGGGGGAGCGCTTTGACCGCTGTAGCCGAAACGGCTGTGGGGTCATGGAGGAGCATCTTCATTCAGCCAATACACTGAAAAAACAACAAACATCTTATTAGTTTACATGTCAAAATCACTTGGTGGAAGAGGGGTGGGATGAATAAATCAGGAGTTTGATCAATTAGCCTCTAATTGTTGGCAACTTTTATAGCAAACTGAACAAAACGCAAAAAAGTTTTAATAAAAAAGAAGAAAAATGATATAAATAACAATCATATGATAACTAATACTAGAGGGATACAATAAAATAAATGTGGACTTTTTGGACAAAATAATAAAACAATTAAACAGAAAAAATAAGATTAGCAAACAAAAATGTTTAAGAAGCTATAAAAAAGAAACAAAAAAAGAAATATAGTTAATTTAACAAAAATTTACATTGAAACAGGACAAAAAAAAAGTTTTTTTGTTTTGTTTTGTTTTTTCCACAAACAACTTAAAGGTTTCTGTTCCTACTTTGGATAATTATTTGAATCATTCATCCTAAGACAAATACCTGATAAAAGTGAAGCTGATCCTTTTACTTATTAATAGCCAATATGTGGTTTTCTGAAGCAAAATATTAAAATTAGAGTTTCTTATGGGTCATAAAGCACAGAGCGAGGGGCGCTGAAGTGACCTGCTGAAATAATATTAAATTAAAATTATATTTACAGTTATTTACTGTTACTTCTGTTTATTTATCGTAATTGTTACAAAGGGAAACACCAGATGAGTGTGCAGGAAGTCAGCTTTTCTGTGGGAAACTTCTGCTGTCCTATTTCAAAACAAAATCTAACGTCTTTAATCGTAAGTTGACTTCAGGTTTTTAGGAGACTCACGACTGGTATTGCTGGTGCAACGTTTAATTTAGTGGTTATTTTGAGAGGCATTGCTACACGAGGACAACAAACCCAGCCAGTTAGAAGATGGCTGGGTTGCATTTCTGGTTGGGTTCCTATGACAACCCAACCAGATACGGTTGGGTGAAATGTTCCAGGAAGTTAGACCTGCAGCAAAGAAAACCATTTTTTAATATGTGGTTTAAGGGGCTGTAAAATGGTATTTTTGAATGTATGTAATTGATCTGAATTTGTCTGTACAATTGGATTGAATTCACTTTTTTGCAAAATGCCTCACGACTATTTCTTGTGAATTGGTGCTATAAAATTAATCCAAATGTTTTCATTTCTTTTAGACTTTTAAAGAAAATAAAAGTCTATGTGGCAGCTTTTCTACCATCCTATAGAGAATAGCTGTGCTGTTCTTTTTGCTTCTCAAAATGCAATGTTCTTTGTCACTATTTCGAACTGTTAGCAGCAACTGGCTGTGCTAAAATGCTAATGCTAGCCTATACATACACAGGAACAAGTAAACAGTTGATTTTGAATCTTTTTTGTATTCCTGTGTTGTTGTTTTTTACAGTTCTCTGGCATTTTATCCTCTTTCTGGACATCAAAAAAAACTGCAGTGACAATAGTATTTATTAACTTCCATCAAATTCCTGCAGCATCCACCTAGCTCTACTGCAGTAATAATGCCAGACTGAAGAACAACTAAAGATTTAATTTTGTTGTTAATTTAGATGCTTTATAGCATATCTACATTTGTGATTTTTGTTCTTACTTTTTAAAAAAAAAAATTGTTTCTCTTGCTAGTATTCTAACTTTTAGGAGCAACTAGCTGTGCTAACGTGCTAAAGCTAGCTTATCGTTTTAGCTATTTTTTTATTTCTCTAATATGTATATGCAAACGCAACATTAATTTTTTTAAATAACAGTTTAAATGCTAATATATTTTAATTAAAATATGTGAATGCCGATCAATTTGCCATATCAATCATCCACCACAAGTTGGCGATGAACCCGGATGAAGTGAGGAGAGACACGTTTCTTTTGTTTATTTGTTTATTTGGCTGAATGGTGACGTTTGTGGACAAACATCGTCACGTGTCTCTGTCATTGTTATTTCACGGTAAAGGAAAAGAAAAGTGGAACAGAGAGACGCAGCTAGCTCACCTCGTGTGATTTTCTCCAGGTGATTCAAAGTATTTTCTGTTACATCAGCTCTGCTGGTTTCACTCTGCTCGTTCATAAACAAAAGACTTTATATTTGTAGGTCCACCCTGCTGTGAGACCCTCTTCCACCTGTGAGACCCTCTTCCACCTGAACCCCCCCCGACCGGGGCTCAGTCAGGTGTTCGTGCGCGAGCGTGTTATCGGGAAACATGAGTGTTTGTACGTGCGCAGAAATGAAGCCAGTTAGAAACCGTCTCCCACAGTCAGGCTGTGTTTCTGCCCCAGCGGTGCGGAGCCCAAAGAGCGAAGCAGCATCTCTACCTCTGCGCGTCAAACACAGGTGATAACGCACCGAGGCAGGAGCGGAGGAGTCACAGGACGGACGCCTGTTTCCCTCAATCAAATATTAGCTGTGAATACTTGGACCTCCCTCCTGCTCTTCAGGGGGTGGCGTGATTTCACAGGGGGTCTCTGTAAGCTGTGTAGACGTGTGAAATGAAATGTTGACACTAGTCTATATGTTGCAGCGACGAAAGAAAAACAATACCAGTGTAGCTAAGACCCAGGTGAAGGTAAACACAGGTAGTTGGTTTACAGTGAAGCTCCAGCTGAATTGTTTCTGGAGAAACAATTCACATTTTTGCACATTTGAATTGTGCAAATATAAATATATACCCTATATATATATATATGTATATATATATAATTTAGGAGTGCAGCGATGTATTGGTGCCGATTTCCTTAATTTTGGGAAATCTGTAATCAGCCGATACTTGCATGCGAAGTATCGGCACGCAAGACTATGTGACAACTTTTCTACCATCCTTTTTAGACCAGCAGAGGTCTAAAAATCTTCTCCTCTCTTCTGCTCTACAGTGGGAGAGGTTTTACAACTCTGCGAATTTCTGCTACATGTAGCAACATTTCAGTAAAAAAAAATCTCATTGGTATCGGGCAGAATCAGAATCGGCAGGTCAGAATTTTTAAAGATCGGTAACCAGCCATTATTAAAATGTAGGCTTTTGTACACTGTAAAAACACAAAAAGTATTTTTGGTTTAGTTTCTCTGTACAAATAAGAGAAAACTAACTTGTTTATTTGTTGTTGCATGAAATCAAAGTCTTGTAAAGCTGATTCTGAAAACTCACATGGTTTCCAACCAGATGATAACATAAATAATAATAATCAATCAGTTTGATCAGATCAGTAGTTTCAGCTGAGTTGATCTGACACCACTGACTTGAATTCATCTGATTATTTTGTGCAGAAATACAGGAAAAATGAGTTGTTTTAAGGGTGAAAATCTTTTTCTTTCAATAAGCTGAACCCTGCAACCTCTCCCTGCTGGAACATCATCTGGATGGATAGAGTTTATATTTATAAACCATTTATTTTATGACCCAGTCAACATCTCTCTAAGGTCTCCTCAGGCTTTAAAGGAGAGGAATTAGATTTAGACTTTAGGTTTATGGCGTTGCTCCAGGAAATACTAATTATTTTAGAACCTCTTCGGTTTATTTTTTATTTTTATTTTTAACAGTCAATACGCCTTGAACTCAATCCCCTTTGAGAATAAGCAAGTGAAATGTCATCATCGAAAGGGCAGAAACTCAAGAAGAAAAAAAAAGGCGATTGATAACCTCGCAGTTATTCCTGTGAAGCTAAAAGAAAAACAGCCCAGCCTGCGGTTCAGGGTCAGCTCTGCTGCGCCAGCTTGGAGAAATGCGTGTGTGGTTCGAGACGTTTCTGCGAGGGACGCTGCAGCAGGAAACACTCAGGATTCTGGACGCTTTTTTTTTTTTTTTGTTGCGTGCGCTGTTGCCAAGACAACAGCAATTAGAAAGCAGAGAGCGGTTATGTTGCCATGGCAGCGAAGGTCAGGGAGAAGGCTCCGAGTTTTACCTGGTTCTCAGGAATGAGACGGATACAGGAGCGTCTTCTGTTTCGTTTTTTTAAAAATTATTTTTATGCGGAGCGGTTTGTTTTCTGTCCTGTTCAAGAGAGTTTGGCTTGAACTTTAACCCCACGAAAAGCTATACATGTGTTTGTAGAGACGGTGGAGCAGCAGAAAATAATGTCAAGTGGGGGGGAAAAAAAATCTAAATTACGATGGTGAATAAGGTTCATTGTACATAGAAAAAAGAAGTAAATTTATACCAAACTAATGATTTTCTTAACCTCAGAAAAAATAAGGAAATTTCTGAGCTCCAAAAGTTGAAACGTTTTTTACTACCTATATTTAGCTTGCTAGCTAAATACCTAGCAATATTTAGCTTGCTAAATAGCTAAATATTTAGCTTGCTAACTAAATATTTAGCTAGCAAGCTAAATAATTAGCTACCCTGCCAGCATGCCTAGGTGGGCTCCATATGGGGAAAAGGAGGGCAGACCAGATGGGTCCCATATGGGTTTGCTGCGGGTTCCACAGTGGCCCCACATGGGTTTGCTCATGTAGGGCCACAGCCCACATGGGTTTGCCCATTTAGGGCCCACATAGGGCCCACGTAGGCTGTGGCCCTACATGGACAAACCCATGTAGGGCCACAGCCCACATGGGTTTGCCCATTTAGGGCCCAGGTAGGGCCCACATAGGCTGTGGCCCTACATGGGCAAACCCATGTGAGGCCACCATGGAACCCGCGGACAAACCCATATGGGACCCACATGTCAGCCCTCCTTTCCCCCACATGGGGCCCACCTAGGCATGCTGGCAGGGTAGCGGGCTAAATATTCAGTTTCCAAATTAAACAGTTAAATATTTAGCTAGCAGGGCGAACTTCTAGTTTATAAACTCAACAGTTAGCTATAGCTATAGTTTATATCCTTATAAACTATTTATCTTCAAACTAAATATTTAATTTGTAAATCCACAGTGTCTTGAATGCCAGTTTGACACTAAGAAGCATTTAGCTAACAAGTAAGTTAAATATTTTACTTGCTAGCTAACCACGTAGTTAGCAACTTGAATACTTACCTTAATTCTAAATATTTAGCTGTATGATGAACATTTAGTTAATCAACTAGACATTTAGCTGAATAATTTGATTTAAAACTATTTAGTTCCAATCTAAATATTTAGTTTACAGAGCAAACATTTAGATAAGCTAAATATTTTACTTGCTAGCTAAATACTTGGCAAGCTAACTGTTTTGCTAACTTGCTAAATAAGCATTTTAAGCCTATAGATTTAGCTAGTAGATTAAACAAATAGTTGACAAACTAAACAGTTAGCTAAATAATATGCTTAAAAACTATAGGTACAAACTAAATGTATAGTTAGCAGGCTAAACAATTTACAAAGCTAAATAATTGGCTTAGAAATAATTTAGCTCCAAACTAAATATTTATTCAGCAGATGATCAGCCTCTCTAAACTAATGCAAGCTAGTACACTGTAAAAAAATGTGTATTTTTAATAGTGATAAACAGTAAAATTGACAAGAAACATCTGTTAACTATTAAGAATTTAAAGCTGCTGATTAACTGGTGAAAACACTCATTTATATATTTTACACGTGTACATTCATTTTATAGGTTGTATTCATGTTGATTTTAGAAAAAATATTTTCCTTAAGTTAAAACATTTTTACAGTAAAACATCGACTCTAGCAGCAATTTGAATCACAAAATCAATATTGATGCCATCTAACAATGAAAGTAAAAAATATTTTACCCATAAATTTACAGTGGAATTTTGCCAACCACATTTTACTGTAAAATGTACTTCTTTTTTTACAGTGTAAATGATGCTGATTTTTCTGTAAAGAACCTCTGAAGTCTCAACAGATGACTTTATGGACGACCCCGACGATCCTTTTCATGGGACTGTGTTGGGAAAACAGAGTGTCTTCAGTCAGAGGCATCTTCAAACTCACTGCAATACAGACTGCTACGAGAGATCCATCCATCCATCCATCCATCCATTTTCTATGTGGGGTCGGGAGGGTTGCTGGTGCCTCTCCAGCTAACGAGAGGTGGGGTCACCCTGGACAGGCCACCAGTCTGTTGCAGCCTATGGGAGATCTTTCCTGCCAACAACCATCAGCATCTACAATAACTCTTTGAATTTGAGCTAATGAGTTACAATAACATTTACTTTCCCTTTGGGATCAATAAAGTATTTTTGAATCTGAAAACAAATGATTTTCACTGAGAAGATTCCAGTTTCTGGCGCTCCTGCATCTCTTATAAGTGACCTGTTTGCTGTGTGTCCTCCCGCCATGACAGTTTCCCATAATTAGTTGATTATCACAGCTTGTTGTCACACAAACACACTGTAATGACATAACATGGCCTCTTTTAGTCCTTCATCTGCATTTACTCTGCAGTAAACGCTTCGCTTCAGTCAGTCGGACACACAAACGTGAATCGGCTGCTCTGTGTAACCAGAGGCAGCAGAACACTTAATCCCCTCTGCACCTGCTTTCCACCTCTGCAGCTGGCCGGACGGCTGCACCTCTCGGCCCGTCGTGTGTTTGTTATACATGTCTGTGCAGCTCCGGGGTCTCTGCTGCTGCTGCTGCGACCATTTGCATATTTGCAGATTTCTGTCCGTGCCGGCGTGTGATTAATGATACATTTGAGCTAAGCAGGTGGAGAACAGATGGATGTTATGATCCCATACGCTGCAGAACAGACGGCAGGGATCAGCGTCAGGGTCACAGCCAGCGACACCTGAAATCGGTTTTTAGCTCTCCGTGTGTGTATGAGCGCGGTTTGGGAAGTTAGTTTATAAATCAAGAAAATACATAAAAGATCTGCTGTTGTTGGATCAACCTTTCAGAACCTCTCAGGTCTTCTGGTTCTGGGGAAGCAGAACCAGAAACATGGAGAAGCAGCATTCAGCTTCTATGCACCAAAAATCTGGAGCAAACTTCCAGAAAACTGAAAAACAGCAGAAAAACTGAGTTCCTAAAACCCGCCTGGTCAGAGTTGCTTTGGAAACATAATAAATGAAACATTGACCAACATTTTTATGTGTAACGAAGATTTTCTGTTATTGGTTTTCACAATTGTTGACAATTTGATTTGTTTTTTTTTATGTTGTCACAGAGTAAATCACTTCCAACTGCTTCGTTGTTGAAATATGCTGCACAAATAAACTTGATTGATTAAATTATCTTAATCTTATTGGAAGATTTTAACTAATATTTTCCCATAAAGTTCAGCAATTAAGTTTTTACGAAAGGCTTTATTGTTAGACGTTTTGTTTCTCTGTGGTACTTGACAAACTATAATGTTTGTTACTGGTTGAAATGTACTACACAAATAAACTTGATTGATTGAACTTGATTGAAAATTAACAGCAATAATTAGTTATTTAGTCCGTGGTGAGTGAAAATATGTCATTTTCATCATGTTATAAATCAGCAGACTCAAACTAAATACTTAATTATCAAGCTAAACATTTAGTTTGAAGCTTACATTTTCATTAGCACACTAAATATTTTGTTGCTAAACATTTAGGTTTGAAGCCAAGTATTTAGCTAGCAAACGAAATATTTTGTTTACACACTAAACATTTGCTAGAAAATATTACATTAAACTCCAAATTAATATTTAGTTAGCATGCTAAACATTGGCTTCAAACTAAATATTTAGTGTAGATCCAAATATTTGGTTTTAAATAATTTTAGCATTCAGCTTTGAAACTGTGATCTTTAAAAACCTCTTTTTCTTTTTATGCAGACTAAATAACAAAAATTATTGCTGTTAATTTTTGACAGTGTAAAATGTGTGTGTGTGTGTTTTACAACGTAAGCTTGATGCATGATGGGAAAAAACTAAAACTAAACAGATTTATCTTCCAATTCTCCAATACAGGTGAACGTTTAGGATTCTTTAGAGAGAAGAAAAAGAAGTCAAACCTCCTTGGTGATAAAACTTAAAAATCAATTTTTATTGGCTGTAGGATATGAAGAGTTAAACATTAAAAGTAAAACAATAAAAAAAAATTAAAAGAACCAGGAAACGAGAAAGAAACAGAGGAAACAGAGAAGGAAAGAGGGATCCTAAGGAATCTGGAAAAGTATGGCAGGATTTTAAAGTCTGGAAAAAAAAAAATCTATGTTCCTTATCCAACATCATCCGACCATCTGCCCGTTTTTCTTTTTTGGTTTCATATTGAAATCCAGCTGTGAGAACATCGCTGAGTCACTGAATTTAAAATCCAGTGAAAACTCGAGTCTGGACGTTTGCAAACCAAAATGTCCAGGATCCCTGAGTGAGGAGCGGAGGACGTCTCTCCTCCGTCACGCGGAGACGTGTCTCATGTGGAAGTTGACCACGTACTCCGCGTTGGTCCGCTGAACGGAGATGGCGAACGGCTCGAAGGGATGGAAGGTGAAGGCGACCAGGCGCCGCACGGCGTGGTTAACGGGGCGGCCCAGGAGGCCCGCCTGGATCTTAAACTTCAGCAGCCCGGCGTCGCGGGCGTAGAACCTGCAGAGGCAGAGCGGCGCCGTTAAACTGCTGCATCCAGCCATGTCTCTTTGTTTATTTATATTCATTTATTTCCATTAATTTTCCTTAAATGAAAAAAACAGTATATGTGTTATCAAATTTATTATTTTTTATTTAAAAGATTATATATATATATATATATATATATATATATATATATATATATACATACAGTATTTGAGTTAATTTTTACAGAAAACAGTATTTGAAATATAAACAACATTTCAATAATTTTTTTACTTTTTAATCTGATACATTTAATTGTTTTCTATTTAAATCTGTTTCTTTATTAAATGTTTTTAATCTATTGTTTCATTTGCTTATATAGATATATATATATATATATATATAGACAGACAGAAATTGTTTTATAATTTTCGTAGATTTAGTTTCATTAAAAATGCATTCCAGTCTATTATTTTTTATTTATTTATATTTATGTTTTTTACTTATATATTAATAAACATTAGAGTCGGTTGGTGAATGAAAGACGTGGTGGAAACAAACAGCAGAAGCTGTTAATCTGAAAGGAGCAAAGCTGCATCTTTGCACTTTCGTCTGAGGAAACGATAAGAAGCAAAAGGTAAAAGCAAACCTCCATGATGAGTTTAAATGCCATATAAAACCCTGGCAGCTGTTTCAGTTGAAGTCGTCTCTATGTAAACCCCGTTAGCCTGACTGCAGGCCTGCGCCATCCGGAGGTGTGCGCGCCCTGATTGGAGTGGCTACCTGATGGGGTGGTCTCCGCAGGTCTTGGGCCTCTCCATCACCGACACCCACTTGTCGTCGTAGCTGAAGAGCGACAGGTCGAGGTAAGGGCTGCTGCTGTACGACTGGGCGCTGATGGGCAGCTGACCGAGCAGCCGCCGCACCGCCTCCGTGTGGCCGCCGTATTTGGCGTTCACTATGGTGTCTTTGAATCTCGGGAGGAAAAACAGGGAAAAATACTTCAGTTTTGCTTTCTTCTGCTTTGTTTTTCACTCTAAAGGTGACCCATCATGCTTCCTTGAACAGATTAGGACAGGTCTGTGATCTATTCAAAACACGCTCATTAAAAATATATATATTTTTTTTCTGCATATTTTGAGCTGTTTTAGGGACTCTGTCTCTTTAAATCCAAATAAGCTGCTGCTGGCCATGTCCCCCCAACCCAAAGTTTACACTCACACACGATAATCACTGAAAACGGATGCAGAACTACACAACTGTACATCTTTGAAAAGCAGCAGTGGAGCCTCCTGCAAAAACAACAAGAATGCAGCAAGCGGTATCTGGATGGTAAATAAACAACAAAATTATTGTCTTTTCCAGCAGCCATTGTATGATGACCAAACCAACTAACCAAAGGTACTGGAGCTCCATTTGGATTGCTAGGCGACGGGCTGGGCTTTGCTGTGGTTGCTAGGCAACGGGGCACTTCTTGCTCATTTGTGACGTTACATTCTGTAAGTTTTTGAAACGACTCGTTTTGCATGCACCAAAAGATATCAACTTATTGCAAAAGAAAAAAGGTTTTTTTTTCTTAAAGAGTAAAATGTGACTTTTTAATCCCTTTAAGTCCATCCATCCATCCATCCATCCATCCATCCATCCATCCATCCATCCATCCATCCATCCATCCATCCATCCATCCATCCATCCATCCATCCATCCATCCATTTTCTTACACCCTTGTCCCTCAGTGGGGTCAGGAGGTGCTGGTTCCTCTCCAGCCAACGTTTCGGGCGAGAGGCGGGGTCACCCTGGACAGGTCGCCAGTCTGTCGCAGGGCAACACAGAGACACACAACCATGCACACACACACTCACACCTAGGGACAATTTGGAGAGGCCAATTAACCTGACAGTCATGTTTTTGGACTGTGGGAGGAAACCGGAGTACCAGGAGAAAACCCACCATGCACAGGGAGAACATGGAGACTCCATGCAGAAAGACCGGGGCCGGGAATCGAACCCAGAACCTTCTTGCTGCAAGGCAACAGCTCTACCAACTGCGCCACTGTGCAGCCCCTTTAAGTCCCTTTCAGCTCAAACTAAGCTTTTTCTCCCATGAAGGGTTTTGTCACCAGAATGGGTGAAATTCAATCAGATCTCCGGTTAGCTGAACAGGTTAACGGCCTGGATCTCCTTCCCGTTTCTGCTCGACTCCAACCCAGGGCGTCTCTACCTCGTCCTAACGTCTGTCTGTGAAACATCCCGTCCGTTCGGACCACGGCGGCAGAGCAGCGGCAGGGCGGTACCTTCTCTGGACCTGGCGGGCGTAGTTGTTGGAGGAGGCGGAGCAGGGGAACTGGACGGCCTGGCTGTGCAGCGTGGCGTTCCTGAACAGGTCACAGAAGTTCTCAAACAGCTCCAGCAGCTGGTCCGACGTGTTCTCGAACACGGCCAGAACCTCCGTGGACACCATGTTGTACACCACGAAGAACGACGGCTGGCAGGGAGACCAGGGGTCAAAGGTTAACACAGCGCAAAAGGCTCAGAGAAAAACATAAGAAGAAAGGCTTTCTGTTCCTTCCTTCCTTCCTTCCTTCCTTCCTTCCTTCCTTCCTTCCTTCCTTCCTTCCTTCCTTCCTTCCTTCCTTCCTTCCTTCCTTCCTTCCTTCCTTCCATCCATCCATCCATCCATCCATCCATCCATCCATCCATCCATCCATCCATCCATCCATCCATCCATCCATCCATCCATCCATCCATCCATCCATCCATCCATCCATCCATCCATCCAAAAAAACAGTTGAAAACAAAGTGAGAAGGATTGATTAAATTTCTCCATTTGTTTTTTTAGAGGATTTGACTAGGACACTGTAGTGTAACTGGTTTTCAAGTCACTGTGTGTGTTTGGAACAATCTATATGCTAAATTAACCATCTTTTTCTGCTCAGACTCCATTTAAATGAACTGTGGATTAATTAAATCCTTCTGTTCCTGCGACATGTGAAGCTCAGGACTGAACAGAATCCGTTGGACGATCGTTTCCTTGGAAACCCGGCAGGGGAAAATTCTCCTCATCCAAGGAAACCGGGGCATCAGGACAAAGAGCAGCGGGGGAGGAATGCATACCTGCGACGGGTCGGTGACTCTGAGCGTCACCACGTCTTCGCTGGTGTATTTGATGAAGAGGTGATGCTCGTCCAGCAGCTGCATCTTCCACATCCGGAGCCGCCTGAGCTGATCGAAGAACTGGAAAAACCTGACGGAACGACTCGGGTCAGAACCTAACAAGCCTCAGACACATTCAACTAAAAAAAATCAACTTAGAATGGGAGCTTTGTGAATCGGCGCTGTCACCTCCTCTTGGCGGTGGCGCTGCCGTCCTGCTCGGCTCGCCGCCACAGGTACACCAGCAGCCTGTGCTTCAGGGAGTTGATGGTTTTGTCAGTGTAGAGGCGCGGGAAGCCGGTCTGGCTCTCCGCCTGAGCTTCTGCGTAAACCGCCGACAGCGTCAGCAGGTCGTCCTCGTAACAGAAGCGCCCGATCGTCCTCACGTCCAGAAACGTCCCGTCAGGCGTCACCTGAGGAGAGAAGAAGAGACAAAAGGCAGCAGGTGATCATGTGTTTAAATATCTACAAAAACATTAAATGTTTTGTGGAAAAACAAACATATTTTTAATAAAACTGGACGACATTCTTCCATCCATCACTCGTAATGCAACATCATTTCAGTTAGTTGAGTCGACCATCAAATCACTTAGGACTAGACACTCAGTGAAGACAGGATGTCCAGAAGAAACTTGGAGGAATTAAAGAAAAGGTGCATCATACTTTATGTGTTTTAACCCCAGACCACTAGGGGGAGTCTGGAGTACATAAGTAAATATTTCCCTTGGTCTCCATAATTCTGGTTGTTCTCTAAAGAACCTCAGGCCTTCAGAGAATATCTGGATTAATAATCTGAGAACATTAAACCCAAAGACGTTTACTACCGAGTTGACATTAGAAAACAAAGTTGAACTGGTTTTAATTCAGGGTAATGTTAATGGGGTCAAGTTAAATGCATGCTGCACTTTTCAGATTTCTTTTGCTTCGCATTTCAATGTCTGTTTTGAATTTCTCAGATAACAAACAAGAAAGATAAGTTCAGATAAGCTGCACTGATGCCTAAACGATCTGAAAAACTTTGCAAATCATCTAGGAATTTAAATGCATGCCACACTTTTCAGATTTTTTTGGCTTCAGTTCACAACGGTTTTTAAACGACCCATTTCTCAGCTAAATAAATCTGAAAAATTAGTTCAGATAAGCTGCACCACTTTCTAAAATAACTGAAATACTTTGCAGATCATCTAGGAATTTAAATGCACTTTTCAGATTCATTTCTTGTCTGTTTCAGTTCACATTGCTTATTCTAAATGACACATTTTCCACCTAAACAAACCAGAATAATTAGCCCAGTTTAGTTGCCCTGCTGCCTAAACCACCTGAACACTGTTGCTGATCCCCTAGTGAAGGATTTAACCCCTTAGGGGACGACCTGCTCACCTGAAAGACGTGGATGGTCTGCTGTTGGACCGACAGCACGGCCAGGATGTTCCTGTAGAGGTAGAGGCCCTGGTTGTGAGACAGGATGATCTTATCACACTTGAAGGACCTGGTGTCGCACAGCCTGCCGGTGTGCAGGTCAATGATGTGCAGGGAGTAATCCTCCAGCGGAGACCGCGGGTTGGGAGTCACTGACTCGTTGTTGCGATACACCTGTAGGAACGTCAGCTATAAATAAAACCTCCGGACTCGGCTGCTTTTCGCTCAAACCAAAGCTCATTACCTCGAAGAAGTACGGCGGCGGATCGTCGGGGACGTAGACGGCGGAGCCGACGATGACGTATCTGCAGTCGTCGGTGAAGAGGCTGCACTCGCGGTTCAGGTGCTCTCCGTTCGAAGCCACGTTGGTGACGTGGAGCAGCGAGAAGAAGCGCTGGAAGAGGCGGCTGCGGATGTTGAGGGAGCACTGGTCGTTGGCGGTGGACAGAGTCTCTCCTTCCTGGCCTCTCAGCAGGTCCTGGGCTGCCTGGCAGCCTTGGTATTCATAAATCTGAAAGAGAATAGCAACCAAATTCAGCTCAGAGCTAAAACTAACTAAAACATACTGAAATTATAGACATAACATTCTTTGTTTTATATTTTATAAAATATAAAATTTTACCAAGTATTTTTGGTCTAGTTTCTAGTGCAAATATCTCATTACACTTGAATTAACATAAAACTAACTTAGAAGTAACATTTCAGCAGGATATGGGAGCTTGTTTTAAGTCAATCATCCTTAATATTGTTTTTGGGGAAAAATAGAACTGTAAATATACATATTTATTATATTTATAACTTTATACTCGACAATTATGGCATTTTATTTTATTAACTTGATTTTATTCATAGCTGTTTTGTCTTTTTTGAGTGCCGACAGGTTTTTGATGCAGGAGTACAATGACAAATAAAGCTAAAATGGTTGAAACGATTCAGGATTCTCCTCTTGCCTCCAGCGATGTCTGGTCCGAGGAGAAGGCGATGAAGTAGCGTCCATCCGGTGAGAACTTCCTGAGGAAGCATGGCGGCTTCTCCACGTTCACCACGGTGAAGTTCGGGAACAGGTTCTGGTGAAAGCAGCGAACCCGGTACCAGTGGGCCCCGGGTCGACCGGAGCAGACCCTTCGCTTCTCCAGGCGGTAGACGACGTTCTGGTTCTGGATCCGCCGGGGCTTCAAGGTCAGGACGTCTTCTTCCATGGTGGCAACCAGAGAACCGTTTCAAACGTCGCTACGTTAGACGGGTGATCAGGTAAGAAAAATGAGTTAGCATTGTCCCGTCGGCTGTGGAAGGACAGAAGAGGGACAATAAGAACCAGTGATGCTGCTACGAAGGAGGCCAACAAACCTGACCCAGTTACACCAGTTCTGTAAGTAATGAGACAAAATGAGGTATGAACCGATCCACTTTTTCAAGTCCGATACCGATATCTGAGGTTTAGCATTGGCCAATACCGATCCGATACAGAAAAACAGTTCTGAAGATGTTTCTTTTTTTTTAAAACCCAGACATAACTACACTGAATTACAGATTTATTTGATAACTGCACTATTGCAGCATGCTTGAATACACCAATAGCAACATAAGCTTGGTTAAAGATGCAAGACAACTTTAATTTATTCAGTCAGGGCAATTAAGAGAATAACAGCTAATGTAACGTAAATAATAAAATTTAACAAAAAAAACAATAGATTGGATCCCTTGGTGAAACATAAACTGCAACAAACCTTTCAAATGGTTCAGAAAGTGCAACTAGGGATTCTAAATATAATGTAAAATAAATAATAAAACATGATGTTGCTTAGTGAATAAAACAAATATGTGACTCTTCCATCAACAGCAGAATGTCTTTGGTTAAATTAATGAAACTCAGAATATAAATACATGTTTTAGAGCAAATGGTGCAATAAAAACTACTTTATTAAAGGCCTCTCAGGCTAAAAGAGACGTAAACAAGAAAGTAGGGAGATCTTTCATGTGCTAAAAGAAACAAAGCTGGCTAAATGTGAAGGGCTGCAGCTCCTCTTTGTAATTTGTCATTAAAGCTAAATATTACCCCTAAACTCTCAGCATAAACATAATACTTCCCTAATTTGACATAAATACAAATTAATTTACAATCTAATGTCTGCCTGAGTGAACTGACTTGCTGTCTGTTCCTCCAAGTTCATGAATTTTAGCAGAAAATGAGGCTTAACTTCGGTAAAAGCTTACCGTTAATGAGTCAATTTCAAGATCTTCGGCATCTCACTCCGCTTAAACTGAGACATCCGGCGTCATTTATCTCATAAAATCCCAAACTAAGTACAAATGTGGCGCTAATGAACCATATTTCCTCAAACAGTCCGAGAAAATCTGGAGCTTCTGCTCTGTTTGTTGTTAAGGAAGCGGACAGGAAACGAAGAAGAAGACTGCGGGTCACAGCGCCACCACCTATGCTACAGACAGAAAGTGGTATTACAGTTTGTCATCGAAAGTGAATTCAAACGGTCAGGTTTAGTAGCTAAAATTGTGGGAACAAAGAGCTTGATTTTCAAGCACTCCTAGCGAACGGAATGAAAGTATAATAATATAAACTTTACAGGGTGGAAAAAAGGGTAAAGAGAAAAATGAAAAATGAAATATATATATATTTGCAACCACTTTTTGGGATCCAGGATTAGTTAAACATGTTGGCCTAAATATGTTGCAATTTTCCTATAACCTAAAAATCGCTATATGCCAAAACTCATAATTACTTCAGAAATGTAGATCTTTTGCTATATTTTTCACCCTTGGACGTCGCCATTTTTTCACTGATGGGTTGATGACGCATAATGGTCCATTCTGTTCTGGACTCTGCAGAGTAAACACAGGAAGGCTAACTTTAGAATAGTTGTTTATCATATTGCGTTTGACTGGTGTAATTTTAGATAATCCCACACTGTGTCACTATTATAAAAATAAAAATTTAGGTGATTCTGCATAATTTCCAACCCTCCAGACCAAACTAAGGAACAAGGGTGTAAAGAAAATGTATGTATGGATGGATGGAGTCAGTGCAGTGAGAAAGAGAACCGCAGCAGCTGAAAATATAACAAATGTTGAAACTTTATTTCCCAACCGAACCAAATCTATAAACATGCGTTAAGCATCTGACTGTTATCTGTTCTGATATTAAAACGCTCCATGTTCCCAACTTCATTTGACGTTTTACTTTCCGTGTAAATTAATCCAAACTGAATTTTGTGTTTAAATTCCCAATATTTTACATATATTTAATGTAAAAACAAGAGCAAATAATGAATTATAAATCTCTGGGGATCACATAAATGAGATTCAATTTTCAGGAAAAACCTCATTGTGGCCAAAAAAACGAGAAAAGAAAATGGAGGGTAAATTTACACCTGCTGATCTCACTGAGATGCCAATTTACTGATCAGGTGGGGGGGCATGGAGGTTAGCAGGTGAGGAGCACGAGTGCCCCAGAAAACTTTCAATATGATTATAATTGCTTTGAGTAAAATTGGCAGGAAAAGAAAAAAGGAGAGGAAAAAAAGGAAAAAATCAGAAATAAACAACAGACCTTCGTCTGCAGTACCTGGAGTGTATATGACAGGCTGGTTTGTTTAGCGTAATTTATTTAACTGATTTGTTTATAACAGCATGCAGCATATGCGACCCAGAGGCGACCTGCGTTTTGCTCCCCATTATGGCAGATAATTAAATTACGATTATCCTCTTTCTGTGGAGCATGTTCTCACAGGCAGGGAACATCTCCGCAAAAGAAAGGAGACAAAAAAAAAAGAAAAAAGTTCATCGGTGTTGGACAGGCGCTAATGGTTCTTAGCGCAATTATCTCTGACCGAAGAGTCTCGATTAAATGTCGTAATTTTCCATAAAAGCACATGTATCGGGCATAAAAGACGAGCTTGAAAAGAAAAATGAAGAAATGAATGAAGAGAAGAATGTGAAATTATCCACTTTAAAAATCTAATGGCATTTTCCTTTTCATCTGCGGCTGATTAAACCTTCGCCTCAACACGTGGACGAGCGGGCCTCCATGCTTGCATTCAGGCGTGCACATGCGTTAGCAGCGCAGGTGGTCTGCATGCACATGTGCAGGTGTGTGTGTAAGTGTGTGTGTGTGTTGCACAGGGTGAGAACCACGCACTATCCTGCGGCTTTTCTGCGGTTATTGTCCCTCTAACAAGCCGCTCGGCATGCCGGACGCTCGCCTTAGCTTTTAGCATCAGCCTGTGAAGAACAGAGTTACATCTGAGTGTTTCTGAGCACTTTTTGCAAAAAGACACAGTCGATTTTTTGTATATTATTTTCCTCCTTGAGGGCTTTTCACAACCCAAAATGCCCGCTGTCCATTCTTGCTGCCCCTGTTCACACCTCTTTCGCAGGTGAAACACATTTTGCTCTTGACTGCACGCTCTCAGGTCCAAGCACCCTTTCCTGCAAAATGGAGATGCTGGAAAACTTTTAAGTTCCTTTCAGCAGCTCAGAGGGAAGAAATGCAGGAAGGCCATGTTTTAAAAGTTTAAAGGAGAAAGGCCAGAGTGCTTTGGAAAAGTGAATAATGGAGTTGAACATAGAACAAGCTCCTGAATTGCAGTGATTATCATCATTATAAAAATTTTTTTGTTGTAAAAGAGCATTTGCATTAAGAATATAGCGTGAAGCTCCTATATAGAAAAAAGGCACTTAGAAAAGGTTATTCTAAGCTTGGGAAGCAAATCGAGACGCATTGTTTTACCACTTCCTCTCTTCCCCCATCTTTTCATCGCAGACAGTTCTGTTTGGCATTTAACAAAAGCTTTTAACTTTTCCATCCAGCGTAATTTCAGAGCACAATAGGACGTTTTTAGACTGTAACTTTCCAATCCGTATGCACCTGAACTTTTCATGTCTTTTTGTGACAGTGGAAGATTTCAGCTTTTTACAGAGAAATTACTGTGATCACAAATGCATTATGGTCCGGCAGCCTCTCGCGGAAGAAGGGACAACGGGGGGCTGAGGGGCGACGGGAAGATGCAGCTTTTTGTGTTTCAGCCGTGCACGGACCAGAGCCGGAAGAGGTCCGGAAACCTCTAAAATACGCCTTTATTTCCTGTCCTTCTCTGCGGGTCAGTGAATTAGAGGACAAGACTGGAGCAGGGCAACTGGAATTTTTTATTATAGTAATTTGCTCAAATAAACGCAACCCCCAAAAGTCACAAACCACTTTGGTTGAAAGGGTGTAGTCTCTGATTTGTACCATGTTCTTCTGTCCTGCAATATTTTTTAGGTTACATCTTCACTGGAGATGAAAATGTAAAGTAAAATATCTGTTTTTGGTCTGTTCTGATGCATCTATTGTAGATTTATTACGTTGTAAGTAGAATGAACAACCACAAAAAAATCTGATTTCAGCAAAAAAATAGGAATTGAGCATCAAGACCTGCTGAGTGATCATAACCTCTAACTCACCATCCCATTTGGTGTTTGAAGGTGACCTAGTCAGGATAATGAAAATAAAAAACACGCTCATTACATTTTTTCACTTAATCTCAGAACATGAGATTTCACCTCCTCAGTTCTTCTTATTTTTAGCTCCTCTCAGATTGAACTGTTTCAGGGCGTCTTGTCACTTATATGCAAATAAGCTGCTGTTGGCCACGCCCCCCAACTCAACGTTTACACTTCATACACGTGAAAATAGCTGCAAACAAATACACAATTTTGCAACTGCACTGGAGCTTGACCTCCGTTTGGGTTGCTAGGTAACGGGCGGGGCTCAGATGGGGTTGCTAGGTAACTGGCTGGGCTCAACTGAGGTTGCTAGGCAACTGGCTGGGCTCAACTGAGGTTGCTAGGCAACGGGCTGGCCTCAGCTGCAGTTGCAATGTATCGGGCTAGGCTCAGATGGGGTTGCTAGGTAACAATCTGGGCTCAACTGGGGTTACTAGGTACCGGCTGGCTTCAGACGGGGCTGCTAGGTAGTGGGCTGGGCTCAGATAGGGTTGCTAGGTAACAGGACAGTACTCATTCAGGAGGTTTTTGTAACGACTTGTTTTCAGACACCAAAAAAAAAACCAACAAAAAAACATTAACTTATTGCTGGAAAACGCTTTTTAACCACTTCAGCTGTTTTTAGAAACAGTTGAGACTCAGATGGAAATACAAAAACGTGAAGTTTCAACAAATAACATAAACAAAAATGTTTGTTTTTTTAAATTCACATTGTGTTTGACCCAAAGGAATTCAATTAAAATATAAACTATTGATGCTTGAGTCCAAAAATGTGCTTATTAGCTTCTGATTTAATTAGAACTTTATTTTGAAAGTGTATAGACAGAATAATAACAGCTATATTATTATAATATTTAGAGGTAATCATCAAAACTCAAAACGGAAAAGCTTCACAGGGCTTGAATCTGATGTGATTTGTAGCCTTTTTTCTATCTAAAGTAGCGAGTTTGGAAAAAAAACATAAAATCTAAATTATTACAGTTTGAAATTTCCCTTTATTGTCTTGTAGCATCTGAAACACGCGTGGAATAAAACACACATCAACCAATTAGACAACGTTGACTTTCTGTCAAAGTCTGAAGAAATTCACACATTGAAACAAACGCAACTCTGATTCAGACACAATCATATAATTACAGGAGCGCGCCGATGTATAATGTCTAATAATGTGCTCTTTGTGTCCCGGCTGACTGCGTGGGGGTGTTTATAGGGAATATTTCAGTCACTGTAAAGGTAATATAAAAAGCACATTAATGAGAATAAATCAGCTTTTCTGCGCTGCGATTGAAAAACTGCAACCCTGGAATAAAACTCACCTGAAATTTCCTCTATTTTCCAGTAAATTCAACACATTTAGAAAATATTCTGGAGAACAGGAACTGCGTCTTCCCAATTCTGCTGCTGATTTATTAAAAAAAACATCTGCGCATTTTCAGCAAAGCATCATTAATTTCAGCTTCTCTCTCTCAATTAACCGCCTGTGTTCCTCCTGCCGTCTGTTATCTAGTTTAGCTGGAAATAAATTCTCCGTCTCTGGAAACTGTGAATATATATGTGTTTTTCTTCGTCTGTGCGATTGGTTTTAACGGAGGCCTCCTGCTAAATGTTAAACATTTTCAGTATCAATTACATTCTGGCGAGGCATAACTTTAGACGACCGGGGAAAAGCAGCGAGTTTGATCCCATTTTCTGTTTTTACTTTTTGTTGTTTTTAATTTTAATATCAACATATTTAATTTTTGTACTCATGTTCACGGTGAACAGAGAATCTACATCATGCAGTTGTGAATACACAGTGACACTCAATAAGTAAACAAGGATATGAAACCATCCATCCATCCATCCATCCATTTTCTTGCACCCTTTTTCCCTCAGTGGGGTCGGGAGGGGTGCTGGTGCCTCTCCAGCCAACGTTTCGGGCGAGAGGCGGGGTACACCCTGGACAGGTCGCCAGTCTGTCGCAGGGCAACACAGAGACACACAGGACACACAACCATGCACACACACACTCACACCTAGGGGCAATTTGGAGAGGCCAATTAACCTGACAGTCATGTTTTTGGACTGTGGGAGGAAACCGGAGTACCCGGAGAAAACCCACGCACGCACAGGGAGAACATGCAAACTCCATGCAGAAAGACCCCAGGCCGGGAATCGAACCCATAACCTTCTTGCTGCAAGGCAACAGCTCTACCAACTGCGCCACTGTGCAGCCGGATATGAAACCATTGCACCTAAATTATAAACAATTCGCCGGCTGTCTCATAACTTCCTTCTGAATTGTGCGCCCGCTTGTACTTAATCAAATGCTTCAGGGTTTTGATGTTGATCTGCAGGATAAATCTGCACTGGACTCCGGACTCTCAAGCCAAAGTTTTGAAATCAGGGAACATTTCTCCAAGTAAAGCAAGACAAACTGATTTGTGATTGGTTGATGTAGTTTCCTCCACGACGTTCTCTTTGCATAAAGTTGTAAATGTCTGCACGTAGTGGTTGGGTGTGTGAATTGTAATTTGGCAAAATGATGGATGACCTTCATATTTTTCCGTCACTAATTTAAAAAAACAGCTAAAGAATGAAAATATTTGCTTAACACAGCACTTGTTGCCAGTTGAGGTGACTGGAAATTGGTTTGAAGAATAAATATCAGGAGTTTTCACAGCTGACAGTCCTGTAGATTAGATTTGATTGGAAAGCAAACTTGCAATATTTGTTAAATTTTCAGCTGCTGAGGTTCTCTTTCACACTGACTGCGTCAAATGAACCAAACCCTTTGAAATCTTGTTCCTCTCCTCGTCTGTGGGGGCGCTGCACCAAGAACTACCTGAGGAAATTACAAAAAGCCTCAGAAGAAGACATGAGCACAACTTGCTTCTTCGCAAAATGTGATCAAAAAAGGATTAGTGTCAGATTTAAGCATTTGGAGGATTTCTTTTTGTTTCGTAGAAAACTACAAGCCATTTCTCCCGTTAGCGTGAGGCTAGCACATTTGTTTTGGCTGTATTTACCCAGAATACCCACTTCCTGCTTTTGGAGCAGTCTCTGGTCTGCTTGGCGTTCACATCTACATTCAAACCGCACCAGAGCTCACTTCATACGAACAGAAACCGAGGTTTGTAGATGGACCAGAGTTCGATTACGCAGCCGGACTTTAATCAGACTGGAGTCTGATTAAAGCGGACTAAACAGGACTGGTGTGAAGAAACCCCTAGGTCACTGTCATAAAATCAATAACACCGCATTTTTTTCCAATTAAATAGCTTTTTGTGGCATTTAAATTAATTTAATGATAGAAAATATCTATGTGTAGCAATAAGCTAAGAACAGAAAACATCTTTGATGCTTTTTCACAGCACTGTACTCTGCAAAACACACTACCAAGAATTTATGATCTAGTTTGTGTTCAGATATCTTAGTACATGTGAACTAAGCAAAACTGACTTACAAGAAACTATTCAACTAGGAGTTTAAGTAAATAATTTCTTCATATTGATGAAAAACTACGATTATTTCACATTTTTCCATAAGTGAACTGGTACTTTTTCAACATTAAAATGCTCTACAAATAGAAAAATAAATAAAAATACCCTCCTGGAAGTATTTCTTTAGCATGTGCGCAAACAAGCTAACGGCACCTTTGGAGCAGATTGTGAAGTGACACAGTCAATATTGTTGAATTTAGCACTTTAGCATTAGCTTTCGCTAAATGCCATGTTGGAGGAGCATGACAGTGTTAATGGCAGTGGAGCTAATGTTTATGATTTATGCTGGTCACTGCTCAAGTAGAAAATTATATTTTGAACTAACAGGACTGTAAGGTAAGGTAGGTACATGCTTAAGCAAGCTAACAGTACAAATGGTGCTTTCAAGACAAATCATGCAGTGGCACATTCAGCATGGTTTAGCATTAGCTTATGCTAAATGCCATATTGAAGTATCACTTTTGCATTAGCTTCCACTAAATGCTATGTTAGCACTTCAGCCTTAGTGGAACTATTGTTTTGTGGTTAGCATAGCTAACTTTTTAGTTAGCAGTTGCCATCACCGGAAAAGGGTAAAATGACCGTGGGAATAATAGATGAGAGAAGTGAAAGAAAATGAAGTTCTCTGGTGAACATCCTAATGTTCTCCATGAGCACCTTCAGCTGATTAGAAACATCCAACGTCTTCAATACAAGAGAAGTTTCTGCCGCCCGTTGTTCGTCAATCACAGGAATAAAACACAAAATTCAGTTTGGGAGAATTTTAAACAGCAGCTGCTGCCATATAATGCATGAGGCGAGGGGGACAGATGGAGGGCGGCGTATTATATACTGTAACATGTGCAACACCACTCGCTTTTCAAAGTTAACGATACAACATGTCAGAGTTACTTTTTACAAATACCAGATCCAAATACTGCCAGCGGCTGATGGACGTGTTCTTAAAGCGCGGTTGTTTCCTTCGGCGAGCACTCTGCCAAGGGAATAATAACAGAAAAGTGGCCATCACTCTGCTTTTGAGCTCACACTGTCAAATGGCAGAAATTACAGGGCTGCTTTGGCTCCGGCTGCTGAGACTCGGCTGTAATGTGCAGAGCCGCTCAGTCCCCCACCAAGACCATTCGCCCCTCACTGAATTGGGAAAGTGAGAGGGTAGCAAGGCAAGTTCAGGTGACCTCTTTTAAAAAGCCCTTCCTTTAAGCATGGTCTCTTTTACTTTTGGGAAAAATGGCAAAATAATTGTCATGATTTCTTTTCTTTTATTTCATGTGCCTCACCTGAGTGAAGCGGAAAGCTTGACCCCGCAGAGAGAAGTGGACCCGAAGCGTGATCGCGGCCTAATGTCTGCTGTTCGTTCTGCACACAAACACAGAAATACGCCCGTAAATGCCACCGCCTCTGTTTTTATTCCCATTATGTTAAAACGTGGAAACGCACGAAGGGGGTCAGCGGCGCACCGACATGCAGAGACAACGAGGACGAGTGTCCTTTTGACAAAAATATTTCGTTAATTGTGCAATTTCTAGCTCTTTTCATAAATATAGTTCACCCTCTTTATAGAAACACTGCAAAAACACAATTTTAGCAAGTATTTTTAGTCAAGTTTCTGGTGCAAATGTCTCACTTGAAATAGGACAAAACTAACTTCTTTAGTAAGATATAGGAGCTTGTTTTCAGTCGATAATTACTTAATTATAAAAATAGTGTATAATTTAATTAACAACTCAATACACAATTTTCTACTAATTAGTTTCCTAATACTAAGTTATCACAATTATAATTCATTAAGGAATTTATAACATTGGTTTGGAAAACAGGTCCTGTTATAGTAAGTAATATTTTGGTTAATGTAAATAATTACATGACACTTTGTAGATCTACACTTTATATTCTGATGCATTTTGGACACAGAATAAACTTGAGGCTTTCAAAACAACTCACATGTGAATTTTTGCATTTATCTGTTTGACCTCACTGGCTGTTTGTTCATAAGTGTTGCATTCTTCTGCATTCCTCATTCCTGTTGTAAAATAAAGTAAAAAAAACAAAAACAAATAAAAAACAAGAGAATGTGAAGAGAAGAAATGGAACTGGTGAGTAAAGTCTTCAAAATAAGAGAATGAAAATAACGTCTATCTACTTGAACTCTTAGCCAGAACTTCAACAAACTTTATTCAACTGAAAGATCATAAAACAGCCAAGTAAATTAAATTTAAGTTAGCAAAATCGCTAACGCGCTAACCAAAGAATTAGCTCTGCTATTAATGCATTAGCATATTAGCGGAAGTGTGCTCCATGCACAAAACCACTAATCTAAAGCACTTCACCCCAAATCAATGCCAGGCTGATTGCTAATGATGCCATAAAGACACAGAATTTGATTGTTTTTGATTATCGCAGTAAAAAAGTTCTGTATTTTTTCCTTTTTTGGTGGAAACCAAAGAACCCAAAGACCTCAGGAAGCTTCTTGGTTTCACCTGCTTCTCCCAATTTGATAAAATCTTGTATGAATACAAATTATTTACTCGCAAGAATCTGAACGAGTATAAAACTCCACAAACCAGATTTAATTTGCAAATCATCCTTGTCGCCTTTATAATGACTCAGTGTGCCTGCGGCTGTTATCAGCCATGCTTGTGAATAAAGAAACGCAATCCAAGCTGATGTTTGTGTCAAAAGGAGTAGCGTTTGCATGTCATTATGATAACAGCGCTTGTGTTGAGGAGTTAAATTGTTTACAGGCTGAGACGTTGGTAAATGAAAGCGAGGTGTGATCGCACAACAATTTATTCAATAAAACAGACATCAGAAACTGATGGAAGGGGATATTTCAGGCGCTGAGCTGCAGCTGCAGAGAGGATTTTTTTTCTAACCAGAACTGCCTCCATGTTAGCAGGTAAATGAGTTTTAGAAAGTATTAACTGAGATCAGCCGAGGTTATCTGATCACAGAGGGTTACATGGAACAAAGACTTGTCCCTATTCTGCAGCCACCTGCACCGGCCGCTGCAAATTAGGTTGAAAGCCGCTCCGTGTGTGTTTACCTGCGCTCTGTGCATGTGACTAAACACTCATGTAAGTATGTTTATCTATGCATAACTGCGTGTGTGTGCATGTGCGTCTCCAGGGGACTCTGGGGGTCGACAGATGCTCCTTCTCAGAGAACACAATGAATTACTTATAGGCCGTTAAGCCAAACACAGCCGCGCCGGCCGCTGGTTTACCCAGCACTGATAGGGCCATCTGCCCAACTGACTCAGCCTTTCCTCGCTCACGTTACCGGACGCTCATCTGACCGCCGACTAATGACAGCAGGAAACCGTCTGCAGGGATTTGTGCATGCGGAGCATGCAGGAAATGATGAGTCGGCTGCAGGCTGCGTGGGCTAAACGGGGTTAGGGTTACGATCAGGCTTGAGGGGATTTGATGCCCAACCTGCCATGATTTTGGGTTTAGAGGAGGAGAGTGTCGTAAATATAATTTTTTAAAGGCGCAGCATTATGTAAATGTTACTTTTTAAAGCTTTACGTTATGTTATAATGTTATTTTCTGGAGTGTTTCCATGCATGTTTGATAAATCCTTAATCTCCATCTCCATGGATGGACTTAGCCCCGCCTTCAAGGTGCAGCTCCTCCCCTGCTCAGCTCCTTGAGACTAGCTAGTAGCAATTAGCAAACACCTGGTGGATGCTAAGCTAATAGGAGCTACGTCTCAGTGAAACGCTGGTAAAAATGTTGTTAAAGGGTTAATAGAGGAGCCATGTTGAGGTGACTTTCTGAAGCTGGAGCTTCAGAAAGAACAGGAGCTTTTAAAGAGACAGAGGACCAATTTCAAAGTGTTAAATCAGAAAGTAAAATTTTGTTTTAAATAGCATTTTTATAACAACTGAAGCTAACATAGTTTCTTAATTGTGCTATAAAACCCTTGGAAAACCTACTGCTGCTCTATTAAAGACAAAAATCAATAAAAATGCGATTTTTATTTTATTTTTTTACTTTTTCGGCAATAAACTATTTTAATTAAACAAATAAATAAATAATCAAGTCGTGTCATGTTAGCAGATATTGATCCCTGAAAAAAGAGAAGATCAATAAATGTCAAAAATGCACTTTGTGTGTGAAATTTGTGATTTTTGAAAAGCTAAATCTGTGGTGAAGATGTTTAAAAGTCCTGAAATAATCGCTGCTGCCGTGAGATTGTGAACTCTCCCTTACCGTCGCTAAGATAAACTTCAGTCTCTCAGAAGTAAAACAAACTAACAAAACTCATTTTGTGAAACACGGAAGTGGCAGCATTATGCTCTGGGGATGAAAAACCTGTAGAAACTAGTGTGGAGGTTTCCCTTCCAGCAGGACAAATACCCTAAACATACAACTGGAAACATAACAGATGGTTACGATTAGTTGGAATCATAGATTAGAACGGCCTAGTTAAAGTCCAGTCTGAGCTTGAGCTGTTTTACACAGATGAATCTGCAAAAGAATCATTCAAACCCGTAAAGAACCACAGCTGCAGCTGAAACATAAATGGGCTCAACAAATTATTTTCTAAAGTGGGCAGAACATAAATGCACGCCACACTTTTCAGTTTTCATTGTAAAAAAAACTGAAAACCTTGAACCTTTTATTTATCAACATCTACTTTGTTTTTCTAACATAAAATGTAACGTAAATGTAAAATTAAAAAGTATTTACATTTTTAATGAATTTGCTAAAATAATTACTTTAAAACCAAAATCTGTATTTAAACATAAATAGTTTTATTCATGGTGGATTTCCCAAAAATTCCCCCGTCTTTCTAATTCAGTTGCGTTTTTAAGCTACAGAGGTTGGGAGAACCTTTAAACCTATTTATAAACCTCCAAACCAAAAAAGGCGAATAAAAACGTACAAGATCAGGTTCCAGTTTGTGAATATAAATGTAATTTTTCCATAAAGCAGGAGCTTCAGAGATAATCTGACCTGCAGCTCCGTAAACATGTTGCAAATGCAAATTTCTTGTCGTTCATGAGAGGAACGGCCAGCTGTTTCTGCCTCTGAAGGCCCTGAATAACGGCTCTGATTGTATTTTTATCGGCTGCAACTCACTGCAGGTCGCAGAAACTGGAAATAACAGCAGCAGGCCAAAAAAAATAAAAGAAAAACTGACATCAAGCTAAAATATTTCACAGCCTTTCCTGTTATTTTATCCCGCAAACGTCACACAATGTCTCAGTTCTTTAAGGTGCTAAAGTTTGTGCTTTAACATCAGAAATTAATAAGTAAATTATTAGTTGATGCACATTTTTATTGTCTGTTATGTGGTATTAATTAGGGCTGCTTTAGTTATTAGTTATTCTCTTGATTATTTGATTAATCTGACAAAAAAATTGCCACATTTTGCAGATTTTTCATTTAAGACATTTTCAGAAATAATACTAGAAATACATTAGTGAAAAAAACAAATAAACAAATATTTCCGTAAACATTTTTCTGCCTAAGATGCAGTAACACAATATTACTTTAGTGAATGCTGAATCATTAGTATTCATGGATGCATTTGCAGCTAAAATCGATCCTTTGAACATCAACATGAGTTGTTTTTACTTTACTGAAGCTAAAACTGCAACTTGAGGAAATCTGTTCAGTGCGATTTAATCCAACTCCAGTTTGTTTGCCTAGTGAGTCCGGGTCGCTTGGGGAGACATGAATGTGCAAAAACAGTGAACTCTGGTGCGGTTCAAATGCAAATGTGAACACCAAGCAGACCAGAGAGCGCTCCAAAAGCAGGGAGTCGAATAAAACGCAGGGCATTGTGGGTAAATACAACAACAAACACTAGCTAACCAGCGCTAACAGGAGAAATGGCTTCTATCAAAAACAAGAGAGAAATCCTTCAACCGCTAAAATCTGACACCACTCCATTTCTGTTTTCATTCTGAGCAGAAGGAAGTTGCGCTCAGTGACTTCTTCAGACGTTTTTGTGTCGTTTCCTTCAGTAGTTCTGTGTGCAGCGCCCCCACAGGCGAGGAGGGGAACAGGTATTTCATAGGATTTGGTTTGTTTGACACAATGCAGTTGAAATACAGTAAATACAGGCACACTTTGCAAAAATCTTCCTTCCAGAGTGCAACTTTTGGGGGATTTATTTATATATTAAAAATAAACAGATGCATAAATTCTGGATTGCACGCCTCTGGTTGTGAATTTCCTCCAGACTGAATTGTTGACACCAAATAATGAAGCTGCAAAATGGAAAATAATTTTAACAACACAAGAAGCGATCTAGCTTAGATAAATAAGAATAGTTTAATAGCGTGTGGGATTGAACTTCAGTTTAACTCTTTCTGCAGCGCTTCAGATGTAACAGGACACACAGAACGCAGAGCTGCTGCTGCTGAATATGAAGCAGAATCTGGGAATAGAGATATTTTTGCAGCATCATTGTTTATGTAAGTTAACCAACTCGTTCATTATTAACGCGCGGCACTGCAGAGTTCAACTGGGTTTGATTTTTCTTCTTTTTTTTTTGAAGAAATCTGAAAGTCAGATGAAGATGAGCCAGTCAGATATTTGAATCCAAAAAGCGTTTAACTATCTGGGTGTAGTGATGGACTCTGAGCTGAACCTTCAGAGCCACATAAAGACAGTTACAAAGTCGACCTTCTGTCACCTGAAGAACATTTCCATTGTCTTAGTCGTATTTATTATTGCAGCACCGTCTTCACAGGTCTGTCTGAAAGATCAATCCTCCAGCTGCAGCTGATCCAGAACGCTGCTGCTGGAGTTCTGACTAAAACCAGGAGGATGGAGCACATCACCCGGTTCTACAGTCCTTCACTGAGAGAATGGACTTTAAACTACTGTCTGTAAATCACTGAACGGCTTAAAGATCTGCTGCTGTTTTATCAACCTTCCAGAACCTCTCAGGTCTTCTGGTTCTGCTCTGCATCAGAACCAGAACCAAACATGGAGAAGCGGCATTCAGCTTCTATGCACCACAAATCTGGAACAAACTTCCAGAAAACTAACAACACAGAGCTGAACAGCTGAAACACTGAGTTCATTATTGGCGTTGCATTTGAACTATAATAAATTTAACTTTGGCCAACATAGTTGATGCTTATTGATGATTTTCTGTTATTGGTTTTCACCATTGTTGTCAATATTATCCGTTTATGATGTTTTTTTTTATGTTTTCATTAAATGCTGTATGCTGACATACGCTATACAAATAAATGTGGTTGATTTAATTTGTCGATTTTAATTAATATTTCCCCACAAAGTGTAACAACATTAGACGTTTTGTTTCTCTTGTCTTTCCTCTAAAAGAACCTGCTCTTTTCCTGCTGGACGTGTCAGAACCAGCTGTAAACGCGGCACGTTCGGCTCACAGGCAGCGAAACGTCGCTGCTGTTTGCTGTCCTTTGTCACACTCCTGCGCTCTCCCATTAATGGGGACCAAACTTGACCCGGGTTCATACATGGACAAGAGGCCAAAAAAAGCCCCTGCACAAACATCCGTGAGTGTCTTTATGAGCGCGTCTGAAAAGCTGCACACATGGGGAAAAAAAGGCCAGAAAACAACAACAACATCAACCGAGAAAAAAAACGAAAAAGAAAAAAGAAAAAGCACTCGACAACACAATGGAGTTTCCCCACAATGGGCCTCCGAGTCTGGGAAATTAGAAAGTACAATGATGCACACAATGGCCTAACAAATTGCTCATTTGTGTTTGAAAATGCATCTCCTTTTGAGCGCTTCTGTCAGAGCAGCCACACAGTGACAGATTATGTGTAGCTGTCATCTGCCGAGCGAGTTCGAGTTCAAACCAAACGTAACATCAGTTCTTTCTTTTCGCTTTGTTCAGATTTTCCTTTAGACATAGCGCTGCTTCAATCTGAAGAGTCAACAGGGTTGCAACAGATTACACAGAAAAAAGTGTTTAAATCCAGCAGTTTAACGCAGCATTAATTATATATTTAAGATTAAAGCCAAAATCTGTTCCCAGATTTGGGAGATTCATTACTGACGGAAATCCTTTTGAAATACAAACAGAGGAAGGCATCTGTTTTCTCCAGGAGTAAAAAAAATAACTATAAATAAAAGACTTTATAATACAGGGCAGCTTTACAATAAGTATAGTGTGTGTCTCAACTACACACCAAATCAATAATAATTAGAATATCAACCAAAGAAGAGAAGCAAAAAGCTGATGTTGGCTGAAACATGCAGGAGATGCTCATCATCCGCAGTGAGTTCAGGCCCAACATGGGCTGAAGCGCCGCTCTGAAAGGAAGAAGCCGTTACTCTAAACCAGAAGTAAACGATGTTCACCTGCGCTGCTGAAAATGGTTGATATATATATATATATATATATATATATATATATATATATATATATATATATATATATATATATATATATATATATATATATATATATATATGGAAACGGTCAGATCAGTTCTGCATGACTCAAGCTATTAACCCTTTGCAACTGCGTCACTTACAAGACACACGTCCTGCTAAAGAGCCCCCTGGTGGTTGAAGAAGAATCCATATATATATATATATATATATATATATATATATATATATATATATATATATATATATATATATATATATATATATATATATATATATATATATATATATATAATATTTGTATTAATATACTAATTATATTAGTAAATTATTACTAATATAATTACTAATAATTATATTACTATAAGTAATATAGTAATATAATAATTACTATATCACTAAGTATCATATTATACACTGTATAATTAATTGTGTATTGATTAATATGCTTATATATTAATATTATTATTATTATTGTTATTATTATTACAAATTCCATCCATCCATTTTCTTCTGCTTATCCGGGGTTGGAAGAAAATGGATGGATGGAATTTGTAATAATAATAATAATAATAATGAATATTAATATATTAGCATATTAATCAATTATTACAAATTATTATATTAATTATTATGATTTTATAATAATTGCTATTATTATTATAAAATTATAACATTTTCTTCCATCATCTATCTATTATCTAATGTGCACAAAATCTTTTTGTACTGTGGGAGGAAGCCGGAGCACCCGGAGAAAACCCACTCATGCTCATGGAGAGCATGCCAACCCCATGCTTAAAGAACCCAGGCCGGCCGGGATTCAAACCCAAGCCCACAGACTGGACTGGAGACGCAACAGTGAAGCGTCAATAAGAAGGGACAGAGCAGACAGAAGCTCAGATCCTTCACGGTTTGCAGCTAGATGATCTGTTGTTCAGAGCGCCATCTCTTCTGCTGTCATCTGTTGGGGCAGCAGCATCAGTGCCAGGGACCTAAAAAGGCTCAACATCCTGATGGAGAAGGCTGGTTCTGTTCTGGAAACGGCTGTGCAACCTCTGGAGAAAGGAGGATTCTTCGTAGGATCAAGAAAATTAGGGACAATCCTGATCATCCTCTTTGACGACACTGTCTTGGGACGGCTCTTCAATGGCTCTTTGAAGAATCTTGATAAGCGACAGGGTAATTTCCCTTTGGGATTAACAAAGTATTTTTAAAGTGAAACAGGAAATGTAATTACCACTGGTAAATACATTTTACCAGTGGTAATTACTTCTGCCATTCTAAATATTAGAAGAAGTGCAGCAGATGTCATACTGTCAATCAAAATGGCCAAAAAGAAAGTTTTGGCCATTTTGATTTAGTCTTCTTTTTAGGTTCAGGTACTGTGAGTAAACATCTCGCCTCATATGTCCAATCTTCTGATGCCGCTTTTGGTAGATTGATAATTACGTTTTTGCCTTCAACTGTGTTGTTTTCATAGTCCAATTCTCCATCCAGGGAGAAAGATTGTTCTTGGAGATCATAGCTGTAGTCGTCATGGCTGTGGTCGTCTGTTGTCTCATTTTTCACAGCAGGGGCAAAAAAGTCTTCATCGTACTCAACTCCTGCCCATGTGAGCATTAGCCGAGAGCGTTTACCACAAACGTTCCCAGCCGGGGAAGTTTGTTCTTTTAGATCAGGGGATTCTGTCTCTAGGACTGATCTCTTTTCCTGGGTCCAGTCCTCTAAATCTGCTTTCGACAGAGCAGGAGTTGAGTCCTCATATTGTCCCTCATCCTTAACTCCTGCCCAAGAGAACATAGGGGGAGAAGGTTTTCCGCAAACTTCCCCGGCCGGGGAAGTTTGCTCTCTGAGGTCAGGGACCTCGTTCTCTTGGACAGTTGTCCTTTCAGGGGTCCAGTCTTCGGACGCCTTTTTCGTCGGAGCAGAAGTTGAGTCGTCAATCTCTTCATCGTCCTCAACTCCTGCCCAAGAGGACATAGGGGGAGAACGTTTACCGCAAACCTCCCCAGCCGGGGAAGTTTGCTCTCTGAGCTCAGAGACATCATGCCCTTGGTCAGATCTCTCTTCCTGGCTGTCGTCTTCAGGTGCTGCTTTTTCCCCACTCGAGGAAGTTTGTTCCTCGGCAGGGGAACGATTGGATAAACAGTCCACCAGAAAAAATGGCTGTTAATATTTTGTGTTTTTACAGTGCACAGTCACAGTGTCTTCACAGTTCTGCCTAAAAAGTTAATCTGCTGTTGTTGTATCAACGTTCCAGAACCTCTCGGGTCTTCTGCTCTGCATCAGAACCAGAACCAAACATGGAGAAGCGGCATTCAGCTTCTATGCTCCACAGATCTGGGACAAACTTCTAGAAAACTGCAAAACAGATGAAACACTGAGTTCCTTTAAATCAAGACTGTTTAGAGTTTGATTCATAAAAACTGGAACACTGATCGGTATATTTGATGTGTATTGATCATGGCAAACATTATTTTGTGTTTTCAATTGATTATTGATTATGCTTTAATGACGTAGAGCATTTTGAACTGCCTCGTTTCTGAAATGCGCTATACAAATAAACTTAACCTTTCAAGCCAGACACTAATAGTTTCTGGAATGTAAGTTTAGTGAAATGTTATGTTAAAACAGCTTTTAAAGTAAAAAAAACTCGCCCTATATCTCTTCTTTAAAGTTCACAACTTTTAATTATCACCGTAGAAAACGTCATAAAAGTTCAAATATTGAACATCACGCTGCTGCTGAATACGTCTGCTGTCCACCTGTGCCTGTTTTACCCACCTGCTGCTGATAACTCAGAGTCTGTTTTTGTCATTTCCACCTGGAGTCACCTCCAAATTCTGACCTGCTTCCGGTCTACAAAGAATAAATCACACAGAAAGCCGAGATTTATGAGAAATGGGAGGGAAAAGCACTTTTTTTGATCTAATTCCGAGGAGGCAATGTGGTTATTTTTCTTATACAGTTGAAGAAAAGCGGAGGAGGGGCAGGGTAGGTGGGTTGTTAGGTGAGGGAAGGGTGACGTCAGGTCCCATCACGCTGACAGACCTCCTATTGGTCCAGTGGAGGCTTTTAAAAGGTGCAGCCAGCAGCGCACCGGAGGCTTGATCTCTGCGCTCAGGACGCGCCGCGGCTCTCCGTGCGCTCCAACCCGGAACGGAGCTCCGGACCGACCGGAGCCAGGTGAGCTCGGACGGAGACCCACGGAGGGGTGGGAGTGTTTGGAGATACAACAGCGTGACACATCTGGTCCCATTACGATGTTCTTAACTGGTTTTTTTTCTTCTTCCTTTTGGTTTAGATGTTGGTGAGGACGCGGCGCGGACCGGACCTTTCATATCAACAGGTAGGTTCATCTAAAGCTCCATTTTAAAGAAACAAACACTCACAGATCAAACTGCGAACATTTGTTAAAAAAAGAAAGTGAACCAGAAATTAGACAGGAAATTAACGCGTCGTTACGGATTAAAATGACAACAGCTCCATGTTGACTGGAGCTCCTCCGCTGCTGCATGGACTGAAGAGAGGAGCTATTAAAAACAGAAGAAGAAGAAGAAGTATGAAGCGATTTCAGGAGAGGTGGAAAGAAATGAATTAATAGTCTATTTAAAAAACCTGAAATTTAACTTTTAGTAGATTAGTTTCTTTATTTTTATCCCTTGTGCTGTGTTGCGTTTGGGGAGATTTCAGCACCGGCGCGGGCGGACAGCTCCGCGCATCTGTCCCCGCGGCAGAGACTTCCGGTAGCGGGAGCGTTCATAACAATGGTGACAGCATGAAAGGCGCGAAGACGCATCACGCGTTTTATTCATTTCTGTTCGCCTGTCTCCTTCTGGAAGCGGCGAAACGCGGGGCTGGAGCGCAGCCAGCGTGTCATATTTACAAACCCTTCCTCCTCTCCTACTCTTCCTCAATGCATGCACCCACATGCACGCGCACCAACTGGTGTGACACGGCGCGTACGAGCTGCAGCCATGAGAGAAATTCAGCGCTAACAGGTGTTCAAACAGGCCCGCTCGGTACATTCTTTCAATTATTGCAATTAGATGCTGCCTGGTTACCACTCCATAATGTGCAACTGCTGCTGTGGAGGAGTGTGTGTGTGTGTGTGTGTGTGTGTGTGTGTGTGTGTGTGTGTGTGTGTGTGTGTGTGTGTGTGTGTGTGTGTGTGTGTGTGTGTGTGTGTGTAAAGAGAAAAGGGAGGATGACACAGACAGACAGAAATAGAGGGGAAACAGCAGGAATGCGCATGAAAGAGTGGGTGCATTTGATGTCGCGATTGTTGCTCTGTGTGGAGGATGGGGAGGAAAAAGCGAAGCATTCTGAATTATATAGTAGTGAGTGAACGCCCTCTGCATGCATAGCTAATCCTCTGCTTTCCCCCTAACCCTGAGTCATTATCAGCTTCACCAGACTGTCCACAAACTGGAGGCAACAGTTTGATTTTTAATAAACACGAAAGGGAATAAAGAGCAGAGACTAGAGCGGAACAACAGGGTCCTGGATGGAAAATGTTCTTTACTTTAATTGAAGGTTTTGCTGGGAAAGGTTATATTTTGCTACTGCGTGTTTTTTCTTTGACGGAAAAGTAACGCAAGAGGAAATCCGTTCTGATTTATTCGTTTTAGTTTCCTGATCCACATGAATAATCGGCAGATCGGAACCGAATGCAGGTGAGGTCTCTTTATTTACGGAAAAAAACATCTGCAGGAAAGATCGGAAACAACCGAAGTGCTATGTGCACTTTGGGAAAACTTAGGATAATCTCCCAATTCTTTCATTTTATTTCAAAATTGCCATTTCTGCAGCATTTACTACTTTGATCAGTCTTTAAAAAGAGCTTACAGGGGCAATCGCCCAGGGCTACAAGTTCTCAGGGGGCGGAAATTTAATTTTTTATTTTGTACTATGCATGTTTTACAAACTTAAGGGTTGATTTTTAAATTACACCCAAATATTTTAAAAATATGACATTATAGCAGGGTTGCAACTAACGATTCTTTTAGTAATTGATTATTAATTAATTAATCAGATAAAAACATGTCCTAATTCAACCAGTTAGGTAATTACTTATCTTTATTACAAATAATCTTTCTGTATCTGCTGGATTCTTTGACAGATTTCATCCAGTGAAATTCACAAAAGGCTGAAACAAACTTTCTTTAATTGACGATTATTTCAGTAATCGATTCATCACGATTAATCCGGTGAATCGTTTCAGTCTTACACAGCAGCACATATTTTTGAGGCCAACATTTTATCGTTTATCATTTATCGTGATACATTTTCTCTAAGAATATTGATTTATTGTTGTCATGATAAACTGTAATTGATGTTTAAAAGAACAGAAACTCTCTGGATTCAGGATTGTTATTTATTTATTTTTACTATTTTCTTTGTTAAATAAGAATACCAATAAGTACAATTTGAAAATGTGATTAAATGCAGTTAATGTCTGGAGTTTAGTGGAGAAAAAAAAGTAATTTGTCTTAAATAAGTGTAATATAAATGTTTCTCAAGAGCAGTATTTGTGTTTGCGGGGCTGTGATTGTTCTGCCAATCACAGTCCAATAAAGAAATAAGTACACAAATCAGATCACAACTAGTAATGCAGGATAATCTTTTGAGTTATTTCAGGAACTTTGTCATAACTTTTATGTTTTTCTTTGGTGGAGACATAAAACTGGCTCCTGCCCGGGGCCCTGGTTCTTCTAAATCCAGCCCTGCTAATTTTGGTTTACTTTTTAGAAAGAAGAGTACATATATATATGTATATGTATAAGATAATGACAAGTAATGCTGGCAAATGTTTCAATTTATTTCATGAACTTTATTACAGAATATTTATTTGCTTTTTTGGGGGATCTGGGCACCAAAACTATCTCCATATTTTTCTAAGTCTGGCCCTGCCAGCTGCAGAAAACTATAAAAATCCTGATCTCAACATTCAACCAAAGCAATGGAAACACTTTATTTTATATGTTTGCATTTAAACTAAAGGAAACTGCAATCTAAACCCACCTTTTCGAAGTGAAGCCACATGTATTTGAGGCCAAACAGAGGAATGACAGAAGATGATCTGGGTGGTATTTCATCACGAGCGCCGAGGGGACATCTTGATTTGATGAGTGATTGAGCCGTCATGCTGCAGAGCGAGCGAGCGGAGGGCAATCACAGCGGCCTTATCAGGCCGAGGAGCAGAAAGAAAGATAACAGGGCGCCATAAAGCGGGAGGCTATCGGCGCAGGTGAGAGTAAATGTGTGTCATATTAAGCAGGGAGATGTTTGTGGCAGCTGTCAGCCTTGTTTGAACAGCAATCACAATCAGCAGCCAGGCGTGTTTGTGACTCTCTCCGCCCTGCACCTTCTGCTCCTCCACTCCTTCCTCCTTCTGTTCGCCGCTAACCTCCTCCTCCTCCTCCTCCTCCTGTTGCTTCTCCAGCTTCAAGTGACTGACATTGCATCAGTTCCACCGCCGTCTCGAGTCGACTTATTGCAGCTTCAGATCTCTTTCAGCCCGACTTCAAAACGCCAAGGTGCTCCGGTTCTGCTGCCTCGGCCTTGGAAAGCTTTTCTCTCCGATTCTACCCGGAAAGAAAGAAAGAGAGGCAGAAAGAAAGGGACGAGCTGCAGGGCGAACTGCGATTTACTTCCATTTCACTGATTCCAGGCGTGGAAATTGGGTAAAGAGAGGACATTTTTAATAAAGTGCAGCAATTATGTAAAAGAAAACCAAAAGGCTCTACAGTTAGGTCTGTCGCAATAATCAATAAATCAATAAATCAATTAATCACACAGTAAATGAAAACAAAGTCAATAATCTCCATTTTCATGACGAAAGTCTTCAGTTCTGGTTTTTACTGGTTTGACTTACAGAAACTTCATAATTCATTTTATTACTTTATTTATTTTGTATATTTAAAATGTTTTCCAGTTCCAGTGTTAAAAGTCAATTTAAAGTTTATTGATCTTTGAGAATGTGTTATTATTAAGCCATCACCTTTCCATTACTTTGAAAATGGTCTCAAAACAGCAATATTATCGTTTATCGCGATAACTTTGGGACAATTTATCATCCAGCAAAATGTATCGCCATAACAGATTTTTTTTTTCATTTAATCAATCATTCAAGTTTATTCGTTTAGCAAAGGCTTTTTCAAAGTCGGGCCTCAGTTTGAGTCAAGATGAGAAAGAAAAGCTAATTTTTTCTCAATAAAATGTAAGTTAAATTGAACTAAATGTCATTTTCTGATTGGCTGCCAGTCAAATTCATCAAGATGGCGACGAATGGAAACGTTTCTGACAAGAAAAAGACCAAATAACTGGAAATAAAACACAATGTGATGTGATTAATATAAAATATGACGTATTTTCTTACCAAAAAGAGGAGATTATGAAGAAAAAAGTATCTGGTAATAAAGTCATAATATGTTGTCTGATTTTCTGCCACAGAACTCATGGAGATCTAAAATCAATTATTGCTCAATGAACGTAATAATTATTGAATAGTGAATAAAAAACATTCTAAGTCTGTTTCTTTATATATTATTTTATATAAAACATTATTAAATGCAGTTACTGTGTGCAGTTATTGATAAAAATAAGTATAAATAAGTTCTTATAGCCACATTTATCACAATAGAACCACAAAATATCACAATAAAACTTAAAATCCACTGATTAATTACAGATGGATGTTTCAAAGCCTTTATTTCTGTTAATTAATCTTACAGTTAATTTTAACATTATTCAGTCAGATCAATAACAAAACTATTTTTAAAAACAGAAATAAAAACTTACTGAAAAAAATGTTTCATACCTGCTTAAAGGTTGTTAAATTAAAAAACTGCTTTTAATCTGACACATAAAAGACTTGAGCATTCTAATTAAAGCTAAAAACTTTAATTAATTAAAGTGGACAACATTTTTATGGTTTCTAAATAAATATAGCATTTTTGAATCTGCAGCTTTTTACATTATTTCACTTCTTTTTCAATAAATTTGGATATTATTGAAACGTAAATTTATTTCAGGAACTTTTTTACAAAGTGAATCATAAATTAATTATGCGCAGGTCTGAAAGTCTATTTCTGTTAATTACGATGATTTCTGTTTAGAGTTAAATTAGAATAACAAAACTGCATTTTCTAACAGAAATGCGTGCGGTTAAAAGTATGTTGAATACCTGCTTAAAGGCTGTTATTTTCAAAAAATACTTCTGATTTATGGAACACGACTTCAACATTTGAGTTAGAAAATAGTGTAATAAGTTTTTACGGTTCCTGCATCAGGGCTGCACAGTGGCGCAGTTGGTAGAGCTGTTGCCTTGCAGCAAGAAGGTTCTGGGTTCGATTCCCGGCCTGGGGTCTTTCTGCATGGAGTCTCCATGTTCTCCCTGCATGCGTGGGTTTTCTCCGGGTACTCCGGTTTCCTCCCACAGTCCAAAAACATGACTGTCAGGTTAATTGGCCTCTCTAAATTGCCCCTAGGTGTGAGTGTGAGTGTGTGTGTGCATGGTTGTGTGTCCTGTGTGTCTCTGTGTTGCCCTGCGACAGACTGGCGACCTGTCCAGGGTGACCCCGCCTCTCGCCCGAAACATTGGCTGGAGAGGCACCAGCACCCCTCCCGACCCCACTGAGGGAAAAAGGGTGCAAGAAAATGGATGGATGGATGGTTCCTGCATCAATACTTTGTGAAACAAATTTTTATCTTTTTACAGGATTTTTCTTCCTTTTAGTACGTTCGTAATCAAAATCACACAACTACTCACTCAAAATATATTAAAAAACACTTAAATGTTTCTAAAAAATCTGTGTTTTTAAAAGATAAATTATAAGAACTTCTTTTTGGATGTTTGAAACCATAAAACCCCTGAAAATCCTGGCTCAGGTTCGTGCATCTTGGTTTCCCGCAGCTTTTCCCCTCGTCTACCTGGGGAGAAGCTGAATCCATTGTTTGATGTGGCCTTTTCATCCAGGAACAGACGAGAGAAAGCAGAGGATACGAGACAAAAAGAAATCATCAGGCTTGATGGAAAAAGCAAGGGGTCGTAAAGAAACAAGCCTGTCTGATTTTTGCAAAGCGGCTTAAACGCAATCTAAAAAAAAATATTAAGAATTTTGCCTTTAAGAGGATTTTTTGTTTTTTGCTCTGAAGTCTGTTGGACTCGTTTTATTTTTGTGTTTCTGATTTCATTAAACAGCAAAGCTAATATAAATGACAGGTAATGGAAAAAATGTTTCCAGAATAGATAATTAGTCAGGTGTAACGTATCGAATGTAACAGATTTCAATACGTATTTAATCTGTGAAGGCCGTTACGTCACATTTATATCTGTAGCTGTTCCCGGGAAATAAACAAGAAAGTAACGTTGCAATAAATCAATTAATCACATAATAAGTTGCAACAAGCTCAATAATTTCCATTTGCATAATTTATTGTTTTTCTGTTTTCCATTTTCTTTCTACCAAAACTGGACGTCAGTTTCCTAATTAATTTTATTTGATGTTTCTGTTGTTTTATTTATTTTGGATATTTAAAATATCTTCCAGTTCCAGCATTAAATGTTCAGTAGAATTTAAAGTTTAATGATTTTTGAGGATGTGCTCTTGCATTATTATGTCATTACCATCGTAGTGTTTAAAAGTCGTCTCAAAACAACAATATTATCGTTTATCGCAATAACTTCTGGGACTATTTATCGTGACATGCCTACTTGTAACTAATATGTAAAAAAAAAATTACCTTTGTCCATTTTCACTTCAAAATATATTTTTAAACCCAATACATCTGACTGAACTTTCTAAGGCAAACCAATGATTATGTTAATTTTTTTAGGCTGCGTAGAGAAAGAGATGTACCGATTGAACAGGAAGACTTTTTTTGTCTTAACCAAAAATAAACCAGAAGACTGTGAAAAATATACTGTCTGCAGACAAACCCAACACATGTGAAACACTTAAATACAAGAGTGATTTTATAAAGTATACTCATCACAAAGATGCTGTAAAGGAACAGTACGAAAACTTTAATAACTTTGAAAGCTACATTTGATCAAGAAGCTAAAAATAAAGTGGTTGGACTCTACAATTAAACAACTAGCTCTACCGTATAACTATAAATAAATAATTTTGAACAGTGGCGGGAAAGGAAGTAGACAGACAGACTTCTGTTAGCTAATAGCGCGCTGCTAGCTTGATAGACAAACATTCACAATATAAGTTTGTCTTTTAGATAGATGTTAAAATCTCTTAAATATCTTAAAACTGAATTTTATTTAACATTATATCTCATATTGATGTGAACTTCCAAATATTCATGAGAAAAGTGAAATAAAACACCTGCTATTAGCTGTTAGCACGTTAGCCCGTAGGCTACTGTGAGAATTAAAATGCTAACATGTGGATAGAAAACTGCATATTTAAGTCACATAATTTTAATTTCACATTAAAAATATGGTAACTATATATTTTAAGCTGTACAATCTTGTTTTTTTGTCAGTGTCTCTGTGGTAACTGGTGTTGTTTAGCTGTATTAATGTAATTATAATTAGCATTTTAGCATGTTTGAATATTGTTCGTACTTTGAGTATGAAGGTCAAATCTTCCTTGTAACTTTGTTAAACTAACATATTAGTCCACTGTTGGTGTCCATCTGTTCAGTATTTTTCATTGTAACTGGACTTTAGAAAGTTTGCTGGGAGGAAAACATAAAAGTTTGTTAGTTTAGAGGATCATATTCACAGATTTACAAGAATCTTAGCATTTTGTCGTGGTATAATTAGACTGTACTGTAATTATCCCTGAAACTAGGCAATTCTCACGTTGTACTAAATAGTTTGCTTTATTTATTTGTAGTAATTTAGTAGTTTTACAGTAGCTTAAATGCAGAGATAACTTATCAGATTTATCTCGGAATATTGACAGAATATTTCTTAAATCTGTAGATAAAGTCAAGCTAACCTGCGCCAACCAACTTCAATCGCTGACGTACAATTTTAGCAAACCAAGGGAATCAACTCAATTTTTTATTCAGCAACTTTATTTTTGCTCCTCACATATATATAGTACAGAATTGCTGGAAAAATTCAGCACCAACATATTAAAAACTCAGTTAATTATACCTGAAAATTAGGGAAACTGTGGCACTACTTTGAAGTTACATCATTAAAATAAAGACTCCAAAACTTCAACATTCATAATCATCTTTCTCCCATTAAAAGTGTTTTTCAGATTATCTTGTCTAATGACCTTCTCTTGAAGAAAGGCCAAATTACTTCTGCATCCTCTTTTCTGCTGTTGTTCATTAATTACAACATCTGGAATTCAATCAGAAAATTAAGCAGAAATGTGCAGAAAGCGTCTTCGTTGGTTTCTCACTTTGGAGAAGTTTTATTTAAATCCTACGCGTCAAAACAGTTTCAGGTATATACCTTTCAATGAATACACTAATTAAATCCAAGACTGACAGATGGTCCAACGTCCCACTTGTGACGAGTGGAAAAGAAACAGCAGGGACAACGACGAACGGTGCAAAAATGAGGCTGGAGAAACTAAATAGATTAACGAGCCGAAGTCTGTTTGCACTTTATCTCGTTTGAGCGACTGCCTGATGAGCTCAAGCTGCGCGTGACCGATTTCTGCTGGTTCGGATCGACCCGGACGGCCCTTCCCCTCGTCTGGTCTTCCACATGATCCGTTTATTTGTCAACCGCTGGTGCTGTTGCTTTCCGTTTTAGTCCGGCGCTGAGAAAAGTGACGCAAATGCTGCGCAGCTCCTCATTACATGCAGGTTGCGAGTCACGATAAGACGCGGCGGTGTGTTCGCAGACAAAGTGTAACATCTGTATTGTCCTCCGCTGCACAGCGATAAGAAAGGATTTATTTCAATGGCCCTCACAGAACATTAAGAAAACATAAAGGATTAACTTTATAGGTAACTAAAACCAACAGGCCGAAGCGTCACTTTCCACAACAACCCTGATGACACTTGGATGATAGGAGTTACAGTTAATTTTACTGTGGGATATTTTTTAATTTTAAAACGAGTCTTTAGCTTTATTCTGTAAAAATTGGTCCACTTTTTTTTTAACTTGAAGCAACAGATGTTTTCCAAACTTGGAGAAATGCAGACACCAAAGTCCATACTTCTCAAAGATAATTAAAATCAAGCCCAGACTAAAAATTCATTCTCATTTTTAATATTTGCATGTTGGTCTCTGAACTGTAAAATAATAACTGCAACTTTTCTAAAATATCTTAACAGATTTTAATATTTTTTCATAAAATTCAGTGATTGACAAATGAATCAGTCCTTATAAAGAGTCTGATGTTTTCCTGCCAGGTTATTACAGTTAACCAAGACTAATGGAAAAACAAAAACTAACTGCAATAAATAAAAACGGTAACTAAAGGGAGAAAACTGTGTTTTGTGTTATTATTGTTATAACATCTTTAGTTTCTGTGTTTATTCCCCTTTCGAACTGATGCAAAATAACTTTTTACCCCACAGTCAAGCAGTTTAAATCAGCTGTCAGCAAATTTATGCTAGTTTGCAAAAATGGTGACAGTAAAAGTTTGGAGAAAACAAAGATTGAATATATGTTTTGAAAACGGCGCCTTGTGTTGAGCATTCATTACCCAATCGATGTGTAAACTCTACAACTAGCTGAATCAGACAAAAAGCAAAAACGAAATAAAACTGAACTATAACGAAAAACCAAAAACCAGCTTGGTTTAACACACTGACGGTTCCTAAATAATATTTTAAAACCAGAATTACCCAACTGATTTCTCATATTTAAGAGAGGAAACTAATAACACACATTGCTAAATGTAATAGTTTCCCAGAATAACCAGGCTAGCGAAAAAATAATTAACTTCATCCATCAAGTGACTACAAAAGCCATTTATTTATGATTTAATTTGTGCAGGGAGGCCTGTACGCTGCATCTCTATGCATGAAATGAACCCAACAGAGACATCATTTCCATTTCAATGCTTGAAAGGTGTGCAGCGCACCTGAAGCACAAACGCAGAACTTCGAGGGAAGAACTCCACTTTACAGTGCTGGGCGTCTTAATGGGTTACCATTCAATTTTAAAAGAGTTTAAAAGAGAAAGCTCGCAGAGCAGCAGCGTCGGTGTTCGTGTTTGATTGCGTTTCAATGCTCACATTTCTATCCCGCCTTTCAGGCTATAGAAAATGCAACAGCTCCCACCATTATGTATTTTCTCGTTCATCTATTTTTGTGTGAATGACTGCTGCGGTTTAACTATTCGCTTTTCTCTACAAGGTCGACACGAGAGAGAGAGAGAGGGAGAGAGACAGAGAGAGAGAGAGAGAGGGAGGAAAGCGTTTCCTCGTCCACCTGCACGCTGTGAGTAACTGTTAGCATGTCGGCCATCTGCCGCCTTGTCGTGGTTTTTTAAAATTCTCCACGCATTGCATTGTGAAGTGCTACAAGTCGGCCTACGTGTGTTTATTTCTCTCCAAATGTGAGACCTTCCTTTGCAAGTTTCCTCAAGTGTGAAGTCTGTTACGAGTCTGCATGCAGGTGTGAAACCTGGCATGGCCCGACTGCTTCATTAGACGCACCACTTCGGCTGGTTTGTGTGATTTTCCTCCTTTTTTTTTGTTTGCCGTCTCTAAAGTGTGTGTGTGTGTGTGTGTGTGTGTGTGTGTGCGTGTGTGTGTGTGTGTGTGTGACAAACTCCTTCAAGCGTGATGCCGTGTGTGTCTTCATGAGTTTCTGCGTCTGCCTGTATACGTGTGTTTATAATCCAAGGCCATTCAATAGCGCCACATGGATCCATCCCATATCCCGGTCGCCATGGTAACCGAGGCCACTTATCACAGAGGGTCCAGGCAGATCAAACAGGTGTGCATCTCTGCTCGACAACTGTTGCTAGGAACCTTTGTTGCGCAAAACGCACAGGTGCTCGTCGCCACCGGTGGAAACCAGCAGGAGCGCAAAAACATTGTCTTGATGTCCCAGTCTGAACTGGTGTGTGTGTGTGTGTGTGTGTGTGTGTGTGTGTGTGTGTGTGTGTGTGTGTGTGTGTGTGTGTGTGTACACAAAGTCTTTGTTTGAAACAGTTTGGCTTCTTCCGAGAGGATTTTTTTTTTCTTAATATCATGTCACTGTGAGGCTCATCAAGTTATCGTCTCGGTTAAAGGCCAAATATGACCAGTGGTGAAGTTAAAATGTTAGACGTTCTCTACTTTTGCTCCTCTAAACTAAAATCTGACATTTTGATTTTAAAAATCCACAGAGGCAGTACAGCTTTCATTAAAAGTGAAAGGATTTTTAAAAGAGCCATATAGGAGCAGGTGAAGCCAACTTTGGGGTTTGTTCACATCTGTGATCCAGATGGTTTGTGATTTTTAGGGCGTTTTCACATCTGATAATCCAGGAAATTTGGTTCAACTGGGAACCAAAATTGCAACATTTGCTAAATTTCCAGGTTTTGTAGTTCTCTTTCACAAACCAAACCCTTTGAAAATCCTGTTCCCCCCCCTCACCTGCGGTGGCGCTGCACCAAGAGCCACTGAAGGAAACAACATGAAAAACTCAGAAGAAGCAACTATGCGCAACTTACTTCTTTACAAAATGTAGACAAAAATGGAGTGGCGTCAGATTTTAGCGGTTGTAGTATTTCTCTCTTGTTGTTGGTAAAAGACCACATCATTATTCCCACTAGCGTTAGATACACACGTCTGTTTTCGCTGTATTTACCCAGAATCCTCTGCGATGTGGTCTGCTTCCTACTTTTGGTCTGCTTGCGTTCACATATTCATTCAAACCGCACCAGAGTTCACTTCAGCCGATTTAAAATTTAGGTTTGTATGCAGACGAGTTCTCATTTTTTGTCTGCATCGGAGTTCGATTACATATTCGCACTTTGCCAAACAAACCGGACTTTCTAGGCAAACCATTTAATGTTCGATTAAAGCAGACTGAACCGGGCTGGTGTGAACGCACCTGGTGTGAACGCACCTGGTGTGAACGCACCTGGTGTGAACGCACCTGGTGTGAACGCAAATCCTGAAATCCTGTTTGGTGAAGTTGGATCCAAGGAAAGTTAATTTCTGGACCTTCAAAGATATGGACCTTTCAGGAACATGAAAAAAGATGTCGTGACTTCAAATCTCAAATGTGTAGTTCAAGGTTTTATATCGTTTTAACTTTTGCATTGCATTTATTTAAAACAAAATACCAAAAACAAACTAAAGTATTTTCAGGACAAGCACGGAAAATAGGGAAAGCTGCATCATATTTCTCGGCTAAAAATATTGATTTGCCTGTTTTATAATCTAAAATACTTTTAAGAAAAACAGAGAAAAGCTGTGAATGCAGAAAAGTCAAAGTAATTTATGCGACTGGTGAGTTAGCCAATACAGTTTTTGCCGCTTTCTGCCTGTGATTTAGTTTTTTATTTTTCTTATTCTACACACACTCTAAAAAGAAAAAAGTTGAACCGACTTAATTGAATTGCCTCTATGGGTAACAAGCAATTCAATTAAGTTTATCCAACTTAATTTATTAAGTTTAACCAATTCAATTTATTCTAATCATCCAACTCAATTTGTTAATTTTTAAACAAATGTATTAAGTATGTTTAAAATAACAGATTTAAGTCACTCTTACTCAAATCATTTAGTTTACTTCAAAAAAATGGTAAATGGACTGAACCTACACAGCACTTTGGCAACTCAAAGCCCTTCACATTAGTCACATTCACACCAATATCCATATGCGGCAGGAGGAAGCTGGAATCGAACCTACAACCTTCCGATCACAAGGCGACTACGCTACCCACAGAGCCACAGTCACATACTGGGGAATCTGTCCTGGTACGGAGTCATGGTCAGACGTGGGACACAAATATTGAACTTGATTATTTCAAGTAAAGTCAAAGCAAAAAGATCCTTTAAGGAAAATATTAGTAACTTTTAAATTAGAGTATATTTAGAGGACACTGTAAAAATAGTTTTTCAAAATATTTAGTTTGTAACAACTTAAAAGTTTGAGTTGAGTTAATTCTGTAGAATTAAGACAAACAGATTTTAAATGTTTATTAGAAGAAAGTAAATGATTTGAGTAAGACTGACTTAAATCTGTTATCTTAAACATACTTAGTAAATGTGTTAAATAAAATTAACAAATTGAGTTGGATGATTAGAATATATTGAATTGGTTAAATTTAATAAATTAAGACCTATGGAAGCAATTCAGTTAAGTTGGTTCCACTATTTTATTTTTAGAGTGTAAGTTCTGAGTTAAATGAACACGAAAAAGTCAGTTGCATATCAAAAGCAAAAGAATTAAGTTAAATTAATGTAAATAAGTCCATAAGATGAACTTCAGCCCAAAAAACACTTTTTAGAGTGCAGGAATACTCGTCAATATTCTGCTCATCTGTTTCAGCACAAAAAACAACCGATTTCAATCATGTTTTGTAGTCAGACACACGTAAAATATGTTCTAGTTTTTCATTATTGTTTCTAATGGGAACAAACCCACAGGGCCGCGTACAACTAAATGCAGTTAAGATCTTTTATATCCCAGAGATCATTTCAAATTCTCTGTGTGGATCAAAATGTGGGAAACGTATGTGTGCAGATTCAGTTTTTAAATTCAAGGTTACAGTAGGACATGTTCAACAGAAAGACATGGGAAGGAATGGTACAAAGCAGCAGAAGGAAATAAGAGGATTGAGAGGAAACGCTGGAGGCTTGGTCAGAGAAACCGTGTTAAATCCAGCGACTTGCAGATCCTCCCTCCTTTTACTCACCTTGATTTTGTTCACAACAACCTTTTGCCTCCTTTTCTCAACGTAGAACTGAGCGACATGGCTTAAAAATAACATCTCTGATCTGATTTCCGGTTTTAAGCTATTTTGCTTCTTGTTTTCTAAAAAATTAAGTTAGAAACGGCAGAAAACATTTTTAAAAAGTGGCTTCTAATTCATCCATCCCCTCTGTGAGTTGGACAATGGAGTCGTAGGGCCAGCTACAGGAAAATTAGCCACAAGAATATAGTGCTAGCAATAGCACAATAACATCCTAAAAATACAAGGAAGTTGCTTTAATGAGAAAAATCTTGGATAAAGTTGTAAAGCTCAGCCAGTCGTCTGCTCAATTGTTTCAGATTCCTTCTACTGGTTTGATTTTGATGAAGTATTTCCTGAAAACCAATACCAAAGTGTTCCTCATTTTAATTTTTTTAGTTTTTATGTAGGCGTTAGCATAAGATTACAACTTCATCCTGCTAATATTCTGACATTATTCTCATGCTACGTTGGCTCTGTCATACGACTTTATTCTCCTAATGCTATGACTTAATTTTGGTAATATTGTGACTTCATTCTTGTAATTAAAAATACTGTAACTTCGTCCTGATAGTCTGTCGTAGATTTGACCTGAATTCAAAGTCCAGTAAAACAAGATGGCTGTTCTTGGCGCTCTATAATCTAGAGAAACCTATACGGAGTGCATTGGTGAAAAAATAATCCAGATTTTCAAAGTTCAAGGTTGAATTCAAACCAACCGTGTTCAGTTTGCTTTAATCCAACTCCAGTCCGTTTACCTAGAAAATCCGGTTCGTATGAGTTGGTGTGAATGCACATTTGGACCAAAATATGACCGCAGACTGCTCCAGAAGCAGGAAACGGACTACAGCGCAGGGAATTCTGGGTAAAAACAACTAAAACAAACATGCGAGTTTAGTGCTAGCAGGAGAAATGGCTCATGGTTTTTAGCCGAAGACAAAAGAGAAACCCTGGAACCACTAAAATCTTTGTTTATGTTTCATGAAGAAGGAAGTTGTGCTCAGTGTCGTCTTCAGAGGTTTTTATGTTGTTTCCTTCAGTGGTTCTTGGTGCAGCGCCCCCACAGGCGACGAGGGGAACAGGTTTTTTAATCGTTTTTAGATTGTCCAACAGTGCAGTGTGAAAGCGAATCAGCTGAAAATGTAACAAATGTTGCAATTTTGGTCCCCAAATGAACTTAGTCCAAATCTACAAAAAACAACAATTTAATTAATTGATAAAATCAATTTGTTGCCGAGTCTTACCTCATCCCTCCATCCTCCACTTTAACTAGGCATCCTCAGAAGGCACCATGCTGTTGGCGCAACCTCCCCCACTATCTAATAAACCCGAAAGGACAAACATAAGCCCCCCCCAAAATTACCTCTCCTTTGGTATTAATACACAGCTCATACGTTATGAGTAAATCTACGTCTGACATTAAAACACATCTCCTCAGCAGTCTCACATTTTCCTGTTTGGTTCTCCCCTGGCTTGCTTTCCACGTGGCTTCCTCTGATGATATTTACGAGATAATTAATATTGACAGGAAGCACTTGGGCTTGCTCAGTGAGCTGTCCACTTTACAAGTATCCACACAAATCCATACTGACAAGCCGGTTGCAGTCTGAGCTGCCCTGCACCTGTTTGCGAGTTTATTTCTGTGTAAACAATTACTGCAAGCTGACAGGAAACCAAACTAGCCTCAGGTGGATTTACACCTGCAGCTGATCTGATTTTTGCTTCATCTAATTAAGATATTCGGTTGGCGCCTGAGGCGTTAAAGTTGAATGCAATTTTTTAATAAAAGATTTTCCCCCTATATGTTTTCCACCCTCCCCATATGCTCATTTCAGCTTTAATCCCCAGCATAACACCTTTCGTTCCTCTCGCTCCTTTCTCTCCTCTTCCTGCTGCCTGCTCCCTGCCTCTCTCCTCTGTGTTTTTTTCCACTCGCGGTCCTTTCCGTAACCCAATAACCTCGACTCTTGAGCGCGCCCCTCACCTCTCCGCCTCACCGCGCTGCTCTTCCTGCCCACCGCCTCCTCGTCTCTGGCCGTTTGTTCCCCTGCGGCGAGCCCTCAGCTCAGGCTGCCATGTGCAGGACGCTCCCTCGGTGAGAGGTCAGTGGTCTGGCTGTTTTTCTCTGTTCTTCCCCTTAGCAATTACCGCGCCATGACTGGAAATCACACAGTTTTTCAGTCCCTCTTCTGCATCCTGCCAAAGGATTAAATATGATCATGTTCAGGATTTTAATAAAAGCATCTAATATTGCTTCAGACTGAAAAAAGTACTTCTTATACTTGACATGATTTTGAAATAACAGGTTGTTGTTGTTATTCAAAATTAGCTAACTGCACTAGTTTACTATCTATTTCTGAAATAAACTTAACGTGATATGACTGTATTTCTATCACATACGAGTCTAAACAGTAAAGCTAATTAAGCTATCAAAAAACAAATAAATACTACATATTTTTTTGGTAATTACCATTTCTAAACTTAAAATGTCATCCAATATAAAATAGAGCTTAAAAGTCTTGGCATCCCATACTAGCATTGCTGCTTTGGCCAATAACAGATATTAACCATTAGCTTTTGTGTTATTTACATATATAACATATATTTATGTTTACAGCCGGAAATATTCAGAATGTGCACAACGTGGAGGGCAAATTCTTTTACTTTCCATCTGCAGCTGCGCTGCTTTGGTTGAACAAATCTGTTCACAAAATAAAATCTGGAGATGTAGGTTTTATTAATTTAGTGCAACAAATGGAAAAATAACACAGAAAACCTACTGAAGAATAACTCAAAGCCACTCATTTCGATTTTGTCTTGGCTATTCTGCTACACACAGACCCGTTGCTATAGCGACTGGTTCAACAACAGCTCCGCTATGCTAACGTTCAGTCCCGTTACAGTATTATGTTTTCAGGCTCGACGTTTATTCTGCGGTTATTAATAAGCGATAGTTTGAACACAGCAGTGTTTGACTAGCTGCACTACTGATGATCTGTCAGAGAAACGAAACATAAGTTTCCACAGCACATCTACATGTTAAGATTCTCGTAGTCAAGCTAGCATAACAGTCCTACTTTCTTCCCCGTCGCTACTTTTTTTTTCCAATTAAAACTTTTTGCTAACATGTAAAATGTGATACCTACGGAGCCCCTAGGGGGACATGGAGAAAAAAAAAAAGAAAAGAAATCCCGACTTATTATTTCGAGATCCCGACTTTCGAGATAATAAGTCGGGATATCGAGATAATAACTCGGGATTTCTTTCCTTTTTTTTTTCTCCATGTCCCCTTAGGGCACAGGTGTCAAACTCAAGGCCCGGGGGCCAAATATGGCCCGCCGTAGATTTTTATGTGGCCCTCTAGACTCCAAATTACATCAATAAGTCCTTCCAGTTTTTCCACAAATCTGTAAAATTCACACACAAAATCAACAAATTTCCAACTTTTTTTTCTGATTGTACTGTAAATGTTCTCAAAATTGGTCAAAAACATTAAATTCGTAATTAATACGGCGAGAGATAAAGAGTAACATGTAACGTCATACATTACCACAAATATTGTAAAAATGCCTTACCATCATTTCTAAATGTTCACCACAAAATCTGTCATTTTGATTGCAAATAAAAAGCTAAAATGATCACAAAATCCAAGAGGAACAGCTATTTATTGATATTTTCAGAGTTTAATTTGTTTTATCAATATATTCTGGCCCAACTGGCACTTTAAGAACATTCCGATTTTTGATTTGGCCCGAAATGAAAATGAGTTTGACGCCCCTGCCTTACTGGCTCCGTAGATACTCTTGGATCTTGTTATCTAATTGCCGTAGTGTCGACAATTGGTTGCAAAACTCCATGTGCCTTTTTCTCTAATCACGCGTGTTATGTTGACAACTTGTCAGCTAAAACCAAATGGTGGTCGCTGTTGGTGAGCAGCGTTTTTCTGCCCTCCAGCAGGAATCTGGGCGTGATGTCATGTTACAACGTTTCATAGTGGCAGTGTTACTTACTTTTATTTTATTGTTTGATTGGGACAGACAGAAATCAGTCAAATGCCTGATTCACAGTGAATAAATGTTAAATTTTAAATGTTTGCATCTCCAATGTAGTTTACAGATGTCTGGTTTGGTTCTAGAAAAGTTGCAATATGTTATCTAAAAGTTATTTTTTATTACATTGTCCTATAGCAAGCCAACAAAAGATGATTATTACTTTTTTCATAATTTTATGCAGTGGCTACAGTGGTCCAAAACACGCATTTTAAAAGCTTTCAACTAAGATCACTATTAGTGCATTGATTTCATTTTTTTAATTTGATTTTAAATCTAACCTGGTTCTATTTTTAAGTTGGCTACAATCTGATTTAGCAAATATTTAGAAATAAATGCTTATGTGGTTTTATATAAAAATGTAATACCCATTATGTTGTAAAAAGTAACTATACTGGAGTTGCTAAATACTTTAAAAATACAATCATAACTTCTGCATTGAGAGGACATTTATTATTCAGGTCAAGGTAATTGTAAACCAATTTCCATTAGCCGTTGTAATTTTTAAATAGTGACGTGCAAAGAAAAAACTTTAATAATGGCAGAATCTATTAATTTGCCCCTCGTTTGTTTAAATCTACTTAAGCAAAATTAATTTCCAGTGAAAATCATTTTCAGAATTGCAAATCCTAATGTATGCTGGTGGCCAGAGGACGGAGAAATCTGTTCTGTCGCAGGGCGAATAATGAAAATGTGTCATCTTGGACGAGGACGGCGGACGAACGCCACTCTTCGGTGAATTCCATTTTCTAATTCTCTGACAGACGCAGAGGGGGAGCTGAGCACATGTACCTCCCCCTCACATACACCAATTACTGCAATGAGCAAATGAAAGGCTGTGTCCCATCAGGGCCGCCGTAGGGGGTAGAAGAAGAAGGAGGGGGAGTTATACATAATTGCCCCCCCCCCCACACACACACATACATTATCAACAATCATCATCTGCTGCCTGCCTGCCTCGTTGATAATCCCACAGTTGTCTGTTCAGCCTTGCAGCAGATTGGCTCGCCCCGCTCAGTCGTACTCCTTGTTTTTTTGTTTTTAAATATATTTTTCTGTCTCTGTGTCTTGTCTGCATTGCTCCATCATGCCATTTTCCCCTCCTCCTCCTCCTACTCCTCAACTGTCTGCGTTGCTTTGTGACATTCCTGCCGTTCGTGCTCTAACAGCAATCAAAATACTGTTTGTAAAGAGAGTCTGTTGTGTCAAATAGGGGCTATTTGCAGCTTCGCTGGAGTGCAGATTAAAGAGAGCAACTGAAAAGGCTCTTGATAACTGTTGCTGAATGTTTCGGGTTAAGATTTTTACCCAAATCCTGTTACTAGAGGTGGGGAAATTAATCCAAAATGTTACTAATATTGATACAAAGTCAGTATCGGTATCAAATCAACACCAATGTGGTCAGAGTGAGACTTTAAGATTCCCGATACTGATAAAAGGTTTTTTTTATCCCTGATACCAATACTCATACTCTTTGATATGTCATCAAACTTGTGACCTTTTTAGGTGTATTTGTGTTTTTTCCTAAGAATTAGTCTGTTCAAACCTAGGACATAATTATAGCAAAGTACTTTAGTAAGATATTAACATGATTAGTGTACATTTGATAGTTTAATCAATCCAAAATACTAGTGTGGGAGGATCAATACTTTAGTTTAAGATTCCCTATTGAGATTCTGTTTCATTTGTGTAAATTCTTGTAGAGGTCTGCGATGCGGGCTGCACAGTGGTGCAGTTGGTAGAGCTGTTGCCTTGCAGCAAGAAGGTTCTGGGTTCGATTCCCGGCCCCGGTCTTTCTGCATGGAGTTTGTATGTTCTCCCTGTGCATGGTGGGTTTTCTCCGGGTACTCCGGTTTCCTCCCACAGTCCAAAAACATGACTGTCAGGTTAATTGGCCTCTCCAAATTGCCCCTAGGTGTGAGTGTGTGTGTGCATGGTTGTGTGTCTCTGTGTTGCCCTGCGACAGACTGGCGACCTGTCCAGGTGACCCCACCTCTCGCCCGGCACGCTAGCTGGAGAGGCACCAGCACCTCCTGACCCACTGAGGGACAAGGGTGCAAGAAAATGGATGGATGGATGGATGGATGGATGGATGGATGGATGGATGGATGGATGGGTCTGCGATGCTGCATAGTTTGCTGTTGATCCAGTACCAAGTAAATACAGGATCCGTATCACCGACAGAAATACTTTTAAGTTTGATACGTCACCAGTCGTCTGACCCGTTGTGGCGTCGTTCTTCCTTTGATTTAGTTTGTTCAGTTCTACTTCACAGCTGTGATACTTTAGTTTCAGATTGAAATGTAGTTTTATTTTTACATTGCAGTGTTTCACAGAGGTGAGCAATGCAGCATGTTTTGGTACCAATCTGAAACCAATACTGTTTCAGATACTTTATATGCAAGTTTGTGGTTTTTCCTTTGAAATAGTTTATTCAAATGTAGGACAGAATTTGGACAAGGTTTGTATTTATCTATAAAATACTTTAATTTGTGTATTTTTTCTAAATACAAAAAAAACAATCATTTGAGAGCAAACTGAAGCAGAATTAATAATGAGAAACCACAATACTAAATAATAAAAATTTATAAGGGAATTTGAAACTAAAGAATCGATCTAATTTTGTTAGCATCAATCTGATATCAATAATATTGACATTTTTGGATCAATTTATCCATCTCAAGTTTCTGAACTGTTCCTCAAAAAAGATTTTATTTGCTCTCAAATGATTTTTTGACCCTTAAAGATCAGATGTTTGATGATATAGCAAACTTCAATAAATGCATCGGTATCAGTATCAGCAATATGGGTATCAATCACACCTCAGCTTTAATTTCTGGTCTATCTTTCCCTTAAATTTCCCTCATGAGAGCGGAGAATCCCACCTGACTGCACGCTCTGCTGCGGAGCGGTGTCTCTGCAGGCTAATTGAAGTCAACCACAGGGTACTGCTAATGATCAGCCTACTGCAACCCCTGGTTGGCCTGTCGCTTTCCTGTCTGGCATTTAGAAACATCTCTAGGAACGAATAAAAAACCAAAAACAGAGAGAGAAAGAAGCCTAAAAAGACAGGAGAGGTGTCGACGGTGCAGGAGAAGTGACCCAGGTGATGAAGTGACCGCCATGCTGTGCAGGAAGTGGCCGCGTCCGGCTCTGCTCACTTCCGCTCAGTGGCCATTATCCGTGGCTCCACTTTCTCTAACAAAAAATCAATATGAGCTGGAGGCGGGAGGACAGGAACTCTGGGTGAGGTGAGAGGATGAAGCACGGGGAGCAGACAAAACGGAGAACAAAAGCAAAAAATGGACGGAATGGGGTTTATTACCAGCTTTAAAACAAACTTTATACAGCAAATATTTCACAGCAAACTGGAAAACACAGCAGGATGTAGGAGAATAAAAATACGCAAACAAAAATGTAAAATAAAATGTTTTAAACGGGGGGTGGCAAATATGGACTTCAGGTTTTATTGCAGTATTTTGTGGTATTCTTGTAATAACAATAGAAATTACCATTTATTACTTATTTTCTCAGCAGTTGCTGTGCATGACAGCAGCTAAAGCCCCACAAAAACACAAATACTTGAAAAACTATTCCTAATTGAAAAACGCTTCTTTAGGACAACGATCTCATAAAAAAGTGCGATTTGTATCATTGCATTTAATCACATTTTGGAATTTATTCACATTTATTGGCGCTTGAGTGACCAAATAGTGGGGAAATAGTCAAACTAACCCAATAAAACAGTTTAACAGATTTTAAATGTCAGTAACTGGAATTTGTGACAACAATAAATCAAAATTCTTATAATGAGAAATTTATCTCGATAAATGATAAACAAAACGATAAATTCCCAGCCTGAGCCCAAACTAAATTTATACTGAAATTTAAACATTTAAAACTGAAAAATAAAATCTGAGGGCAGAAAAAGAGCCTATAAATTTCTTGTACGCTACATCAGCTACTTTATTATTAGTACATAAGTTAAATTAAGGCATGTTTTGGAAACATTATATTTAACCCATAACAGGTGAGCTGTAGTAATATTTTGGAATTTTTATGAATATAAACAATAAAATTTAAAATATATTAAGTTGTAGTATAGTTTTTTGGGGAACAAGATGGAGAAATGCAACAATTTATACCTGCTAATATATACAGTAAGGTACCCAAACTGACTCCAGCCCGGGGCCCCACATCCTTTAAATCCGGCCCTGGTAGTAAGTACCACACAAATAAAACAAAAGATTAGAAAGAAATTAAATGAAACAATAGCTACCAAATAAGAATACAAAATTAAAAAATAATAAATAAAAATACAGCTGCATTGGAATAAGCTACAGCTGCACATAATATTCTTTTAATTATTTTTGTATATTTGTGGAAAATAAAGGCTGCGTTTGTGGAAATGATGATCTCTGATTGCACAGCCTCAGCTGGTGGGAGGGAAGCATCTATTTAAGCATTTCAGTGTAATAATAAAAATACAGAGACAATTAAAAGACCTTCAAATGAATTTTCAAGATTTCTGCAATTAAAGCAACAATAAAACTAAGGTGAAAATCTTTAAACGAACAATATTTACAGATTTAAAAAGCCCTTAGCCCTGAAGAGGCTCCCAATGGCGCAGTAAAGGCTACAAAAACATTAAACGGCGCTTTTTACTGGCGCATTATCCAATCAGACCCGGCCGTGTGGTTTAACTGCTGCAGCCCGTCGTAGAGGATGACCCCGCTCTCGGTCAACTGGAGCCTATTTCTGCCATGTGGCATTTAGGTTTACGAGTCCAGCCCTTACCGCTCCCAAATAATGAGCTTTAGGACTCAGACAAAATGTCCTGGAGGCCACATGGCTCCAGAAAACTGTCCAGCTCTATAGAAGTCTGTGTTTTTACGCATTTTAAAACTTAAATTCAACACTAACGTCACACATATGCAGCCTAATCCAACTGAAAATAAAATAATACCTTTTTAATTACAAAAATCTGGTATTTTAACTGTGTAGACTTTTATTGCATCGGAAAATTTAGTCCATGTTAGAGCTGCAACTAGCGATTATTCTGACGATTAATCGGTTTATCGTCAGTATAATACATTAATCGCCACATTTTTAAATTTTTCATTTAACCACTTTAACTTCACTTATAGATAAGGTTTAATATTGTACTATACAATATTAGTAATACATTAAAATGCTAGCTAATTCAATTCCTTTTGTAAATAAGAAAATAAGCATTTTATTGCCTAAAATGCAATAATAGAGTTAATTTAGTGCATTTATAGCAAAGGATGAATAATTGGATAGCAAATTGTGTTGAACAATTTATTTATTTTACAAAGTTATGATTCATGTAATGATTAATTACAGATTTGAACAGGATGAAGCTAAAACCCACTTAAGGAGTTCTGGGTGGAACAAATTTACAGACAAATAAGTTTTTTTGTATTTTTTTACAGTGCAAAAGGTATATATATATATTTTCTACTGTTTTGACTTAATTACTGATCTGGATACGTTGTTCTTTGAGTAAAGGACTTTTTAAAGTCTTTATACTTCACTTAATGATTTATCTATGTAAATTTAGATTATTTTACTAATCGATTAATCAGATTATTTGCTCTAATCCACTTAAAGAACAAAAAAAATAGCAACGTAGACTAAAAGGAGAAGCTAATTTAGTGTCTGTGTCGGGAAATACGCCTTTATTGGTGCGGCTCAGGACTCAGTAGCTCCTGTGGTGTAAACATAAAGTGATTCAGGAGAAGATTTCTGCTGTAAATCCCAGCGGACGCTGCATCCTCTCCACTTTCACTCTGTGGGTTTGAGGATTTAATCTGTGAGTTTGTCTGCTGCACCTCCACTCAGCACGACTCCGTTTAACATCGCCGTACTGCATTGACGCCTCGTTAGCGGCGGCGTCCACGTGAAGTGGTACCATGAATTAAAATAAACTGTTTGGGCTCTGGAGAAGCTCTCTTTATGTTCATCATTAACATTAAATCTGAACCTATTTGAATTAATCATCGTGAGCAAATAGCTAATGATTAAATTAGCTCAACATACATGTGAAGGGAAATTATTCATGTTGGATATGGAATATGATAAAAGGCTTTTTTCTTTTTGCTTCCACCCACTCCGCTATATAAGAATTAAATTTCTTCAACAGGCCTTGACAACCTAATTGAACATTAGTCTAATACAGAGCATTACCACAAGAGAAATGAAAGCCTGCTGTCCTTGAACACTCACAGCTTCATTGTGAACCCTACTGTCTTCTCCCGGTTATTTCGTGAAACGGCCTTCTTTCCCAAGTGGAGAGCATAATTTCGCCCTCTCTAATGACATCGAACTATTCACCAAGCTACCCATAATTGTTGGACCAGAGCTGGGAGAATAATGGTGCCAAGCTTTTCTCCTGCAGTGAGTCCCGAGTCCTCCAGGGTTGCCAGATCTGACAGTTTCCTGCCCAAAAGCAACGTAAAACCAGCGCAGTTCCCAAAAAAGCCCAAATCTCAAACTCTAATGAAATCCATATTGATAGCAGATATAGCTATGTGTATATGTAGGCCTGTCACAATAACAAAATTGGCTGGATCATAAATTATCCCAAAAATTATTGCAATAAACGATAATATTGTTCTTTTGGCACCATTTTAAAGTAATATAGCCAAATAGCAATGGTGTAATAAAGCAGGAAAACATCCTCAAATATCAAAACACCTTAAATTCTTATGAAAATTTAACACTGGAACTGGAAGAAATGATGAAAAACCAAAATAAAGAAAGAAATCAACATATAAAATGAATTATGACGTCTATGTAAACAAAACTGTCCTTCAAAAAAAGGCTTGTTGAAACTGAAGCACCAGACTGGAAACTGTCATCATCAAGTTTCGACTATGAGGCGTGTCACGATAATATTTTGCTGGAAAATAAATTGTTCCAGAAGTTATTATGATAAACGATAAAATTGCTGTTTTTAGGTCATTTTCAAGTAATATAATAGCAATGGCATAATAAAGCAAGATCTCAAAGATCAATAGACTTTAAATTCTAATGAATGTTTAACACTGGGACTGGAAGACATTTATCCAAAATAAATAAAACAGAAACAACAAATACAATGAATTGTGAGTCTCTGCAAATAAAATTGTCTGTCAAAAAAGGGCTAGTTTAGACCAACGCATCAAAAACACCAATTTTGGAAAAAGGAAAAATCATGCAAATGGATATTATTGAGATTGTTTTAACTGATCATGTTGTTTATTGTGGCAAACCTGTCATCTGCATTCAAGACATTATTATATTCTGACCAGAACCAGATCCAGTTACAAACTCGTGTTTTATTTTTCAGACATTAGCAGAATATAGAAAAAAGATTGTAATGGAAACGCAGCCAGTGAGGCCTTTGAGCCGCGGGGAGCCCATTATTTTCTAATATGCTTTTTTTTTAAATGTGAAAATTAGACGCATTCTGGATGTGGAGCTAATTCCTAATGTGTCATTCTGCATGTGTGCGACCATATTGGTGGGTTTAACCAGACCGCATGTCTTCATGCGGCCATCGCTAATGTTCTCGGCTAATACGTGTAACTCAGTGGCTCACGCTGGATGTTAATGAGCCCTGAGAAGGAAAGGAAAGGAGAGCAGCGCCGGTCTAATGAACTCATAGCTCGCCCTGCGCTGTCACTCTCCTGCTCAGCTCTGTGACCTGGACAATGCAAACGCATTGTTGCTGCGGCTTTGTGGCGTGCCAGCCCAGGCAGCCGGCGCCCCCGTCGACAGTCAATGGGCTCCCTGTAACTTAAACTTGCCGGCGGTTTCGGGGCCAGCACAGGCAGCTGTCATTCTGAGCATTGTTGGCTGTTGACAGCAGCCGCTGACGAGAGCATTCAGAAGAGAGGAGAGGCAGAAAAAGTGGTGGCTGCGCGAGTTAGACCCGAAATAATCCACAGTTTTTATCTTAACCCAAAGCGGTGAAGTTAGGCAGAGGAGGTAAACTGTTTAGACGAGGAAAAGGTCAAAAATAAACAGGTTACATATTACATCTATCAGAAAGAATGATTGGTTGTATGGTAGCATCTGAGGCTGCTATATTTATACATTTTGAAAGAAATCGTAATAAATTACAAACACAAAACACAGTGAAGATCTTCTTATGCTAGATTATAAAAACGGCAGAAACATTTCACATTTTTAAGGAAAGTTACGTATAGGACAATCACAAGAATTAAAAAATGATTGTTCATATTACATCTATCAGACAGACATGTTCGGTTGTTTGTATGACAAGATATGAGACTGAAATAAATTTAAATATGACCAAAGTGACTTATGTTGAAATTAAGGCTTAATAGTGAAAAAAAGTTTTTACAAACAAAACACAAAAGAAAAAAAAACAAAAGCAGAAATTGAATTGTTAATGCACGTCACCATGAGAAAAGCCTACTGAGTTTTCCTTAAAAAAACTTTTAAAATTTTTTAAATCACACATTTTTGACACATAAAGTTTGCAAAACAAACTTATTTGCACTTGTCAGAAATCTTTTCTTGCTATTCTAGTTTTTGTTTCTGATTCTCACATGACGTCTTGATCAGGGCCTAAAATCACAACAAAAGATTTATGATGTGTGCAAATAAATGTTTATGTTTGGTAAAAATTTGTTATTTAATTTAAAAAAAGGCTTTTAAACAAAACTTTTTTTTTTAAAGAAATCATTACAATTCCAAAAGTTTTGATTACAATTTTATTTTACTTAACTGAGGTTAGTTGTTTTTTTTTCCATTGAATAATTGGAAAACAAATTTAACTTCATACTCTGTGAACCAGACCCTAAACTAAATGTCTGGGTTGAGTTTTTTCCCCTTCATTAATGTCACTTTTATTACATTCATTATATCTATCATGGTAATTCAGGGTGAGTTATTTTTAATTCTAAATGAATATCCTTGTTGGACAATTATTTAAGTGTTATTCTCCTTCAAGATACGTTTACCTAACGCCAGAATAAATGCAATGTACATTATGCAGCAAAGGAAATTAGAAGATCGAACATATATCCATTATGGAGATGATCGGTTTTGGACGGGCGATGTGCCCCTATTGCATAAGCAATACTGAAGAATGACTGATATCATTAACGGTACAGGGGAGAAGCTTTTTCGTTATCTTGCTTTGCTAGCAAAGTCGTTAGCTAGCAGCTAGCTAATAGCACAACAACAACAGCCTAATGTCTGTCTGATAAAAATACTGAATCGATAGATGAGAACAGTTTCTCCTCACCTGACTGTCTCCTCCCACTCAGTAGTTCTTCAGAGAAAGGCAGAGGCCTGTCAGTGTCTGTTGTGTTTCATTACCTCTCTGCTTAAACCGCGACTCCGAGCTGAAGCAGAAACGATACTTCAACGTTTTCCGTCATCTGACAAGTAGCAAGTCTACTCCACTTTATTCACCAAAAACGTTTTTTTTTTAAATTCACCAAAAACTGATCTGTAATCTGGAACGTTTGCTACGTTGAGCTCTGCAGTTAGCCGCCTTATCTCTTTTTTTTAACACAATTTCTAACTATTGGTTTTTCTCCGAACCCTGTTAATAAATCAGAATGAGTGTTACACACTCCAGTCGAGCCTTGCTCTGACGCATAGGAATTAAAGAACATTGTATCCAAACCAGTAGAGTTATTTACATCATTATCCCCAAACTATCAGCACAACACAGCCACACTCAGCATTGGGTGAACATCACAGTATGTGATACATATAGAGCTATAAAACATTGGCTAATCAGGACCTACTCCTGAGGTCCCTCCTCGTCTTCTTCATCCCCCTCTTCTCCTTCCTGGTCAGGCTCCTCGGTGTAACCCTCAAACTCGCTGGATCCACTATCTCTACCGTGTGATCTGTCGTCTTACTCAACGCGAGCCCCAGGATGGCCCTCCATGCTCGACAACTCTGTCATGATGCTCGGGTGTCTTAGAACCTTCTCCTGCATACTCTTGTAGTGAGCCACTTCTTCGTCAGTAAACTCTGCGAAGAGATTTTCATCGTGTTTACTCAGCCCAGTGATGTACGCGTCTATTATACGCTTTATGACGACTCGGTATTGCGCATCGGGGATAATCCCCTTGTAATTTCCCAGCGCACCGTCCCCTAGAGCAACAAGGAGTGTGTGGGCCACAAAATGTGATGGGTTTAAAAAGTGTCGCTCTGACAGGTGGGATCGTTCCTAAACCCGTAGTATATACGTCCATCTACGGCCTCGAATGCCCGCCAGACGTTGTACCATTCTGAGGGGTAGAGACGGGCAATGATGGGCCATGGGAATTTCGGATGTTCGTGGATGGCTCTGGCGACGAGGTCGAGTGCTGTCAAGCCAGATCCTGCTGCTTGTGCGAGAACTATCCTCAGACGTATTGCCCCTTGAGGGACTTCAGAGAGCCATCTGGCCATCACCCGATGTGCGTTCACATCTGTGATGTAATGGCCAAAATTCTGATATGTTAACCCAACGTCTTCATGTCGGTACATCTGAGTGACTATGGGCATCATGGGCCGGAGCTCATTCATGATGCGATCCACCTTCTGTTTACTCAAATTTCCTCGTGTGGCGAACGCGATCAATAGAATGAACGAGCAGCGATCCCGTTCCCGGCACTCAGGACCTGCAATGATCCGGTACACGAAGTTGAGGCGCACTTCCAGGGCGGTATCCTCCACCCACTGGCCTGTGAATCGGTTATAGACACCCTCGACAATCCCTTCTTTTTCAAGCATCCTGTTGACAGCATCGAGGAACCATCCGGCCTCTCTGAGCCGCTGAACATTCCCGAGAATTCTGTCCAGCTCCTCGCGAGCTGCATCTTGGTTGAGACAGTTCTGGAAGGGAAAATTGGGTGCCAATGCCTCGGCTATCAATTGTTGACGAGCCGCAGGACCTTGGTCTCGATCCATCCTGAGAGCCGATATGATGCCAATCAGAGCCAAGTGTTTGATCCGAAATCCGTTGCCTCGCATACGGTTGATGGTAAATTCACCAAGATCGAGAAACTGAAAGATACAGGGCAAAACACCTCCTCCACGCACCATCGCAGCGAACACCGCGACGTTGTCCCCTGCACCCCAACGTCTCCGGGTCAAGCTCGATCTGTGCTCGCCCTGGTGATCTGGTGTGCCTCTTCCTGGGTCTTCGTGTCTACCGGTTTGATCTTCGGGTTTGGCTGCACCAGGTTCAGGTGCACCCAGTCGGCTCATGTCTCTGAGTCTTCCAATCAGCCCCTCAGGGCGTATGGATGGTTTTGCGGCCTGGGTTCCTCGATCTGGTTGGCCGCAGTGCGATGTCCACGTTTTTCGTGTATAGAGACGCCGTTCGACCCCACATTGATCCTAGCTGATCTACTCGTGAGACATATACTCATGAGTGTTGTGAGTGGTCATGTAGACCAGTGTTTTTCAACCTTTTTTGATTCAAGGTACACTGTTTTAATTGAAAAAATCTCGAGGCACACCACCAACCAAAAATGGAAACAAAGATACTCTAGCCAACTATATTACATTTATAGTCAGTCTCCTGAATAGGAATCAAATAAACACAAAAATGTATTTTTATCACATTTTACATTTATTTAAAATTGCACTCAACGTGTCCACTTCAAAAATACGCCTGAACAGTGCTACAACACTGTGGTGTTAAATTTAAAGAAGTTGTAAAAAACTTCAAAGTGTTTTACAAACTAATCCACAAGCATTCTTATAGCCGGAATACAGAAAATAATTCTTCTTATTCTGAAAGAAGCAATAATATTTGGGAAACATTTCACTTCATATTCACTGTTACAATATGAAGAGTTGCATGTACAAAATGTCAATATCTGTATATTTTAGCCTCCCAGAGTGAAACCTGTGAATGTTTGGATGAAAACAGCTGATTTCCTGGCAGAAATTGAAGAAAGACAAAGCTCTTCCTCTACAGCTCTGTCTCTCTCTGGTTTTAGTTTTTATAGTAGCCAGGCTGGAGAAGCTCACTTCACAGATATGTTGCGGGAAATGGACTCATGCTCTTTCCAACTACTGCTGAACTTCACTGTCTTTTCCATCACTGTCATCAGTCTTTCTAGATTCAGTGCTCTCACCGCTACCTGTAACATTCATGCATCACTAATTCTCGTTTTAATGTAAAATGCTCTGTACCTACTGCCATCTAGTGGTAAGAAAATTATTACGCCACTAGTCACTACTACAGCAGTCACTCAAAGATGGCATTATTTGCAGATAATTAATTTTCAAAAAATATTTTAAAACCAATTATCGTATTTTCCGGACTATAGAGCGAACCATACTAGCACCTTCAATTAAAAAAACAAACAAAAACTGGAAGCTAAGCTGCTCTCGGTTTTCCATAAGGACCCAGCAGAAGGCGGCGTCCTAATAAATCTGCTGCATATATTAAGGACGCAGCACTCCGTTTCCAAAGCCGAATCATTGTTTCGTTCACACCTAGTTTAAGTGCAGCGGCTCTATTTCCCTCCTGTAGTGCCAGATCGACAGCCCTCAACTTAAAAGCTTCATGATATGAGTTTGAAAACATTTCTCCATCGTGCCTGCTGCTAGCATGTGGTTGTTCTAAATGAAAATCAGCACGTTCTTCTTTGATTTACAATTTTGACTTCTAATGATTCACTTCCTGCTAGAGAGCCCCCTGGTGGTTGAAAAAAAATCCACAGAAAAGCTGAACCGGGCTGCAATCCGCATGGTTCAAAGCTTAGAAAAAAAGTAGCAGCTTATAGTCCGGAAAATACGGTACCGTAGTGAAATTGAATAATTTCCACGGCACACCTGACGATCACTCACGGTACACTAGTGTGCCGCGGAACAGTGGTTGAAAAACACTGATGTAGACAACCTGACCACATAGGGTACCGGTGCCGCTCAACCTGAGAATAAGTGGGGGTGGGGGCCTGCTTGACTACTAGAATTTTTGTGTGATCATCTGCGCTGGTAATTATACTTGTCCCTGCAAAAAACGTGTCGACATGATTGTCAATACAGTCAGGGCCGTCACGAAAGGTCCAAACTGCTTCTCCATATTCATCATCTGCACAGTATACAGAATAGAGACTGCAAGAGAGACCAGAGCGACATTGCGCTTGAACCACCACTGCACTATATCCGCCGAAATTGTCGGAGAATGAGCTGCCGGCACAAGTGCCATCATTCCTTATCTCTCCAGCAATTGTGAGAGTGCAGGTGTTTGTTCCGAGTTCTAGCCCAGTGATCTTTGCTCCGGAAAAGGTGCAAGTACGCGTTTGATGTAATTGCCTGCATTGTTCCAATCCTAGTGACATCATATGTTCGGTCACTCCATTGGGGACAGCTGACAAGTGGCTGTGCATGCCACACAGGAAGATTGACCGTGCATATTTCACCATGCAAGTTTTGACTTCGACGGGTCGGTAAAGCCTTGTTTGAAGAACGACAACATGGGACATTTCTTCGCGGACGTCTAGTTTTGGAGGTGGATCACACGGTTTGATGGCGGTCAAGTCCACCACCATGTGAGGAGCAGATTGATCTGTGCAGTCGTACGCAATCAGGGTGGCATTCTGCGACATATGAGCCCCTAGCACCAATGCACAAAACAAAAACAAAGAATTGAAACATGATGGAGGTTTTTGATGGATTTTCTCCTTAGCCGCCTCATCTCACTGCGCGAGAGGCAATTGCGTCATGCGTCACGGGCAAAAGGTCAAAGGTAACAAGGTGTTGCTTTTTTATGTTATACAAAAAAAAAGAAACAAAAAAGCAAAGAATTTTAGTACATGTTTTTATGTCAGAAGAGGGCTTAGGAAATGATAATACCAAAAAATAATAATAATAATTTGACCAAAAGAGCACTTGGGGGTAAGGAACAAAAAGGCCAGGTGCTCAAGCCCCCCCAACCCCCCCCCTCTGCACGTGCCTGCTGATACGTCATTGTGCTGCTAAACACATAACGCTGAGTGGAATGGTCTACCGCTCCAAGATGGCCGCCCTAAATCTCGTCAGCGACAATCCGACTGCTGACGAACACGGAAACCAACGCCACGTGATTCAAATAGATGGCGCTATTAAATGTAGGCACGGAACTTGTTTGCAAATTTCCACACATATATGTTGACTGTTTTAAAGTGGTTATATGCAAAACCAACAGGTAACGTGTATGTTGCTGTGTGCTGAAAGCTGTATTTGCGTATTTGTTATTCTTCCTCATAATACAGATTTTTTTTTTCTTTTTTATTGTCCACTATATGTCAAAAAACAAAATCATAATAATAAACAAGTTTCTTGGCCATTTCTGAACTTTAAAAAAGTTTGTTTACTCTAAAAATATGTATTTTTTCTTCTTGGTGGGTCTGTAGCAAACACTTACTGAAACATGACTTAAAATTAAAAATGTATTAAAAAGTGACATAAAAAGCCTTAAAGAGATCAAAACGTGATTTTTGTGTCATTCATTTTTGTCTTTACTTCCATCTATGTGATGAAAATACATTGTGAAATATCTCCTAGGCTACAAATCACCCCAGATTCAGCATAAGCAAAGCGTTAGCAATGCTGCAGCCAATTTAATCACATTTAGACACCAGTAAACATGTTTATGTGACTGGTCACTTTTTATTTATAAAATCTGACATTCCCACATCTCTTGATTTAATATTAGCAAATAAAATAAACTGTTGTGCAAAATGAAATCATGCTGTTTTTCTCATTCAAATGACTTTTTTAATCCCTGTACAAACAAAACGTGGAGAACACGAGACTTTAAAAGGCCAAAAAGGCAGAGTATGTTTTTAACAAACATTCAAACTGGAGCGCAGATCGTCTTGTTTGTGACAGTTTTCCGCTGTTGATTTAACGAACCTCACAAACAGTTTTCAAGTCCAGTGATTACGATAGTTTCTTGGCAACGCTGGAGCTTGATGACACCGAAGGATAAGATGCACGACACTCTGTGTCTTTCTTTATTTTTATTTTTCCTGGAGAGGAGTATAAATGAAGACCAGCGAGAGCAAAAAAGGGAAACCTCATAATGGGCAAAGAGCTTTAGATAGTTAGCAATCAGGATGTGAAAACCAATTACAGAAGAAAACTTAAGGGTTTTTCTTGTGAGAGCTGTAATTTCTCAGTCATCGAAGGCTTTTAGGCTCATTTTTATCACAGAAACCAGAGAAACCCATTTATCCTCCTCTTTGATTTTAGACATCAATCATTGATGTCAGACGGTGGAAAGAAATACAAATATTCTGCTTAATGTTTGTGAAATGTGAAGTAGAATTTTAAATTATACATTGAACAACTTTTGCTTCGGCTCCTTCTTAGTGGGTTTTGGACTGAGATGTGACAGGATCCGGTTGAAAGAAATGTTAGTTTTATTTATTTTTTTCTCTTTAATCTTATTTTTACCCATTGAGATTAAAACCTTTTTTCAAAGGTTTTAACTGTCACAAGTCAAGAGTGAGAAGATAATATAATAAAATGGTTTTATTTTCTTCAATAAAAAAGATAAATTTAACTATATCTTAGGCAATGTTATGATTATATATCTCAAGAAATGATCAAAGTATTTTAATAAGAACATTTGACATGTAAAGGTAGAAAAAACACAATTTTGTAATTGTGGCATTTAAGTTAAATAAGAAACACAATTAAAATCCAACGTGAATAAGTTTGTTCGTGTGATGAGTCATTAATACTCATGTTGCATCATCATCCTCCTACCACTTCCTGTCGTCTTCTTCATCATTTCCGACAGCAGTAACATCCTGTTGTTGATTATGTGACTTGCGTGTTGCGGAGAAAATGTTTCCATCGCAGTTTTTTGCGAAATTTGCTTGTTTTGATACGTTTGAAAAACCACCTCAATCCTGGCGCAAAACTGTTTTTGGAAATTTCAACGTGTCTATCATGCTAATTTATTTTTGTAATTCCAATTTGTGCAACCTCAAGGTAAATAGAAACGCAGCTACTGCAAACGAAGGTTATTATATTTAACTATAACTAACGAAATAACAAAAAATATAATAAAGTTAACTTAAATAAATAACGGTAATTAACAGGAAAACTATTAACTAACTGGAACTATATTTTGGAATTATAAAACTAAAACATACTGAAATCATAGATATAGCATCTTTTATTTTCATGTTTATGGATCTATTTATTATCCATTTGAGCTGAAACAAGCAGTTTACGTAAGCTGTCGTCAGATCTCAGCACTCCATCTCCGTTTGGCGACTTGTTCGCAAAATGGCGACAGCAAAAGTTGTGAGAAAACGCCTGTCAGTTGGTTGTTCAACAATAATTGAATACATTTTTGAAAATGGCGTCTTCTGTTGAGTGTTCATTAGCCAATCGGTGTACACATAATCACAATACTTTGACATTTTTTAATTAATAAAACAAGTAAACAAACTCTAAAAACTAATTAAAGCTAACTTAGTTAGACAAACAAAAAGTTACAATGAAATAAAACACTGCAGTGCAACAAAAAAACTAAATATTATAACTTACTGAGCTGCTTTGGACAGGTTGTTAAAATTCAGGCTGCTTTTCAGAACATTTGGCGAGTTTTTATAAATGTTTCTGAGGAAAACTCTTTTGAAATAGTTGTCATTGTGTGGCGGAAAGGCACAAAACTTTTAATAAAAGGCACTTAACTTATTTAATTTATTTTGAAATCTCTAGATTCTGTCAAACGTGAGATCGCCAATAATTAGTCATTGATTAATCAAGTGTCAGTGTTTAGTATTATAAAACAAAAATCCCAGTGCAACGTCATGATTTAAAAGGACATATCACCAGAAAAACTCAAGTTTGATTGGGAACATAATCACTACATTGTTCCCACAAATTTGGACTGGAATTGATGTGCGCCATCTTGGTAGGCCAGCGCAGCACATAGCATAGCAGAACCATGGCTTTGGCTTTGAGACCAACAAAAAGAAAGTATACTGACACTCTTTACCAAGAGAAATATTTACCAACAATGACTGCTGTGGGGATGGACTTGTATGACACGGAGAATGGAAACATGTCAGACGATGTGGCCAACCTGACTCCGATCTCCTGCTGCGATAAAGTTAACTAGCTAGTTAACATTAAGAACATGGAGATGCAAACAATCAATATTTAAACGACTTTCTAAAGGACGTACAAACTCTTAGTGCGAGTAACACGGTTCTGATGACGGGCACAGTAAATACACGTGGTAACAAACATGTAGGCTACATGTCTGTCTTAGCTAGCAGGTAAAATCTACAGCTAAGCTAATTTTGCTAGCTCGCCAGTAAGAACTACAGTAAATATCACTCGTATTTATCTTAGAATTACACAGAGGTGGGTAGAGTACTCAGAAATTGTAATTGAGTAACAGTTGTAATGTACTTACATTGTTTATCAGTTAGATAGGAACAAGGTGAGAGTGAGTTTTAAGCTTGTTGTCATAGCAACTCCATAGCAGCCAAGATGGCTGTCAGTTACAAAGTTCACAGAAGTGTAACATCACATGAGAACTGTGAATTAACCAAAGTATGGAGAAAAAAAACTACAAGTCAAAACTAAAATTCAACAATATTTCTTTCAAACAAATTCAAATGAACTAAAAACAAAAAGTCACAACAAAATGAAACCATAGTGAAAAACTCAGAACTGTAAAACTGCTTTTGGACACATTTGAATGAAACCAGTGACAAAGCATTTCCAGAACTAAGCATTTCTATAAAACATGAAAGTTTTTCTCCTCCTGAAGTAAATTTTAAATTATATATGAAGAATTTGAGGAGCTTCTTTTGCTTCGGCTCCTTTAATGGGTTTGGGACCAAACTGAAAGGTTCTGGAGAGCAGATATGAACGGGGAGGTACTGATGCAAGGATGGAGGTTGATAAAAAGCTGCGTGTGTGTGTGCGAGTGTGTGTGTGTGTGGGGGGGTGTGTGTGTGTGTGTGTGTGTGTGTGTGTGTGTAAAGAGCTCTTATCCCCCGCGCAGTAGAGCATGGAGTGCTGCACTCCCCGACCCTGCCGGTCATTTCATCTACTTCCAAATGTCACGGTGTCACAGACCTTTGTTAAAATCAGCAAGCAGGGCGATCGTGTGTGTGTGTGTGTGTGTGTGTGTAGGTGTGTGTGCGTGTGTGTGTTTGTTTCTGAGTCAGAAAAACGCAGTAACCGTGTGTTTACTGCTGCTCTAGTCGCATTAAAACCATCAAACCGAGCAAGATGGCTGCCACTAAGACGTCTCAATTAAAGAAAAAAAATTTATGAGACGTGAAATAAAAATGTAGCGAAGGAAGCAGCAGAGATGCTTCTTTATTTATTTATTTTATTCTCTATTCTTGTTCGGAAGAAACAATTGATTTTTGGCGTTAAAGGGGAAAAGGAAGGGAGGTCAGCGGAGGCGATATTAGCAGGAAATAGGTTGGGGCAGGGAACGCTGTAGGCGAGCTGCAGCTAAACAGGCTATTATCATTCATTTACAGGAGATTTCACATTCACCACACAACCTGCACAAACTGACTATTTTTATATCCAGTTGTTGTTTCTACTTTAATTTCCGTTTTTCTTCTGCTGTTTTCCTTCACTTCGTTGATTTTGTTGTTTTCCGTCCAATGTTTTTAATCTCTTTTCTTTATCGTTATTTATTTATGCTGCCTTTGCTCGTTCATTTAAATATTCATTAATTCACTTTTTTTCTGTCATTTCCTAAACTGCAAAAGCTTATCTAGTTTATAGGGCAGATATCTCAGTGTACACTTAAATGCAACTTTCTTGTTTTACATCATTAATTCATAAATATTGATTTAAAAAAAAGTACTTGTCCCAGTAAGAAATTAATTTTTTCACTTGTTAAAAGTGAAATAATCAGCCGGTGGAACGAGTATTTTTCCATCCATATTTAGGAATTATTAACTCTGTAAAAGCTCCTATTCTTCACATTGTATTTCTATTCTGTACATATATCTATTTACTATATTTATAACTGTTTACTCATCTCTCATGACAATTTATTTTAGTCACATGATTTTATTCATAGTTATTTTATCTTTTTTGAGTGCCAAATTATCGCTGCAGGAATAAAATGATAAATAAAATTCTTGAATCCTTGAAATGTCTTTTTATAAGTGACATAATCTGCCTTCATAATATTTATAGTCATTATTAAGGAAAGATGGACTGAAAACAAGCTACTATTAAAAGTTATTTGCAAGTTAGTTTTGTCTTATTTGAAGTGTAATAAAATATTTGAACTGGAAACTACAGATTTTGCATTGAGTGCTTTTTTTCTTTTGTTTAGTGTCAATAATTTCTTAATATTGATGAAAAAATCAACATTCTAGTGGCAGATTATTCCTTCCTTAAATCAAATTTTCCTTCCAGTTCTTGTTTCAACACCATATTTTTTGCTCTTTCGTATTTGTTTTCATTTCCTTCCCTCCTTTTCTTGACCTCACCTTTTCCTTTTCCCTCTTTATCCTGCAGAGATCCGGTTTTATTGGCACAGCTTTGGAGAACCAATACCAGCAGATTAAACCGCTGTCCTTTTTTCCTCTCCTTGTTTTTATTAAAGCACCGCGGCTCAGACCGGACCTGCGTTTATGCGTCTGATCGCACGTGCGTTGCAGTAATCGCCGCATTATTATTATCACACTCTCCTAAATTAATTCATCTCTCCCTCTGTACAGTTCGCCGGCGTTCGCATCAACAAATGCAGATCCCATGTGCCTTAATGTCCCTGGATGTTTACACCGTGTGATGACTGAATGAAGAAACTGTGATTCATGTAATGAATGCGATGAAATAAAGTGCAAACACATTTAGTCGTCATAAGGTGCCGAGTGCGTTTGTTTACGTGTTTATGTGATTAGAAGCACTAATCGCTTCCACTCGCTCTCATGTTTGCTCTTATTGTTTCATTTTCAGATCCAGTTTTTTTCTCCGCAGGTGAAAACTGACTAGTGTGACACGTTGTGGAAGACTAGTGATTTTGTTGTTGTAAATTAACATTTTGAGACAACAAGTCACAGTCTACCTCAGTGTTTCCCACCCAAACGTCCATTTTTCCCATTCAGTTTATGTCTCTTTTCTTCCTGCTAACTGCATCTATATAATTATAATCAGCCCCCTGCATTTGTCACGTCTGCCTTGAATCCCCCCGTTTTCATAAGTAACGTGTGTTTACTGGTGGCTGAGAACATCTTAATAACGATTTCTTCCATCAGTAGGAGTCTGAAAGCGTTTCTCCGCCCACTCCTCCACAAAGAAGATGATCGCTTCAGAAACCGACGGATGAAATCGCTGCGGCTTCAAAATGTTCTCTCACATCCAACCATCATTAGGCTGGTTTTCATTTGGCTCTTCACCCTGGGTGCCACTGCGTTAGGGGATAACATGAAAATCACAAAAATGTCTTCTGTTGTTTATTTACATGTTGAGATTAAAACTGACAATTTCACTCCTTTTTTAAAAAAACAAATTTAAAGCTACCAGTCAGACTCACTTTTGTTATAGTTTATCACCTTTAACAGCATATCCTGGTCAGTTTGTATTACTTTTGTTAATTCATTAAAAATGATTTAGTCAATATAAAAACGATAATTCCTAAAACAAGCTTTCACATGCATGTGTCGCTGATGACATCACAAAAGGCACACAGCAACAGATCAGAGTTTAAAACCTGTTTTGAATTTAGCCATAAATCAATTTGATTAATTAATCATATTTTCTGTTTTTGAAGGTTTAATTTTTGGAAAACCTGAGATTTAACTGGCGATTAAGCACACAAACCAGTTATCCCAGTGAAATAATTTTAGATTCTCGATGGATCCAAAATAAGTAAAACTAAATAAATGTTCACAACCTGATTGAAAAATATCTATTTTACTAATAATTAATAAGCTAATGGCAGGTTTATCCTGCCTAGATGAGTGTTAGCATGTGATAGCATAAACTACAAAATGTCTGAAGGCACAAACAAGTAGAGGTTTAAAACAAGTTTACAAGTAAAAAAATGGAAATTTAGTTTAACGCCTCAAAAATGCTTTAAAAGGTAAAATGTCAAAAACTTGCAATAGAAACTATTTATCTGCTGTTACTGAATGAATTTGGGAAAAAAAAAGAAAAACGCAGCCAAATTTGAGCTAACATTATTGTTAGTGTCTGATATATTAAAAAAACTAATATTGTTGGGAAAATCTTTGGGATTTTTGGGAAAATAAATGCTATTTTGTAAAATTAGTGTTGAAATATCGCCCCCTACTGGCAGCTAACGGGTAAGTTTGTGTTTCTGTGTGTTTCTGCTTGTAAAATTGCCAAATATATATAAATATTCCAAAAATAGAGAAGAAAAAAGCTTGTTGATCAAATCAAGTTTCCCATCTGATCTAATAAAATCTCTGTAAATCAACATGACTGTCATAAACTGTTAAACACTTTCAATAAAGAACTTTCTTAATCTCCTATGACTTATCTGTATTTATTTATTCTCTTCTGTTTGATTTATGTTAATTAGCTAAAGGTATAACATTTCCATAATAATAGAAGATGTTATTTACGTGTAATGGACCTTGAATTTGTAGTTTTAGTAAAGTTTTTAGATTACTAAAAAAAAAATTCTCCTGTTTTTGTCTATATGTGAAAGATCTGAACGCAGGAATAAGTAAGTACTCCAATAAAATAAAGATAAAAGATTATAATTTTGCTTTAAGAAATTGTATTGATAGGATAGTTTGGCTGAGTTTTAGGATTCAGGTAACTTCCTTGACTAAATAGATAATTAGGAAATGCCTTGTCCTTCCGAAAAAAAAAAATTCCCCTCTATGAACAAAAAAGCCCTGAAGTCGTTTTTTTTTTTTTTTTCTTCCTTTCTGGGACAAAAAAGTCCTTCTGAATTGTATTTATTTTTTTGTCCTCCAGAACAAAATGTCCTTCTGATCTTTTTCTGACATTGTATTTATTGTGTTTGGCTCAAGATATAAAGTGAGATAAAAGAAATAAAAAAAAATCTCACTCTAATGCAACCCGCAGTGTGATGTGCCGCACTTGGTGCCCTTTTTTCCACTTGAGCACATGACCCTTGAATATTCTGTATACGCCACTGTTAAAAATGTCCTAAAATTATGAACTTTTTCAGGGTTTAATTAATGTTTTTGTACTACACCACCACAAATTATTGATTTCCAGGTCGCTTTGTTTGTATTTAAATAAAATTCCTGATAAAAAATAAGTTTTGTTCTTGTCGGTAAATGTGAAACAGCTCGCAGGAAGTTTCCTCCAGACGCTTGATTGCTGCTCGACGTTGGATGCCGCAGACCTGCGTGGCGGGGGGAAAGTCAGATCGTGTTTGCCGGCGGCGTGACTTGTTTACGATTGGCGCTGTGTACATTTCTCACCTGTATACCTGGAAATAAAAGCGAGAGCCATGCAGGCCGAGCTGATTAATGCGCATATTCCGCCCCATTGTACGTCTCAGCCAGACTCCGACTGCGGCAATCAATTCAATCAGCGGCGCTTATGAAGCCATTACAATCTGGCTGAGAGCAGGCGGGGGCTGCATCCTTCCATTGGCCTCCCAGTAATTACTGTTTAGGCAAAAAGGGATGGATGGAGGGATAGACTAATAAAACACATCCCTAATGACTCGCATGTGACTATGAATATGCATCGTCTGGGCGGTAAAGTGTGGGTGTTGTGATGTTTACAACCCCTGACCTGAGAAGATGTTTACTGCTTGGTTTTAACCCTCCGGCGTCCATCTTTGAGGCGCAGAAATCACATTTTAATATGGTTTCTTATGAGAAATGCAAACAATAAAAGTACAAATTAAAAGCAAGCAGAGGATTTAATGAAATTTGGTTTCTTTCGCCTCAGTTCGTTGCACCGGATTCCTGGAAATTTAAAAACCATCAACTTCAGCAGTCAAAAGAATAAAGTACTGTAAGAATACAGTGGTAGTTTTAACAGAATAAAGTCAAAGGAATATGCAGCAATAACGTATTTAAAAGAATAAAGTAATAGAAATGTGAGAGTAAAGTCGTAATAATACGAAAATAAGTAATATGACATGAAAGTAAGATTGTGAAGGTAAAGTAATGAGAACAAAGTTATAATATTAGGAGTATAAAGTCGTAATATTACAAAAATAAAGTATTAATAATGCGAGAACAGTTAATTATTAGAATGAAGTAAAAATATTACACGAATAAACTTGTAAAAGTTTTCTAGTTGTAACTGTAGAATATTTATCAGTTTAATCCAAAAATGTAGGTTTTTTGGTTGAAATGTACTTATCTTCAGATTCCATACATATATATTTAACTCCTTCATATTTTAAAACCTAATCAGCTTAAAAGGACTTTGTGTTGCTAAAAAAAACTATTTTCAGTTTTAGAAATAAAACTTAGGGACTCCAACAGGAAGTGATCAGAAACGAAACGGAAGATAAACGTTTTGTTTGGAAGATTTGCAGCTCTTTTCTGCCCCCTGCTGTCGACAAAATGTCATTTCAGTCAATCAGCAACTTCAGTTATTTCCTCTCCTGCAAAATTTATGGGGGAAAATTATTATTTTTTTAATCTGCAGCAGTGAAATCTCACTGAGCAGGAAAACCCAACCTTTAATTCAATTAATCACAACGTTTTTTCTTTACAAAAATGTAATTTTAGTTTAATCACAGAGACATTCTAGTTGATTCTGGTTATCAATCAAATATATATTTAAAAAAATAAAATTTACTTGGTGAATTTTTATGCAGCAAATAAAAACAGGACACAATTCATATGCATATGGATGTATTTTAATAAAAATAATTCTGTCAAAATTAAACAGAATACAATATTTATCTTTAAACATGTTTCCAATACTTTTTTTTTTTTTTACAATTATCATTTTTCCTTTTTTTATTGTTTTAAAGTTTTTAAAGTCATGCTAAGTAGATAATAATTCATTTCACAATGTTTTTTTTTTATTTTTAAATTTTTTTTTCTTTTATTTTTTTTACATTTTTTATATATTTAGGTAAAACTCAAAAGTCTCCCCCCAAGAAATAAAAACAAAATAAAATGAAGGTAGAAGTCATTTGTGCATCACTCGTCTGCATGGTCAGCACGGAGGGGAGGACAGAGGTCAGAGGTCAAACTGAGGAAGGCGAAGTGAACCTCAAGCTTTGCTTTTAAATAAAAACAGGAACAGATAAGAGGCTGAAATCACATTTTTGTGTTTTAATACCTACTTGAACATTTAAGGAAGCCTAACATAACGGATTACTTTGGATCTTTGAAGTGAGGTTCTCTAATCTGGATTATTACTGCAGTACATTCAGATGGGAGGAACCAGATTAGAGCTGAGCAATAAACTCTCATTTCTTCATACCGGATCTGATTTTCCAAAAATTCGATTGATTAAATTGATTTTTCGCTCAACTCCAGAGGAAAGCTAACAGTCTTTGGCTTCTCACTGATGTAAAATTATCAGATTATCACCCACTGGTATCCTCGTTTTTAAAGGCCAAATTTAGTATAAATATCAAAATAATTGCACAGTAATGCTTTAGAGAGAAAAAGCCTGTTGATGCATATTTCACACACACCAAATATTGCATTTAAAAGACATGTTTTCTACTTTTTTATTGAAGAAATTTAGACTTTTTGCTGTTTGGTGTTGCATATGAAGCTACAATAGACATGGAGTTTGAAATAACTGAAAATAATTCCTAATTGTTTTTATGTTCAACTAATTTTCTACTTGCAGCACAAATCTGTTGAAAATGAGCAAAATACCTTTTTCAAATATAGTTTTCCGTCAGTGTTTTGGCCTCTGTGACAGGAAGTGTTGGGTTATGAATTTTCTTCACTTTCCAAAACAATAATAAGGTACTAATAGGTCTGAGACAATGTAAACCGCAGGTGTCCAAAGTGTGGCCCACGGGCCATTAGTGGCACTTGAAATGATTTTGTTCGGCCCCTGACCACAAGTCAGGAATGGTGAAAATATGGCTGACAAAATAGAAAACGATGGATGGGTAATTGTCTGGTTTTCTTTTAGTAATGCAACAGTCCAAAGCCCTTTTTTTTACATCAAGATTAAAAATCACAAACTAATTTTTTGGATCTTTCATTTAATTAATTTTGTGGGTTGCCAGAAATTTAAAGAGTTTGGGGCCAAAAGTTGGACACCACTAATGTAAAACAAACAATCTAATTCATTATAGAGAGTTATCACCCACTAATATCGCATAATAAAATAATCTCCAAACACGACATCCAACATCTGAAGATCCAACTAAGCTCAAACTTGAGATGAATTTAAGGTCAGAATTAATTTAAAGGTAGAATGTGCAGGTTAATCTGGATTATCTCTCTGCTTTGATTTATTCAAATTGGATTAAAAAATATCACAATAAATGAATTTTTGCATCTTTAATTAATTTTGTGGCCCCCCAGTAGTTTAAACTTTCTAGTTTTGTGACTCTGGGCAAAAAATGTGAATATTACTGATGTAAACAAAATAATTTATTAAGTATAGAGAATTATCACCTGATAATATAATAAACCTGCTGTATAATGAAGCTAAAATGAGGTACAACAAGGGTCTCACTGTTATTTCATCAAATTCAGTTTGCTTAAGTAAGGTACTGACTGTTAACAGCTACTCCACTGAACCCCACTTCAGGAGATCCAAAAAGCTCAAACTGGAGGTGAATTGAAACTCACAAACCAACGTAATCTGGATTATCTCTCTGCTTTGTTGACTCTGAAACAGGAAGTGGAGGAAAATCTTGTTAGCGAGCGCGCAGAGGAGGAAAACTTTCATCTTATTGCACAGAAATCGAGCTGAACTCTGGAACAAAAGGCTGGTGAAAGAAAGGCTGCGGTTTAATCATCACAAAGTGCACCTTAAAATTACAGGCTTCCCTGTTTGTCACATGATTTCACCTCTTTATTTGAAGCTCTAGCTGCGACTGCAGGAGCACACAGCGGGTCAGAGTGTGGAGGGGGGAAAGCGAAGCCTGCGGTAATGAAACTCGACTTTCCGACGTGCGCACACTGTGCTTGTTAGCCGGCTTTTGATACTGATTTTCTTTATGCTCATAATAGAGTAGGACTCGGCCCCGAGGGCAGGTGTCGCAGGTGCAGCGGGGATCAGCGCCGCCACCTGCAACCACCTCTCTGATTGGCCGGTGCGGCGCTTGTTACAGTGAAATTAAGGCTGCGACACCTCTCTGCTCCCGGTTAGCGATCGCCGCCGCGGAGGACCTTCAATTATGTTTTCTGAACACGGCTGATGTTCTTTTTCTTGTTTTTCTGGGAAAGTTTTCAGGAATATTACATTAGCTTTAATCAGAAACAACAGCCGGGGTTTAATGCTTTTTTATTTCTAACTTTGGGGGATAATTTTTCCAGCTAACGAGGGGAAAGTTTCACAGACTTGGTTCCCGCCGTACTTTTATTAAACATCAGAAGTTGAAAAATAACAGATTTATTTTTCTAAATAATGACACAATAAAGCAACTGCTGAGATATTTTTTTTGAAGACTTTGAAATGTGCCAGGCTTTCCTTGAATCTTTGAATGTTATAACTTTCTGAAAAGAAAAATCACATTTTTAGATATAAAAACGCCATTTTTCCCTCTGCTACGCTGTTTCATTTAACTAAATAATTTACATTTTAACTGTAAAAATGCCGCCGGTATGAGAGCCCCAGGGAGAAAATGATTCTTAGTCCAAATGAGACAAAAACTGAGCGGCTTCACTGCAGTAACTGGATTACAAAGAAGCAAGGAGGGGGAAGCATCATGCTGCGGGGTCTGGAAATGTTTGAATTATAATTAAAAGGATCATTTTTTATCATAAAGAGGCTCTAAAAAAACATGATGGCAAAAAAAACATGTGACTGAGTTTTAATTTGCTTAAAAAGCATAATTTAGTCATTTATGAAGAATTTATTTCTTGTTTTTGATGATCTATTGAAATTATCCGAGATGATAAAGCAACAAAGCAACTGCAGTGATTTTTAAAAACAAGATTTAAAACTTTAAACGTCCAAAAGAAGATTTAGAAAGTAGCCAAACTTTCACTGAATCGTTGAGTTTTACATGAAAAAACAATTTCTTCCTCTGCTGGGCTGAGTCGGTATTGGTATTTTTCGTAAATTAAACTAAATAATTTAAATTTTATCGCTATTTTAGTGCGATAAAATGAGACAAAGACGGTTTCACTGCAATAACAGAGGGGAAGCATGATGCTGTGGGGCCTGGAAATGAATTATAAAGCTGAAATTAGCTGATTTATTTGTTAATTAAAGCCAGTAGGAATAATTTTGACCCAATGTTAATTAAACATGTTTTAACTTTGTTAAATTCATGTTTCTAAAACGTATCGCTGTTTGCAGTAAAATCCAGATGAAATAAATCGCTAAAAGCTCATTTTTACGTTGCTCAGCATTTAAAGCTCGTCCGGTTCGGGTTGAATTATTTCTGGTTCTTACGGGTTCTGGTTCTGGTTCTGAAAGATCTGGGAGAACAGAAACAACAAAACCGACGACAGGAATTGAAGTCCAACCGTTACAGCAAAAGAAAATAACAATACTAGTAAAATAAAAAAAAGGGGGGGAATATGATTAGTTTGTCCAGGATGAGCACAACAAACTGACAAAATACTAAAAAAACAAAAACAAAACAAAAAAACGGCTAAATAAACTGAATAATAATAATAATAATAATATTTAAATAGTGTCACACATTTATTAAATCTGATAATACTAAATTAAATAGGAAGCCTCCTTCCCTTCTCTTCTCTGATCCAATCAGACGCATGCTCGCCTCTTCGTCACCATGGCAACGACCAGCTGGACATCTCAGTGCTGCTCAGCAGTTACCTGACGACAGACAGGTCCAGGTAACGGTTCAGGTGAGGTCTGGATTTTCATGTTTGTATGTTGGTTTGTTTCTGGAGGTTCTGCTCACCTGACCGGGTCGGGTCGGGGCGGGGGAAGGGGGGCGGGGCTAGTGCAAAAAGTTGTCTATCCTGGCGAAGGAGCAGGAACCGGACCGGACCCGGGCCATGAGCTGGACGCACTCGGTGGCCTGGCCCAGCGCCAGCATCAGCGGCGGCTGCTTGGGGAGGTTCTGGGATTCTGGACGGGAAGTTTTGTTCATTTAAACGCTTTCTGAGCTGCTAAAGTCAGAAACTGAAAACAAGTTAATAAACAGTAGATTTTGTTTATTTACATGACTTAATATCTGCTTATTTGATACATTTATTACTTTTCAATTCAGCTTAAAAATGTAACAGTTTAGGTTTATTTGTATAAACCTTTTATTTTTATGCATCTTGATTTTTATTGTTTTTGTTTTTAAGTTCTAATTTTTCTTTCAAATATTAAAATTAAACAAATTAGACTGTAAAAATAATAGAGTGAAAACTAAAATAAATAAAAAAACTGTGATGACAATTTATTTATATAATCTTAATTTGGATGTTTAAATCTAAATAACTTAAAATATGACTGTAGTAGTAATGAGAGTAATCATAATTATTGATAATATAATGAATAATAGTGAATAACACAATTAATATTATTTTGACTATTACTTTAATTATTATTAAGATTATTATTATTATAACAATTATATTACAATAATAAAACAATTATTCTTATAACAATATATATTATTATTGATATGACATTAATAATAAATATTATTATTACATTAATATCATTAATAATATTTCATATTAAATGACTACATGAGTAAATAAAATATTTATTATTACTACTTAATATTATTCAGTAACAACAACAATAATAATAATAATAATAATAATAATAATAATAATAATAATATTACAACTACCACCATCATTAGAGTTGTTGTTATTCATAATTAAAATAAAAACAATAAATTCATAATATTTCAATAAAAAAATGTAAACAAGCACCAACATTACTAAATATTAACGTTTTGGCTCATTTTATTTTCAATTAACCTAATTTAATACAATTTATTTTTTAGGTTTAGAGAAATTGTAAAATAAATTAAAGTATTTGATAAAAAAAAAAGAAAAAAAACAAACATTGAGCTGCATCAAAACTGCTGTGAATTTAAACTGATTGTTTACCCAGAATGGCGCTGTTAAGAGCGGAGCAGAGCGACTCTCTCTGCGTGGGGTCCAACTGCTGGCCCACCGGGCAGTTCCAGGGGTCCGAGTACGCCAGCAGGCTGAACGCATCCTACACACACACACAGAGAAAGAGAGGGCGATCGATCACAGCTGAATTTGTCTGCATGTGGCATCAAGCAGATTTATTTTGTTTCATTTCCTCATTAAATCAACATGTTTACCTCCTCTCTCCTGATTGGCTCCTTCAATTAGAGATGTAGCCAATCAGCTCTCATCATGAAAGATTTTAAAGTCCGACATTTTTCTTCATTTCAACATGAAGCAGTTTTTGTTCATGTTGCAGGATGTAATATGAATTTAAAATAATAGATGTTTTCATGTTTTAAGCGTTTTTATCGTTTTGTTTCAGGGTCAGCTGAGACCCCTAGTGGTGAAAACAAGTCATAACACCACGATGAGACACTATTGGTTCACTTTGACCACCAGTCAACATTATTCCTGCATGACTGAGAAGTTTATTCTTTATTTAGCTCATTTCATAAATCAACTGGTTAAAAAAAATACCTTCAAAATCATTTATTTAAATTCACAAAAACATGAAGGGGAAACACTTTTGAACATCTTGTAAAACTAATTTTTTACTGAGCCACAGCAGTTTGATTCATTTGTATATTTAAGTATTTTTATTTACACATGGTAACTGATTTCAGATTGTTTTTGTTGGCCAAAATTAGTGTGCATTTAAATTTATTTAGCTACAAATATATTTAAATACATTTACATGTATTTATCCATAGACACATTTAAATGCAATCCTATTAAATAAATCTATAATGTGATTTTGCAAGTATTAATATTTTTTTATTCTAGTGAAAGGAAACGTTAAAGGAAAGCGAAAAGGATGGGACGAGCTAAAACATATTTAGTTTTGAAGTGACATATTTGTTTGGCCAAATAAAATATTTAGAAAAGCAAAAAACGTTGAATATTATTATTGGGGTATATAAAAATATATTGTGATATAATTTTTTTTGTCAGCATCTCCCATCTCTAAGGAGACATGTTCTATTTAACCACAGCAGTTTGTTTCATTTGTGTATTTAAGTATTTTTATTTATACTTTGTAACTGATTTTGGCCAAAATTAGTCTGAATTTATATTTATTTATCCATTTGACCTTTTCTGTGACACACAAAACGTATTCTGTTATTTCGTAAATATTTACATGTATTTTTTTTATCCCAGTAACTATTTGTGAATTTAAAAAAAGTATAATTTGAAGTTACATATTGTCACTTTCCTAACATATTGGCCTAAATCACTTTTTGATGATTTAGGTTTAAAACAAAAACACACAAGAAAAAGCAGAAAATGTGGAGTATGTGTTGTGATCTTATTATTTGTCAGTAAAAAAAGGTAAAGGTGAGTTTCTGCAGGTGGGTTACCTGTAACATCTTCTTGTGCGTGGTGTTGGTGCCGTAGTCGTGGCACAGCTGTTCGCTGAGCGCCTGCAGCTCCCGTCCAAACTGGATCATCCTCTCTGTGGCCGCCTGGTTCCCCCCACACAGCTGCTTGCTGCTCCTGCGGCCCTTGTCTGCATACGACATGCAATGATTTCAGTAATCCATTAATTTATCAGCTATCCATCCTTCCATCCATCCATTTTCTTTACACCCTTGTCCCTCAGTGGGTCAGGAGGTGCTGGTGCCTCTCCAGCTAGCGTACCGGGCGAGAGGCGGGGTCACCTGGACAGGTCGCCAGTCTGTCGCAGGGCAACACAGAGACAGACAACCATGCACACACACACACACACACTCACACCTAGGGACAATTAACCTGACAGTCATGTTTCTGGACTGTGGGAGGAAACCGGAGTACCTGGAGAAAACCCACCATGCACAGGGAGAACATGGAGACTCCATGCAGAACTGTTACTGTTACTCCGACAATTAATCAATCAATCAGATTTTTTTTTAAATAAAAATAATCGGCACATTCTGCAGATTTTTCCTTAGTTTTTTGTATTTTTAATTGTTGCGTTTAAGTTTATTATTTCTACGATAAATATTGATTAACTGTTTTTGTTTTTCATTTTTTATATTTGAATCTATCAAAGAATGAGGTGACACTACACGGATAAAACCACAAAAGGCAAAATTGCTAGACTTAGTAAATATTACAGTGAAAACAAAACCAAAACAACAATGACAACAAGTTTCTATCATTTTAACTTGAGTGTTTATGTTTGAATGATTCAACATATAGCAGCAGTGTTAAGGGCTTAACTACTGATTTTTTTATTTGTCTACTCCAGTCAATGATTATTCGATTACTAAATTAGCTGACAGTTGTTTAAATGTTCCAGCCTTGAAGCACTACATGTTCCTGCTGCAGAAAACACCCAGGATGCCATGAGGAGGCGTGTTTCTTTGACCTGTGACCCCGTTGCAGATGCTGTTGTCGTCGGGCTGCAGGATCTCTTCATGTCGGTACGTGCCGTTCATGATCCGCGCCGACGAGCCGTCCACCACGCCGTTGGTGTAATGCTCCGCCTCGATCTCCATCTCGCTGTCGCTGGCACAAACACAAACAAATCCAGGGTTAAAACGATGAGTTTGTTAAAGACAACAGGAATTAACTGGAAAATTGTTTGCAGTTAACAATTAAAGGCCCTAAGACTCAGTCTAGTAACAAATATCCCGATTAGATTCACAAAACAATAGGGCTGTGTAATAATATCGATTTTGCGATATATATCGATATTTTCTTTCCTAGAAAGAAATCGATATTAATTCGCAAGTATCGTAACATCCAACTGTCATCTGGCTCACTCACTGCTTGCTTCGCCGAGAGAGTGATTAGGTCATCAGGTTTAGTGATTCCTTCAGATGTTAAGTGTCAAGGTTAAAAAGGTATCAAACTATTCAGAGCAGGTACTTGGTGAACTTTATTTACTTTACAAATGCATGTAAGCTACAGTTTGTACTGTTTCAATTAAAAGAAACATGTTTTCTCACCACTTCTCTGATTCATTTTGTCCAGCTGTCGACTTTAAGTCTGTGTCCATGTCCAACCAGAGCCAGGTATTGTGTAGTTGGTGCTTTTAATCAGTTTTCAGTTAAATTAATTCAATCCAACTCTATAACAGTCACAAAATGTCACCAAAATCACTCTGTGTCTCTAAAATCTTTCAGAAAAGATTTTCTGAAATCTTTTCTGAAAGATTTACAGCAAGAACCAGGAGCTTGTTTTGAGTCAATAATTCCTTAATTTTGATGAAAAAGTTCTAGTTGAACTGGTAGATTATTTAACTTAGGACATGTGAAAAATTGTTATAAGTGAAATAATCTGACAGTGGAACTAACAGTTTTTGCACAAACGCAGCACAAATATTTGACGGCAAATTTGTCTGAGTTGAATCATGTGGGGTTGGCGTTGATGGACATTTTGACCTTTAAACTTTCATTAATATCTTCAAAAGGAAAAGCAGCACAAAACAAATCTTGCTGCGTAAACACAACCAAGTTGATTCGCCCCAATTTTGTCTGATTTGAAGACCTTTCATGATCTCTGGAAATATATCTTTAAGACCACAAACAAACATTTGTGCTGCACAAATGTAGCACAAATATTTGACAACAATTTTGTTGGATCTGAAGAAGTTGAGGCGTCAAACATCATGCAGGTGTCTTCTCCAAAGGTTTTCGTTGGGAAAAGATTTTTTAAATATGAACAAGAATCAAAAATCAGACGTTTTATGTCCACAGGCGTTTAAACGTCTTCCTACCTGGTTTCCTGGTTGCTGTTGGCGCTGTGCGGCTGGCTCTTGGTGGAGTCGGAGGAGTTGGACTCGGAGTAGTTTATGGAGGACGGGGAGGAGGAGCTGGATGAGGAGGTGGAGGAGGAGGCGCTCGGGTATTTGATGCTGCTGCCGCCGTGAACCTTCGCCTTGTTGGGCGGGGCGACGCCGTTACTGCAGGTGGGGCTTTCCGCTCCTATTGGGAGGCAGAAACAGGTTCTCTCAGCGCCCTGTCAGTGTGTGTGACTGTGTGTGTGTTTTTTCGTACCTCCACTGTGGACGTGCGTGCCGCTGGCGGCGTGCCGCGGGCTGAGGTTGGGGGAGCCGGGGTAACTGTCCTGGGACTTTGGGGAGCGAACCGTCAGGCAGCGAACTTCGCTGTCCGTCCCGTTCACCATTTCCACGAACTGCCGACACCTGCAGGGAACTGGGGTTACTGGTTGTACTGGGATTTTACAAATCGATTTTATTGATTAATCTAATTTTTGGTTTATGAAGATTTAATTTATGAAAAATCAGTTTTTTATTTTTCACCAATGCATTTGTTGGGTTTCTATAGTTCAGAGTGATGTCAGCACACTCAGGGCAGCCATCTTGTTTTTCTGCTTCTGTTTATCTGGATTTGAATTCAGGTCAGCGCTACGATGGAATAATAGGAAAACTACTAAAACTATGATTTTATTACAATAATAGAGTCACAGTATAAAAGGAATACAGTCGCACGACAATAAATTCAAAATAATACAAAATAATCCCTTGTATACAACTTATACAGGCGATAATTGGAATAAAAGGAACTATTGGAAAATATTTTCTGTGATTTGTGATTTCTTTTTTCAAAGGAAAGTGAAACAAAAATAAAAAGCGATTAAAATTGGAAATCTGGGTGAGCTGTGGTGGCACAGGGGTTCAGCACAGTCCACATATGGAGGCCTTAGTCCTCGACGTGGCCATCGCAGGTTCGATTCCTTTGCCACATGTCTTCCCCTTCTCTCATTACCCACTTTCCTGTCAACTAACTATCAAATAAAGGCCACTAGAGCCGATAAAACCTTTAAGAACTCAGAAATCTGAGATTTTATTTTCCAGCCGCAGCTGCAGCTGGGAGCGGACTTACTTCAACATGAAGAGCAGGTTGGGGTTGCGTTCCAGCAGACCCGGGTAGAGCTGCTGGGTGGCGTCGATGGCTTCACCGACCCGACCCGCCAGAACCAGCTTCTGTATTCCTGCAGAACAGAGCTGATGTTCAGACAGGAACCGAGATGGAGGCTCACGCAGCTGGACGATTCACTCACTCTGCCTGTTCTTTATAGACGTCTGGTCCTCCTGTATCGTGGTCTCTGTGGCTCTGGCAAACGCTGTTGCAGTCGCACAATACCCATGATGCACCAGGTAGCTGGACACCATGCTGAACACAGCAGAGGAAAATATGCTTTGATTTACAAAACAAAGCACCATTGTCTGCTAATGCGAAAACGCTATACAACCAATGCTAGTCATCGTTGGCTAGAAGTTTTTTTGTCCTCCAGCAGGGAAGTCATGTTGCAACGTGTCTAAAAGAACAGGATTCATCTAATTTTGAGTGATTCCCTTACTTCTGCAGGACGGCCTGCCACTCCCCCAGCCGCTCGCCGATCGGGAAGCTGGTGATCATCCCGTGGATCTTCGCCCGCCACTCGCTCATGTAGTCCTCGATGTCGAAGACGAACGGCTGCTGGCCAAAGTTGGCGTCGACGATCTCTCCGGGCGTCTGGAGCCCCACGGTGGGGTACAGGTTGGGCTGGGAGAGATTCACACAACAATCAGACTTTAGTAGATAAATAAAATACCAAACTGCATGAGGATACTGAGATTGTCCCTATTTTAACAGCGTTGTTGTTTCAGGAAACACAACAATTCGCTGCTAGATCTACTCTAGCAGCAAATATTCACTGAATCTCAAAGATAATCCTGCAACTTTTCTCCACCAACAACAATGCTACTGCAGTACAGACAGCGTCTGCACTAGCATGTAGCATATGAGAGGTTTCTGCACCTCTAACATCAGATTTGCTGCTGAGGAACGAAAGAAATAACAATAATAAGATGGAGAAAGACTTAAAGAGCAAAGAAAAAGAAAAATGAATGAAAACAAGAGAACCAAAAAGTGGAAGTAAGAGAAAGAAAGAGAAACAGAGCAAAAGAAGTAAGAAAAAGGGTAAAGAGAAAGAAATAAAAAGTAAAATAACATGAGTGACAGAAAGAGCAAAAGCAAGAGTGAAAGAGAAAGAGTGAAAGAAAGAAAGTAAAAGAATGTAAGGATGAAAGACAAGGCAAAAGAAAAAGCAAAAGAAAAAGCATAAGTTTTTAGTAACAAAAGAGAAAAGAAAGTAAGCAAAAGAAAGAGGAAAAAGTCAAAGAGGAAGAGCAGAAAAAGAAAACAGAGCAAGAGTGAAAGAAATTCAAAAGACAGACAGAAAGAAAAGAAAACAAAAGAGGGCAAAAAATAAGCAAAATAACAAAAGAGAAAAAAGTTTCAAAATTGAAAGAGCGAAAGAAAAAAAAGCCAAATAAAAGTACAAGAAAGAGAGCAAAACCGCAAATGAAAAAGCAAAAGAGGAAAAAAGAGAGACAAAGAGAGAGAGAGAGAGAGAGAGAGAGAGAGAGAGAGAGAGAGAGAGTGAAACAAAAAAACTGAAGGAGTGAAGATCTGGAAATCTTTTCTGTATTTCTCCAGCTTTTAGGAATCTTGCATTCTTCACATTAAATCCCTGCAACATCAAACCAGAGAAGAAGAGCGCGGCGGGAGCTGATTGGCTACGATACTCACAGGAAGGTCCGTGAAGGCAACACCTGCGGGAACAAAGCAGAGGAATCAGTAAGAAACTCGGACACGGCACCACGACGTCACGTCGCTAAACCGCCACGACGTCACGTCGCTACGCCACCACGACGTCACGTCGCTACGCGAGCGACAAACCTAGGCTGATGCCGTTCTTGGTGTAGAAGCAGGTGTTGTTGATGAGGTTGACGCAGCAGCCAATCACGTCGCCTGTGGTGAACGTCGGCCCGTACGGCTGGCCGGTCCCAGAGGAGCAGAATGAGTGGCCGTCGTCGCCGTGGTAACCGTACGAGTGCTTGTCCCATCCTGAAGAAGAGGAGGAAGACGAGGATCAGATTTTACACTTTGGAGTCCAACAGCAGGAGGAAGAGGAGGCAGAGGAGGAAGAGGAGTGGGGAGAAAGAGGAGGCAGGTTACTCATCAACTCGGGTTTTTATCAAATTGGTGCTGAAATTTCACACAAACTCTCTACCAGCCTGCAGTTCACTGGACGGCCAGCAGGGGGCCGGAAAATAACTGGTGAGTTGCTGCTGACAGGAGTAACATGAACCAGAACCAGAACTAATAACCAGAACCAGAACCAAGAACCAGAACTAAGAACCAGAACCAGAACTAATAACCAGAACCAGAACTAATAACCAGAACCAGAACCAAGAACCAGAACTAAGAACCAGAACCAGAACTAAGAACCAGAACTAATAACCAGAACCAGAACCAAGAACCAGAACTAAGAACCAGAACCAGGAGAAAGCTTTCAGCTCGTCACTGTTTAAATGCTTTTTCCAACTCATGTTTTTGTAAATATTATCTGTTGTGCAATTTAATTGAAATAAATTTGAAAACAAAAAGAGTGAAACTAGTTTTCATTGTTTTTCTCTCTTTTGTTCTTTTTTGCTCTCCTTCTTTGCTCTTTTACTGGTGAATTTTTTAACATTTTTTCTTTTTTCCTCTCTTGCTCTTTTCATTCTCTTTTCATTCTTTTTCTCTAAATTGTCTTTATTCAGTTTTTGTTTCTTTCCTTAGATCTTTCTTTTTGTTTCTTTTCATCTCTTCTTTTAATAGTTTATTTGATCTCTTTTTTGCTCTTTTTTCCACTCTTTCTGTTCTTTTGGCTTTCTTTTGTCTCTCTGTCTTTGCTTAAAATTTAGATTTTTATATGTTGAATGGTAAATATTGTATAAAATATTGTTTCAAAGGTTGAATAAGGGAAAGTTTAGTGGAAGGATAGAGGCTGTTTGGAAAGAGTGAGTGTTAACAATTTTGTGTCTAAGATTTTAAAAAAAAGATGCAACTGAATTATGCCCTTTTTGTCAGGAAACAGAAACAACTTTTCATTTGTTTCTCGAATGTAAGCGACTTGCATCATTGTTTATTTTGTTTGATGTTTTTTAAAACTGTGGACTGAAGTGGCTTTTATATTTGATGCAGGCTAGACAAAAAATAATCTGCAAAGTGGAAATTGTTACATTCTTTGAAAGGAAAGCAACATTTTTCCTTCAGATAAGCAGAAAAAGTAAGATAAACAATGCTGCCGGGGAAAAGTTGACAGTGTTCACTTTGATGATTAAAAATAGAGTAAAAGCTGATTTTCAGTTTTTTCAGTAATGAATAACCTGACAGTTTTTCCTCTATGCTGTGTTTTTATGTGTTCTGTGGTTGGTGTAGTTTTAAACAGGTAGCTTTAAACTCTGTTTATGTTTAAGTTTGTTAGGGCGTAAAATTTTAATTAATGCTCGACATGATTAATCAGATACTTGATTTACCGGTCGATCTACGTTCCCACCCTCATCTATGGTCATGAGCTTTGGGTCATGACCGAAAGAACGAGATCATGGGTACAAGCGGCCGAAATGAGTTTCCTCCGCAGGGTGGCTGGGCTCTCCCTTAGAGATAGGGTGAGAAGCTCGGTCATCCGGGAGGGACTCAGAGTAGAGCCGCTGCTCCTCCACGTCGAGAGGAGCCAGTTGAGGCTCGGGCATCTGGTCAGGATGCCTCCTGGACGCCTCCCTGGTGAGGTGTTCCGGGCACGTCCCACCGGGAGGAGGCCTCGGGGAAGACCCAGGACACGCTGGAGGGATTACGTCTCTCGGCTGGCCTGGGAACGCCTTGGGATTCCCCCGGAGGAGCTGGAAGAAGTGGCTGGGGAGAGGGAAGTCTGGGCCTCCCTTCTGAAGCTGCTGCCCCCGCGACCCGACCCCGGATAAGCGGAAGAAAATGGATGGATGGATGGATGGATGGATGGATGATTAATCAGATTAATCATTGTGAATCGATTATTGAAATAATCGTCAACTGATTTAGTAATTGATTAATTGTTAACTGAAGCCTGAAATAAGTCACTTGCTGAAAATTAAGCCAGAACTGTACTAAATATAAGTTTTGCATTTAAGATAAAAATAATCACCTTTTCTGTCAATAAGTTTGGCATGATTTTATATTCACCTTGTTCGAATTAATCATCAGAATAATCAATTACTAAAATAATCGCTATTTTCCAATGTTCAATAAAAAATAAAGTGTTAACCTTTTCTGTTCTCTTTCACTCTCCTTGCTTTGACTTGAAAACAAGACACAATAAAATGTTTTTTTTAAGAAATCAGTTTATTTATTTTCATTTTTAATGAATTCCTATTATTGTACAAAAAAGGCTCAAGAAGTTTAATGAATAATCTACAGAATTTTTTTATCTGATTAATCGATAACTTGTCAAAATGAAAGATTAATCAAAATGCGTACTTGAAAAATAAGTGTTAAAAATCTTTCTTTCTTCCTCTCTTTGTTCTGAATCAAAAATCGGTTTTGAATTGAATTGTTGAGCCACAAATCAAAACTGAAAGATAGTAAAATATTCCCACAATTATTATAATTTTTAAAGTATTAAGAATAATTGATGGCTGAATGAATAAATAACGCCAACACACATTAAACGTTTTTTGTTAAACCAGAAAGTTATTTTCATCCAGATTAGTCTGATGAAACACTCGGACTGATTCGTTATTGTCGGGACAAGCGGGTCCGATTTCTGCACAGCACGAGGAAACTATTGGGTCTGCAACACATCAGGCTGCCGTCTCTGCGTAAAGTTTGGCCCCAAATCGAGCTTTGCAGGAATTCTCCTTCCTCCTGAGCGAACTCGAGCTCAAAGCCGTCGGCGGAGCGGTCGGCGCTCCACCTCAGCTGCTGCGGGCGCGTTGTTGACAAAAAGCAAAGCAGGGTTAGGGAAAGTAGGTCACTGGACAGGACAGATTTTAGCTGCACACTTGGATATGTGCAAATATGAACCTGTGAAAATGCAGTGAAGTTTTAATCTGTTTGTGTTCGCATCCCCATTGTGCGGCGGTGTTTTCCTTTAGGCTTGGGTACATATTGTCCTTCGTCTCCCCATGTGTGTCCTTATGTGAATACACCGCTGTCTGTCTCTCTCTCTCTCTGTGTGTGTGAGGTATTAGATTAATCTGCTGACAGGGATATTGCCTCTAAAGCCAGGCTCACTGCTCCAACATGCTAATGAAATGGACAGGCCTCCACAGCAGGATCACACACAGAGGTCAGCGGTGGGAAACAAACGACAGTCATAGATCAGATTTATTTGGTAGACATTTTTCCCCTCGGATGTTTTACGTCGTTGTTTGTGATGCGTTTAATAAAATCAACTGCGTGGAAGAAGAAACTTAGCAAATCTAGTTGTTTTCTTCTAGAGTTTGGCACCTATTGTTTTTGAGTCAGTTTGATAAATGAAGCACATTTCTCATAATCAATATTTTGTAGTACATTTAATTATATTTAATTATTTGATTAATTTTGTCCCTTTTGGGCATAAATACATATTTCATCACTGTGAAATAACTTCATCTGTCAAACTGAAACATAAAAGTCGAGTTCTGGGGCCAAACCTGGATCCGCTGAACTCTACTTAGTTTCAATTCTCTGAAAATCACGCTAAAATAAATTACTGAACCAATTTAATGCTTATTTATCTTATGATACATTTAATTAATGATTTAATTATGTAGTTGGTTAATTTTATCCCTTTTGACCTCCATACCTGCAGCTTCACCAGGAAATAATTTGATCTGTCAAATCCACCAATCACAGTCGAGGGGCGGGGCTAACATTGATCTGTTAAACTCCACTAGTTTAGCCTCAATTCTTTGAAGATCATGTCTAAATAAATTATTTAGGCATTTATTTATTTATTTCATGGTACATTTAATTAATTAATGATTTTAAAACAATATATCAAGTGTTGTCTCTTTTGGCCTTCCATACCTGCAGCATCGCCATAAAATAATTTTATCTCTCAAACTCACAAAGTCAAAGGACGGAGTGTACACTGATCCTCAGGCTTTAAAAATCCTGCTTAAATAAATGATTTAAACATTTAATTAAACATTTATTTCATGGCGCATTTAATTAACAACTTAATAATGTATTTATTTAATTTAGTCTCTTTCAGACCTTTACTGACTTCACCAAACCAATTTATTTGACTGGCCGGTTGCTCGCATTTGGGTTTTAAAGTCATTTCTACCAAAAGTAACATTTTCCAAGCAGTTAGAGGAAAAGTTTGTGTGTAATCAGACCAGTATGAAGTCACACCATGAACTGGAGTCCACAACCTCCATGTGACGTCTGCCGATGGTGACTTGCCCCGACATGTTCTCTCTGTCGCTGTTAAACCTCTTTATCCACCGCTGATGTCCACTTATCAAGGAGTCATCCAGAATCTGATCTTCTTAGTGTCTTTTTTTGTACTTTAATACATTTTACGGGCTCCGCTATGTTTCTGGAGAAAACGGTTTTGTTGTAGGTCAAAACTTTCCCAGAGTTCGCCACAAGTCCGGGCTACAATGTTCAATTGTAATCTGAGCTGATGAAGTCACAGCCCAATAAGTAATTAAAAGATTTTAGGGACAAACTCTGTTTGCAATTGTGGCGTAATGTGAGGGAGCAGAAAGGAACAAAAGCAGAGGATGTTTTTCTTGCCAAAGTGGCTGAAATCCTGGCTCAGACCCAGAGAGCCGATAATATGCTGAGACAATGAGATTATGAAATCATGCAGCAAGTTTGTGGAACATAACCTTCAATACGTTTTATATTCTAATAAACATTTCCCACTGGAACTGGAAGACATTTTAAATATCCAAAATAAATTAACAAAACAATAGAAACAACAAATAAAACCAGTAATGAAGTCTGTGGAAACAAAATTATCCTTCAAAATCAGGACTGAAGATATTCATCATCCAGTTTTTGGTAGAAAAATAGAAAAAAACTATAAACCATGGAAATGGAAATTTTGGGGTTCGTTTTAATTTTCCATGCAATTAATTGATTTATTGCTTATTGTGTCAGGCCTAATGATCATAATTCAGGGTTACTCACCAGGCAGTCTGTTCATGTTGACTCCCTGTGCAGACAGGCCGATGCCCATGTACCTGAAAACAGGAAGAGGGATTTTACTAATTCATCAGCGTACATACAGACCCAGAGCAGCTTGTTCCTGCCGCATTTTAACCGGAAAACATTTCAGAAAAGATCCAGCAGAAACGTTGAACAGTGACGTCTTTGGGCTGCTCACATTTGCTGCCTCCATGGGAGACAACGAACATGAAAAGTGGCGGCGGAGACGCCTCTCAAAGCGGGCTGCTGGCGTTCTCACAGCAGGACCTGGGGAAAGCTCTTTGCTCAGTGAAACCAGTCACAGACTGCGCTGCATCTGGCACAAGCTGAGGTCATCACTTCCTGAGATAAATATCTGCATGAAGAAGAAGGTTTGTTCTGCGACTGAGTCAATGAATCTGCAGAGCCAGAGGAGGGTGGAGGGAGGATGACTTCAGATAAACTCAGAGAAGTCAAGAGCCATGTTGTGGTAAATTCAACAATCTGTATATTAGCTCTGTGATGACTCCTTATTCAACACGAGCAGCTGTGGAAGAAGTCTTTTATTACACAGATAAATTAATAACACCATGAAAATAAAATCTAGATATTTGTAGAATAAAGGCAGAATGTTACCAGAGATAATATTTCATCAAGTTTTTTGTGTCAGAGGTATCATAAAATACCTCTGACACAACATGCTAATGATGTGTCATTAGCACATCATTAGCATGTTGATGTGCTAATGACATCAACATGCTAATGCTAATGATGTTTTGTGTTTTCCATGGCCTGCAAAACACAAAAACAATTATTAGCTATACGCAGAAACACGTTTTTGAAGGCAAAAAAAATATGATTATTCAATAAGCGGGGTACAAATAAGCCTAATTCTGTTTATATAAATATGTTCTACCTTAGCTTTAATCATAATGCTTCCATTTACACCTGAGCTACTCAAGGCTCACCCTGCCTTTGAGTAAAACCAGCTGTAACATTGATTCATTTAGTAATTTTATTAAAGTAGTAATAAAATTACTACTTTATTCTCCTATTATGACTTTATCCTCATATTATTACTACTTTATTCTCATAATACTGATTTATGTCACATTAGAAGCATTTTTAATAATGCTAATTTTACTGTACAACTTTTTTCTTGTATTAAGACTTTATTCATGTAATATTATGACTTTATTCTCATAATTCATTTATTTTTCTTACCCTGGACCTCATACTTTATTGTAGGGGGCCATATACTGTAGGTGATGCCCAAAAAACACATCAGTGACGATTTTTCCTCATTTGTTACATTCTCCAAATGATTGAAGAACCTGAATAACAGAATAAACAAATATGTATGTCGTTCAACTAAAATTATTCAATAATTTAGCAGCAAAAAGCGTTCTTAAATTTTAAAAAATGCTTATTTTGTTGATTAAAATGTGATTAATGTTGATTAATTAGATACACAGCATTAAACTCCAGTAAGAATTTAACATTTAACCCATCGGTCTTTAACTTTAAAAACTGAAAACAGGAATTCAAGGGGAGAAAATGTCTGATTATACAAACATGGGGAATAAAGGTGGTTTAAAAACAAATATATACTGATACATTCTGCACCGATCACTATTTGAACAGTTCAGAGAGATACGGATTACTTTTCCAAAAAGGCAAAAGTTTTTCCTTTTTGGAAAAAGCAACAGGCCTAAAACCCACAAATATTAAATATTTCATTATGTGTCTGCAGCGCAGACCGGTCTCCTGCCCAGCTGACCCAGATGTGCATTACTCTCCGTACATAACTGGGTCAGCCTCCACATTATGATGATTCTGGTTCTGTTGGGAAGAAGCTTTGGATTTTCAGTTAACATGGACTCTCCAGTGACAGATTTGTCCCGTCGGATTTGATGAGGAAGAGATTACGGCTAAATCTGCCAACTTTTGGGTTGTCCTATTTTCGGTTCAACTGTAGATGATGTAAAGGTTAAATTTCAGCTAAAACGACAAGCAGAGACAACGAACCCACCAAACTGCAGGGACTGGCTTTTTTTGTTCTTGCTGTTGTTTTAAAGCTGGAAAAGAAATATGGTGGATAACTACAGCCAGACTAAGATCTTTATTTAAATCACGAGAATAAAGCCGTAAAGTTTTTTTCTCGTATTACAACTTTTTTCTTACATTATTACGACTTTTTTATCGTATTATTGCGACTTTTTTCTCCTGGTATAACCACTTTTTCTCTTATGACGACTTCTTTCTCACATTGTTACAACTTGTTACTTGTAATACGAGTTTATTCTCTCATATTCTGCCTTTTTTTTAATACCATTACGACTTTATCCTTGTATTATTTCGACTTTACTTATTTAAGTTTTGTAAATTAATTCTCATGTTATTTTGACTTACTATTTCATGACGTAACACTACGACTACGTTCTTGCACAACTTTTTTCTTGCAATATTATTACTTTTTCTCATAATATTATAACCGTATTCTCTTAATTTAATTATTTTCTTAGCGTGGCCCTAATATTCTTTCATTAAAATTATTGGAGGACATATTTGTGAACAAACACTCGTAAACACACGTAAAAAGCAGAGTTGAGGAGTAAAAACTAAAGATGCACCGATCTAAAAATTCGGGCCGATATCAATGTCCAATCTTAATTTAGCTTTTATGGCAGTTTACCGATATTTACTGATATTTTAATAACGTTTTGATAAACCACCACAACGCTGTGATTGCTTCTCTCACTGCCACATGACCAAGCTCCTCACTCACCCTGCCAGCTGTAACATTGATTCACATACTCATCAATATATGAGATAAAGTGAAGACGACCACCATCTTTATTTTGTCTCTAAAACAATTCCTCCACAACAGGAACCATCCAGTGGTAACTCAGGAGAAAAGTTTGTTTGTTTCTTCTTACCCGTCTCGACCTTTACTGACAATCTTCACTTCGAAGTAGTAAATCCCGCAGGCGGCGGGGATCGGGTGAGTGGCTCGCACTGACGCTGCATCCTTATGGTTCTTTCCATGGCCTGCAAAACACAAAAACAATTATTAGCTACACGCAGAAACACGTTTTTGAAGGCAAAAAAATATGATTATTCAATAAGCGGGGGACAAATTAGCCTAATTCTGTTTATATAAATATGTTCTACCTTAGCTTTATTCATAATGTTTCCATTTACACCTGAGCTAAAGCCGATAGTCAAGCATGATGTTTTTTTAATGTTGTTCAGGACTTCCACAACAATTAATCAAGACAAATTATTATAATAAAGTCTGGCTCAATTGAACAAATACATAAATAAACGAGGAATAACTACAAGTTTTGTGTCAATGGGTTAAAAGGAAATCGTTTATACTGTAAAAAAAGATTTTAAATAATGTTGAAAAAAGCACCAATGTGTCAATAATTTAATATGCAAATAATCAAAAATCTTGAAACTGTAAATGTGTTAAATCTTTTCAAACCAGACTGCCTGTTCCATGACCTCTTAAACCAAAGTGTGTTATTAGAACAAGCCTACATGTGAGCAGCATGCCCAGGCATGTTCGCGTTGTGTGTTAGCCGATGATTGTCCAGTCCCATATTTGCACCAATATCCATCTGGTCTATTTATAGAAAGCCGACACATCTTGTCGCAGTATGAAACAAAATGCCAAAGTTTATTTTTTAAAATTCAGATGCTGGAAAACGTGATGAGGAGTCAAACTGTGAAATAATGAGCTCCCCTTCGCTGCTACCGGAGCCCATTATGTTGGAGAAATAACTACAACGAACACTAGGTGCATCAGAAACGTCCACTCCTTCACCAAAGGTCAGAGTTCAAGAGGTCAAACTCTGAAACAACATCATGCTTACTAGAATATCTGTGTTCACGCCTGAGGTTCTATCTTTGGCTACCAGCTGGGTGAAAGAGCAAAATCTATCAGCTCAATAAGGAAAAGTACAGCATGATGAGTGTTGCCCTCTGCCTGAGCAGCAGAGGAGCGAACAACGTCCTCAGGAAGGCCGCAGAGGAGACATTTACAAAGTGACAGAAAATATAACCCTGATATGGACAGGAACATAAAAATCACACAAGGTTGCGTTTAAAGTTGTTCCTATTTGTTTAAGCTGACTCCATGAACAACACCAACATATGTCCCAGTTTGATAGAAAGAAAATATGACTTTAGGTCCAACCCATAGAGGACGGGTGTCCAAACTTTTTCCCATGGAGGCCATAATGCAGTGGTGGGAGAAGTTAACTATAAAGCTAGTTGCGCTAAGCCTAACAAACTAATCGAACATTAGATCTGATAGCACTAAAGTGCTATACCAACATGGTGTTTAGCAGAAGCTAATGCTAACATGCTAAATGCAAGCATGTTCTTACCCTCCATGCATCAATGACATAGCATGTCACAAGATAGTATATTGCCCCCAACAGGGTAAATTTGTCATTTCTCACTGAGAAGACAATTATTGATCAGCTATTAATGTGCAGAATGCAACTAAATGGAAAATAGAAAAGCAGTCATTTTACTTGTTTATTTGTATCTCTTAAAGTAAGAAGAACATGCTAACAACTTTTTACAGATTCCCAGATTGTTGAGAAAGTTGAACTGTTTTCCTTTTGGGGACACTGTGTGAATCAGCCAGCGGATCTAGACTTCATGTAATGGATGGACGGGAGGAGTTAAATAGTTGCAGTCCAGAAAGAAAAACTGGGTTAGCAGAGGCTAAATTTCACTCATGTGCTCTTGCTTGAACCCATCATCATGTGAACCAAACCATAGATCATCAGCGTCATTACCAGGGATGTTCAGATGCTCTAGGATAACTTCCCACTATGTTCATCTCATCTTTATCTTGTTTAATGGGTCTTGAGCTCTGGGGACCCACTAAGTTACTAGGCCAAGTAAAAAAAAAAGCTGCATTAGGGTGATAATGCTCAATGCTGTAAATACGCAGCAGCAGATTGCAACACAACTGCTGCCACAAGCTTTTTCCAACCCCTACTGACTGCTGCAACCTGCAGCAATCTGCCAACTCTCATTTCATCCCCTATACAGAAGGTCAACAGAATGAAACATAAGAAGGGAAGATTTTATGAGGCGTTTGTGGACGACGTATCTGCAAGTTTCAAAAAGTCAATTTTAAGACATGTTCAGATCTTTTTAATGCCATCTTGAATTAAATTTAAGACATGTTCAGATCTTTTTAATGCCATCTTGAATTAAATTTAAGACATGTTCAGATCTTTTTAATGCCATCTTGAATGAAATTTAAGACAGAACAACCATATAGCAATCCTGCAGTATTACAGACAAGCTTTGTGTTTCTCACATAGCATTTGGCCTTAACATCCATAGTGCCAAGTTTAAAGGGTTTTCTTTTTTATCCGGAATGCACCTAGTATCTAATAGATTGGCAAGAGAAGTGAGCCAGTAGCAATAGATTTGCACTTATTCATGACACATGCAAGAAAGCTACCTAGCTAGCTAGCAACAGTGAATTAGCAGCTAATTGGCGCTAGCCCCAACCGCCTTGACTGTGACTCAAACTGACAGAAAAGTCCCACGACACAAAAACAAAATACATACGAGAATACAACATCAAGTATAACTGTCGCGACACAACAGCCTGAAATTTGTGTCTGAACATTCAGAGACACATAAAGACAGTTACAAAGTCAGCCTCCTATCACCTGAAGAACATTTACAGAAAAGAACAAGGACAAAATCCTCCATGCATTTATCTTTAGTTGCACTGATTACTGCAACAGTGTCTTCACATGTCTGAATAAAACATCAGACAGCTGCAGCTGATCCAGAGCGCTGCTGCTCAGAGAATAAACTTTAAAATTCTTCTGTTAATTCATAAATCACTGAGTGGCTAAGCACCAACGTACAGTAAAGGTCTGTTTTTTGTTATATTTACTGGTTTTTAAGACATCGTTACGTTCTTCTTGACTTTCCACTGAACATGAATGCTTGTGCACAGTGAGTCTAGGTAGGGAGTTTGTGTGGCCTTGAAGGGAGAAAATTGGCACACCGGTCAAAATAGCATCCAAACCACCAGGGTGAGGTAACAGAGCAGGAGCTGGAGGAATCAGGCGGAGAGAAAATATCCTGCACAGGCCAGAAAAAGACTCATTTATGTGTCATCCATTAACAAATGTGCAGTGTCACCTAATCTCTACACTCCTCGCAGACAAAAAGGCTCAATGGCCTACATACGCCCAACATGAAGCGGCATGATTTATCTTTAACCACAGATCGCTTTGGCATGTGCACATACTTCAGGACACATTATATCCTATAAAAATACATGGTGATGCACCACAATCTATTCAGTTAATCAGCAGTGGGCCCAGTAATTATTCATTAATTGATCAGAGGGCTCTATCCGGCCATCTGCCGGGGAAATTCTTCATTTCAACAGCTGATATTTCTCAGAAAAGCTTTTGGAAGCAGGTTAGATATACATTCTCCTAACCTCTGCAAAAAGCAACCAGGGTCAACATAACTGACTGAAGCTGTACATCAAGATTACTTTTTATTGATACAAAAAAAATTATATGAATATTTGTTCTCACGAAGCTACAAAATGGCCTGATTTGGGTAATGGGATATATAAATTATTGAATTTAGCCAGACTAAAGTTTGTTTACGTAGAAAGTCTGGTTTGTTTGGTGAGGTGTGAATATGTGACCAAACCAAATCAACAAACTCTGGTCCATCTACAAACCTCAGTCTCAGGTTGGCTGAAGTGAACTTTGGTGAGGTTCGAATACATATCTGAACGCCAAGCAGACAAGGGACTGCTCCAAAAGCAGGAAGACTACAGCACAGGGCATTCTGGGTAAATACAACCAAAACAAACACGCTAGCCAAGCGCTGACAGGAGAAATGGCTAGTGGTCTTTTACCAAAGACAAAAGAGAAAAACTTCACCGCTAAATTCTCACGTTTACATTTACTGAAGAAGGAAGTTGTGCTCAGTGTTTTTGTCTTTTCCTTCAGTGGTTCTTGGTGCACAGTGCCCCCACAGGCGAGGAGGGGAACAGGATGTTGTTTGTTTGACACAATGCAGTGTGAAAGAAAACCGCAGCAGCTTAAAATGTAACAAATGTTGCAACTTTTGTCCCCAACCAAAACTGAGCTTTTCAGTTATTTTGACTTTGAAAAATCCGCTAGAAACTATTAAATATTTTTCAACCGGACATATTAGCTCAAGAAATGCACAAAATAAGCACAATTTGTACACGTAGCTATATATTCTTATGCAACAAAATTCAAGTATGTTATGATCTACTGTGTTTTTTTTTAAATCCAACTATTCTGTTTTTGTAATTTTTGCCACTTGCTGCTGTATTTTGATTTGCTGGTTGTGATTGGATCTTTTTTAACCTGATTGGACTTGATTGGATGAAAACAATGTCTCTGTGATTGGCTGGTGGTAGGATTTGTTTAAATACCATTCCGAGTTCTGAACATAGATGTTGATTTAACTGAGAAAATTATTTTTTTGGGTGATATTTCATTACCAACACCAAAGCTCAATTACTGATAGCTCTGAGAATCAAATAGAATCTCTTTAATAAACTCTGACAACATGAAGTAGGCTAAAATAAACAACACCGTCGAAAAGAAATTAAAAAAAAAAGACGAGAAACACAATAACTGACGTCTATCAGTCTGGAAAGGAATTAAAATCCATTTCCAAGGTTTGAGAACCAGGAGCCACCAGTGGAGAAAACATGGAACAGTGGGGAATATCAACATTTGCTTGATGATCTGGAAAGTGTCACTGTGACAAAAATATGGAAACAAATGAAATGTTGAAACTGAGAAAAAAGAAAAGCAATACTTGAAACTGAAAAATATATTTTAATCCAAAACAATAAAAAGACAACTGGAAAAAATTACATGTAGAAAGGTTTGAACCTGAAAAATATTTGTAAAATATTTTAAAATATATATTTTAAAAAATTTTGAGATATTAAAAAAAATTTTTTTTTTTAAAAATAACTAGGAAAAGTTAAAAAATTACTATTATTGTTTTCTTTTTAACAAAACAAAATTGGAACTGGAAATGAGGAAAATTTGACACTGAAAACTAATTTCTAAATTGAAAAAAAAAGATTTCAACCATGAAAAGAAAAATTTTCAAAATCATTTAAAAATTTCATAAAATTTGGGCCCTGTTTGTATGGGTTGGGCCCTCAGACCACAGGGTACTGTGAAATTACAGCAAAAATATTCCTGGTCAAATATTGAGAATCTTATAAAGACATTTCCAGTTCCCACTAGCTGCATTTCCACTAACTGTAAAATTGCACAAACTGGAATTACAAAAATAAATTTGCTTAATAGAACCATGCCAATTTTGAATAAACACAATTTTGATACATTCTGGTAGGGCGAGGTGGTTTTTTTGGTTGTATCAAAGTACACACATTTCACAGAAGTGCAATGGAAACACTGTCTCATCACATGAATCGTGATCATCAACCGGATGTTACTACTGGTAGAAAAGATGAAAAAGACGACAGGAAGTGGTAGGAAGATGATGGTGTGGTATGTTTTCTAATGAGTTACCGCGTGAACAAACATTTTCACATGTGATTTTAATTGCATTTCTCATTTAACAGAATCACCGCAATTGCGAAATTGTGTTTTTTCAACATTAGTAGAATATCAACAAAGTTTTGCACACAGCAAACAAGCCCAGAATTTGAACACTGAAAAATCTGAAACTATATAATTTTTTTTTTCCCCCAGACTTAATGGCATCAATTTAGCTCCATCCATGGAAAAAAACTATAATTGGGGAACTTTTACTGTAAGCATGGTGACAAAAAAAAGTACACCCCTTTTCATTCAAAGGGGACAGAATACAGACGTCATCTTGTTTTAATTTAGGATACAGATGACAGCTTGTGGAGACCTGTGACGGGTTTTCTGGACCGTTTAGTCTGTGTTATTGTTAAAAATGCCAGACTGCTACGCCAGATTTATGACATGATCGGTACACTTGGCCTGGTGTGCTGCGCAGAGGCCTCCTCTCTGCCACAGTTGGAGGCTGTTTTCATGGAGCAGCAAAGCTTTATTCCAGGCCAAGACTTCTGGAAAACACTTCCAGAACGAAATCACGCGAGAAAACGCAACAATGCCATTATCTTTAATGTTTATTTAACGGCTTTGTTTGTTTAAAACCCAAGCAGCTCTGAGCCGCATTGTTAGAGCCTGACAACAAGTTTGGCTTGTTTCCATCCTGTAGCTGCTCTGTTTTCAGAGGAATAACACCCAGAAAGAACAGGCAGGGGCTGTGTTAGCCACAGGGCTGCTACACCACTGCACTAACAGGCTGCTTTGTGCTAGCATTTGTTATGCTTCTGTAAGAGTGACTCCTCACAGTGAGATGGCCAGCCAGTTTCCAGCAGTGGGAACGGTAAATAAACAAAGAATGACGTGGTACTGAGGGTTAATTTCATCTGGTTGCTCATAAAACCAACTGTCAGGGTTAACGAGTTCGCTGTCACCCGTTTGGGAATTCCTGTGCTCGTTTGTGTAACAAAGCAAGGACAGAAGAGGCAGCTCAGGCTAGATTTACCAGGACTACACACACACATATATAGAGTCACCATAATCGCATACAGTGAGTGTGTGTGTGTGTTTCTGAGCCCCCTCCGCAACAACACAGTGACCGATTACAGCTGAGACCTCTCTCCGCTGTAACTGTCAGACCCATCCGGGATGAGGCAGCCCTCTAACCTTTGTAGTGGACCCGCAGGTTGTTCTGTGACAGCCCGATGTAGCTGTATTTATCCTTGGGGCTCCAGGATCGGGGTAAAGGGGTCTCTTCCTCGTTCACAGCCGGGTAGAGCCGCTTCAGCCGCTCGTTCAGCTCCTGTTCCTGCTGGAAACTAAAAGCTGGTTCTCCCAACGGCAGGCTCCCCGCGCCGAGTTCGGCCATGTTTTTTTTCTTCTTGGCCTCCGGTTAGCGTCCTATTCTCGGTCTGTTTCCAGCCAGAGACCCGTGTCAGTCCGCTTGAGCTGTGGGGTGATAGTGAGAGGGACTGTAGGGAGAAAATAGCAGCGGTGCGACATCCCCGGATAAGCAGAATGTACTGAATGTGCTGAAGCTACGCACTATGGGTAATGTAGTTCAGCTCGAGGTTTAGTTTATTGTTGCGACATGGTTGCGACGTCTAGAAAGGACTACAAAGTTCCGCTAGTGTGGCTGCGATTCAGGACCTTCCACTAAGCATGCTAGGAAATGTAGTTTTAATTTTAATAATAATAATAATAATAATAATAATAATAATAATAATAATAATAATAATAATAATGAGAAGAAGGAGAAGAAGTAGGCAAACATTGCATTCACGTTAGAGTACTAATACTTCAACATATTTTTACTTAAGAAAAAGTAAGACATATCCATTCAAGAAATTACTCAAGCAAGAGTAAAAAAGGTATTTGGTAAAACTACTCAGAACAATTATTTTTAAAAATAACGTCATCAGACAGACAAAAGGTGCAAAATTATGAGAATGTCGAAAAGGTACAGAAAACACAATAAGATTGTGCATCTACATTTGTTACTTCATAATTACGTAATTTATATGTGTTTATGTTTTTATTTTAGTCCTTAAAATACCAAACATTACACATATCTCAGCAGGCTCAGCATTTAAAAACTAGAAAATATAAGGTTTGCATTCAAACATGTAGTTTCATTTTTAACATAAATTGTGGGTTTGTGTCTGTAACTGGTACATTTTTGGTTAAAATGTGTTTGTTCATCATTCAGTGAAGTTACTGACAGTGGGGAGAGTATTGCTCAAGTAGTTATATAGCAATATTGCACTACTCAAGCAGTAAAAAGTATGGTGTAGTAAACTACTATTAAAAGTAAATTTTTTCCAAAACGTTATTCAAGTAAACGTAATTGAGTAAAAGTAATTAGTTACTCCGCACCCCTGATGATAACAAAGGATTAAAATGGATAAATAAGAAAATTATATAACTGCACAAAATAAAATGTTTAGAATCTAAAACATATAAAAAACATTTAAAAGATAACGAATAGCAATAAATTAATAATTTATACGTAAATAACAATAGATACAATAGCAATGACTAAAATAATTATAATAATGATTATTATAATGAGTATGGTTAAAATTCTGTATTCTTTGACAAATCTAATAAATAAATAAATAAATCAAGTAAAGATTTATTAACATACTAAAATCTGGTCTTTGCAGTAAATACCTGATATTCAGATTATTTTGCAGAGAATTTTATAGGTTAGGAAACAATACGTTTTTTGCTGCGCAATTTAAATAAACAAAGTGGTCAGGCATCGCACGGACAGCTATGTGGGGGTCTTTTATCGTCACCATGGAAACCGTTCTACAACGTTCAGTCTTTGGGCACAACCCCCTGAACAGAGCCAACACAAAACATATAAAGCTAACAAACGTTTTAAAATATATACAACGCACTTAAATTGTAAGAATGTTAATCATCCTCTTTCACCAAAGTCATAAAAACAAAAGTGATTTGCTTATTCCCAAACAAAAACCTGATATTTCCTTCTTTTGTTTCATTTAATTTTACCAACACAAAACCATACTTTACAAAAAAGGCTTTGCCCAGGAGACTGGAACAGATTTTTCCTTAAGAAGAAAGATAAAGAAAAAAGTTGGTTGTTAATGAGCTACAGGTTCAGGAACTGAAACCAGAGGTGAGGAGTTTCAGTTCACAATAAAAATACCAGAGGAAATGTCTCACACTCTTTGTCTTGAACTTACACGTCCTATTGTGCTCTGGTTGCAGGTTTACCGCAACATCTTCAGTTTGTAGTCAGTGCTCTCAGAGTGTACAAGCCTCTTCTTCCTGTCGTCATAAAATGAATATGTAAAAAATTTAATTTCATGTCTTCATCTTGTTCATTCCTCAGGATTAAAATACATTATTGTGCTTGTTTTAAAAATGTTAAACACGTTGAGTCAGAATGTATTTTGATGGTGTTTCTTATTACAAAAGAGATATATATGTATATAGAAAAGTTTGTAATTAAACATCTTTATTCAAAGCTAGAAATAATTTTGCAAGGGACTAAAATGGTTCCTAATTTCTCTCTAATGTGTTTAGATGAATATTTGATCATTCTCAGCATTTGTGAGGTCAGACACTGATGTTGCCAGTCAAGATTCTCCAATTCTTCTTATGGATCTTGCTTTGTTCCCTGGATAAAAGTAATATGGCATTACCGACAGGAGATTTGAACAAACAGAGCAAAAAAAACAAAAAAGAAACAGAAGAACTTATCCAGGTGTGATTTCTTAATTTGATTGGTCCCGCAGTAATCAAGACGTTCTGTTACTGATGAAACTGAAGCTCAAAAGGTCGATTAAGCACAATTACAAGGGGAGCAATTGTATTTTCTAAGGTGTCACCAAAAAAATTGTCCTCGACTTCCTTAATTTTGGGAGATTGATGATCGAGCAATACTTAAATGACAGAACGATCTTATTTACTGATGAAGTCTGACAATCAGTCTGTTGCCAACTTAGCAATTTTGTTGCTAGTTTAGTGACTTTTCAAAGAAAAAGAATTGGTGACGGACAAAATCGGAACCGGCAGATCGGTGGTCAGCCAGAAAACTGTAGTAGATGCATAGAGCCTGACTCGTTTGGATATCTTTGACTAAAGTAAATTATTATTTCGAAAGAGATTTTTTCTTTTACTCACTCAGATTATTTTTGTCTGATACATAAATTGAAATTTGAAACATTTAACTGTGAAAAAAGCAAAAACAGAATAAATTTGTATGGTGGTAAATGTAGTTATATTTCTTTGTCATAGAGACAAACAAACACGGATGGAAATGATCACTTTCTCAAAATCTTGACAATAATATCAATGCTTTTTTGTTTGTTTGTTTTATTTTTCAAACTGAAGACTCTTCAGGACTGAGTACGACGTCCTGCTGGCGCTCCACAAAAGAAGCAAACCAAGTCATCTTTCAGCTGCTTTTCAGGTACATTTTTACCCTTTCTGCTTGGATTTTCAACACTGGTGTTATTTACTGTCCTGTGGCAGTAATAGTAACCGTAGTTCATCCAACATTTGTCCATAAACTGATAAATTACCTGTTTCAAGAGCAGTTTTCTGTTTTATGGACAGACGGGAGTGTGTGCAGTCAGAACACGAAGAAGAACTGATTCATTTTGATGATGTTTCATCAAAATTAATCTATTTCTGTTCCTCCAAACTGTTTTGATGATTCAACCAAATGTCCGCCGCTGGTTTGAACAGGGAGGGGTGTAAGAAGCTCTTTGTGTCTGAATCTGTGACTAATTATCATTGCTGTGTGTTTTGGGAGGCGGTGAAGACAGCAGAGTCACATGAAGAACCAGATGAACATGTGACCATCGGTCAGATTCAAGCTGACAACAGCAGCGATGACTCCAACATGAAGCAGAAGATTCAGATAATCTTAGTTTTTACAATCTAAAGCAGGGGTGTTTTTTCCCTCTAACTGAGGTTTAATGGTCCTTAATGTAGTTCTCTGGAGTCTTAAAGCTTTATAAATATAAATTTGTCAACCATTCCATACTGATAGATGTCAGTGTTGTTTGTTTTACTTTTCCTCATTTGTATTTACTCAGGATGTCTTTGATATTATAATGCAAGGTTTTGGAATATTAAAGTGTGACAAAATGTCAAAAACAGATGAAATCTCTAAGCTACTTTTTTACAGCTCTGTATATGCATATATTAGCAAAATATGTGAAGCCCTTTTCTGCAGAGATGAAAAAGATTCTCCAAGCTATTAATTTAACATATTTTCTCTGTTTGACATGTTATAATAAACTCTGTTGCTTTTTGCTATTGAAAGAATTTGTACTTAATTGTTTCAGTTATACTCCACTCTGCAGGTATAGTTAATAGTTTTCATCTGCTTTACCCCAGCCATCCATTTTTTACACCCATTTACACCATTTGAAATGGTACAGCAGAATCTATTGCACAAAAATCACAAAGGAGAGTTTAAGGAAGCAGTGAATAAAATGGGTATCAAATTTACAACTGCAAATATGTTTTGGATGCAAGTATAATAAAGGTCAAATCACAAGAAGCAGAACAAAAAGAAGGGAAACCTGTCATCCAGTAGATCCAGTAGATGGCGGTAATACAACAAATTGAGTGTCAGCAGCCGCAGGAGCGCCAAAAGGTGCGAAGAAGACAGACTACAGCAACCACAATGCACCGCGGCGGCTGCGTCCTCGGTTGCGTGCCTTCGCGGCGTAGGAGACATTGCACTGTGCCATCGTGCAGCCGGCCTCGGCGTTACAGTGAGGTAAGTTTATGTCATTTGTTTTATGCACTGGGCATAAACCTGCGTGAAAACAAAGAGACATGAGTTTATTTAGGCGTTTGAATTAATTAAGGATAATACGACCGGTCAACAGGCTAATAACCTCTGGTTTTATGGGGCTAACGTCGGGCACGCCTATGTCGGGTAGCTGGTCCGGGGGGTTATAAGCGCGGGCCCGTAGGAGGTATCCACACTTTAGAAGGGTCTGGGTATTTTTAGCATGCAGTGAGAAGACCAACCCCAATGAGTCTGACAGCCAACGCCTTGGAAAAACTATTTCCCGGGCGGCTAACATGAGCTGGTGGGTGGGAAAGTCTGGATCAACAGACAAGTTTCCTCACAAGCTAGCAGCGGCTACTTGGCTAACGTCAACTGACTAAACAAGAGGAGCTTTTACCATTGATCGGCACCGACGCATCGTTTCTCCTTCTGCTCTTTAATACCGCAAGCTGTGCGGGTTTGTTGCGTTTCTGTCCCGCAGTGCGCGGGTCCTGGCGGGTCCTGTGCTAATGTTTTAGCGCGCTTAGATTGTTCCAGCAGCAACCCTGAGAACACGTGACCTGTGCTGTCAGTTTACGGCTTTGGTTTTACAAATGTGTATTTTCATTTTTGAGAATTACTCATTAAAGCCCTGTATTCCAGTTTTGCGTGTAATATTGCGGTATGTGTTTCTGTAAAAAGAAAACGGGAAAGTCATTTTCCAATCTGCTTTTATTTATAAAGGACGTTAGAATAACCACAGTAGATCAAAGTGCTAGAGAGAGAAAAATGAAAATGAAACGGACATCTTTCAAGAGGTTTCCAAACTGTAAAATGACTTCTATTGGGAAGAAAGATTAGTTTTTTTACGCACATTTCACAAGATATGCTAAATTATTGACTAATTGTTTGTGGCACAACAGTAATGAACCATTTCATGTCATTGCTGACCAGCTTGTTTATGTTTTTGGATGCTTCAGCTCGTCGTCATGATGAATAATAAATGTTTTCTGAAGCTGTCGCTCTCCTGCAGACAAAAGAAAATTGTCCTCTGGGATTTTCTGATATTTTGTTGTATTTATTTTACCAGCCCTGATTTGATTATTCTCTGAGTATTTCTCACTGTCTCCTCTGGGATTTGGGGTCAGAGTTCAGGTTATTATTTGAGCTTTTCATATGCTAATCGGCTGCTCCCAGATGTAGAAACAGTAGCTTGTAGCCATGGTTGCGCATCATAACTATCTGAAAGTAAAAAAAAAAAGTAAGTTAAATTCCAAAACCAGAGGGAATAATTGTCTAAAACGAACAAAAGTCGAGAAAAAGAAGAAATCAAAGCTAACAGAGCTAAGTTAACCTGAAGAAAAGTTACACAGAAACCTGAAATTATATTAAATTTAATAATACAGAGACAAACTCACAAATATGCTTATAAAAATGTAGATACTCCAGCTTTTAGACCATTTAAATTCAATTAATTTGAATTTCATTTCATTTATTTATTTATTTCGAACAGACATTAAAAACAGTCAAAAAAGAACAAGAAAACAAAATAGAATGAGACAAACTTAAGAAATAAAATGTAAAACAAATTATTTTGCCCATGTGACATGCAATTTTATATTTTCTGTTCGAAAAGGAGCAGGTAGAAGATACATCTTAAAATATCCTGCCCCTTTCATACTTGTCAATGTATTATCAATTAACTCTCACCTTTCCCAGCCTTTGTGTCCATGTTAGCGATGGGATTTGACACCTTCGTTCGTCACACACAGAATCCCATCTACCAGCCATGCAACGTCATGATGCGCTCTGACACCCATGTGTTTACACCGGGATGATATGAAATTAATTTTGCAGTTTGTCCATAAAGCCCTCAGTGTATCTGCTCACCTGTATACATACATTGTGATTATTTCATAATGGCTGGTGGCGTTCTTCACAGAAACAGCTGCTGACTTGGGCTCACTGGGATGTTCAGATGTTTGTTGCTTTTATCCGGGTTGACCAGTGTGTGTGACCCGATGTCTGCTCCGCCCCCTCCCCCTGCCCAGTGTGTGTTGCAGGGTGATTCAAGATGGCGGAGCAGCCTCTGTGGGAGCAGATAGGCTCCAGCTTCGTGCAGCACTACTACCAGATGTTCGACTCGGACAGATCGCAGCTCGGATCAATATATGTGAGTCAAAGTTGGGTTCTGCTTGTCATTTTCAGATTCTCTTAAATATTGAAGTGAAATGGTTTAAATGTAGTTTATTCACCATGATTAATGTGAAGCAGCTGTCCAAACTGACCAACCTGACTGGACTCATTTGTTTGATTGGCTGGGATTTGTTTCTCTAACCCAGAAAGCACCACCTTATCAAAACACCACAAAAATGTTTTATCAGAAAATGTGAATGTTTCTCAAATTTCACATGTTTCCATTGAGCAAATTTATTTTTTAAATGTCAAAAGGTGCAATTATGTGGTCAAACAAGATGCAGATACTGATTTAAACTAGTTAGCATCCAGCCAGTTATTGGTTTGGAAGCCTTTTTTTTTGTATTAATCATTTGAAAAGTACATTTTGTATTTACTGAGGTTTCTTTTCATGTTAAAGTTATGTAAAGGTTTATATATGTAGCAGATTTTCAACAACCTCAGCTGACCAAAAATCACAGCATCGCAGGTAGAGAAATGGAAAATAAAATTAAGTTTGGTAGAAATATTAAGATGATTGCAATATTGGCAGAAAATACCAAATAATAATATGAATAAAAGCCAAAATACTTAATTTCAGTTGCAGTGAGGTTAACGTTTAGGTTTTGTAAAAACACTTTCAACAGTATTTGATTTATCTCAGACTGGTTCTGTGTGTGGATTGACTGTTTTTCATGAAGACAGATGATTTTTCCAGCTAACGATCGTCTCCCGTTTCTCCTCTCAGATCGATACGTCATGCCTTACATGGGAAGGACAGCCCTACCAGGGAAAAATAGCAATTGTTGAGAAACTCACTGTGAGTGTTTGTGGTAATTTGTGGTTGAAGAAATGGAGAAAAACTTTGACTCTTTTATTTTATGCTGCAGGTCAATAAGAAAAGCCAGATTTTTCATAACATTAAAGGATCCAAAGCATTTTTGTGAAACATAATGACTTCATTTTAGGGCCTCAATGAGTCAAACAATATTTCATGTGGGGAAACCTGGAGTTAATTGTGTAGGATTTTGCTCTGACTGGACAAAATGCAGTCAAAGTTGCTCTATGCAGGTGAAACAGATTCTTAAACCTGCAGTATGTCATTTTTCTTAAAATACTTTTTACATATTGGTTGAAACGGTCACCATGTCATGACAATATGGTATGAAGCAGATAATCTGGGGGGGGAAACAAAGCTCCTCTCCATTCTTCCAGTGCTAACTAGATAGCACTGGAATGATGCTATCTTCCAGTGCTCCAGCGCTCCTGGCTCCGATACAACCAATCGGAGCCAGGAACGCTGTCAATCAGGCTTCTGTACGCACCACTCATTCGGAGGCTGCCATGGATGCTAAAGCTAGTTAGCATAACCATGTATGATGGTGGGTAAACGGTTTTTCTGTAACATTAAGTTGTTTTCCTCCCACTGGAACATTTAGCAGTAATTACATGAGATTGATTAACAGCGGTAAGCCTTTCCCCCATGGCTCTGATTGGTTGTTTTTGGTCAGGAATGTTGCATTTCTTCAGATGGCAGTAGTAGCTCAGGGAGGGTGGGGAGGAGATCTATCTTTTAACATTTTTTCTGTCTCATATTAAACTGTCAACATGTAAAAAAACAACAACTAAATATTCTTTTAAGTTACATACTGCAGCTTGTAACTAGCTGAAAATCACCTTTTTAAAAAAAAAATCAGTCCTAAATGGTGCTATGCTTTATATTTCTGTGCAAATTTTGACATTTTCATGTAAGTTTGTGACATTCTGCAATATTTGGGTAAAAACTAATTCAATAATTGGTGTATCAATCTTCTATTTTCACTGATTTTATTTTTTGAGGAATTCTCTGACCCTTCTCATATTATTGCAGGTTATTGTTATTTTCATGCTTGAATTTAACCCAGCTGTTTATATTTCTGTTTTATTGTGTTTCCCAGAGTCTCCCCTTCACAAAAATAGCGCATAGTATAACAGCGCAGGACCACCAGCCAACTCCAGACAACTGCATCTTGAGTATGGTCGTAGGACAGCTAAAGGTAACTGTACCTCTCATCTGCATTTCTTCTTTTTCTTCAACTTCATTAATAGTTTTCCAGAGTTTCTGAAGATCTTTCTGGAGAAGTGGATGTCCATTGTGGCCTGCTATTTGTGGTCCTTTTGTTTGACCCCTGTCCACAAATCAAGAATGATTCAATAAATAATAGAAATACAAAATGGAATACAATTTATGACCCCAAAAATTGGAAATTGACAGTTTTTCAGTGTTTTTAATCTTTAATGGTATACAGATTTCATATTTTATTTATTGTTGAGTTAAAACTAAAAATAGAAATATCACAATAAACTAATTTTAGCATTTTTATATAATGAATTTTGTGGCCTGCCAGTAGTTAAAATGTCTGTTTTGGACACCAGTGTCCTAAACAAAACAGAAACGACAAATAAAATAAATTATGAAATAAAAAAATGGACTAGTTGAGACCAAAGAACCAGAAAAGAGAGAAAAATGATAAGTCATGTAAATAGAAATTAGGCTTCGTTCACACTGAATGCCTTAATGCGCAATTCTGATTTTATTTTTTTGCGTAATTTAAATTTTTTTGTGGTTCACGCTTCCAAATAAATGCGACTTGTATGTGACCTGAGAACTTCAAACGCCCTGAAAGTGTCCCGCATGTGCAGTAGAGGGCGCAATAGCATCACACACAGAGCGTGCTCATTGTTTTACCAATTGCCATGAAAAAGAAGAAGTGCTCAATGTTTGCATAAGTAAACGTAGATGCTAATGGTGAAGCGTATCTTGCGATTGTGAAGTTGTCGTCCGACAGGACCCAGCAAATTAACATTATATCCTCATTATAGTCCGCCATGTTTGTTGATTTTCCTTCTTCTGCATGTCAGGACGCAAAATCGTGACGTTTGTCGAGTATCAATGACGTTCAGGTCAGATGGAAGCGACCTGGTTGTACAGATTCAGGTCACATTTGAAAGGTCAGGAAAAGGTCACGTCAAGGCAACAAAATCTGATTTGGGTCACGTCAGGTTGCCTTAGTGAGCTTGTTTTAATTTAGCATTCGATTTATTGCGACAGGTGTTAGTATTTGTCGTTGATGTGACTCAGTGTTGGTGTCTCTCTGCAGGCGGATGAAGACCCCATCATGGGTTTCCATCAGAGTTTCATCCTGAAGAACATTAACGACGCTTGGGTGTGCACCAATGACATGTTCAGGCTGGCCATCCACAACTTTGGCTAGGCCGCCTCTCCGCGCCGGCGGGCAGGGGCGGCCGCCTGAGACGGAGGAAGTGCTCCTCCCTCCCTCCGTCTCATTCAGGCCCGCCTGACAAACGAGCAAAAACGCCGGACCCTAGATGTCAATCACCGACCCGCGTCCAGGTGGGTTTCCTCTCCTCCAGCCCAGCAGAACCGCGACACGCCTCTTCGCTGAGAGCCGGCCGACCAATCAGACGCCCCTGTCTGCCGCTCCGCCGCTCTGCATGACGCTGGGAGATCCTCAGTATCTACACTCAAGCCACCAGAAGGACAAACATCCGATCGATGCCATTAACTCATGCTCTGCTTTGATTCTAACTCGTTCTGCTCTGCTGTCGACTCGGTTCTTTAGATCCGTGTTCAGGTTTTATTTGAGACGCCCCATTCATGTGTTCACCTTAGCTGCTCTTAGTGAGTCAAGTTTAGTTTCTGCCCCTCTAAGCGTGATTCATGCTGCCAGGTTTAGCTGTTGCAGACCAAAGGATGTTGGAGGACGAGCATTCATCTTGTTTTCTTTCTTTTTTTTTTCTCTTTCACTCAACATCTGGCAGTCGACAAGGACAACAGCCACGATACACAATAAAACCTGGACATTTTTTCTTAACTGTGTGGTCTCTCCATGTCATTTTCTGAACCGGTTTCCTCACCAGAGAAATTACTTGAAGAGCCGATGTACTGAAGTTATTTTTTTTTTCTTTTGCTTGTTTATTTGTTTGGCTTCAGGCACTTTCTTTGGCCCAGATGTGGCCAATAAAGACTTCCAATCTCCAGAGGTTTTGCTTCAGCTGTCGTAGCAGTCACTGAAATGTTGCGCGATTATGATTACTTCAAGTAAAAAACATAAAAACAAAACGATTCAAAGCATATGAATTCAAAAATTACTTTTATTTACATAGTTATCAGTAAATATGTGCCAATAAATCACTTGCTTTTCCTGTGATCGGCTTTCAACGGTCTAACTAAGAACCACCAGCAACTTGCACCTTTTTAATTAACTTTTAAGAGGTTAATAACCAAATAAAGATTTGTCTACTAATCCTGGTAGGAAAACAAATTTTATATTTAAAACCAGAGGCAGGTTTACAAGGATGTGGGGCCCACAGTCAGTTTTGGTGCCCTATCTACTACAGAAAGATTCTAAGGCAAATTAAAGTAAGTTGTGCTATTCATAAGCAGGTATGAATTAATGCATGTTGGGTTAAATATGTCCCTTTTAGTACTTGCATAAAATAAAATATTAATCCCAATTTTCCTGAAATGGTGAAAAGGTACAAAGCAATACAGGTGTTAAAAAAAGTTTCAAGACTCCACACAAATTGCCCTTTTAATAACTTTTTAAAGTGGCCCATTTAATCACAAGATTATATTAAAAATCAGTTAAAGTTGTTAAAACCTGACATTAATACTTTTAACATTGTTAATATGTCATCAGGGGAACTACACAATCTATCGGAAGCAAAACTGCACAACTTAGAGTAAAGAAAGTAATTTTAACTTTGCCTTGCTAACAAGAATGCATCATCTGATTAAATATGTAAATAGAATAACCAGAATTTTGACCAATTCTCTTAAAATGTCAGAATTTGTTTAGAGTAATATTACGACTCTGCTAAAATAATCAGAAGGTGTTTTAAACATGACTGTACAGTAGATTGCTAAAATAATCAGAAGGTGTTTTAAACATGACTGTACAGTAGATGGCGCTCTCGTGAGTTGACCTCAGACGAGTTTCAGGTAGGAACCAATGAGCGGAGACAGTGTGAGCAGTCGGAACGGAAGGCACGGACAGAACGGAAGTTTGGACGGTTGCTCTGGGTGAACTGTGACAGCATCGCATCGAATTAAAAAAATATTTTCCCCTCAGTGTTTTCCCAAATCCCCCCCATTTCCCCTCACCCATGGCGTCCAACTCTAACATAGACATCGAGGGAGCGACCCAGCACCTCCGGGACATCCTGAAGCTCGACCGTCCGGGGAGCAGCGCCGGTAAGTGGGGGACGCTTACACGGCTAGGCCGCACAGGCTAACCCGAGGTTAACCTCACTGTTTACCGTAGCACAGTTTACCCAGCGGGCGTTTCTTTAGCTGCTGATATAATACCTCAGTGGAGGAAATGTTTTTAATAGCATTGAATATATTATTCGGTACCTTTTAAAGTCTGCTGAGAGTCGTTTCTGCTTCGGCCTGTTAGCAGCTAGCTTGTATCTCAGTCTGTTTTCTGGTGGAAATGTGTCCCTGCTACCAAAACATTTAAATACTCGAGTTTTTCCCCCCTCACATATTTATTATTATTTTGTTCTAGCTATTTTTTGTTTAGACTCATTTAAACCCATTGGAAATATGTTAAAAACGTCTCTGTGATAAACTCGAATTATTGGATAATTAGCGTCATTCACAGAGTTTCTTGATTGGCTGGAAAAGTACAGTAAATAAAAGTGTATAATAATGGAAAATCTCGACACCTGTCCACTCATTTTTAGAGTTTCTCAATGTAAAAAAGGAATGCATGGAAATTAATTGAAATGCACCAATGTGAACATTTCTACCAATATCAATATCCGATATTAATACTGGAATTATGACCGATAAATGAACAAATACTTAATGATTTCTCCCCTCCCTTTCTAGAAATGCGTATAAAAATCACACAAGATTAAAATACGTATTGGTTATGAATTTAGGCACATTTCTACTTATCAGACCAATATAGATGCGTTATGAGTAAAATTTCTTCAAAGTTTCTTAAAAGAAATCTGTAATTTAGCGCAGCTACTGAAACATCCGCTATCTTAATTCAACAATGGCCAGAATACATGAAATACTTTTGGTGTGAGTTGCTCATAGATCAGAATATAGATCAGTTGAAATTAAAATGTTAAAATCAAACGTATTGAAAACGCAGATTCAACAAGAACTGCCATTTGCCAAAGTCAACACTTTGCAAAGATAATCTAGGCATTAGACAACTACAAACACGATATGAGAAAAACACACAAAGGGAGTCTACCTACAGGGCAGAAGCCCTGTGTAAACCTTTCAGTTTCTCTTGGCTCAGTATGACTTGGTTTGTTGTTGCTGCTGTTTTTATTTGACTTTTGTTGCATGATTTTATAGTTTTTCATTCTACTATTTTCATTTTCTGTTTTATTTCTTATCTCAGTCTGATCCATTTTAGTACTGTTCGGCACTTTGGTTAAACTAGTTGATCCTTTATCGAAAAGAGCTATATTAATATAATGCATAAATACAAGAACACACATTTTCTTATGGTTCTTTGAGTGTAAAAGATTATACAGCCCCTGCTTTTGCTGTCTATTTTGACTTAAAACTATTTTATATATATTTGCTAACTACTTTAATTGCAAAAAGTAGTTTAAAATTCACAAAATAATCTGAGTTGAGCTTTAATATGCTGTGTGAACGTATATTGATTTCTCTACAGAAAATAGGCAGAGATTTTCTGTAGAGGTTCAGAAAATCTCTGCAGGTGTTTGGGATCAATTAGATGATTATGGTGCAACACCATGAGTTTCCAATATTTAACTTTTCATTGTATTCTAATTTTATTAGATGTATCTGAATATTACAGCTGTGTTTTTTAAAGTGGGGGCCTCAAGAAAGGTGAGAAAAAAACCAAAACGTAATAATAAATCCAATACAATTTTAAAACAGACATTTTTTGTTACAAAATATAATCTGTTTTCCCAAACATGATGATGAAATATAAATTACAATAATTCATTAAAAAGTAAAGGCCAAGAGCCATTAAGGTTATATGCTTTTATTCTGGCAACTTCCTTGTTAAGGTAGCTATGGTAACGGAAGCAGTTCTACCTGAACAGGCTAACCGCAATAAACAAAAGAAAGGATAAAAAAGCAACTCTGTTTAAAATTCACTCGATAAAGGAACAAGGTTAGTAACGCCGATTAAAGTATATTTGAGTTTGAAATGTTTATAGAAAAATCCGGTATTTCTGTGTTAATGGTGCTATTGTACTAAATTTAATAAGACATGCATAACAACAGATGGTGTAAACAGTTGTATTTTTTGTTATTTTTTCCTATCTAGCTTTTACATTTGTTGATGAAATCACCATTTAACAATTAGTTTTGACCATCTCAAAATGAACTGGTTCCTACATAAAATGTTATTTGCCAAGCTCTCGTTTATGATTGGCTGCCAGTCAAACGTATGAAGCCGCTTTGCTCCTCAAGCTAGCGTAGCTAGCGAGAAACTACCGAACCAGAAAAAGGCCCGCCGTGGAGGACACTGCTTCAAAAACCTCATAAGATTAAATAAAATTTGACTAGATAAATATTACATATTTTTAAAAATCAGAATAGAGCATTGTGGTTAATTTTCTTTTTAGCAGTTATTATGACATAAACATCAGCAACGAGGAGCAACGGTCAAATGGAAACGTTGTGCCCGAAAAGAGAAGAGGGGGAAGCGGGCGGGCGCGTTGACCCAGCTGAAGGCTAGGAAGCCACCAATTCCGACTCTCTTTTTTGTGGCCAATGTCCGCTCACTGGATAACAAAGTGGATTTGTTACATCTGAGGCTGAGTGTTTTTGTAGCGATGAAGAACTATGCCGTCCTTTGCCTAACGAAAACCTGGCCAACATGTTACGTCGATTCGCGTTTCCCCATCAGTCACGGCTCCCCCAGCGTTTCCTCGCACCGCAAAATGGGCGCTTGCTTGTTCAGCGCCCACAACTACGGACACCGTGAAAGGCCAAACAACGTGTTTCAGCGACGTTGTCTCACATTATTCACGTTTTGCAACTGCGCTTTCATAAGACATAAACACACAAGCACACACACACACATAGGTGTATGTATGTATGTATGTGTGTGTGTGTGTGTGTGTGTGTGTGTGTGTGTGTGTGTGTGTGTATGTATGTATGTATGTATGTATGTATCTATGTATGTATGTATGTACTATTATAGGCCACTCATATAGACCTAAAACCAGGAGAATGCTTAATTCGTACGTATGTAATTTGTACATGTACGTACGAATGTACGTACATACATGCCAGTAGCTGGAGGCCTGTACGTACGTACTGCCTCCAGCTATAATATGAATGGGCTATTCATATAGTCCTAAAACCAGGAGAATGCTTAATTCTCAATGCTGCCCTTCAGATACTGCCCCCTCAGTGTTAAACTGGGATACAGTATCTGATGGCTAAAAATCACCAATTGGGTGCTGTTCCCTCCGTCTTAAAGTGGTGGAACGGTTTCTGATGGTCATAATTTAACCGTCAGATAATCTGTTACCCGAACCAGAAACCCTAGCTGAATGCTGAGGGGAGACCTCTGCTGAAAGCTAGGGATGCTGCTATCAGGACAGGCGAGGCATCAGCACTCCAAGAAGTGAAGAAAGAACTGATTACAGGCATTATGAGGGCCAAAGCCACATACGCCCAGAAAATTCAAGGTCACTTCACCACCATTGACACCTGGCACATGTTGAAGGGCATCAAGTGCATCGATAACTGCAACATTGAAGATGCACAATGCCAAAGGGAGCCCTCACTGCCAGATGCACTCAATAAGTTCTACGCTCGCTTTGAGGATCTGCTTTGAGGATACTTGTGCCACCACCTGGTGACACGCCTCTCTGTGTGACAACAGCAGATGTGAAGAAGACCCTCCAGGAAATCACCTAACCCTAACCCCGGCAACATTCCAGGGCACGTACTGAGGGACTGCACACAACAGCTGTCTGCGGTGCTGACGTGGTATTGGCAGACATCTTTAACACCTCACTGTCACTGGCATCTGGGCCCATCTGCTTAACGACCACCACTATTGTCCCCAAGGGCTCCACAGTGACAGGCCTGAATGACTACCAACCTATAGCCTTAACATCGGCAGTCATGAAGTGCTTCGAGAGGCTAGTCATGACCCACATTGAAGACTTCATCCACTTCACTGTGGATCCCCATCAGTATGCCTACAGGAAGAGCCGCTCCACTGCTGACGCCATCTCATCAGTGATCCACACAGCCCTCACCCAATCTCATCAGTGATCCACACAGCCCTCACCCAGCTGGAGAGCAGGAACTCCTACATCAGTCTGCTCTCTCTGGATTTTTCCTCAGCCGTCAACACCATCACCCCACAGACCCTGGTGCAGAAGCTCTGGTCTCTTGGACTGAGTCCCACACTGGGGAACTGGATTCTGGACTTCCTGACCAACAGACCTCAGATTGTCAGGATCCACAACCACGTCTCCTCCTTCATCACCCTCAGCACTGGCTTGTGGCAGGGCAGAGTGCTGAGCCCCCTCCTCTTCACTCTGATGACCTATAACTGCTTGGCAAGGCACCCAAGCTGTCATAGTGAAGTTTTCAGATGACACAGTAGTAGTGGGATGCATCACAAACAGTGATGAGTCCAATTACAGAGAGAAAGTGGAACACCTGGTGCAGAGAAAATGACCTCTGCATCAACGTGAAGAAAACCAAAGAGATGATGGTGGATTTCAGAAGGAATTAGTCCTCTTCAGCCCCTGTACATCAGAGGAACAGCTGTGGAGGTGGCCTCCAGCTACTGGCACCTGGGCATGCATATATCCAGTGACTCACCTAGAGTACCAACACCTCCTGTCTGTTCAGGAAGGCCCACCGCGTCTCTACTTCCTCAGGAAGCTGCGGAGAGCTGGACTAAGGAACTCAGTCCTGAGGAGCTTTTATGGCTGTATGGTGGAGAGCATTCTCTACACCTGCATCACAGCGTGGCATGACAGCTGCACTGCTGCTGAAAGGACAGCTCTGCAGAGGCTGGTTAAGGCTGCACAGAGGACTGTGGATTGCAGTGTTTCCTCCACAGTATGATGGCCGCTCCTCATCATGAAGAACTCCACCCATCCTGCACACAGGCTGTTCCAGCCGCTCCCTCAGGCAGGAGGCTGAGCAGCATCCAGAGCAAAACCACCAGACTGAGGAACATTTTCTTCCCTTCAGCTGTCAGACTCCTGAACTCGGCCTGCACCTAATTCAGCTTCACCACAGAGATTATTTGAACACACACACACCTGTACATCACATAAATTACTTTATTATGTATTTATTTTGTGTAGTAAATTTTTTTTTAATTTCAATTGATCATGTGATTCATTGATTTATTGTTTATTGCAGCAGGCCTAAGTATGAGGCACCATTTATGCTAAATGAATGTAATAATTATTGAATAGTGAATGACAGTGAAGAGAAACATTTTCTTCTGTACCAAAGGAGTTTCCTAAGCTAGAAACTAATGCTGGAATCGAGTGTTTAGATTAATTATCTGCCAATGGGATCTCCAATTGGGTCGGATCAGAACTTCTAGAAAAATCAAACCGCTTTGCTGCTTTCCCTGCTCCTTCTGAAGTGAACGTAGCTTTTAATTGTATTTCTCAGATATGCAACCAAGCGACGATCAGAGAAAACTGTCCTTCAATGGAGAGCTGAACGGTTTACTGGGAGCAGGACTACTGGGGACCAGCATATCTGAATCCACCAGACCCATTTCCACTGATGGCAGCATCCAGGAGAGCCAGAGGATGTGAGTGGCTACTCTTCATCTCTACGGCAGCCATTTTGTCTCTGTTTTTCTAAAGATGTGAAATGTCAAACTAAATGGATATTCTCTGTTGTTTTCTAGCTGCCTGACTGGTGATGATGGGAGCACCTGCATCCCCATCGTCTTAAACAACGTGGAGATCGTGGCGAGTCAGGACTCGGGCATCAACAGCAAGGCGCGGGGCAGCAACAAGGTGAGTTTGGATCAGAACCGCAGTAAATCCTGCTGCTCTCATGAGTCTTTTTCATTGAGGAGAGATCACTCTCGTTTAGTCCTCATTAAATCCTAAGAATATTTTGAAGTTATGATTATTTTTTCCTATTTTCTTGTATTTTTATCTGATTTAAACTCTTCACTCAGGTTAAAATTCAACCTGTCGCCAAGTACGACTGGGAGCACAAGTATTATTACGGCCGACTGATAGCCGTGTCCAACTCCTTCCTCGCCTACGCCATCAGAGGTGAGAGAAGAAATATTTGACTAATTTACTTTGATTAATGAAAAGATAAAATGTCACACACACCTTATTTACTACTGGAACCAGAAACAACAGATGAGTGTTGTTGGCAGATTCTAGCATAAATAGCATAAATAAAATCAGAATAAGATAATCTGCAAGTCCTTTTCAACCTAGGTTCAATTAAATTCACTACAAAGACGATATATTTAATGTTCAAATGTTTATATATGCTCAGATATTTGCAATATTTGTTGGAGCATCATATATCTTGTAGTGAATTCAATTTAATCTAGATGGAAAAGGATTTGCAAGTCATCCTATTCTGTTTTTATTTATGTTTTTCGCAACATCCCAACTTCATATGAAGAGTTGAAAAGCTATTTTTCTCCATGGATTCAGATTCTTTGGTTGATTTCTGCGTGTTTTCGTTCAGGAGCCAACAACCACGCCATGATTCGCGTGCTGAGTTTGGATTTCAGTGAGCGCTCCTTGCTGAAGGGCTTCACTGGCGCCGTCACGGATCTCGCTTTCGCCCACCTCGACTCCTCTCTGTTGGGCTGCGTGGATGAGGCGGGAAACCTGATGGTCTGGCATCTCACACTCACGAGAAGCAAAATACTGTATCCTGACAGGAAGCAGCAGAAAAACGCTACGTTTTGGGGTTTTTCATTATAGTTTAGTTTTATTTTGTTGTGACATTTGTCTAATTCAGTTTGGTTGTTTTTATTAGGTAAATATTGCTTCGTTTTAGTTCAGTCTTTATTAGTTATGGCTGTAATTTTTGTTTTTTCATTCTTTGGTAAATTTTCAGGTGCAGAATTCAAAAAGGTCGAACTGCTGCACTGCAAAAACACAAAAACTTTGGTCTAGTTTCTAGTGCAAATATCTTAATGCACTTAAAATAAGACAAAACTAATTTATTGGTTACTTTAGAGCAAGATATAGCAGCTTGTTTTAAGTAAGCATTTCCTTAATATTGTTGAAAAAGTGCTATTTTAACTGGCAGACATTTCACTTATAACTTTAACCTGGACCAAACAGGGATCAGATAGTGGTTCACATTCAGCGTCCAGAAGACGCTCCACTGAACTCCCACAGACGCCTCATCTGGTGCCCGTACATCTTGGAAGACAGCGAGGAGAACCAGGACGACACCAGCCAGACGCTGGCTCTCCTGCATGAGGACGGGGTAACCGGCTCTGAACACGAATCAGAAAATCCTACATGACAGAAAATATGCAGGACATTTTCAGCATCTATTCTCTTAATTCTAATTTAAATATTACAATAGTTAAAAACAGGATGAAAGTTCTAAAAACTTAACTAAAAAAGTCTGCCAAACTTGAGGGTTTGTCGTTGTATGGAAGTCCATTACTGCCATGAAAGAAAAAAATAAAAGCACAACAGAAAGTTATAATTATGAGTTTTAAAGTTATCACAAGAATAAAAGTTATATTTTCAACTTTAATAGTTAAAATTTTTATGTTCTATCTAAAGTCAAAATTATGAAATAGTAAGTCATAGTTTTGAGATACAAAGTCATAATTACAAGAATAAAAGTCATAATTTTGACTTTCAAATTCAAAATTATGAGATTCAAAGTAAAAATTATGAAATAATTTATAAATTAAATTAATTAATAGTTTTGAGATACAAAATCGTAATTGCAAAATTAAATAAATTTGACGATTAATGTCATAATTATGAGATAAAAAGCCATAATTTTGAATTTGTCATAATTATGACCTTAAGTAAGTCAAAATTATGACTTATTTTAGTAATTATGACAAAACTATGACATTAAATCTCATAACTATGTTCATTTATTTCATAGTTTTAACTTTGTATCCCATAATTATGAGATTGAAAGTTGTAATTATGACTTTAACATATGGAATTGTGACTTCTGTTGTGCTTTCATTGTTTTTTTTTCATGACAGACATGGGTTTTCATAGGTTTGCATCGATGTTAGTAGAAAATAAACATCTCACTTCAGATTTCTCCATTTTCCTTTGTTTACATGAACTTTCCCTTTTCCAGGCTGAGGTTTGGGACCTCGAAGTTTTGAGAGCCAATTACAGCAGTTGGCCAGTTGATGCCTCAGAAATCAAAGATGGCCTCATTATAGTTAAAGGACACACACAGGTACCTGGATTTTTTATTTCCCAGGAAGTCATGGCACAAAAACTGAGCATTTATAGAAGATAAAATATGTCAGATACACCTTTTAAGATATTTTTATTTGGCATAAGATTTTGTTTTTTGCTGTTTGTTTTCTGTTAAAGTATAAAACTGTGTGCTCCTGCAGAGAGTCAGTGAAGGTGCTCTGTCCCCTGATGGGACCGTTTTGGCCACAGCGAGCCACGACGGTTACATCAAGTTCTGGCAGATCTACATAGAAGGAGGACAAGATAAGCCCAGGTAGGAGCGAGGGGGTAAACCACTGATCATCAACAACATTTTGCTGCTGATCCAGTTTACATTTCTGCTCCTGTTCTGTCGTCCAGATGTCTCCATGAACTCCGACCTCACGAAGGACGTCCTCTCTCCTGTCTTCTCTTCTGTGACAACCACAAGCGGCAGGACCCAGAGTCGGTTCACTGAAACGTTGACGCTCCTCTGAGTTTCTGTCTGGAGTTTCACTGACGTTTTTTTCCTCGTTTTTATGTTTGAAGGGTTCCGTTCTGGAGGTTTCTGATAACTGGAGCAGACCAGAACCAGGAGTTGAAGCTGTGGTGCACAGTTTCCTGGACCTGCTTGCAAACCATCAGGTAACTTAAACAATAGATGTTTTTCCTACTTGCAGCTCCGCCTGTCACAATAATCAATAAATCAATTAATGGCAAGATAAATTAAAATGAGCTCCATAATTTTCATTTGCCTGATTTATTGTTTTCCTCTTTCTACCAAAAAACCTGGATGATAAAAGTTTTCATTCTGGTGCTTTTGTCTCAACTAGCTCCTTTTTTTGAAGGGCAGTTTTGTTTACAGAGACTTTATAATTAATTTTATTTGTTGTTTCTGTTGTTTTATTTATTTTGTAATATTTAAAATGTCTTCCAGTTTCTGTATTAAATGTTTATTAAATGTTAAAGTTTATTGATTTTTAAGAATGTGCTCTTAAACAAACACATTCTTAAAGTTATATTACTTTATAGTGGTCTCAAAACAACAATATTATTGTTTATAATAACTTCTGGGATATTTTATCATCCAACAAATTTTGTTTCATGACGGGCCAAGTGCAGCTCCTAAAAGCAAAAAATACAACGTGCAAAGCTTACATTTTATTCTATTCTAGCTGTTATACCGACGCTATCCATTCTTCTTCTTCTAGGTTTTCTCCAGATCCATTCAACTCTACGGTTCTTCCCAGTCTCAAGGCCAGTTTAGATCTTGCTGCTGAATACTTGATCCTCACTGATGTGCAAAGAAAGGTGAGTGGCGTAGTGTTTAAAGTAGGGATGAATCTGTTAATCATGATTAATCGATTTAAATAATCTAATTTAGTAATTGGTTAAACGTCAGAACAGCTAGGAGTGAAACAGCCAATGTAAAATAAATAATAAATAAAATAATAAGAATCATTAAATAACAATGGTAGTCAAACAGATTGACTACCATGGTGAATCATATTTGGGAACATTGCTGCCAGAGTTGGGCAGAGTACATAAAAAATTTATTCATGTCAGAGTAGAACTATTTCAACATATTTTTACTCAAAAGTAAAAAAGTATTTGGTGAAAAGTACTGAAGTAACTCGAGTAACTGATCAAATTATCAATCATTTAATATTTAAAAATTACATCATCAGACTGAACAGATTATAAAAGTTAAGCTGAAACTAACTTTCCAGTGGAAATTATACTATTACCGCATTTTCCGCACTATAAGGCACCTAAAAACCTTAAATTTCCTCAAAAGCCGACAGTGCGCCTTATATATGGACCAATATGGAGCTACAACAGGTCTAGCAACTACGGTAAGCAGCCGGCGACTTCATTTTCGCCCGTAGAAGAAGAAGCGCACGGTGCATGCTGGGATAGTTGTCAGAATGCAGGTTTGTTAATAAAGTTTGACTGACCTATCTACCTACTGACCTGATAATCGGGTCGTCTGCAGGTCATTTAGCACCAAGTTCTCCACGAATATGCTGTGCGCAAACGGAGAAGGGTGACCATCGTCTGGTGTTATGCAGAAGGCTCTCCTCGCCGACCCGAGTCGGACTGTTTTGTTGACATTCTTTATGTCAACAAAGTGGCTTTAGACATTCATCCGGGGAGCTTCGACTAGGGTTACCAAGGGACCAGCCACTATACATTTAAAGCCTGGGGTGGGGGACGCGCGGGGGAAGAGAGACAGAGACTGCGGTGGCAGCAGCGTGTTGGTTGGTCTGTGTTACCCAGAAAGCAGTTGGGCACAATATCACAACACCAACACCGTGAGTGAAACAATGACTAGGGCAGTCTACTATATAAAGTACTCGGGGACCACTTCTTTACAAATGTAGATGTGTAATAGAGTACGGAACAAATTGGCAACCCAAACTGAAGCGTCTATTCTATGCGCCTTATAATGCGCAAAGAATCAGAGTCTATTCTTTGCGCATTATATATGAAAAAAGTTTTAAAATAGGCCATTCATTGAAGGTGCGCCTTATAATCCGGTGCGCCTTATAGTGCGGAAAATATCGTAAAGTTAATTTCTACTTAACTTTATAATTGTCATTGGAAAACAAAAATTACAGTAATTCACATAAGTAACAAAAAATAAAACATTTTTAACATTTTCCCCTGACAAAAGTTTCTCAAGTAAACGTAACTGAGTAAATGTGACTAGTTACAACCCGATCTGGAGGTTTTTACCATGTTGGGGCCGATACAGATGTGATGTGAGCGGCGCCTCATGGTGAATCCATGTCGTCCTCCTTCAGGTCCTCTATGTGATGGAGCTACGGCAGGACCAGGAGAAGGGCAAAGCGAGCTTCACGGCCGTGTCGGAGTTCCTGCTCACCCACCCTGTGCTCAGCTTCGGGGTGCGCGACGTGACCCACAGCCGCCTGAGGCACACCGAGGTTCTGCCAGCGGAGGAGGAGAGCGAGAGCATGTCGACAGGTGGGCGCTTTCCCCAGCCACACCTGGAGCCAGTCATTCCAGTGAATCTGAGTTGGAAAGATTCTCAGTCCAAATAGAAACAAACACATTGGCTCCTTTATATTATTCAGATTTACTTTAGAACACAGGTGTCCAAAGTGCGACTCGGGGACCATTTGTGGCACGTAGACTGATTTTGTGCAGCTCACAAACATTATTGTGATAAACAATCATATTGTTGTTTTGAGACTTTTTTCAAGTAATATAATGGTAATGGCATAATAATGCAAGAACACACTCAAAGATAATTAAACTTTAATTTCTAATGAACATTCAACACTAAAACTTGAAGACATTTTAAATATCCAAAATAAATAAACAAAATAGCAGAAACAACAAATAAAATTAATTATAAAGTCTCTTTAAACAAAATTATCCTTCAAGAAAAACGGCTTGTTGAGACTAAAACACCAGACTGAAAACTTTCATCCAGTTTTGGTAGAAAGAGAAAAATAATAAATCATGCATATGGACATTTTTAAGCTCATTTTAATTTATCATGTGATTAAATGATTTATTGCTTATTCCAGTTCAAGATTAGACAAATGTATCCCCTTCACCACAGGTGGTTGATGCAGATGGAGACTTTTTGTTTTTACGTTAAACTGGGCAAAGTTATTACAGACGAATAAGACTTACCATAGAAAATGTAAACCCAACAGGCTTTGATGCATCCAGATCTGCTTTTAGTAAATTTATTAAACTTGGCCATGTGTTTTCAATAAAAGTGACTGAAATTGTGTTTTTATTGCTCCAAAAAATGTTTTATTTCATACTTTAGAAATATTTGCAAGAAAGTTTGGTGCATTTTTTCCTCTTTAAACCCTGTTCAGAATCTACTCAGAGGAAAAAAATGAGGGGAAAAACAAGCGCTTTTATACTTTAACTAAATTTTTGGCAGAATTGATCACAAAGTTGATTCTGATAGATGAGGCAGTGTAGTAAACCTGAAATACTGCCACCTGCAGGTGGGAATTAGAATCACTTAATGGTCAATGTTTTGACCAGAAAATGTGGGATAAAATCAGAAAAATGTTAAATACAAACTCATTGGTCCTGATTTAACCAGCTTTTCCTGCTTTCTCCACTAGAGGGCACTCAAGGACCTGCAGAGTCCAAATCTGGGATCCAAATTAAACTCTACTGTGTTCACACAAAGTAAGTTTTCTTCTACTGTCTGTCTGGATGCGGCTAACCTGATGGTAAAACAATAAACTACAATTTTTAAATGACATCAAAGTTGGTAAATGTGACTATTCATTTACCAAAATCAGTGTTTGAAAACTATTAACTTTTTCAATCCAGAACTGTGACTAGTGACAGTTATTTATGCAAAATCAATCAGCAGAGTCACTGCAGAAAGAGTTACTTTAGTGTTTGTTTGTAAAGATGAATCTTGGCGGTTTTTGCAGTAAAAAAAAAGGTTTAAATCAACGTTTCTCTGAATGTGTTTGTCTCCATGTTTGGGTTTTAGGAGTTTGCAGGACGTCCAGATCTGGTTTCAGCCCAACTCGGGGTTCAATACGCCAGGTTTTATTCCCCACTCTGACTCCCAAGATGGTTTTGGTAAGTTAATGTTGAACTGTGCAGTTAAATTAGATGAAGTTTGCTGATTTATGGACGCACCAGTACTAGTTAATAAAATAATATGAAGCAGAAAGACATGATTGATTGATGGATGGATGGAAAGACGGACATTAAAGAAGCAGTAATATGGAGGATTTCCAGTCGATTGAGATATATATTTTTTAATTCTTCAGTCATCAGATTGGAGAAAAGTACTTTCAAATGTTTCAGGAACTCCTGATAATTCAGTTAGCTTCTTTAGAAATCTGGACTGTGGCGCTAGCATTAGCGTTAGCTGCTACAGGCTTAGCATTGAGATGCTATTTTAGGCTTGAATAGCTTCGCAGATAGGCTAACTCCTTTTAGCACAACTTGAACATAACTACGGTCTTTTTCAGCGTCCAATCAGACCGGTGTTTGAGGCAGAAATTAACCCCGTTGGGCCGAGAGAAACCACTATAGCTGCTGTTAGCAGATGTAGCTGGTGCGTCATATTTACAGCCTTGCCAGAAACGCACAAATACAAAGGTTCCACTTGGAACTTTTGCACAAAAACAAATCTGATTAATTGTTTAAAAAAAAATTCACGCATTAAGATCTTTACAATTAATTATTTTAGCATGTTAAATTCCTACTCTAATAAATAAAATGTAATAGGTAAATATCAGTTATTAGAACGATATCAGTCCAGATTGTTTGCTTTGTGCTCGTTTTTCCCAGCTGGGTTTTCGGACCACCTCACCGACCAGAGCTCCGACAAAGATTCTGGAAGCGGCTCGCAGTCCGACCTTAGGAAGATCCCCTCACTTCCTGTTCCCTCTGACTTCCTGTCCAACTCTGGAGCATCCGGCGGGCCGATGCCCAAGCTGATGACTCCCGACGCTTTCATGACACCAAGCACTTCGGTACTGATTGTAACTCCAAACCTTTAGGGTGTCATTTGCAGAGTTGGGTAGTAACTATCTACCTCTACTTGAGTAACTTTTTGGAAAAATTTACTTAGGAGTATTTTCACTACGTTGTACTTGTTACTTTTACTTGAGTAATTAAATTATGAATTAGATTTTTTTTACTCTTACTCTTAAAATTTCTGGATTCTCTACTCTCTGAATGAAAAACATGTTTTAAACAAAAATTCACTGGTGTACTCACACGCCTGCAGTTTTTGTTAAAGTTTCATAAGTTTTGGTTTGAAGAAAAAAATCAGATTAGGATTTTTTTTTGTCTGGTAATTATAGTATTTATACAAATTATTATAATTTGGTCTTTAAAATAGCAATATTTATACAGAGTTTTATGTTTTGGTGCGTCTAATGGTGTAATTTTTAAATATGAATTCATGTATGTTTTGGTTAGTTACTCAGTACTTGAATTGACTTTTCTCCAAGTACTTTTCTTACTATTACTCGAGTAATTTCTTGGACGGCTACTTTTTACTTGAGTAAAAATATGTTGAGTTAGTGATACTCTTGAGTACAATTTTTGGGTTCTTTATCCAGCTCTGGTTATTCATAATTTTTTGTAACTCAGCATCTTTTTGGCAGCATAATATACGTTTTGTGACTCTGTAGGTACCTGCGTCTCCTGGCAGCAGCGCCAGCAGTCTGACTATAGTTACAGCCATGAGCAGCAACTCTGACTCGACAAATAGGTGAGCGTCTCTGTAAATATTATTGATATTTATCACAGAGAGCACTTCCTCCATATGATTTGTGGTGATTTGTTTCTCTGCAGAGCCATGGACGATGTCAGTCAGAGTCCCATCAGAGGAGAAAACAACGGCGGCGGCAGTTTGGGTCTCTCTGTCGCCACCAGCAGTCCGAGGGCTGCACCTGCAGTTCTGCTGCCCGGACTGGAGAATCTGCAGGTAAGGCATAACGCCGAGTCCTGACTGCTTCTCAGATTTCACTTCCTAATAGAGTAAATTCCTGTTGTAAAAGTTTTAATAAGATGTTTGCATTTAAGATTAAAAAAAAAACATCTTTGTAAAAGTGTTTCAGTCAAAACTTTGCTCAGTTCAATTTCACTAAAGAATTGCTGTTACAGCATTTTAGGCAATAAAATATTCATTCTCTCATTTAAAAATGAAGTTTATTAATTGTTTAAATGCATCTTTTAATGTATTTCTAATATTGTATGAAAAACCTTTAGTGGTTAAATTAAGAATCTGGACAATGTGGTAGAATATTTTTTGCCGCGTTATGCTGTTAATCACTAAGGGATGATTAACAGCACGCTAGAATAATCCATTACTAAAATTGTTGTTACGGAAAAGTTCCATGTCCTTCACCTCTTTGATTGAAGTTTTTGGTAATACATCAATCTGCATTTGCAAAGTAATCTAAAAGTAATATGATCTTGAGCTGCAAAACACAAAGGGCTGCAACGAGCGATTGTTTTAATTATTGATTATTCTGACAATTAATGGGAAACAATTTTTTTTTTGCCAGGTTCTGCAGATTTTTTAATTAACCACTTAAGCTTATTTTATAAAATTTAAAAATATATAAAAATGAAGACAAACAAATCATTCATTTTTAGAGTAGGAAAATAAATATTTCGTTGCCTAAAATGCAATAGCAGCATTCCTTTAGTGATCGCTTGATCATTTGTTCCAACATGTGAAAAGCTCTGGTGATATTTTTTATTATTTGATTAGTGTTTGGATTGCAAAAGGTGCTTAACAGGATATTTATTTATTTATTTATTTACAGAATGTCATTATTTAGGAGATGATAAATTTGCTTTGTTTTAACTGTACCGATCCTCAGCTGTTTCCTGTGTTTTCCTCTAGGCTCTGGCTTCCCCCAGCGGCCCTCTGGGCCTCGACTCGCCTCAGGTCCCAGATTCTCCTCTGCTGCTGCCGCTGGCCTCGCCGACCCGGGCCCGCTCCCCAGACGTCATCTCCTCCGCCTCCACCGTGATGTCGCAGGACATGCCGGAGATCGCGACGCAGACGCTGCAGCTGCAGCGCAGCCACGGCCTGGAAGCCCTGCAGCTTCCTGCGCTGCAGACGGACAGCATGGCCTCCGCTGCGTGTGCTCTGCACCTCTTGACGTCGCCGCGCGCCGCCACCAACAATGGGTACAAGCAACCAGGCAGCACTCATTGATTGATTGATTTCCTATTTTATTTCACTCTTTTGCTCTTCCTTTCTTTTTATTTTGCTCTTTCTGTTTTTCTTTTGTCTGTTTTTTTTTTTTTTGTTCGTTCCTTCAGCTTGTTTGCTCTCCTTTTAACTCTGGCTCTTTCTTTCACTCTAGCTGATACTGTTTCTTTCGCTTGTTCTTTCTTCCACTCCTTTTGTGTTTCTCTCGCTCTTTTTCTCATTCTTTTGCTTGGTCTTTCTTTCGCTCTTTTGAAATATTTCAGCAGAACAAATCCAGGGAAAAACAAACATGACTAAAACATACAAATTCCAACAAAGATATTTTGTAAAACTCAAGTATTTGAAAACGAGGCAGGAAGAATCATCGACCTGTTTATCATTAATGTCTATAGTAATAAGTCAGAACCAACCTAGTTGTTTTCTTTCTTCCTGTAGTTTGTTGCCCCTTGAACTCGGAGGTGCTGAGGGGTCGTCGATGGCGGACGATTCGGAGTCCAGACTCGGTAACAAACCGTCTCTTCTGGAGAACACGTTGTCGCAGGAAAACACTGGGGTCAGCGGAGGGTCGTCGGATGGCAGCGTTAGCCACACGTCATGGCCGGCGGCTCCAGACATCACCAGGGAGACCAGGAACAGCCTCAGGGACAACGGGCTGGGAGAATGGTCAGTCTGTTTCAGTCCCTTTGTTCAATCTTTATGAAAAACTAAAGACAACACGGCTCATCGGACAGAAAATAGGATTTTTCTTTCCATCACTTTATTTCCCAAATTAGGCTATCTCCAATTGGCTGGAGATAGCCTAACAGTTTTTCTTTTGTCTGAATGCTGCTTCTCCATGTTTGGTTCTGGGGATGCAGAGCAGAACCAGAAGACCTGAGGGGTCTGGAAGGTTGATACAACAGCAGCAGATCTTTAATGTATTGTGGTGATAAGCTGTTCAGTGATTTATAAACAGACAAAAGTTTTAACATCTGTTCTCTTTTTGGAAGGACTGTAGAACTGGGTGATGTGCTCTATCTTCCTGGTTTTAGTCAGAACGCCAGCAGCAGCATCTGGATCAGATCCAGGTGGAGGATTGATTATTATAGTCAGACCTATAAAGACTCTGCTGCAGTAATTGATGCAAAGATAAACGAGTGGATGAGTTTCCTAGTTCTTGTTGCTACATTAGTCCTCTAATCCTAGAAATGTTCTTTAGGTGACAGAATGCCGACTTTGCAACTGTCTTTATGTGGTCTTTAAGGTTCAGGTCAGAGTCCATCACTACACCATAGATAAACTTCTTTCAGCCTCTTATTGGGTTCAAATATCTGATTGGCTGGTTTGGCAACACATTATTTTCATCGACATTAGTCCTTTAATCTGGAGATGCTGCTCAAGTGATAGAAGGCCGACTTTGTAACTGTCTTCATGTGGCTCTGAAGGTCCAGATCCAGGTTTCACCCTGATCTGTAGTTTCTTGCTGTAATAACTTACTCTAGATCGCTCCTCTTTAGGCCCAAAGATAAAAACTTCAAACTTTGTTTTGTTTGTTAACTAATTGTTTCACCTGTCTTGCAGTTTGAGAGAGGAGTCAAGCGAGCGCCGCTTGAGCTCTCCCTACCACCGGCGCTCCTACCACCTCGCCCAGCACGACAGCCAGGATGTCGGCGCTGACCAGAGGTGACTCCAAGCTGTGCAGCTTCATTCACTACATGATTGCAGAGACTTCCTCTGAAGCTGCGGTCGCTGTTGAAACTTTGACGTTTCTGTGTGCAGCGATCCCGATGACGAGATCGCCAGCCTGGCTTCGTCCTCTGGGAACTGCGGCTCTCGCTCCTCTCACAGGATGCCGGTGAAAGACTGGAAGAGCTCGCCACGAGGCTCACCGAAACTGAAGAGGAAACTCAAGAAAGATGACGGGTATGTTCGAAACTAAAAAAAGCTAAATGTCTGCTTGATTATTTCTCTGTTTCTTGACTCTAAAACTGCTCATTTCTCTTTAAATTGTGCTAAAGTTGTAATGAAAATGGATGCAACAGTTAGGGAAATGTTGCTTACACATTTTGAGGGACGTTTTCTCTCATTTCCAGTGAATCTTCTCAGCCCAGGCACATGGATCCCGGTCAGGTACAGTTGGCTAGTAACTTGTTAAATTTAATTAATTACATCTACTTCAGTAAATTCTTTGAAAAAATATACTTTTAGGACTATTTTTACTATGTTGTACTTTTTACTTGAGTAATTTTATTAGGAAGTATCTCTGCTCTTATTTGAGTAAAATTTCTGGGTTTTCTACCCACTAAATGAAAAACAAAAATTTTTCAACCAGACACAGACACACACCTGCTGTTTTTGTTGAAGTTTCACAAGTTATTTAAAACTTGTGAAAATGATTTGGAAAGATTTTATGTTGTCTGATTTTGTTATTGTTGCTTATATGAATTACTATCATTTTTGTCCTTAAAATACTAAAATTTTGGTCCAGCTGCTTCTCTCAACCCACTAGGGGTTAATTAAATAATCACTAATTATTGTGTTCAAGTTGTGCTAAAAGGAGTTAGCCTGTCAGAGATGCTATTCAAGCCTAAAAATAGTTTCTCAATGCTACCCATGCAGCAGGAGCAAAGACGCTCAGGCTAATGTCGGCGTCCACAAGCTGAGTAGATAGAATAACACTTTGCACCAAGCTGATGGCTGAATAACCTAAATAACAGATTAAGGTCATGTGTCTAAATTTACCATCAAAAAGGGTTTTTGAATTGAAAATTTGCTTAATTTGTTACGTTTTGAATAAAATGCAACAAAATAATTACAGACTCCTGTTTGGTGTTCTGCAGTTTAACACAGAGACTCAGGATGAGCTCCTGATGCTGCTGCGCAGCCAGCAGAGGGAGCTAGCGGATCTGTGTTCCCTGGTGGAGACCATGCCGGGAACTATCATGGCGCAGGTGGAGCACGTTCTGATGAAGCACCAGGAGCAGGAGCGTATCCTCCACGCGTTTCCTCCTCTAACATGAGGCGCTGCATTGTGTTTGCTGTGAGGTTTGTCTGTCTGTCGTTGAGCCTTGACCCTCGGTGGCCTCAGAGCGCAGACTGGACCGAGCTCTGGCCGAGAATCAGAACCGCCAGCAACAGCTTCACGAGCAGCTGAGCCAGCAGCTGAGCCACGCCCTCAGCACGGCGCTGACCAACAGGATGGACAAAGTCCTGAGAGAGGAACTAAAGAAAGCAGTTCCTCAAAGTAAGCTAATCGTTTTACCATAGCAACTGACCGCAACGCCACTTTATGTTTCTGGATCCAACATCAAAAACATTCTCCACACAAAGAACAGAACATTCAGTCCATTACAGTTTTATGTTTTCAGGCTTGATGTTTATTTCACTATTATTAATAAGTGATCGCTGTGATTAGATTAGCTACCACTGCTATTAGCTAAGCTAACACAGCGGTGGTTGATTTAAACACCTGCTCTGCTGATGATCTGTCTAACTCGGTGTTTAGTTTGCCTTTTATTTTATTTTGTAACTGAACCAAAACACACCGAATTCCACATCACATCTACAGGTTATGGATGTCAAAGTCCAGGTAGCATAACTGAGCTACTTCCCTCTCCCTCGCTCATTAAAACTTTCCCCTGACCTTATCTAGTCATGTTAGTGTTGACAATTTGTAGCAATGCACTGCGTTTATATCATGCATACATTCAAGATTAAGCGGTAAAACCAATGCTAGGCCTTGTCAGCCAGCAGCTTTTTGCCCTCCAGCTGGAAGCTGGTGGCGGGATCTTGCATGTGTGACGTCACCCTGCAAGGGATCCAGCAGTAGCACAGTCAAACAAATAAAAAAATAATACAGTAGTTTAATTATTAATCACCATGCACAAAATATTGTGCATGGTATCCAGGGCTGTTTAACCCAGCCCTGGATAAAATGCAGCAGTTTTTTTGTTTTACTGTTTTTCAGGCGATCTGTGAAATATTTTCTGGTTTTCTGGCCTTTTAAGACTTTAAGGAAGCTGTAACTTCAGGGCTTGTTTTGAACACTTTGTAGTTTTATTCCAGTCATTGTTTTTTTTTTTCATCATAATTTTACACCAGGAATCTGGGTTTTCTGACCAGAAGAGCGAGATCCAGATGTCCCTCCAGAACCCGATGGCGGCGCATGGTTGCATTAATCTTGCAGCAGATAATGAACTGCATCCAGGAAGCATTTAAAATAAATTCACATGGTCACTGATGAGCTGCTTTTTTGTTTTGTCACTTTGAAATGCTCCGAGTCAAAGTGCAGAGCAGGCTGTGCATCAATAAATGATGCTGTTATTTAATGCTTGAGATAATTCTGAGCATAAGTAAACTTAAATATAGCAAAGAGCGCTGAGGTGTGTTGATGTCGGACTAAAACGCTGCCGTCTCTGGAGAAACGTTTCCCCGCCTCGCACTCAGAGTAGAAAAGTCGGGGTTTTTTTTGCTCGTCTAATTATAGACACGCTCCTGCTAATCTTTCCCCCTACTTTCACTTTATTTGACATTTTACAGCCATTTCTAAGAGTCTGGAGCCGGTGACGGGGCAGCTGAACAACTCGATCGCCGCTAAGATGGCCGCCGTGGAAGTCACGATTAAGGACATCGTCATCAAAGTGGTTAAATCCAAGGTAGGCCGACCAGTTTCATAGCTCAGGGTGGCCAAAGTGCGGCTCGCGGGCCATTTGTGGCCCTCAACTGAACTTCAAAAATGATACACATTTGCAGATTGAGAGTTTTAATTTGCATTCAGGGTAAAATTACTACCAACTTAATTCTCTTACAAAGTTTTCATGTTTTTATAACCAAGTTTTAAGAAAAGGTAAAACCATGTTATCCGTAGTTTTCCTCAAAAGCTTGACTTCTGAAACTCAGAAAAATTCTAAGTTGTTTTCTAGAAAATTTATCAGATTAATCACTTAATTTAATTGTCATAAAATCTACAATAAATAACATTTGAAAAAAATGTAAAATAAGAAAATTGGGCTAGTTCATTTGCTGAATTTTGGTCGGTTTTTGAGTGAACGCTTTTGGCCCATGTGGCGCAAAGTTTGGACAGCACTGGGTTAGTTCTAACTTGTCGTGTGTTTGGACCAGAACACTACGGACGCCATGGGCCGGGCCGCGGCGGAGGCCATGCAGGGCCCCATCCAGGCCGCCTACAAAGACGCCTTCCAGAGCACAGTGCTGCCCGTGTTTGAAAGAGGCTGCCAGTCCATGTTCCAGCAGATCAACGACAGCTTCAAGCAGGGCACGCAGGACTGTAAGGCCGCACAAGTTAACACTGTGGACTGCTCACAATCTGTAACTTTCACCTCGAAAGGCATCACCTCTACATCGACGATTTCACTCAGTGTCTTAAAGGGGCAGTGTCATGTAAAGTCAACTTTTTTTTTAGCTTTACATCATGTTATGATGTTTTAATCTCAATGGCAAAACATCTAGTTGGACGTTCAAGTCACAGCTCTTCCCCTGCTCCTTATGACTAGCCAGCAGCAATTAGCAAATACTTTGAGGAACTGCCGTCATTATAGGAGCTACTGCTCAGTTTAACACTGGTAAATACATTAAAGGATTAATAAAGGAGCCAGAAGAGTTTCAGAAAGAGCAGGAGTTTTAAAGAGACAGAAGCCCAATTTCAAGGTGTTCAGTTTCTTTTAAGTCATGTTTGATGTATGCAGCATTTTTGTGACAACTGAATTTAAGATAATTAATTGATTGTGCTATAAAATGGCTGAAATATGTGACACTGCCTCTTTAAGAGTATTTGACTCACATTATTGAAGTGGTGAACGTTGGCGGCAGGCAGTTGGGTGAAAAACCTCAAAACGAAAAGCACAGAAGCGGCTACGGCTATTTTATTTAACACTAAATAAACTCACTGTATACAATAACCAACTTCCTAAACAAACAGGTTTCTGTACTTTTAAAACTCAGATATTTTCTAAAAATCTATTAGTATATAATACTTAGTAACCCAGGATTTTTGACCAAATATATCAACACATTTTTATCCAACTTTATGTTGTCAAAGCGTCTCTAGCCAATATTTATAAACCACATGAAAAATGATTTTTTTAAATATTTTGTAAATATTTTTTTATATAAATTATTACTAAAACAACTTAACAAGTATTCGAACCATATATGTGTGTGTGTGTGTGTTTCGTCCCCATTTTAGTTAGACCTTAGACAACCAAGTGCAACTTTTAGGCTGTTTTATTTTATTTCATTTTTAAATGTGACCTGTTTGATTGCAATTCGCCCAACTCATTTTTTGCCAAAGGCAACATTTTTTATTTATTTTTTTTTTCAAAAATCTCTCTTCATTTTCAGAAGGTGACAATTAAAAAACTGTTCAATAGTGAAATCAAAGTCATGTATGGATTTTGTTTGCTGTGCTGGTGCTCCAGTCATTGAAGGTCATTGAAGTATTTTCCAGGTCTGAATGAGTATAGAGTGAGAAAATGGGGGGGAAATATTTCTATTTTCTTCAACACATCCATTTTTTCTCTTTGAAATATCTGCCATAAATTCACAGTCAAGTTTATTTTTTGTTATTTACAGTCGTAAAATGTGGCCGATAAAGCTCTGGCAAGAAAAGAAAAAAGCTTTTCCACCCGCATTGTTATCCTCAGTGTTGAGTTCAGGCTCTGTATTGAAGTTGTTTGTGTTTCTCCGTCTGGTTGGTGTCAGGGGTCAGATCGTCTGAGCACACAGACAGCAGATCTTCTCTATAGGTTCGCCTAGATTGGAGCCTTGAGACTCAAACGGTCTGAATGTGCAGAGAAGCGTCCCACGTGTCTGCAGAGTCAAACACTTCCTCTGTTTTACAGTAAAGCTTCCCGTTGGAGAAGACTGGAGTTTCTTTGTTATTTTTATTATCTATTTTTTTTTTTAGATGTCCTGCGGCTTTAAATTCAGGCTAGAAAGGAGGGAGACAAGGTGACACGAGATCCTGCGATAGAGTAACGTCTGTTATGAGCAGTCTCTGAAGTTTAATCCACACAGATGGAGAGCGCACACCTCTTCCCATTTAAATGTAGTCAGTGTGGAGTGATTAAATATTGACTGAAGCCGCAGCATTAGCATCCGAGCTGCTGCATCACTTCAGGCCCGACGCAGCTAACGCTTACCGCATCATATGATTGCAATTATTTCACATAAAGAAGATCATTTGACGGATAGCAGGACACAAAAGCTATAAACAGGCTGTGCAGAGAGAGTCCATCTATTGAAATGAGCAACTAAAGACTGGTGTACATGCATTTAACAAAACAAAGTGATCAATATGCTTTTCTAAAAGTAAAACAAAAATGAGACATTTTTATGCTTTGTTTCACATCTAAACCCAGTTCAAGAGCACTGGGCCCAGTTTTAAACCCAGTAAAAAAATATCTATTTATTTTTGTTTTTCTTATTTCTATATTTAAAAAAATGGTTTTTATTTTTTTATTGCTATTCATGTATATATATTTAAGTAAAATTATCTTTTGTATTTAATTATCTTTTATTATATGGTTTTATTTTTATACGTAAATGGATATTAGGCCAAAAGAAGCTATGAAAAAAAGCCTTGCTGCTGTTTTTTGTTTTTAAGAAAGCGTGTTGTGTCTCTTGGTAATTAAAAAATTATTCAGAAAATTAATATCAAAAAATGATTAATGGAGTGCGGGGTAAAAAATGCAAATTGTGTAGTGATGAACCAAAACTAATGGTTCCCATCTGGATGTAAATTAATGTAAAATGCAGAATTTCAGAGTTTTATCTTTTAGATGATGAAATAAGACATAAAATGTGGAAAGTCTGACATATTGTTCACACTTATTTATCAGCTCATTTTAGGATTGAGGATAAAATATAATTTACTTTTTAAAAAGTTTTCTTGTGTAGTTTATTAACTTCAAACACCTGAACAACTAAAAATGCTTCTAATAAACCTAATTTAACAAATCTTTGAAGCATCTATTAGCTTAAGCTAAACTTGAAACGCTAAAGTTTGAGTCCTGTCACTCAGCGTTGCCATGACAACCTGCTCTGAGCGGAGAGGAGTGTGTGTTTTTCTGTCGCCAAGTTGTGTTTTCTCTGCAGACATCCAGCAGCTGGAATCCCACCTGAAGAGCCGGAAGCAGAGGGAGCAGGAGGCGCGGGACCCGGTGATCGGCCAGCTGCAGCAGGCGATCGACGGCTTCCAGAGCTGCACCGATCAGCTGGCCAGCAGCGTCTCTGCCGCCGTACGAGCCGAGGTCCAGCACCAGATGCAGGTGGTGGTGGGGAAGTACGTACCTGCGCTGCGGCCGAGACGCGCCGCCTTTAAAAACACTCCTAGGGTTTTCTGAAGTATGCTTGAAACAACATAACCAGATCTAATTTAGCTTTTCTCAGCAATTACGAACTTTGTTTCAATAGTTTTGGTACCACAACAAAGCAAACACTTGGAAGTGTAAGCGTCACAGAAAATGAAGATGGAACATAAATAATTTGGATTTTTTTTTTTGTCCCTCACCAGAATTGTCTTTGCCTCATACGTTATATAAACCTTTTAGACGGAGCTGCATTAGTTGCTATTTTCTAGCTGATCACCGATTCCAATTTTGGCCAATATTTTTTTGGTAAATTAAGTTAATTTACAGAAGTTTCAATAAAAATTTTTTTTAAAAATACCTACATTGACAATTTATTGTCCAGCAATATTTATCTATGCTAGATGTAATGTGTGGTAACGGACTGCAGAGTAAAAATAATAAAACTCAATCGTGGGACTAATGTAAGAGCATAAATTTGATACGGTCTCTTGTTTGCCAATTCATTTCCCAGCCTCAGATTGAGCAGAAGAGCTAGCTACTGCGCTAACAGCGCCGCATTCAGGCAGTAAGTCTGTGTCTCCTCCAGTCTGCAGGAGTCCATCCTGAGCCACTTGCAGCGCATCGTGAAAGGCGAGGTGAGCCTGGCGATGAGGGAGCAGCAGGCCGTCGTCACCTCCAGCATCATGCAGGCCATGCGCTCCGCCGCCGGGACGCCCGTCCCCACCGCACACCTGGACTACCAGTCACAGCAGGCCAACATCCTGCAGCTGCTCCAGCAGGGCCAGCTCAACCAGGCCTTCCAGCAGGTACCGACTCGACCCAGACACCACAGGTCACACTAGACGTCTTCGTTGTCCGTCATTTTGACTGACGGCGTCAAAAATATTCCGTCATATTCTATTATTATGCTTTGGTTTTTAAATGTTATTGACATAGGCTGTTTTGATGCCTTTAATTTTTATGTGTTTTAATATTCAACACATTAAACAGACAATCCAGATCCCATCATACATTAATCAGGCAGATGAACAAATCTGACTTTTCACTGCATTGATAAAAAAATCACTGATAGGACAATGAAATGAATCGACTCCACTTAAGTTATGAAGAGAAGGAATATTCTGTCAACACAAACCCTGCCAGTCGCTCTGATGGGCTAAACCGCCGGTGTCCAAACGTTTTGCACCACAGGCAAAATCCACAAGTTGAAAGTCCTCAGGAACCAAAATGAGCTTTTTGTCTCCATTGAAAAAAATGCAAAAATACTATTATTGTGAATTCTCACTCCTTTATCTGCACCATAATAAATTCAAATAGTAAAATTTTTACAGAAACCAACATTGGTCTGAAATATGCCTTAATATTTACATTTATTTAACTTTTTGAGCCAATTATTTTCTGTTTTGTCTGTTTTTGGTTCATAGCCAGCAGTAAAACCCAGAATTTTCTTTTAAAGCCTTTGTAGTTTGTAGGCCAAGTTTGTTTCAGAGTAAAAGTTTCTGGATGTTTTGTGGCTGTGATCTGCTAATTAAAAAAGAAAATATTTGTTTTGGACATTTTCCTTTTACGATATAAACTCTAAATGGAAATCTCACCCTAAAATAATTTGTCAGCTTTATCTGCCAAATTTGCATTGGTTTTCAAGTGCAGTCAGCGGCCATACAAACTCATTCCAGGGACCACAAATGGCCCTCGGGCCACACTCTGGGCACCACTGGGCTAAACCGTTTATTTACACATTAAGCAGGGATTCATTCACTGTAAAAACACAAAATATTACCAAAATTTTGATCCAGGTTTTACTGCAAATATCTTATTAAAATGAGACAAAACTAAGTTATAAGTAACTTTTTAGCAAGATGTAAGATATTGATTTAAGTCAATAATTCCTAATATTGATGAAGTAACTTTCCCATTGGCAGATTATTAAACCTGTAACAAGACATTTTTCCCATCATATACATGAAACAATCTTACAAACGAGCATTTTTTCATCAATATTAGGAATTATTGACTTAAAACAAGCTAATATATGTTGCTGAAAAGTTACTTGTAAGTTAGTTTTGTCTTATTTTATGTTTACTAAGACATTTGCACTAGAAACTTGATCAAAATACTTGGTGATATTTTCTGTTTTTGCTGTTTTATGTGTCTCGTCTTCCCCCTGCGCTTTGTTTCTGGAAATGCTTTTAACTGTGAACAAGCTCAGCATTCTTATTTTTGTTTTATTGTTTGTTTGGTTTTTTCCTCCTGCAGCTCTTCTGGAAGTTGTTTACAGCTCGTCTGGTTTTAAAGTTCCTGATTTTTCCTGTCATGTCTCTCAGCCTGCTGCGGCGGGGAAACATCCTCTCTATAAATGTTTAAAATCTCGACTCATTCATCTCTAATAGGGGTTAAAAATGGTTGTTCCCTTCAGCCAGGAGCTGCAACTAATGATTACCTTCATAATCAATTATCTGGATGATTAATTTTCTAGAAAAAATGAATCCTTTTCCATACACTTTTAGAAATGCATTAAAAGATGCAAGGCAACAAATAACTGAAAGCCTTTTTCAAGAAAATAAACATGTCTAAAATGCAATAATGTAGGATTCCTTTAGTGAACACATGATCATTTGGAGATTAATTGATTAATTTTGGGATAAACTGATCATTAGACAGCAAAAGGTGCTTAATGTGAGATTTTCTTTTGTTTTATTTGAACCAGGTGAAGTTAGAAAATGCCACTCGAGTTCTGGGTAGGACAGATTTATAAGAAGGATTTTTATCTTTTTTTTGTATATTTCGATATGATATATCAGGGTTTTGACTTCACTTTCATTTTGTGCCACAACAAGATCACAAATGTCCTCAAAGGGCCGACTGTGGAAGAAAATATTGATAAAACTACCTATTAACTATTAAACAGCTGTCTCTGTTACTTAAAGTTAAATAATATGGAATATCTTTTCACATTGATTCAATACAGATAAAACAGCTTTGATTTAATTGATAAAATAACATTTAAAAACATAAATGTTACCGTGAATGAAAAACATGTTTTAACCAAAACCTCACCAGGCAGACACACCTGCTTCTACTCTGACTTGACTAAAATATGCTGAAGTAGCGATACTCTAACTTAATGACAATCTTTGGGTGCAAACTTCAGCTGGTTCACAGCATCTTTCTCAAACTGGGTGTTGTTTTTTTTTTTGCACTGGAACCAGTTTGATAAGGAGAAGAAAAAGTATTTGTCCCACTTTGGGTGACGTGTTGAATAATCAAGGCTTTGCTGCTGAGGTAACATCAGTGGTTGAGCTTATCCAGATCCTCCCTCTTTGCCGTTCAGACACGCCAAAACGCCTGTGTGTAAATATTTGCTCTGCTTCTTGTTAATGCTGGTAAATCCTCCCAGCCTGACGTCGTCGTCATCCAACCAGATCTGTGTCGTCGAATGACGCTGCCCCTGTGTTGCACTGCAGGCTCTGTCTGCGACGGACCTGAACCTGGTTCTGTACGTGTGTGAGACCATCGACTCCCAGCAGGTGTTCGGCCAGACGCCGTGCCCCCTGAGCCAGCCGGTGCTGCTGTCGCTGATCCAGCAGCTGTCCTCCAACCTGGCCACGCGCTCCCAGCTCAAGATCAGGTGAGGAAACGCAACCGATCCCAGTTACTTCTGTTCATTTTGGTCTAAGGGGCCATGTATTCCTTATGCTGGTCACTAGATGACTAAAAAGGAAACTTTCAAAGAAAAGTAAATAGTTTTTTGTTTAAATTACACATTTTTCAGTTTAGATTAAAGTGGCAGAATTAAATACTTTTTTTACTTTTTTTAGCTTTACAAAAGGTTATAATGTTATTTCCTGGAGCGTTGCTTTGATTTTTTTTCATGCATGTTTCGGGAATCCTTTAATCTCCATGGCAACCATTCACCTGGTCGGACATAGCTCCGCCTTCGAGGCACAGCTCCTTCAGACTAGCCAGCAGCAATTAGCCAACACCTGTTGAATCTGCTGAGCTCATTACAGGAGCTACCTCTCAGTGGAAAAAAACACCCAGCTGGTTTTTCCTTAATTTAACCAGATAAACCCCGTTGGGATCTAGATCTCATTTTCAAGAGGGACCTGGACACAGCAACCTGGTTTTTGGCAATAAATTGTTTTTTTTGGAGTCTGGAAAATCACAAATCAGCAGGCACCACCTGTTACCTAGCAACCCCAACAGAGTTCTGCCCATTACTTAGCAACCCAAATTGAGTTCCAGCATGTTTGGTCAGCCAGTTTTACCGCTTTATACACTGTACAATGGCTGCTGGAAAAGACAAGACTTTTGTTTTTGACTTACCATCCAGAATTCACTTTCTGCATTCTTGTTGTTTGTGCAGGAGGCTCCCCCTCTGCTTTTCAAAGATGTATAGCTGTATAATTGCACATCTTTTTGCGACTTTATTACAACCTTATTCTAGTATTATGACTTTATTACCATTCTGATTTTATTCTTGTACTTTTATGACTTTATTCTTGTCTGAGTTTATTCTCAAAATATTATGACTTTGTTTTCATCATTTTATTTTGTCTTAGTGTGAAAACCAAAAAACTGGTTCAAAATGTTTTTCTTTTTATTCTTAAATATTTTATCTTCGTGTTTTAATTTTTTCCTCTAATCCTCCTGCTGGTCTCTAATCTGAACTGCTGCAATCTGAAGCAGCTCAACCTGCAGAAACGTCTTAATTAAAACTTCTAAAAACTCGTCCCGCCCCTTCCTCTCCCACTCAGCGATAAAACGCCCCTCAGCCTTCGGACTAAATTATTTCCTCACATTTGATCTCCACAGTTGGGCCATTACGCGGCGCCCCCTGTGGGCGGAGCGGCGGTAAAGTGCTGACCCCATCACGCCGCTCCGTCTGCTGCACGGCTGTCCGGGGAGCTAGCTCCGGGTTTTAGCTGCTCTCTGCTGCTCCGCTCCGTCCTCGTTCTCCTCTGCTTTATTGTGTCCTATAAAAGAACAAAAAAAGAGCTTCCTGCACCCACACTTTTCAAGACAGCGGCGTGCAGCTTCTTTTTATTCTTAACTTTGGCTTATTGTTTGAAGACTTTTCTTGCGCTGCAGAGACAGAAATCATGGAATCAGGCGATGGGAGTGTGACTGTAAGTCACGGCCTGTGCGGATGAAGGCGTCTCCTGATTGGAAGCAGCTCATAAACGGCGTCGTTATCCTCAGAAACGGTGACCTCAGTGGGGTCGTTGCGCGCTGGACGATGCGGAGCGGCAGTTTAAGCCGCTGCTGTGTGTTTTTAAAGGTGCGGCGCAAACGTAGCAGATGAGTTATTAACAGCTCAGAGTCTGCGCCGCGGCGGCGTTACAGGCCCGTTTCACAGCGCGCCGGTTTAATGGGTCTGCAGCGGAAACCCGACACCGTCCCGCCAGATGTCCGACCCGAAACGATTAATTAAGGAGTTAAATGTTGAGCAGCGGAGGACGAGAAGATAGGAGGAACTGGGGTCAACATAAACTCAGAACCGGCTTCATTCAACAAGGAATAAAACTAATATTTGATGTAAACCTAAATATTCTGGACACCCATTTGCAGCATGAAAGAAAAAATAAAACACCAACTGAGTGTAAATTGGTGGGAAGTTTTTGTCTTCAAGCCGAAACAAATATCAAAACTCATAATTTCAAGTTTTAAATCACAATTATGATACCTGCAGCATAATTATCTCCTAATTAGAACTTCAGAAGTCAAAAGGATGAACTTGTAATTATGATTCATTCTTTAAATGATGACTTTGAAAGTTGAGATTATGACATATTCTCACAATTTTGACTTTAAAAATCAAAACTATGGTTTTGAAAGTTTAAATGTTGGTTGTTATCCTTTGGTCCTCCCTCTCCCAGCTACCTGGAGGACGCAGTGATGAATCTGGACCACAGCGAGCCGCTGACCAGGGACCACATGTCGTCGGTTCTGGCCCAGGTCCGATCCAAGCTGCTGGCCTTCCTGCAGCAGGACCCGCACAGTCCGCTCAGCAAGCGGGCGCGCGGCCTGCTCCTGATGCTGCATGGAGTCGTCAACCACTAGGCCTGCAGGCGACTCCAAACGAATGTTTTAGTGCTGAAGCTTCAGGGAACGTCCGCCTCCTGATCTTTACACCAGAAAAAAAACCAGAAAACAAAAAAAAAAGAGAAGATTTTCAGTTCCTCCCTCCGCTGGACGCCGATAATCAGGACAGGTTTGACATTCCGGTCGCCTTCAGCCGAGCGCGGAGACGTCTGGCCTGGAAATGTCGCCTTAAGAGCAAAAAGCTGACCTTTTTTTGTTGTTTCTGCGACGGGGAATTCAGCAATTCCTGCAGCCCATCAGGGCGACCACAGGCATGCCGGGTCCCGGAGGCATCCTGTGTTTCCTTTCCGTTATTTCCTAATTGGCTGGAGGTGACATTCACGCCCCCAACTCGAGAACCCGCTCATGTTCATGGAGATGATTCCTTTTTCTTTTTTCAGGATTTAATAAGGTTATTCGTTTAAAATCAGGAGCAGTCCAGGAATCCATCGCCGTCCACCTCGTTTTTTATATAAAGAGCATTTAGTATTTGTAAGCCATGTATACTTGCTTTAAATCTCAGAGTAGCTTAATAATAATAATAATAAAAACGTAAACAGGATTATTACTGATAAATCACCAGGATGTTTGTGAACTGAATGTGCAGTTACTCCTCTTAGGCTCTAGGGGGCAGCACTCACTTGGACCCTTCGTTTTCTACAGAAAAGAAATCCTGTTTCTTCTTTTGTTTGTTTTGCAGAATAAACTGAGATTTCTGTTAAATATCGGAGCTGTTTGACTCACAGGGTAGATTTGGATTGTAAAATGAAACAAAATCATCTGGGGTGATTCGGATCCGTCGGACCCGTCTGGAAAGTGCCTTACCGCGTTTCATCCGCTCCTGACGGCGGCCATGGTCGAACCGCAGAGGAGAACCTGGACCTCTTGTTGACAAACATTTTGGTTGAGAACGAGAAAAGCGGCGGTTCTGTTTTTCTGTTTTCGACTACTAGCGATCTGCAAAGTTTTTCTTCCTCTTTCTCTCCGTTGTGTTTGTTTCCTCCGGTTTGGATGGCTCTGTTTATAGTTTTACCCTCAAACGTTTTGGAATAAAAGATAAAAAAATGTTGCTTGTTTTTTTTTCTCTTTTTTTTTCCAGTTTTTAAACTTTTCTATGAGATGCTGATTGTGGAGCTGCACTGTAAAAAAATATAAACAGCAGTAATTTGGAAAAGAAGAAAAGATGAAGATTCATTTTTCATTCATTCATTTAGATTCTGAGTAAAGAGCAAGATATATATACAATAAGCTAAATTAGTAGCTAAAAAAATTGTTTTTGCTAAAATATTTTGTTGGTAAAAACTAACAGTTAACTAATTACTTAGTTAACTTATGTTAAGTACTTACTAGACTAAATATTTTTGGTTGAAGATATTTAGCTTAAATATTTTTTAGCTAAATACTTAATTATCTCATAGCTAATTACTTGGCTAAATAAATAGTTATTCATTAAACTAAATATTTAGTGTCAAACTAAATAGTATGTGAAATATTTGGTTTTGAAGATAAAAATTTATTTAGTTTTTAGCTAAAAATTATAGTTTCAACATTTCACACTCGGAGATTTTCTTGTTTCCAGAAAATGTTTGAAATATCACATTTTCTGAGTTTTGCTCACAAATTTGGACGTTTGAAACCCAGAAATTTCCACAGAAATTATTTTTTGTCTTAATTGTATCCAGTTATAAAATTTAATTGCAATCTAGAAAATTCAAAAAAAAAATTAGACAGGGAAATTTTAAAACTATTTTCAAAAATATTTGTGAAATATTCTCTTTCTATCAAATTTCAACTTTCCAAACTGCGAAATTCTTTTTCTAAATTTTTTTAGATTAATCTCAAAATTTGAGTTTTCTGTAGCAAATTTACAACTTTTAAAACATAAAAATCTGTTTTTTTCTCAAACTTTTCTGAGATGAATCCCCAAATTGAATTTATTTTCTAGTAAACTTGCACATTTTCAACTTTTTTTTTTTTTACTGTAAAATTTCTGAATGTTTTTTTCTAGCCAATTTTCAACTTTTTCCTGTTTTTTTTTTCCTCCAGAAAATTAGTGGGGTTTTGGCTCAAATTTACTTTTTTATTGTATCTACTACTAATACTCCATTGTATCGCTGACTGAGGTATGGAGGGAACAACCGGCAGGAAACCAGGAGAACGTGAGTCAGTTTGTTAATGCAGAGCATCTGAGCTCATCAGGGACTCTGCTGTAGACCTTCCTCCTCCTCCTCCTCCTCCTCCTCCTCCTCCTCCTCCTCCTCCTCCTCCTCCTCCTCCTCCTCCTCCTCCTTTCAGCGGATGAGCAGCAGCGGATGCTCTCAGAGCGGAGAAAGCGCTGCAGCTGCAGGAGGAGAACTCAGTGTAACCAGCCGTCCTTCCTCCTCTTCCTCCTGAAGAATAGACTCACTCTGGAGTTCAGGACAGAAGCTGAAACTTGTGGGTCCGGAGGACGAACTTTCGGCTCGGCATGGCGTCTCTGCTGAACTCCGCCTGCCTCATCTTCTTGCCTGTTGCTCTGCTTCTCAGTGAGTACCAAACCGGTTCCGGTTCGGTTCCGCGGCGGGGCTGATCTGATCTGGGAGCTCCATCACTGCGCAGCGATCCGCGTTAAAAAGCTGCAGGTGCTTCATGGTTGTTGGTGCAGCAGCTGGAAGAGGAGGAGGAGGAGGATGAAGCTTCGTTTATAAATCTGCAACCCTAAATGACAAATTAATAATTTTACTCGCGTTTTAAAAGTTTAAGTCATAAATGTTCCATTTAATTTATAAGAAGCTATAAATAATTAATGTTTATCAGAAACTAACCTAAGTTTAGAGTGTTCGTTTTTTCTGCTCACAATGTTCCTCACGCTGCGCAGATATACGGAATACCGAAAATGTCAAAATGTCATTGTTGAGGGAATCAATTACATCAGAATTAAAAGATATAGAATATATCACTTATTTTTGCTGTATATTTTTGCTGCTGTTCTTGAAGATCTTAAAATAATGTCAGCTGTAAATATGGCTTGTTAATTAGACCCTGATGCCTAATTGAACAACCCACAGGTCTTTTAGCCTCTCTTACTCACTTGGATGACAGATAATATTAGAAAACAATACTGACATATGCATTTCAAAAAATGCCTTTCAGTTAAGGATGAATAATTATATAATCTGATTTCTTGCACTTTTTTATGAACATGCAACCTAAAATGGCAAATTAATCACTTTTCTCACATTTTAAAAGTTGATTTAAGTTATAAATGTTAAATTTCATTTACAAGAGGCTATAACCCAAGTTTAGAGCATTTCTTTTTTTCTGTTAATGTTCCTCATACTGTGAAATATGCGGAAAGCTGAAAATGCCAAAAATCCATTAAGTAAATCAATTACTACAATCTTTACATCAGAATTAAAACAAATGGGGAGAACATATTAATTAAATAATGGGAAGTTGATTACATTCACTAAGTATTTTGTTCCTGTTTTGATCTTGAAGAGCATAAAATAATGTCAGCTGCCAACATGGCTCGTTAAATAGACCCTGATACCTGATTGGCTAACCAATAGGACTTTTACCTCCTCCCACTGACTTGAAAAACAGATTAGAATAACATTTAGATTAGAAAACTATACTGATATAAAAATACTAAATATTTCTATAAATCATCATTTAATTTGCTTCCAGTTTTTATCATATTATAATATATTTTTGGAATTATTAAAGAATTAATTTATTGATACCTAAAAAAACAAAGCGTCACTTTCGGACTTCCATACATCTCTTGGCTAAATACATGCAGTCAATGATGACATCTAAAAGATAAATGGTGACAAACAAAAATTTGTGTTGTTGTTGCTGACTATCATAAAACTCTTCGTTCCTCCTCTTCCAGAAGCTTCGGCTGCTTTTGGATTCATCTACCGATCGTAAATCCCCTCATCAATAACCGAAAGGTTGCCAGGTCTTGTGAAAACATTGAACAAAACGCCAGATTAGCTTGTTTTGTGTGTTTGAGGGAAGCAGAGGGGATGGATTCAGTCGGATTCACCTGGAAGGTTTTCCTTTTCTTTCAAACGCTGAAATTAAATGACGTTTCTTTTAAACATTCATACAGAAACTGCCAGGCTCTGGATTAAGATTTTACGACTGCTTGACTGATTTACGTTGAATGCGTCGTGCTTGGACTGGACGCATTAACTGGTTTCTAAGATGGTTCACGAGAGCCAGGCTAGGTAGAAAAATATTTTCAAACATTACAAATTTGCTACAAAAACTCAGGAAATTTTAGATTAATTTCATATGTTTTCTAGAAAAACTGGAAATTTTTGAGTTTGAAATTCTGAAATTTCCACTTTTTTCCCCTCAAAACTTTTTCAGCTTAATCTCAAAATTTCTAGAAAATTGAAACTCATAAAATTTCCAGTCTAATTTTTTTAATTTTTAAACTTAGAAATTTCCAATTTTTTTTTTTTAAATCAAATTTCTGAGATTTATCTTAAAGGTTCCTTATTTTTTCCAGCCAATTTTTAAACCTTTCCAAGTCCAAAATTTACTTTGACTTTTCTTGAAAATTTCTGAGAATAATCTCAAAATTTCTGAGTTTTTTAGTGGAAATTTGCTGCACCGTTTTCAGCATTTGCAGATTTTGGGACAAAATTCTGTTGGTGTATTTTTTGTTGTTGTTGTTTTTCTTTTTTGCAGCTTAAATCTTGGTCTTGGTTGGATTCCCATTTCTCTGATTTCCTTTCACTCTGTATTGAACAGCTGGTTCTGTGCGAGTATTTTCTCCAGTCTGTAATTTAAAAGGTTTGCTGTGTTTAGTTTGGTGTCTTTGTTTGTTGAGGTGATGACTGAATCTTATTCATTCTGAGTTTATGTGACATATTTAAAAATAATTTATGAACTTGTGTTTTTCATATCTAGAGCACGTTACATATATGTTTACGCAGTTTTTCAGTGATGCATTAAATCCTCCTTCTGATGGTGAACTCAGGCGTAACAAACTACATTTAACAGGGTGCAGATACTTTTTCACACAGGGCCTGTAAATTTGTATGTTTCCCTCCTTGTTAATAATAAACATGTTGTGACGACTTCGTCAAGGCGGAGCTTCAGAAAGACCTGCAGTTTTTAAAGAGACAGAGGCCCAATTTCACGCTGTTCAATTACAAAGTCAAATTTCTTTCAAGTCATGTTCAGTATAGAGCTTTTTCTTTAACAACTATTGTTTGTGCTATAAATGATTTAGGTTTTTCCATTTCAGTAGTCAGTTATAGACGCATAAATACCCAAAATAATTAACATTTATCAGACTTTTACATTTCTGCCAAAATATATGGGACTTTTAAAATTAAAAACCCACAAATTTTCTGGAAATCAACAAGGAAAATATTGAAAATTTGCTGGAAGAAACTCGACCTTAATTTCACAAATTTTCACAAGTTTATAAACTCAAAAAATTTGCCAAAAAAAAAATTCTATAAATCTTAGCAATTTTGTAGAAAAATCGTAGAAGTTTCTCAGTTTAAGTAAAAAAATTTGCTAGAAAAAAGTCAGAAATTTTTTGATTAATCTCAGAAATTTCCAAGAAAAAACTTTAAAATTTTCAAGAGTCAAAAGTTTTCGACCTTTCAAACTCAGAAATTTCCACGTTTTTCTAGAGCAGTGGTTCTGAACCTGGGTTCGATCGAACCCCAGGGGTTCGTTGGAGCCTCTGCTGCGGAGGTAAACACACACTTGTGTAAAGTCGTGATGACGCGCCGCTTTGCCATCACTTGCTGCAGAGGATCACGTTACATTGCTTAGCCAATCAGAGGATCCCGTTACATTGCTTAGCCAATCAGAGGATCACGTTACATTGTTTAGCCAATCAGAGGATCACGTTACATTGCTTAGCCAATCAGAGGATCACGTTACATTGCTTAGCCAATCAGAGGATCACGTTACATTGCTTAGCCAATCAGAGGATCACGTTACATTGCTTAGCCAATCAGAGGATCACGTTACATTGCTTAGCCAATCAGAGGATCACCTTACATTGCTTAGCCAATCAGAGCTGCGGATGAGCCCTGATTGATGGAGCTCCACTCTCAGCATGGATTTGAACTTTTGTCTTTAATTACTTCAGCAAAGCTCAGTTTTTACCAAATTCTATAGTCTAAATCAGGGGTCCCCAACTACGGCCCGCGGGCCGGATCCGGCCCGCCTCCACATTTGGTCCGGCCCCCTGAACAATACCAGAGAGGTTCAGATTTTTTTTTTCATATATTGTATTTTTCGGTTTATATGTGGATTTTTCTTCAACCACCAGGGGGCTCTTGAGCAGGAAGTGTGTCCCGTAAACTGTGGGTGTTTTGTTTTGCATGACGCATTGCTGCCATCTGTTGGACTTTTGGGGGAACTGCTCGACTTTTATGTTATGTACGGTTGTTTGCTAGCGGTAGAGCAGATGAACACACGTGTCTGTTATGAACGCCGCATTCCAGGTCGAGTTCTTCGAAGCAATGCCTGTAGTAGCAGCTTATACTTCAAAACGAGCCTTTATGTTAACATATGATAAAATAAGTAACTTGTTTATTGAATTAGTTTTGGAAATACCTGCGGGCGATTTGAATATGTGCTACGTCATTGCTAACTAGCAGGCTGCTAAGATTTCTTAGGTCGTTATGTAGCATTGCAGCTCATAGCATTCTGAGGTAGCTGTTGTATCAGTTGAACTGAGTATCTGAATGTAAAACACTAATGTAAGCTGCTCTGAGCTCATCCTGAGTTGTTTGTGTTTTGACAGTTTCACTCCATTCTACATGGAAATAAAGGAAGAACTAATTAATCCTGACTCGTGTGAAAGGAGTTTGGCTGATTAGTTTTGGTACAAGACACCATAGTGAGACCATTACAAAGTGAATCTTTGAAAATAAAAGAAAGCTCCCATTAAAACGGAATTAGGTTTTAATAGGGAATTGAAATTTGAGAATGTTGTTGATCAGTTAAATAGCATTGAGGGGAAATGCTATTTAACAGTTTTTTAAATAATACTGAGATCATTATGAGAATTTGAGGTATAGATATTAGGATCCAGTAGATGGCAGTAGTGCAACAATAATGAATGCAGGCTGCTCTTGAAATCTAAAGAAGAAGAAGAAGAAGAAAGCGCCCATTTTCATTTAGCACATGCTAGTAGCAACACGAAGGATCAGCACTTTTACTGTTAGTTACCGTACGGAAACTACCGTAATCAGTTCAGTTAAATCTAAACTTGGCAACTTTTCTTTTTCAACCGTAATAAATGTGATATTCAATTGACCTGTTATTACTCAGATTTTGGGTGTCCGCCCCCCTCTGCTGCATCGTTGTGGAAAACCTGGAGCGGCAGAGAAATCTGCGGCTTATATGTGTATGTTTACTGGAAAAAAAAAAAAACTTTGGGGTTGTGGCTTATAGTCCGGTTCGGCTCATAGTTAGGAAAATACGGACTATAATCCTTCCTGGATTTTTTTCTGTGAAGAACCCAGAGAATGTTATCTGATTGTGCTTTCTGGAAAACAATACATTTTTACATTTAGGCACTCCTGCAATCGTCACACTTTTTCTGTTACAAACTGACTCCGGCCCCCAACCAGAGAAGGGAAAAGTTATGTGGCCCTCACAGGAAAAAGTTTGGGGACCCCTGATCTAAATCTTTTCAGGGTTGGTACTGCCTCTAGTGGCGTGGGGGTGGTAACACAGCTAATATAATTACATTACTAAATCAGAATATCGCAAAGTATTTTGTGTGTCGGGGGACCCCGGGGGGGGCGGTTGGAATAAGAAGAGTTCAGTGAATGCGCATATGCAACTGGTGGGTTCGGTACCTCAAAAAAGGTTAAGAACCACTGATCTAGAATATTTCTGTGATAACAAAGGTTTTTGATCTTTTCTAGCAAATTTTTTACTTTTCAAATTTTCTAGAAAAAATAGACAATTTCTGAAATTTTGGCTGAAATGTACAACTTTCTGAAATGTTTTAAAAACCAACTTTTTCTATCTGCAGTAGTCCTAATACTGGCCAAAGACTTTTCTGCCAAATTTCAGTAAAACAGTTCAACTGAACTTTGATCAGCGATTTAACTCCCTAACTTTCTTTTAGTTGCTGAAGAGAATAATGTTTCCCTCCTGAGCCTCTTTAGCAACAAGTTCTGGACACAATATGTTAAAATATGTTTACATAAACATGGCATCATGTTTGATTATTTATCAGAATAAAATGTATAAGATTTCAACAGTTTTAGCATCTATAATTCAGTGGTTGACGTTCTGCTGCAGACATGGATCAGTTTCCCCCGGGATGAAAAGACAGAAGAGAAAAAACTTCCTGCTGATGGAAATAAATGATAAATGAATCACATCTGTCCCTCTGCTGCTCTGCAGGATCTCCAAAAACTCAGCTGACCAGGAAACGCTGCTGCTGCTGCTGCTTTCTGTTTATTAGGAGACACTCAGTCACATTGTCTGGTTTTTAGAGCAAAACTGATTGAAATTGATGCAGTTTTACTGAATTTAAAGAAAGAAATTACATTAAATGCAGTTGTTGGCTTCAGAAAAAGTTTTACATGTGTATCTATATGGAGATATTTTACAGCTCTGACATGTTTTGATTTAATTCGCAGCAGTAAAAAAAAATAATCCTCATTAAAACCAATTTAAAAGTCACTGGAAAAACCGCCTGCCTTCTTCCTTTTCCTGTATTTCTGCCCTGGTGTTGCGTTTCTCCACAGACACTTTCATCCTACAAATCCAAACTTTCTCTCATCTCTGCTCCTTTCATCATTTCGTTTTTGCTCCTTCTCGCTCATCTCTGTCCTCCTTCTGTCCTTTTTCATCATGAATTTACTGAAACTGGTAAATCCAGGAAAAGGAATACTGTTCAAGCCTAAATCTACACTTTTTATGCTCCAAAATAATTTTTTTTTATTATATTTACCAGAAGAAATCCATAAAATTAAGACAAAAAAATTATTTTATGCTTAATATTGATCAAGATCTGCCTCAAACTCATGATGATATTTTGATGCTGATGTGTTAAAATATTTACTTTTTCCTATTTGTAAAACCGAAACCAAGTATAACTTAACAAGATTCTCAATATTTCTCATTTTAATCCAGCTTTATGTAGAAATTCTCATAAAATTAGGATTTTATTCTGGAAATATAGCTTTATTGTTGTATTAGGATTTTATTCTGGTAATTAAAAGGTTCATCATTGTGTTCATACTGACCATAAAATTGGAATTATGACAACAATAAATTTGCTAAATGGAAACACGGCAATCTAAAAAAAAAAAAAAAAATCTAAATTTTTTCCCAAAACGTTTTTGTGCTAAAATGATGTGGTTTTTCCATTGTTTTGAAATTGATTTATTTCATAAAATTACAATGGAAAACTTTTTTTCACATCATTTGATTCATGTGATCATCAGTCGGATGTTACTACTGGCGAAAACCACAAAGAAGACAACAGGAAGTGGTTGGAGGATGTTTTTTATTGCGTGAACAAACATATTCTTGTGTGATTTACATATATGTTATTATTATTATTATTTTTGTTATGTCTGTAGGTTGTGGGGAATTAAAATCAAAGTCACAATCTTGGCAAAATAAAGCTAATTCTGATTCTTCTGCACTGAACTCTGCAACATAATAATGACTTAAAACAAACAACTAACACTTTATTTAATTAAAAAAAAAATCTGAATGAACCAGATTATATGAAGAACTTATAAAAAGTTTTGGTTAAAGAGAACAACTCATTTTAGCTGCTGCAGTGCTAGCAGTTAGCACAGTGACGCAAAAGTTGTTTAGCTAAGAAAGAGACAATATAAACAGCTGTTTTACGCAAGAGCGACTAAAATATTTAATAAAATATTAAATTTAACTGTTATAAAACTTGGCACAGTAAAGATTTACATGTCAGATTAGCTACTGGCTTAGTTAGCATGACACTTAGCACACATAATATGGAACATATTGCCCTTAAAGTTAGCAATAACATAATGATGATGTAAAAAATATTATTTAAAACTCAATTCAGTTCAGTTTTATATGTGCTCCTATGAGGAAATGTTAGCTTAGCGGTTAGCATGACTTTACTGAAGGACAGTAAAATATCTTCCAGGCCATCAAGTTCTTCATAAAATGGACAGAAAAGCTGCATTGCAAATGTAGTTTCTGATCCAGTTTCAGTGGAAATGAATGTTTTGAAAAGTTTCTGTCCTTTATTTGTCTCAGTATTTCGTCTCCAGACAGAAGTTGATGTGTTTTCAGCAGCAGCTTGTTCCTTCCAAGGTTGAACAAAATGAGCAGAACTATATGCAGTTATTAAAATATCTTATCCTTTATGTTCACTCCAATCAGTCTAGACAGCTTCTCCAGCCTTTTAAAGGCTGAAGAGCCTTTGTTGAATAGTTCTAGAAGTTTTGTATGCAAGAATCCAATCACAATACACCAATAATCACGTTTTGATTATTTTATTTCCTTCCAGTGAGCTTTAACAGCTTCTTCTGACATGTAGCTGCAGATTTGCATGCATGTTGTTGCTCGCACCTCATTAGATGTTTGGATAATTGCAGGAAGAAGTGCATGATGCATCCTACCTGCTTCCTCTTCGCCTTCATCCTTCAGCCTGTTATGTCACATCTTCATCCTTCCTTTCATCTCCTCCCCCGTCTCTCTTTAAGTGTGGCTCTCATCTTCCTCTAAAACCCCCATCACCCTTTAAATGATAAGCGGTGAAACACAGACACATAGAAAGCAAAAAAAAAAAAACTGTATGGAAGGTAATATTTGTGTCTGACTGCTGTCCAGGTATCAGCTGATGTGGGTTCATCAGACTGTAGAAAGGCTACAGAGAAGAGTTTGGCTGTTTGCTCTGTGTCTCTATAGCTACGTTCACCCAGCAGGCAAATGCAACCTGCGTCTGACTTTTCCGCTGCAGTCTGAACGGCCCAATTCCGATCTTTTCTCCCCACAAAAGTTCAGATTTCTGCCTCTTCCTTTTGTCACGTGAAATCGGATGCATATCCCATAATTTTGGGAGTTTCTGCTGTCAGAACGGTCATGTTGCATTTTACATCTTTAACGTGAGACATGCGACATGTGGTTAATTTTTTCTTAGCTTCCTGTGTCTACATTCATCAGATGTTTCCACAACTGATCATCTGGTAGACTTGGTTTGATAGGGAATTTTTCAGCTGCTCCGGTTCATTTTCTAACTGCACTTTGTCAAACCAACTAAACCCTTTGAGCGCAACCTGTTCCCCTCCTCGCCTGTGGGGGCGCTGCACCAACAACCACTAAAGGAAACGACACGAAAACCGACACAAAGACACTGATGGATGGAAACAAATAATGGAGCGGCGACAGATTTTGTAGGATTTCTCCTTTGTCTTTGGTAAAGAGCACATGTCATTTCTCCTGCTAATGCTAGTTAGCTAGCTAGTGTTAGTTTTGGTTGTCCTCGGCATTCACCAAGCGGTAAATGCCAAGCAGTCTCTGGTCCCCTTGGCATTCACATATGCATTCAGAATTGAGAAGTTTGTAGGTGGACCAGAGTTTGATTACCTGTTCACACCTCCCCAAAAAACCGGACTTTCTAGACAAACAAACTAGAGTTTGATTAAAGCATACGAAACCGGTCCAGTGGGAACCCACCCTTAAAAATCAATCCACAGACGGCGGCGTCCATTATTACTTCCGTAAACAGAGCGCTGCTGTTTACGTGTGATGTTTGTTATTCTTCTGTGTATTCAGGTCGCTTTGGGGTCAAAAATCGGTCACGTACAAGTTCGTTTGCGGTTGCATTTAGTTAGCAGTGAACGACCACGCAGGAAAATCTGGTGCATTCATACATTCAAACTTTGATGTGGACCAAAAACCTCAAACCTGTTTGCTTGAAGTTAACTCTGGTTTGATTTGAATGCATATATGAACACAAAGTCAACCAGAGACCGTTCCAAAAGCAGGAAGTGGACCTCGGTGCAGGGCATTCTGGGTAAAAGAAACAAAAACATGAGGCAGCTTAACTGTAGTGGGAGAAATGACCTGCAGACAAAAGACAAATCCTTCAACCACTAAAATGTTATTTACATTTGTGAAGATGGAAGTTGGTCTCAGTGTCTTCAGAAGTTTTCTTGTCGTTTTCTGCAGTGGTTCTTGGTGCAGCGCCCCCACAGGCCAGGAGGGGAAAGAAAACCACAGCAGCTAAAAATGTAACAAATGTTTCTTTAAAACAGTCATAATCTCTCAGACTTCTTTTTACTCTTCCACTGTATTTTGCTTTTTGTCCCTCTTTGTTTGCCTCATTAAGTTCATTCCTTACCTTCCTAATGTTTTGCTATTTATTTGTTTTAGGAATCTCAGATCTGGCTCTGTTTTGAATTATTTCTGTATTTTATTCATGTTTTTCCTGTTTGTGAATTTCTTTGCCAACTTTTGCTTGAATCGTGACCAATTCTTAGATCTGGTTTTGGTTTGTTCTCTGCTGGTTTCTGTCGTTGTTTCCCTGGCTACCTGCCAAGTCGATCAGCCATTTTCTCTCACTTCCTGTTCATTCATTCTGCTCATTAGACCCATTTCTGCTCACTAACTTTACTACCCAACATGATAACTAAAGCGAACCTCATGCAGTCCAGAGGCATCGAATGAAGGAGTAAACAAAAGGTCCTGCAGAGCGCAAAGTTCAAGGAAGCTGGAATATTTAAAGCAGGAGTTCAAACTGGAAGGAAGAGAGCAGAGCAATCCCACGATGACCTGCTGACCACATCAGTAGAACCACAAAGCAAAGTACACAGACTCAGATTAAGAAAAAAGTCAAACAACGCCTGTTCAAGGTCAGCGGGTCTCACTCTGGCATGTTTCCATCACTGCAGACAAGATTTTATTGACTTGAGTTCACCTACAAGGAACCAGAAACTATCTATCTTCTATCAGCTTTGGGGATTTTATGGTTTATTTCAACTATTGTTTTTCCACTGCGCTTGTTTGGAGCTTGGACTATTAACGCAGGCAGTTGTACACCTTTTTAGAGGAAGTCTCATCTATTCACAGGTGTGGCTGGTACTTCCACTAATACGCCAATAGATGAGAAGATTTTTTCTTAAGCTTTCAGTTTAATAAAATTCAGCATCTTTATTGAAGCTTCAGTTATCAACTGTTAAGTACTTCAAGTAGTTAGAGGTTTATGTTCATGCTCTTATTTTGACGTTGCTTATGACCGTTTACGCAGCAGTTCCATTTCCTCTTCTCACATTTTCTCCCAATAACTTTATTTCAAACAAGAATCACACAGGAACAAAATGACATTGGAGCCTGAGCTGGTATTGTGTTTGTTCAGTGGTTTAGCAGAAATAGGTTGTCGGGTTTGAACTGCCAATTTTTCCAACTTTCAACCATCACTAAGAACAATTTAATGCAATGGGGTGAACACATCGAGTCTGTACGGTTGGATTTAAAAAAAATAAAACTTGTGCACTCACAAATTGTTCTGGAAATAATGAGTGTGTTTTTAGGGATTTCCAGGAGCCGTGTCCTTCTGGATGGAAGCGGACAGGAACTGAAATGACAACATGAAGGCAACACAAAGGAAAAATGAGCGACGTCTCATGGAGCAAGGCAGAGAGAGAGATCAGGACTTGAATTTATCAAGGCTGCCAGGCAAAAAGGCAGAGCATCATGGATCACCGGCCGCAGCCTCTGGACAATTCAATTTAAGGTGATCTGAAGCCGACAGAAGAGGGCCTGCCGACGCGCCCCACCTCTGGAAACTTTGGCTAAAAGCCGGCGCAGAGTAGAGAGATGCGGCTAATGCATCAAACTTTGTGAGGCTGTAAATCCATTTTCCACTTTGGCTTGAGGTGAGAGTTTGATGGGAGGAAATAACCGGAGACAAGGAGGCGTGTCGCTGCAGATGATGAAGTTCATCAGTGAAAATGTAACCAGGCATCCTGAGATGAGATGGAGTTTGTGGCAGCAATGCATGTCCAGATCAGAGTAAAATGTGTTCAACAGCGTTGAAGTTCAGGTAAAAAGCTTTCGCCTCTGGTTCATAAATGCTCATATCGCAGAAATATGAAGATCCTTTTGCCTCTCTGTCGCCTGAATGATTAATAAGATCCAACATGAAGAGTTTTGACTGACTTCAGCTCGTCTGAGTGAGAAGGTGTTAAATCCTGGCCTGTGTGAAACGGTTTCACCAACAGTTTTAACCAATGGAACAATTCAACGCAGTGGCCACGTCCAACCCAAAGGGGGCAGCAATGAGACGGTTTCCAGTCACGTTTTGCAGAATTAAACAACTTTAATCAAAAATGTAATAACATAAAGATGGCGGACTTATGCTCAACTTATACGACTTATCTACCAAAAAGAGGTTAATTTGGGGTTTAGCTACTCTTTAAATGTCGTGTTTTCACTCACTGGGAGCAGAAATTCATCACAATTAGCAGAAATTATTATTATTATTATCATTAATATTTTAGCAGCTCCTCCAGTGTTTAGTCTGTTCTGCTACAGATCACAGCAGAAATTTATTTATTTTATTTATTGTGAACAAACAAAAAGCAAAAACAAGAAAAAAAATGTAAACAAATTATTGACATGCAATTTTACATTTTCTGCTTGGAAACATTTTCTGCCCCTCTCATCAACTTATAAACATTTAAATCTCCAAACACCAGATAAACTTAAATTATTTCCACAGTGAATGACACTTAAATCTCACATTTCTGGTTTTTGCGATACCCATCTTATACAATAGGCTCCTTGTTAAAGAGTTTTTTTAAAGCTGGTTTATATTAAATGACTTAATTAAAAATGAATGGAGCCTCAGTAAAACCTGCGTTTCTCTTCCGCTGAACACGTTTGCAGCAGCCCACGCGTGGCGGAGCGTGTTCTTGAACGCAGCGCGGCTGTGAGGAGGTGAAGTGGACAGAGCTCAGGTTTCTGCAGAGCTTTGAAGATCTGAGATGAGAAAAGAGGGAAGGAATCGACCGCAGCCTCCTTCTGAAACCGTCCACTGGAGATGAACCGCACACCGACCAGAGAAGAAGAAGAAGCAGCAGCAGCAAACAGAAAGCAGATGAGAAAATCAAACTAAAGGCTGAAGGTTGAGGAAGACTCGACTGTCTGCTGCAGGTGTTTACAGGGAAATCTTCCTACACAGACATTCAGAAATCTACAGGAAATTTAATAGCTTGCGACCTTAAAATAACTTAAACTTTTAAAGCTTTTCTCCTGTAGTTCACAGATAAAAACTCCTTAGAAAACCTTGTGAATCAGACATCTTTCTTCATTTCTCTTTGAATCTTTTTAACAAACAAACCAGAAAAAAAGGTGATTTCTTTTTTCCCATTTTGACTAAAATGTGAACCTTTGCATTAGAGATTCGGATGAGGACAGAGAGTTGGATATGTGTTGTCTATAATAGATGCTGCTGAAAGTTTTCTGGAGGTCTTAGTCTTATTAAATCACCTGGGAAGGATTGGTTGTTGACTTTCCTGCTGGCTGAAAAAATATATTTCATCGGAAAATCAACTGGGATGTTTTTCTGGAAGGTGCTGGAGAAAATTTCAGTGTTAAAAATTGGTGTTATTTAGAAAAAAAGGTTCAATTTACCTAAAATTTGAATAGAAAAACTTAAATTTGAGGTAAATTTGCTCAAACAGCACAAAACAGTACAACGTATTTCAAATAGTAATTATTTAATAGAGCCAGATGAAGTGAACTGTTAGAAAAGTGAAGTTCCTGAAACACTTGCACCAATCTGATGGTTGAAAAACCTAAATAACAGATTAAATCTAGAAAATCGTTGATTATTTTGTCTTTATATTTTTCAATTAATTAATTGCAGACCCTGCAATTAACTAGATTTAAAAATTAAATTGAGTTCCACCACTAGTTACACACATCTGTTCACTTTGGAGCATAAAAACGTAAAAACTGCTCCTGCTTTAAAGTTGAATCTGTTGATTTGTTTTTGTTCACGTAGGATTTAAAGAGATAAAGAGAAATTACATTTATTTTATTTCATCCTTATACCAAAATCTCCACGGTTTATTTTTTTCTGACACTTTGCAGGTTTAATAAAAACAGTTGCAGCTCGTTTTATTGTAATCCTCAGTATCTAATCCTGCTTGTGTCTTTATACCCCTGAGCACCGCCAGCAACGAGTGTGTGTGTCTTCTGCGCACATAAACTAATCATTTGCTCGTGTGTGTGTGTGTGTTACGCCCTGCAGTGTTTTATGTGTCTGGGGAGTAAGGTGCTAACTGTGATAAGTTACAGCAGCGACTTCAGGTGTTGGAGTCAATAAAAGCTCATTAACTCAACAGGAGGGTCAGTGGTTCCGTCCACCATAATATACCTCCCACTTTGTCTTCCTCACATGCTGTGTGTGTGTGTGTGTGTGTGTGTGTGCGTGTGTGTGTGTGTGTGTGCGTGTGTGTGTGTGTGTGTGTGTGTGTGTGTGTGTGTGTTGCTGGTTTAATGCTACCCCACGGTTCATTTCCTCTGACACACACAGAGGTTTAGGAGAGAAGACAAGCTGCATGGATTTACAGTGAGAACGGATCTTAAGCGAACCGTCTTATGGACGATCGCATCTCTGATGTTATTGTAGTTTAGCATATTTGGGATAAATCCGAATGCTTTTTGATCAAATGTTTCTCTTTTTTTTGTTGCAAAACGTGCTTACTTACCTGTGCAAAAGTATTGAGTCATCGCTAATTTAATAGTCAAAACACACGATATACTTTAATATTCATTAATGCGTACAGTAGAAACGTCTTAGCTAGCATAAACGGTCTAATTCATTTCCGTTTCTGGGAGTTCAGCCAATCAGCGCCAAGGAAAATAAATGCCGCTCTTGGATTGGCTGCTTTGAAAAAGCAAGCCAACTTCCTAATATTTGTTTTCTTGGGAAAATGTTTGCTATACTTTTTTAAAAGTATATAAGAATAATTTGAAAATTGAGTGTATTTTCCTGATCTCATGATAATTGTTGTGAAATAAACCAATTTCTAACCGAAAAACCTCATTATGGAGTCAAAACTTATGTTTCAACTAAGCAAATTAATCATAGAAATGTAATTGTTTGTTTTATTGGTTAGGGTTAGCTTCCTTAGTTTTGTACTTATGTGCTTAGTGGTTTAGTGTTAGTGGAGCTAAGATGTTTGTTTAGTGAATTAGAGGTTTATGAATCTAACACTGACAATAACTGCTGCCCATTTTAGAGCAGACATATATTCTCTGCTGCTACGGCAGCCATTTTGAAAAATGTTTACCAGAAAAAAGAAAAATGGTGCATTTCCATGAAGTGAATTTATTAAGACATATTTATTAAGACACAAGTGTAAAACTGTGGTGTTTATTATGTTTATTAATACATACAAATAAAAATGCAATTAAAATCACACGTGAATAAAACGCGTCGCTCCATCATCTTCTTTCCACTTCCTGTCGTCTTCTTTGTCTTTTCTGCCAGTAGTAACATCCTGGTGTCGATTACATGCCTTGAATGATGTGAAAAAAATTTTTCCATTGCAGTTTTGCAAAACACACTAATTTTGATACAGATGAAAAACCACCTCATCCTGGCACTTAGCAAAAAAATAGCTTTTCATTAAGTGGATTTATTATCAGAATTCTAATTTGTGAAATTATACAGTCAATGAAAACACAGCTAATGTTCGACGTGTTAGGGTGCACCGATTTATTTTCCAGCTGATTTATTGGTGCCAAATCCATTAATATTTAGAGATCAATGTTCAGCCGATCCTGATATGCAAAGCTGATCTTATTCACCTCATCAAAGGTCTAAAAATCAGTCGCTGTCCAGGGAGGTTTGACTGTTGGCTCCGCCCACCAGGTCATCTCCCCCACAGCTGCCAACTCAGTGACTTTCTTGCTATTTTTAGCAACAGACAAAAAATTATTTGCCAAAATCAAAATTGGCAGGTGAGTTTTTTACAGGTCGGAAATCCGCGATTGGTGCATCTCTTGTATCAGGCAACATTCCAGCTGCTGGCATGAATCCACCAGCTGTTGGTCTGTATTTTGGGGAAAACATTATTTCAAATCACTGAAATAAACAAAGAGAAACTAATTCATTGATAATATTGCTTCATGTTTGCTGTGTTTCTTTGGCATTCTTTGCGTTTTTGAATCTTGTCTTCGTTCCTCGTTGGCGTCTCGGGCGTAATTCCCTCTCAGCTGTCCGCTCTTCCTCTCCCTTCCTGCCTTTACATGCCGTCGTTCCGCCGCTCCTTTATTGCTTTACATAACGCAAACTAACTAAACTGCTTTAAATCTCATCAATCTTTCATTCTGCTCCATTGTGAGCTCTCTTTAACAAGCTTTTAGGCTGAATAATGCACCAGCTGATGGCCGATGGCGTTTTTTTTCTCTCCCAGGTCCCAAGTTTATGAACGCTGGTCAGAAGTGTTGCATGGATTCATTTACATGCTGCATGGTTTGATCCATCTTGCAGAGGACAGTCATGTTTCCCTGGAAGGAGGTTTCAGGCTGAAATGATTTGCTGAAGGCCAGAAAATAAGTGGAAACCTGTGAATTTAACGTTGCCAATCATGTTTCCATCTGTCGTAATTTATATTGGAGCCAAAAGTAGTTTAAAACAAAGATCTGAAGAGACATTGATCAACATATATATATATATATAACAGTGGTAGAGATGCTAGTTTCGGAAATTTTCTAGAAAAAACCTGGGAAATTTCTGAGTTTTAATAGTTGAAAATTTGCTAGAAAAAAACTCAGAAATTTTGAGATTGATGTAAAAAAACTTATAGAAAAACTTGGAAAATTCTGAGTTTCAAAAGTCTAAAATATTTTACTTTTGAAACTAAGAAACTGAAGAGTTTTTTCTGGAAAATTTCTGACAATAATAAAAAAATTTCTGAGATTTTTGTCAAAATTGACTCCTTTTACATCTACGATGGCCCAAATCCGCCATCGTAGACACAGGATCAGATCAACCTCATCTCTGTTGGACCACCATGAAGACTGACTTGTTCTCCTTATAAAGAAAGATTTAATAATAGGAAACCAGGCCCTGAAGCCTGATCAATGCTTTTCCTCTCTCTGATGTATTTGTGCTTCTTTGAGGGAATTTTTTCCCATCTCGTGTCTCTTGTGGCAGAAACATTTGTTTTATTATCAGTGTGCGTCCTGGACCGACCGGAGCGTCTCTCCTAAATAAAACACTTTGGCATAAAAAGCTTTCATGCCAAAGTGATTATTATGATATGCCGGGCCTCCTGGGGGCCGCGGCTCTCACTGAGGTGTGTTTGTGTTTGTAACGCCTCCACGCTGCTCTGTACACACAGATATCCCCCAACAAACGGCGTTTGATCCGAGGTCTTTTAATCACCCCGGTGGCGGTGCGAGGGGACCGGCAGCGCTCCTGCTGTCAGCCCGCTCAATGAAGAGCGGCACCGTCAGGGAAATCAGCAGCAACAATCACGGCCACACATCGCTGCCCTCTTTGTGTTTCCACTCAGACTGACAGATGCTTCCAGCACAAGAACATCTTTGTCTAATTTTCTGTCCATTCCTCTTACAGTCCGCTAACTTTGGGCTGAAAGCTCAGATCTAACTCACCAGTCATTCCACTCTTCCTCAAGGTGTCCTTCTTCCTCTTCCTCCTTCCATCCTTCCTTCTCTCTCTTTCCATCGCACTTTCTTTCCCCAGAGCCTCCTTTAACTTTCATCCCAGTTTTTCGCCCTTTCTTGTAATTCCTTACCGTCTCTGCGCTCTGTGTTTTGTTGGATAAGTGCTTCAGTCTCTCCAACTCAGAGGGCTGCTCCTGTTAGATCATCCTCTGTGTGTGTGTGTGTGTGTGTGTGTGTGTGTGTGCGTGTGTGTGTGTGTGTGTGTGTGTGTGTGTGTGTGTCTCAGAAGGGCTTCATTTTCCACGTGTGATGCCACGGTTCAAACCGGGCGTCATACATATTCACCACAGTGATTCTGCACAAACGGTCTGTGTTCTTTTCCAAACATGGGAGTTTATTTTACTTCACTGAAACGCTGATAGTCGTGTTCATTCGGTTCAATTTGGGAACATTTGGCAACATTTCCAGCTGCTATTGTTTTGCTTTCACACTGCACTTAGTCAAATGAACAAATACCTTGAAAAACCTGTTCCCCTCCTCGCCTGTGGGGGCGCTGCACCAAGAACGACTAAAAGAAGCAACAAAAAAGCCTTGAAGAAGACACTGGACTCAACTTTCTTCACGAAATGTAAACAAAAATGGAGTCAGTGTCAGATTTTAGTGGTAAAAGACCACGAGTCATTTCTCCTGCTAGCGCTAAACTAACGCTTTTGTTTTGGTTGTAATTACCCAGAATGCCCTGCGCTGTAAACTACTTCCTGCTTTTGGAGCGGTTTACAGCCCGCTTGGCGTTCATGTCTGCATTCGAACTGCACCACAGTTCACTTCAACCAAGCAGAGAACGATCTTTGCTGGTGGACCAGCGTTTATCTTTTTGATTCAATCTGTGTTCCAAAAAAATTTCTACTTCTGAAACAGAGAAAATCTCCAAAAGTCAACATGTTTTAACTTTTGAAGCTCAGATAATTTCTATGTTTTTTCTAGAAATATTCTAAGATTAATCTTGAAAGTTCAGGGTCTTTTTCTAGCATTTTTTTTTTAACTTTTCCAACTCAGAAATCTTCTTGTTTCTTTCTAGGACATTTCTCAAATTAGTCTAAAAATGTCTGAGTTTTAAAACAGAAATGTACTATTCCTTTTTTCATTTTCTATCTACAATGACCCCAATACGCCGTCGTACCAGGGAGCCACTTGCAATCTTAACGTTCTCCTTTTTCATAAACTGCAGCTCATTTAACTTCGATGCCAGAAGCTGAATATTTCTGTTCATGTAAACTTTTGGAGTAAATTTAACACAGATAACATGTCTGCAGTGGACGGATGGTTCTTCATGTTCAGCATTCAGTTCTGATTTAATCTCATCACTTCGTAATTTCCTTTAATCATTTCAACTGAATGGATCTTTAACACTATTAATCTTTTTCGGTTGCCTCTTAATTACTTGGTTTTCTTCCAGAGCAGCTGATTAAAGCAGAAGCATCGCCACAAATCCACCAGGCTGGTTTATCTCAAGTTCTCTGCGATCCGTCCAACTTTGTTAGCAGCGGTGTTGGCCCATCTGGGCTCCGGCCCACCTTAATCACGCTCTCGATGTTTGTTTGTCAACTGGCAATAAAAGTTTGGCAGCCAGTCAGTGTAATTGGCTATGCACCAGCAGCTTAACGCCAAGACACAGCCTTATTAAACCGCTGCTTCCCAGTAAATCCTTCACCAAACTGGGATTTTATCTGCTGGTTGTTGCGAACGTTGGGATTAAACTGCAAACAAGCATATCAATTAGCAGCGACAAAACAGAACAACGTGAAAGGAAGCGGATCATGGAGCTCTGCTGCTACAGAAAAAAAAAACATTTTTTTATCTGTTTTTTACTCCCATTTCTTGCTCCAGCAGTTTGCACTCACTTATTGATCCGAATGCCACAGACATATACAGTATCCCCTGCTGGAGACGCAGCACAGCTAACCCTACAGCCGCGCTGCAGTCTTTTCACATCAGGGACCTCCCAGAAGAATCCAGTGTCTCCAGAAAGGAGGCGAACGTGAGTTCAGTGCTGCAGACCTGACTGGAAGGCGTGGCCGGTTCAGAGAAATCTGGACAGAATGTTTACTGGGCAGCAGCTTTTATAAAACATGTCAACCCTCTTTGATATTCTCTCCATTGCTAAAGGATGTTGTTGTGTTTTCTTAGTTTGTAGTTGTGATTAATGTTGCATATTTGATCATGTTGTATTTTTAGATTTGTAGTTGTTTAACTGAGCACAACTATAATAACTTTGCTGATGTGGTTTGCACTTCAGGGCCACCGTAGAATCCAGAGATCTACTGTCACACTTTGCGTCTCCAAAAGCTTCAGCTCTTCAGGGAAGGTTTCCTACAAGTTTTAAGAGGAAGCTAAAGGGGCAGTATTATGTATTTTTCAGGCACACGGTGCCACTTTATATTATAAAAATGCTACATATATCAAATATGACTTTAAATTTTACTTCCTGATTCAACGCCCTGAAATTGGGTCTCTGTCTCTTTAAAAACTGCTGCTCTTCCTGAAACTCCATCTTCAGGCAATCATCACAACATGGCTCCTCTATGATCCTTTTAACAATGTTTTTCCAGCATTGCTCTGAGAAGTTGCTCCTGTAAGGTCAGTGGCCTATACAAAACATTTAAATATTTTTTTTTTACTCAAAATCATTCTTGGATAAAGGAACTGCTCCGTTCTGCCTTTTCGGAGTTCTTTTCAGAGCGAGCTGCTTTTACTCAATCTTTACACTCACATGTGAAAGTGGCTCCAAACAGGAGGGCGGTTATAGAACCATACATCTTTGAAAAGTATTAGTAGAGCCTCCTGCACAATCAACAAGAATGCAGCAAGCGGTTTCTGGATGGTAAGTCAACAACAAAACACTTGTCTTTTCCAGCAGCCATTGCACAGCGCATACAGCGGTAAAAACGTGTTGGCCCTCTGCTCTGGTTGCTAGGTAACGAACAGAGTTCCTCTGGGGTTGCTAGGTAACAGCTGCTGATTTGTGCCGTTACATTCCGGAAGGTTTTTGAAACCATTAACTTGTTGCAACAAACTGACTGGTTATTTTTCCTTTTTAAGAAAAATAACCTGTTTTTAGAAAAACAAAATGGAAGTATTAAACCCAGAAAATGTGATTTTTGAGAACTAATCATCTCATTTCATCAGTCTCTGAAATCTTCACAAATCAGTTCTGAACTGAGTGAAAGTGCATCAACTCCAGTTAGAAAAGCACTAAATTACTGACACAACTCTCCTTTTCAGCGCCACCAGATTTATTAGCTCACTTAAACCAGCAGACAGCATCCGGTCTGACTAAATTATATCTGAATCGGAGGATTCTCCGTGTTGGATTTTAAAGACTAAATGCTGCTTTGACTTTATTCAAAATGCTCCCTAACTGAATGTAAAAATTGAGAGTCGGTGAGCGCTTTTGGCCGGTTTTGCAACGAGCCAGTGTTGGTTTTAATGATGAGGTAAATCCCTCCTACAGCCCGGGTCTTCCTGCTGTGGAGCTGAATTGATTTTCTCAGGAAATGTTTCCGTGGAGAAAAAAGAAACAGCTACAGATGTACTGCTGACACGCAGTTTCAAATGTAACCATCTGTGTTTCTAACCATGGCAACATTTATTACACACCAAAGACACTGAAAATCATTTTTAATCTTCTCACATCGTTTTATTCAGACTCTAGAAGCCGTTTGAACTGAATTTAATGAAAACTTATCTTATTCCATTGTGGCTTTCTACCATTCATTGCAGATCTTTTAGATCAGCAGTTTGTGTTTGCACTAATTAAACAGGTTTGGAAAGGACTTAATAGACTGTTGGCTTAGTTTTAATTTTCTCAGTTTTCCAAAACAGATGGATTTATAAAAGACGTTTAATAAACCTTATAGGACCCGTTTAGAGAGGAGCCAAAACTGGTGGATTTAACCACAGCTGGGCCACAAAATGCATTAAGTTAAAAGTGCAACATTTAGCTTATTGTGATTTTTAAAAAAATCTCAGGTAGCAGTCAGTTTTGCAGTGAATCTGAAGTGGCTTCTGACTGAAGACACTGTTTCTGTAAGATAATCTCACGCCATGCTAACAGCAGAGGCGATATTCCATAAATGTCTAAATGTTTCAGAAGCTACCAAAGGTTTGGGAATGTGGATGTGTTTTCTACCTAAATAAGACAAAAGAGACCCAAAGTTTTTGTTTGAGGTAAAACTGATCTGTTCATAGGCTGATTTCACACCATCCCGTTTGGTCGTCTTTAATCCCACTCCGGTTCATTTGTCTAGAACAGTGGTTCTTAACCTTTTTTGAGGTACCGAACACCCCAGTTTCATATGCGCATTCACCGAACATAAGAAGGGTTCGCGTAATCAAACTCTGATGTGGACTAAAGTGAACTTTGGCCCACCTAAAAATCTCGGTCTTGGTTTGGTTGAAGTGAACTCTGCTGCAGTCTGAATGCAGGAATGAAGACCGCTCCAAAAACAGGAAGTGGACTACAGCGCAGGGCATTCTGGGAAAATACAACCACAACAAACACCTGCTAGCTAGTGCTAGTGGGAGAAATGGCTCGTGATAATTTGTCAACCACAAAAGAGAAATCCTACCCTTGACAGACAAACTCCTGAGTCCTTAGTGCACTAACTGTAAGTGCACCAAGATATTTCCATTAGAAACTAGGCAGAAATACTTGGTAAGATTTTGTGTTTTTGCAGAATACGTCCACTAAAATCTGATGCCACTTCATTTCTGTTTAAATTTTGTGAAGAAGGAAGTTGCAATCTGAGGTTTTTGTGTCGTTTCCTTCAGTGGCTTGTGGTGCAGCGCCCCCACAGGTGAGGAGGGGAACATGTTTCTGAAAATGTTTAGCTTTTTTGACAAAGAAAACATAGCAAACATACAATTTTGGTTCCCAATCAAGTTGAGTCTGCTGTGTGAAAACATCCAGAATGTTAGCTTGATGTAAATCCAGGATTATAAGCTGATCACTCTGATAACTGTAAACAGAAACATAAACACTTGAAAAGTGTGTGGGGAGGCAGTGTCAGGGTTTGAACCATTACTTCACATTGTTTTATTCTGCTGCATAGAAATCCTCTCGACTCTGCGGTTCATGTTTCCTCTGATCGAACAGATTTTCACTGCGGCTCATTGCCAGAAAAAAAGGCTTTAGCTGCTCCGGCTGGAAAATGGGGAGATGCTTCCGTTTAGGTGTCCCACCGGTTCTCAAGGCTATAAAAAAAATCTCCTGCTGGGATCTTAAACGGGCGATCATAGATGAATATTCATTCAGCAGCAGTCGGTCCAGTCACCTACAGAGTTTTACCTGCAGTACAAGTTCATGCAGAGGTAACTGGAAGGTGAGAAACCAGCTGCTTGTGAAGGAGTCACCTTCTGATTTTTATTAAAAAAATTACAACTACAAGCTCCAATTTTACCAATTTATCTCAAACCAGAGAACACACACGTTCAGAACTCATCACTATTAAAGTCAGTTTAGTTAGTGATCACAGGCCTCATCCGACCAAAACGCCTCGCATAAAGTCGTTTAATCTCATCCCTGCTTTGGAGGAAAGTTCCACCTCGTTTGTATTGAAGCTCTCACTCCAGCCAGCTACCTAATGCACAGAGCGTATTAGGGTCAGAGCAGATCTGTCTGCAGGAGCGCTAACGTCTTCGGCATCCAGCTGATGCCTGGTTGAGTCTTCACAGCGTTAATGGTGTTTATAACCAGGCAGAGAGGAGAGACGTTCACTTTCTCTGCTGAGGTTCGCTCTGAATTATCTGACGCCTCATAAACAGCCATTTGTTGAAAGAACTTCATCTTATGACTCAGTTTGATGAAGTCCTGGAAGGAGACGAGATATTTTATTCAGATAATGGCACCAATAATAAACCCAGTGTGAAACCCTCAAACTAATTACCCGGATATGATGAAGCTGCCACCGTTTTACATGATGGCTGAGATAATCTTAGATTTTTATTCTGTTTACTCAAGTAGCTCCTATCAGAAAAACATTACTGACTTTTCTTCTTTAGATTGTTTCAGTTTAATTTGATTCAGTTCAGTTTATTAATCACCCATTAAAAAGATGATAAAATTTTACCCTTACTGTACAGTATTTTATTCTTTATTCTGTTTTTAGTTATATTTATATTCTACCTTTGTGTCTATTTCATGTTAATACCTGTCAGTTTTAAAGAATATTGCTATTCTAAATCCACAAACATAATCAAATCAATCAATTAAGTACAGACCAGTTTAATCCTAAATGTATAATTCAGTCAAATTTAGTTTATAATACATGGAAATTTATGCTAAAACTATTACAATTGATTATTCTGATACCAAATATACCTTAATATGAATTAAACCATCTTAGCAGTACAGAAGATGCTAACAGGTTACATATCACCACACTTTGATATTCAGCCAATCAGAATCAAGGAAAATTGAACGCCGTTCCTGGATTGGCTGCTTTAGAAACGCCAACCAATAGCAATCGGAAAGATTAATTTCATATTTATAATTCAAACTTTGAATTTTATTGAGATATTTTGTGGTAAAGTTGTAATAATGATAAAAATTATGATAAAATGGTTATTTAACTGTACGGCTGTGACTGCATTTTAAACAGTTTTCTTTCGGATGCTGTAAAGCTGCTGTGTGATTTATATCAATAAACTCCATGTGACAGCAACTAATCACAGTTTTGAATTTACTGAGATTTATTAATGCTGTTGTGGGACAAGCAGTGGAGAGAATGTTAAACATAACATTTCTGATAATAATACCAATTTAGTTTTTTATTTGATATCATAAATGGAAATTTATGGAGACAATGATAAATCAATGTTTGTTTATTTTTTTTTACAATAAATGATAAACGATACAGTAACTGCCCTCCACTGTTTGGAGGTGCTGCATAATGGAGAGTAGTAGAAGAAAATAGCAAAGTGGCCAAACCTCTAAGTTCTGTTTGTTTTTTACAATACTGATGATTTTTTATTCATTTAACTGACGTGAACAGAGAACAGAAACATAGTTTATGTGATGTTTGTTTAAAAATAAAACAATCATGGCGGAAATGATTGGTTTATTTTTGGTTTGCATCAGCTGTAAACCAAACATTTTCCTCCCATGTAGTCAGATCCTCCTGTCATCCTATAAATTGATCTTGATCAATAAGTCTTGAAGCTTTCTGAAAGGACTTTGAAAGTCTCTTTGTACATTTTTTAACTCGTGTTTTTGGACGTAGTACCTCTTCCAGCTAATGTTGTTTCCAAGAACGGATTCAAAAAAACACAAACTAAAAGAAAACTTTCTAAGACTTTCAGAAAGCTTTGAAAACTATCAATTAAAACTGATTAAATTAGGGAACGTCTGGCTTCTTGGATGGAAAATCTGATAAATTCAGGGATGTTTTAAGATTTGCCATTTCAGCCCTTCATCTTAGAGAGACTCTCAAGTATTTGTGGACTTCGGTTGGTTGCTGAGGTCCTTCACTCCTGTGGACATCAGGTGTCCAGTATATATAAATTAATTACGTTGGCTTTACAACCTGAATCTGTGCAGATTAGTACCGAGACCACCATGTTTGTTACCTTCACACATGGAGTCGTGGTTTGAGGCCTCGCCTGAGGCAATTCAGACCCAGTGAAGTCCGGCATCGATTATTCACACCGAGCGCGTTTTCAGCTTCCTCCATCTGATTAACCGGGTTCCTGTGAACGGATCTACTTGGTTTATGGGAATAAATACGAAAAAAAATGTCAATAATGAGCTCAGAAGCAGCTCAATTAATCCACCAACCAATTAATCTGCATGTCTAAAGTACTTAATACAAATCATTAGAGAAATTAAAGTAATCAAAACGTTAAAATTAAAGCATTTCAACACAGTTGAAAAGGTAAAAAACTGAATTATTGGGGGAGAAAAAATTATAGAGATAAGAGAAAATACTTTGATTTTATGAAGTATCGCTACTTTTACCTGAATAAAGTTTCTGGACTTTCTTTTTTATTGTTATGTATGTTCAGTCTGTCATCTGTGATATATTTGAATGATTTAATGATGGTAGCTGGGTGTAAAGGCCAGCTAACAATAAACAATACATAGTTGTTAACTGGAGTATAGAGACTCTATTTGCTAACAGAACAACCCACTCAGAGCAGCAATGAAGCCAAAACGGAACAAAAAACAAAAACATTTTGCATTTCAGATGCATATAAAAACCCTTTCTGTAAATATTCTATCCTGAACTCTTCAAGTGGCAGTTTTAGTTTCATGTGGTGCAAATCCTGTAATAAATTATTCTGCTACTTGCCTTTTTACTTTTTAATTATAAACCGGTTAATTCAAAACATAATCTACAGATCAGTCATAAACTGCAGAAGTATTTTTTAGCTCCAGCATACATATGCTGTTAGTGGGCTTCTTATTTAAGAAAGGATCTTAATCATTTGCTTATTTGCATCTTTTAATGTATTTCTAATTTTGCATAAAAAAGGCTGAAGAGTTTAAATAAAAAATCTGCAGAATGCGACATTTTTAAATCCGATTAAATCGTCAGGATAATCGATTACTAAAACAATCTTTAGTTAAGAACCCACCGAACAGAATGCGGGTTAATTATAAAGAGTTTTGTCATAATGATATAAAAGACTGAACACTAAATGTAATTCAGAGATGGAAAAGAAATCCTGATCTTTTAATGCAAAATGAAAGCAACGCAGCAAAACCGCCAACGTCGTGGCGCGGTGACGTCAGCGCGCCTCCTCTGAGTTGATCTGAATAACATCCATTTTAAGCCTGTGTGGATTAAACATGAGCCTTAATTTAAACAGTTGTCATGTGAGGAGGAGGGAAAGAGTCCTGCGTGGGAGAAACTTCAACACTTCAGAATGAAACTTCAAACGAGCAAAGAATTAAGTTTACCGAAAACCAGAACTCCCCCTTCGTCTCTCTCGCTTTCATGTTAACAAGCGCTGAAGTTTCACACAAAAGCTCTGAGCAGCTCAGCCGCCTCCCACAGGTTAGACTCTCCTGAGTCAGTCAGTCACCTGAAGCCGTTCACTAATGACCGACCTGCTGATTTGACGCCTTTCTTTCCTTCCTTTCCCTTTTGCTTTCATTTGCGCTCCATTCTGAGATCCCCCCCCCCCTGCAGAGATAACAGGCACAGGGAAAAGCACACAGAGGTGTTAATGGAAACGTACCGGAGCCGGTTGGCCGGTCTCACCGCTTAAACCGGACCGGGATAATTATAAGGTGTTGCTGTTCACGTTTTGAACCCAAGAAAACTAAACAGGCTAACGTAGAACTGGCAGATTTACTGTTCAGGAAATTATTAAATCGTTGTAGTTTTATGCATCAGGAGATATTTTGGTACCGATATACGGTAAGGTTCCCTTCGATGGCTTAAAACTAGTTTATAGATGTTTAAATCTTAACTAAATATCTAGTTTGGAGCTAAATATTTAGCTTTCTAGAAAAATATTTTTGTTTCAATCTAAATATCTAGGTAGGAGGCCTAATTTTTACATTCAAGCTAGCTATTAGCTTGAGTTAGCTATTTAGTTTACAAATAAATATTTAGTTTGCTAACTAAATATTTTGTTAGCAAGTAAAACAACAACCATGATGGACTATAATGAGGATTAAGTTGTTAATATGCTGGTTTCGGTCGGACAACAACTGCAAATGTGTAAACTATGCGCCACCGTTAGCCTCCATGTTTACTTCCGCAAACTGAGCTCTACTTCTTCTTATGGCGGTTGGGAGAACGCTGACGCTATTGCGCCCTCTACTGCTCATGCGGGACACTTTCAGGCTGTTTGCCGGTTCACACTGGATGACACATACAGGTCACAAATACTTGTAAGTGTGAACGGCCATGGCAAAAAATATGATTTGACAAAAAAAATTGGAATTGGATCAGTTCAGGCTGCAGTGTGAACGCAGCCTTAGTAATTTTTTGGAAGCTAAATACTTAGCAGAAAGCTAAATGTTTAGCGTGCTTGCTAGCTAGCAAGCAATAGTTGTTTGGAAGCTGGTTAAAAATAAACCAGCTTTAGCTTTTGTTTAGAAAGCTAAACAAATATTTAGCTTTCTAACTAAATACTTAGGTTGAAACTATGACATTTATGAATGAATGAATGAATAACCAGCTGAAAATGTGCCTGTTAGAAATAAGATATTTCTGTCTTGGGTTTGGTGTGACTGACAGGTGTAACTTGAGAAATGCCATCCCAAAGGGTGGAAGTTGTTTTCATGCTGCTTCCCTTTTCCATGACCTTATGGCATATATATGCACATCCATCCATCCATACAGTTCATCCATAAGTCTGGATATAAGCAGCTCCCACAGTCTCAATGGGCGGCTGCTTCTCACGCGATGAGGCTTCTCAGAGTCCCATCGTTAGTTTCTGCATGTATGTCGTAATGAAGACGTGCGTCAAAGTCTCCATAGTGAAAGTTGCCGTAGTGTCGCATTGAAAACACTCGCTGCATAATGCTGTGTGTGTGTGTCTGAGAGAGTGTGTGTGGAGTGTCGAGAAAAGTCGAGCTCATCCCACTTCCCCATGCTGGAGATTTTAGTTTAATAGTAATAATAAATAAAATTACCTTAAAATTAATGACATAGGTGACATCAAGACCCAACAGTAGAGTCAGACGGTAATAAAATGAATCTGGTTGTGTGTGTTGTTATTGTGTCCTGCAAACTTTGCTTTAATTCTACTTCTTTCTATTTAATCATAAAAAATCAAAGTCAGGCAGAAAGAGAGTCATGAAACAGGAAGCTGGTTTCCTGAAGAAAAGCGGAAGTTTCTTTCTTGCATCAGTCTAAAAATAATTCAGACCATTCCTTATTTTAAAGCATTAAAGGTTTTTAAAGAATAAAATCTAAACATTTTGAGAAATTGGATAAAACCCACAGTAAAATACTTAAAATAATGACTTATAATTATGGCAATAATTAATATTGGTTTAACCAGTGGTTGATGTTGATTTGATTATAAGAATATTTACACTTACTCTTACACTTGTGGAAGTACTTAAAGGTGAAACAAGTAACTGTAACATGATATCAGATAATTAGAATAATGGATTATTATTGGTTTCTTGTCAGAAGTGTCTGTAATAACTCACATTATGATTATAATAAGAGTAACTAATAAGTTATGGTTATTATAACATTATAAATGAATGTTGAATCAGATAAACTAAAAGGTTATAAATGTGATTTTGACATTGAACTTGAAAAGGTGTAAAATGTTGTAACTGTAATTAAAGGTCACTGATGTTGTGTAGGAGGTAGATGGTAGGTGGAAGGACAGGGCAGAAATAGGAACTGATAGGAGAACGGAGAAGATAAAGCCTTATTGCTAAACTTCAACTTGCCTAAGAAAAGGTTGGGCAGGAAACAGAGGTAGGAGGAACTATTGAGCAACTTGGGGACATTAGAACAGAGATCCGGTCATAAGGTCTCCAGGGTGATGGAGATGAGATCATCTGTCCAAGCAGTCAGCCAATGAGACAGGCACAGCAACAAAGCTAGCCAATGCAAACGCACCAAAAGGTGGATAAACCCTTTATAAGGTGGGTGCAAAAGAGGAATCTTTGGTTGGATCCTTCAGGCAGCTTCGAGCCAAGACGGAGATGGACAAAGAACTCTGCAGCTGAAGAAGAGCCGGGGCCACAGAACCGAAGACTGTTCTGCACATGGGGACCAACCCGTTAGCCCCGCAACATGTGGCTTCAAATCGCACTTCTCTCAACAGCTGGGTTTAGACCCCCAAAGACAAAGACCAAGGCAAAGATGAAGATAAAGACAAAGATAAAGAACAAAGGCAAAGAGGAAGAACTGGTGTGTTCCTTCCGTGGGACCAGGAAGATCGTGAGACGAGTAGAAGGGAGCTACAGAGCTTCAAGACAAGAAGCTGAGGACCGCTACGCGCATGAGGAAGTCACCCTGATGCCCGAGACCTGCCGCTCTAAGTCAGTACTCTTCCTGTACTGGGAACCTCCTGCTGCTGCAACACCTTCATCATCAGGCCAGTTCTGGGGTTCAAAATGCCAAACTCTGTCCGTCTCTCTCAAAGTTTCCCTTTTTAGCTCTCAGTGTCAGCATTAGGGAAAGATAGGCTAGATTATTGATTTTACTTATTTGATTATTTCTGCTAGTGAATGAAGCTGTACTGACCCTTGCAAAATTGCCTTACTAATAAAATAATTAGCATTTAAGAAAATCTAAAAGATGTTGTGGACATTCAATTAATGAGTCACCTTAAAGTTCTTTGATGGTTATGAAATAGCTATGAAGTTTGATTCTGGGAGGAAAAAGTAGAAATGTTTATAGGTTGCTTTTAGCCAAAACTAAAACAACACCCTTGGGACTCGCCCGAGTCACTAAAACCAACCTGGTTCAGTAACAAGTGCAAGTTGTAATAAAGAGAAAGAGCGACCGTTAACAGGTGTGCTCTGTGAAGCTAGTTGGTTGCAAGCTACTCAATCTGGCTAATTCACAGGGTGAAAAAGGGTGGGACATCTGGATGGAGGTCGTTAGAAACCAGGCGAGTCTTTCTCGATGCCAGCTTAAACAGAGTTTACTCAGTTCTGAACAGGGTAAAATCCCATCAGATTTAGAAAACTCAAATTACCCGTTAGATGGAGAGCTGGCTGCACATCTCCCTCCTCTGAGAAGAGGAAGTAGAGTGAGAGAGAAGGGGGGGAGGTGTTGCGCAACAACAAGTGGCGCCCAACGTGGGGCGTTGCGTAACCACAACAAGGTGGAGCCCAACGTCATAGAAGTCTAAGCGTGTAAAACAGGAGGATAGTTCTGGATCTCGCAGTAACTACACGGCGTGTGGGTGAGGGGAGTTTCACTGAGGACAGTTGACCATGTCCATCAGTGACGCTAGTAGCCAAGATAGCCTAGACCCATTCCTGCTCGATGGCTTAAGAGAGGCTTTGGGGGATAGGCGACTCGGAGACAAGGAGGACGACGCGAGGTCGTACGTCCAGAAGATGTAAGCAATTTCACAAGGAAGTGGTGAAATGCATCTGGAGCTCAAGGTCGAGCATCTGAGAGCACGCATGAGGGAGCTCATTGGCGTGGAAATGACGAAGTGGACTGTTATGTCCAGCAGAGGAAAATTGTCCTTGTCGGAGCCGAGAAGTGGGACAGTACTCCCAGAGGACGGGAGGCCCCATGGATAACAGAAAAGAGAGGTGAGGAGTACCTCTTGGTGCTGATGGACATGGTGTAACAGTGACAGCTGAAAAAGAGCAGGTCTTCCCCTGCAGAGGAACTCCGTTCACGTCACAGAAAGCCGGAAGGCACTTCTCCTTTTTGCCCAGAGAGGGAAAGGGGAAGTTGCAGTTTACAGTGTCATTGAAAACAGGACAGAAAGTTTGGATTAAAGATCAAGATCGGTCTGTAGTCACGGTGATCAAGCTGAAATTCAATGGAATGAATTTTGTGAAGCAAGTACTGCACTGTAAAAAAGTATTACTTATGAAGAAAGGGGTCCACAAGGTCAGTGTTCAAGCCAGTTCTTAGCTAAAGCGAACCAGAATATTGCAAGAATCAAGCATCATGCCATCCTGTGTTAGACTGGCTACTATTACAGGATGATTGCCATTCAAAGAACAACTTCAAGGCTTAGGACTAGGAGGGCCCTGAAGAAATTGGATTATGCTAAAGAAGAACTCCTGTCACAAAAGGATGGATTAAACTGGAAAAGGGACTGAAGTCGTGAGGAAGGAGTGGCATCATAGACAACCACCAAGATCAATCCTGCAACAAAGTGTTGAAATCACACCCAACACCTGGAAGCAACCTGTGGACTTCACAGAGTCCTGCCTGACAGAGTCCTGTTGCCTCCGACAACTCCAGTAACCCTTTAACGACCCCAGCGATGGAAAAGGATTATGATTATGGATAAAGCGTCATGCTGCTTATGCTTTTTGTTTTGCTCTACTGAACACCCAGAGTTTTTTTTATTGAGGGTTTTTGCCCATCAACCTGTCCCTAAGGAATCTTCCACATCCTGAAGAACCAACGCTTCATTCAGCTGAGGATTTTTTGTCACTATTAAAGGATCAGAGCGACCTGGGTTCTCTTCAACATTCGTCACTTCCTGAGAGACATCAAAACTCCAAGGAGGGGGTGTCAAAGAGCAGTGGAGTTTGAAGACTGCTGAGCCCTTGGTGACGACTGAGAATCTGCATCTTCACATCCCAGACTGCTGAGCCCTTGGTGACAACTGAGAATCTGCATCTTCACATCCCAGACTGCTGAGGCCTTGGTGACGATGGAGGATCTGCATCTTCACATCCCTGACTGCTGTGGCCTGGGTGACGATGGAGGATCTGCATCTTCACATCCCTGACTGCTGTGGCCTGGGTGACGATGGAGGATCTTCACATCCCAGACTGCCATCTTCTCTTTCCAGGGGATGAGGACGCAGACCTGCAAGAGGGTGTTGGGTTCCCAGCATGTGAAAGGTCTGACCTCGCGGAGGGGGTGTCGAGAAAAGTCGAGCTCATCCCACTTCCCCATGCTGGAGATTTTAGTTTAATAGTAATAATAAATAAAATTACCTTAAAATTAATGACATAGGTGACATCAAGACCCAACAGTAGAGTCAGACGGTAATAAAATGAATCTGGTTGTGTGTGTTGTTATTGTGTCCTGCAAACTTTGCTTTAATTCTACTTCTTTCTATTTAATCATAAAAAATCAAAGTCAGGCAGAAAGAGAGTCATGAAACAGGAAGCTGGTTTCCTGAAGAAAAGCGGAAGTTTCTTTCTTGCATCAGTCTAAAAATAATTCAGACCATTCCTTATTTTAAAGCATTAAAGGTTTTTAAAGAATAAAATCTAAACATTTGAGAAATTGGATAAAACCCAGAGTAAAATACTTAAAATAATGACTTATAATTATGGCAATAATTAATATTGGTTTAACCAGTGGTTGATGTTGATTTGATTATAAGAATATTTACACTTACTCTTACACTTGTGGAAGTACTTAAAGGTGAAACAAGTAACTGTAACATGATATCAGATAATTAGAATAATGGATTATTATTGGTTTCTTGTCAGAAGTGTCTGTAATAACTCACATTATGATTATAATAAGAGTAACTAATAAGTTATGGTTATTATAACATTATAAATGAATGTTGAATCAGATAAACTAAAAGGTTATAAATGTGATTTTGACATTGAACTTGAAAAGGTGTAAAATGTTGTAACTGTAATTAAAGGTCACTGATGTTGTGTAGGAGGTAGATGGTAGGTGGAAGGACAGGGCAGAAATAGGAACTGATAGGAGAACGGAGAAGATAAAGCCTTATTGCTAAACTTCAACTTGCCTAAGAAAAGGTTGGGCAGGAAACAGAGGTAGGAGGAACTATTGAGCAACTTGGGGACATTAGAACAGAGATCCGGTCATAAGGTCTCCAGGGTGATGGAGATGAGATCATCTGTCCAAGCAGTCAGCCAATGAGACAGGCACAGCAACAAAGCTAGCCAATGCAAACGCACCAAAAGGTGGATAAACCCTTTATAAGGTGGGTGCAAAAGAGGAATCTTTGGTTGGATCCTTCAGGCAGCTTCGAGCCAAGACGGAGATGGACAAAGAACTCTGCAGCTGAAGAAGAGCCGGGGCCACAGAACCGAAGACTGTTCTGCACATGGGGACCAACCCGTTAGCCCCGCAACATGTGGCTTCAAATCGCACTTCTCTCAACAGCTGGGTTTAGACCCCCAAAGACAAAGACCAAGGCAAAGATGAAGATAAAGACAAAGATAAAGAACAAAGGCAAAGAGGAAGAACTGGTGTGTTCCTTCCGTGGGACCAGGAAGATCGTGAGACGAGTAGAAGGGAGCTACAGAGCTTCAAGACAAGAAGCTGAGGACCGCTACGCGCATGAGGAAGTCACCCTGATGCCCGAGACCTGCCGCTCTAAGTCAGTACTCTTCCTGTACTGGGAACCTCCTGCTGCTGCAACACCTTCATCATCAGGCCAGTTCTGGGGTTCAAAATGCCAAACTCTGTCCGTCTCTCTCAAAGTTTCCCTTTTTTAGTTCTCAGTGTCAGCATTAGGGAAAGATAGGCTAGATTATTGATTTTACTTATTTGATTATTTCTGCTAGTGAATGAAGCTGTACTGACCCTTGCAAAATTGCCTTACTAATAAAATAATTAGCATTTAAGAAAATCTAAAAGATGTTGTGGACATTCAATTAATGAGTCACCTTAAAGTTCTTTGATGGTTGTGAAATAGCTATGAAGTTTGATTCTGGGAGGAAAAAGTAGAAATGTTTTATAGGTTGCTTTTAGCCAAAACTAAAACAACACCCTTGGGACTCGCCCGAGTCACTAAAACCAACCTGGTTCAGTAACAAGTGCAAGTTGTAATAAAGAGAAAGAGCGACCGTTAACAGGTGTGCTCTGTGAAGCTAGTTGGTTGCAAGCTACTCAATCTGGCTAATTCACAGGGTGAAAAAGGGTGGGACATCTGGATGGAGGTCGTTAGAAACCAGGCGAGTCTTTCTCGATGCCAGCTTAAACAGAGTTTACTCAGTTCTGAACAGGGTAAAATCCCATCAGATTTAGAAAACTCAAATTACCCGTTAGATGGAGAGCTGGCTGCACATCTCCCTCCTCTGAGAAGAGGAAGTAGAGTGAGAGAGAAGGGGGGGGAGGTGTTGCGCAACAACAGGAGGAAATAGGTGTGGGGGTCATGAGAAGCCATGTGCATCATTCATGCATGAACTGACACCTGAAGAAAAATAGCTGCAGGTATAATCAATGTGAATGTTCTTCCCAGCGGAGTGTGTGGTTGTACTTGTGTGTGTGTGTGTGTGTGTTGTGAGTAGCAGCAGGCATCAGCAGCATTTCAGTCCAGTCAGCAGCGATCTTGCCAGCCCCAGCTCGACCAGACTCTTGAATAGATCAGTATTGTGTTAATGTGTGTGTGTGTTAACGTGTGTGTGTTTATGCTCTGGATGCCATCCATGTTGTTTTCCCTGAGGACAGCAGGGCGACTGCGCGTCCGTTTCATGTAAAACGGCGGCAGCTCTCTGCCTCCTGAACACGGCGCAGCCGGTGGGGGGTCAGCGCTGCACTTTGAAGGCGAGGCGGGGGGGGCAGACGAACAACTTTGATGTATTTTCAAACCCACTCACAAACAAACACGCTTGATCCTAGACAAACTGTCGCACAAACATCGGCAGAGGTGGAGGAGAACCAGAGGCTCCACAACGCGCTTGGAGGGAGAAGCATGCAGAAATGTGAGGAGTTCTGCGTTTTTACCTCATTTTCTCGACATCACAGGTGTCAAACTCAAGGCCTGGGAGCCAAATTCGGACCGCCGTAACTTTTTATGTGGCCCTCAAGATAACAGTTGTGAGCCTAAGTAATATTTTATCAATATAATTAAAGCAGTTTTTATCTATATACTGACCAGGGGCGGCCCAAGCGTTTTTGGGGCCCATATCAACAGATCAACATCAGATGCTTCATTGGCAACATACCCGCTATCGTTAGCATCATTTGTAATGAGCTTACATTGATTTTTAACCACGGGCTCCACAGTGGTGCAGTTGGTAGAGCTGTTGCCTTGCAGCAAGAAGGTTCTGGGTTCGATTCCCGGCCCCGGTCTTTGCATGTTCTCCCTGTGCATGCGTGGGTTTTCTCCAGGTACTCCGGTTTCCTCCCACAGTCCAAAAACATGACTGTCAGGTCAATTGGCCTCTCCAAATTGTCCCTAGGTGAGTGTGTGTGTGCATGATTGTGTGTCCTGTGTTGCCCTGTGACAGACTGGCGACCTGTCCAGGTGACCTGTTCAGGTGACCCCACCTCTCGCCCGGAACATTAGCTGGAGAGGCATCAGCACCTCCTGACCCCACTGAGGGACAAGGGTGTAAAAAAAATGGATGAATGGATGATTTTAACCATGCAGGAATAACGAAAAAAAAAAATAACATTTTGAAATGCAGAGTGGTATTTAAGGGTGTAGTTATTTAATTTAACTATTAGAAAGTAACGTCAGCAGACAAACACTAAATTTACAGTAAACAAGTTGACAATATATCTTATATTTCCCTAACAGTGGCAGATATTAACTTATGTGTACCAACCATAAAAATAACATACAAATTGTTTTCCTACCATTTAAATTGTATTATTTAATGTTATTTTGTCATGCTATGTTTTTGCTCTTGGGGCCCCCCGGTGGTGTGGGGGCCAAATTACACCAAACAGTCCTGCCAGTTTTTTGCGATTATACAAAGAAATTTGAAACGGAGATTCCACCTGATGAACCAAAACCGTTAAGCAATGTTTATAAGATCTTTGTAGGTTCTGAAGGAAAAATGAGGTCCAACGTGACACTAGCCACCTAAAAAATGGTGGGTAATTCTGAAGGCTTCAACAGAATAAAGATTCATTATTTACTCGGTGTTGGAAATATAATTCCCAAAATAAAAGTGACACACTCTGATCCTTGAAGGTGACAGATCTCCTGCTAGCTTCCATGTTTAACCAGCTGGGAGCTCCGTAGGCGATCCGCTTCCTCCAAAGACGGTGAAGAAACTTCCTCTGCTCAGAGACAACAACCTCCTCTGAGTCGTTGCTTCGTTTGTTGTCTTTGATAAAATAAATGCAACAGAAAAAGAATAGCATGTTGTAAATAATACATGTCTGTTGGGTAATAAACACACTGAATTCAGAGTCAGTACTGGGAAATAATGAATCCTGCGTGTTAATGCTGGTTTAATTGTATGCTGTTAGTTGTGTGCAAAAAATAAAAGATAAAAAATAAATATACATTTTTTGCACTTCAGCCATCTAGTGGATCTTAAAACAGACCATGTACATTTCAAAGTAAAAATAAATTAATAATAAACTTACCACAATTCAACTATTGTTTTAAGTTTTCTTATGTTAAATATAAATTCTGCTGTTTTGCATAGAAATTCCTGGTATTTGGTGCAGTTTCTGGATTTGCTGGTTGTTATTAGTTGTTGTTTATCCAGGCAGTATTTTCAAGGAATAGTCTGATTGGAAGAAAAAAGTCCTGCCTGTGATTGGCTGGTGGTGTGGCTCATTTAACGTGGCATAAATGTAAAGCCATACGCAGAAGGTTGCTCTTACAAAACACTAACATTCATGCTAGCTAGCATTCTGCCTCTTCTAGCCGCAGCTAGGCTAACATTAAAAATGTCGGCTTGGTTATGTGAACTTCCCTCGGTCAGCAGGTGAACATGCAGTTTCTCCATTGGTCCTCTGACTTCGAGAAAAGAAAGTGTCCAACAGTTTTTGATCACTTATCCATGAGTTGTCGCTGTAGTTCTAGACTTTGGTTCACTATATCCTGTGTAACTGAAGGCAACAGCAGAAACTATTTAGGCTATTTTTTCCCTTTATTATTAAGTCTAGATATTCTGCTGGTTCACTGAGTCAAACCAACCAAACACTTTCAAAAATCCTGTTCCCCCCTTCAGCTGTGGGGGCGCTGCACCAAGAGCTACTGAAGGAAACAACACAAAACCTCTGAAGAAGACACTGAACACACCTTCCTTCCTCATAAACTGTTAACCAAAATGAAGTGGCGTCAGATTTTAGCAGCCGGAGGATTTCTCTTTTGTTTTTGGTAAAAGACAACAAGGCCTTCCTCTTGCTAGCACTAGCTTAGTAGCATTTGTTTTGGTTTCGTTTACCCAGGATTCCCTGCAATGTAGTCCACTTGATGCTTTTGGAGCGGTCACTTGGCGTTCACATATGCATTCGAATTGGACCAGATTTCACTTTAACCAAATAGAAACCAAGTACACGGACCAGAGTTAGTTTTTTTTTGGTTCGCATCAGAATTCAACAGAGGTTGACGAAGTACTCAGCTTCAGTACTTGAGTAAAGATATCGATACTCATGGTCAAATCTTACTCAACTACAAGTGGAAGTTGCTCGCTCAAAAACCAAAGAGCTGAAGTACTTTCATTTGAAAATAGTGAGTGCTTTTACAGAACCTTCCAGTAGCTTTCTGAAACCACTGGACGATATATTGACATGTAGAAGCACTCTGCTACAAAAAGTCTACAACACCTAAAAACTTCAGCTTAAAAATCCAATAAAAAATGACAGATGTTTTCATTCTTAATATTTTATTTAAAATGTCATCACCCCAAAAAAAGAAAAGTCAAAAAGAGGAGAGACTTGAGTGTGAAAGTGAGTTGTGACTAAAAGTTGATGAACTTGGCTTCCCAGTCCCAGCAGCTCATCCTATGTTTTATACAGCTGGTGGTTCCTGCTATTCGCCAAGAAAACAGATTCTGTGCTTCTCCAGGGTGTTGGATCATTTGCAAAGAGTTGAAGTCGAACTGCCTGACTTTCTCCAAGACAACAAATAAAAGGCCGTCAGAATCTCTTTGAACCGCGTCAACTTTATGAAAGCATCAGCGAATGTCTTATATCTTTAATCTGCACTGTATCTCTTACTATTGATTTCTCAGGTCTGATCGATGTAACTTGATTTTTTAAGGTGTATATACACTGACCTCTGGGTTTCTTCTCATTTTCTTTCCACAACGCACACAAGATGTTATTACACCCCGTCTGAAAGCTGTTCCTCCTCTCTGCGCAAACGTGAATGACAGAGTTCAAACGCAGGTGACCTTTCCTCCATCGTCATTTCAGGGAGTTTAAGGTTAACTGAAACCATCAAAAGGGAACGTCTGGAAATGTTCTTTGCGTTTCTCGAGGTCAGTCTGTGTTAAACACTTGTTTTTTCATTCAATATAGTTTATTCCAGAATTAACAACCTTCATTATCAAACGCATCCGGAAAGGCACTGCACTTTTTACTCAACTCAACTTTGATCACGGAAAACTTTAAAAGCAGAACTTTAGGCTCCGAGTAGCTTGAATCGGCTAACACACAGAAAAAACATTCATAACTGCTGATTTTAATAGTTCAAATGTAAAAATACACACAGTGGGAACAGTTCTGGTACAATTGCAGGAGATAACTTTCCTTATTTTGGCTCTTTGGAGTTCAGCCAATCAGTTTGAAGGAAAATAAATGGAGCTTCTGGATTGGCTGGTTTGAAAATACTCAGTACAATTAAGTAGCATTGCAGCTAGGTATTTCAGCTTCACAATCTGCATTTTCCTATGGATATTTTAGAAAATTAATTCACAAAAAGGTGAATCCGTAAAGAGGAGGGACCCACTAGTTTTCATCCAAGTAGCCAAAAAACCAAGAAATTTTGAGATTAATCTCCAATTTTCTGGGTTTTTGGCAGAAATTTAATCCTGGTTTTTCTATCTGACCCCAACATGCCGTTGAAGTTTTGTATGTTTCCTTAATGAAAGAAAAGGAGCCACTTTATTCATACAGAAATGAAAAGCTGTAGTCTATTGTGGGCAATAAAGATATGGTTTAGGTCACTCTTTATTTGAAAACATTTTGGTGTATTTAGCTAAGTTTTACTAATGTAATTAAAAACATTAGATGTGGATGCTTTGGTGGGTAGCTGTGGTCGTATTTACCTTGAAATTAAAGGGAAAAAGGAAGTTTGGTTATTAAAATATGAATACTTTGTGTTTTATCTAACATTTTTGTGAGAACATTTTTGTTTGTGTGTCATAATTTTGTCCTAATTGAAAAAAAGTCTCATCTGCATCGACCATCTGTGTTGGTGGGGAAAAGTTTTTTCTTTCAGGGGCCGCACAAAATCAGCCCAGGGGGCTGAAAATGGCCCCCAAGCCGCACTTTGGAAACCCACTGTGTCATTTTAAATTATTTTAAGTTTTGTTTGATGTAGACAGGATTTCCATAACAAATGGAGCCCACATAGTTACTTTAAAATATGCTGGAAAATGCATTTAAATCCATCACAATCACTGGTAGTCTTGGCTTTTTATAATAATTTTCATTTTATTGCTTTTTTCCTGCGTTTACGGTCCAGTCCTTGACCATGACTGCATGATAAACCGCAGCAGATGAACAGATTCTGAAAAGATGCATCATCCTTCAGTATATTTAGTTTCTTTAGCAGGTTTAGTTTATGCATTAGAATTTACTGCCTCCAGGTCAAAGGTCAATCTCGGCCTCAAGCAGAGGAGTTGGTGTCATGCTAACAATCTCAGTGAAATATTCATAAAAATAACCGCGTGTTGCAGCGCCACCCTGACGTTTTCTAACTTGCTGTCACTCGATGCATCAACTTTTCTCATCGTCTTCAGTCATTCTAAACTTCAGAATGTTATTTATTTTAATTCAACAGGACAGAGTTTCTCCTCTCTGAATCATTTTATAAAACTTAAGAACTTCAGACATCTTTAAGTGTTAACGACGTTAATTCAAATTCAGGCCAGTGAACGCCCAGCTGCACTAACCTTGGCAGATTCTCACTCCCGCCTAATGGGGAAGCCTCGAAAAAGCTTTAATAATTCTCAATGGGGCTCTCAGATGATTTAAATGCAGACTCGACGATGTCTTGCGCTCACTTAATGATTTATTTTTTCACCTTTTAGTCCCTCTAAAAGGGAAGGTAGATGTCGTAGCATCCGCAGGAGCTCGGACTCCAGAAGGTTAAAAAAAAAACGGCTCTCTGTGACCCCAGGATGTTTTGGCTGAACCTCATCTCCAGCTGCATGAACGTCTGGGCGAAGTTTTGGTTTTTAATTAATATCCACGGTTAGAGCAGCTTTCAAGTGTCTGGATTCTGAGTGGCTCTTTAAAGGCTCAACATACAGCATCATATCAAAGTAATCCATCTCTGTAGTTTATCACTCACCAGATGGGACTTAAGATCAAATAAGGAAACTTAAGAAGGTGTAGAAAATACTAATTACTAAAAAATGTATTTGGTAGATTTACTTTGCATATTTCAACGTATAAATTCATCTTCTAGTTGCTCTTTAGCCTCACAGTCAAGTTAGAACAAAAGTCACTTTTGAAAGAGTTGCTCTTTATCCCAAAGGGAAATTAAATGTATCTCACATTATCTTTGCATCGTCAGAGTCGTCTTGGACGGTGATGCAGGAAGGATCTCCAGTAGCAGTCAGTCTTGCAGCAAATCTGAAAATACCTCTGACTGAAGACAGTGTTGTTTATGACAGTGAGACAATATTTCACAGTAGATTAAACCATCGGAGAGCTCTGCTAATCCACCTCATTTGCTTTTGCCGCTCCTCTTTAACCCCGTGTCTGCCGGTACGGTTGGAAAACTCTGCTGAATAAATGAATGAGAGATGATTTTTGAAGAACTAATAATTTAAAGAATGATTAAAGTTTGATGTTTAATCTCCTCACCTACACCAACAGAAACACTTGGTAGGATTTTTCAACTCCGTTTTGATCAGAAAGTAGTTTTACAGTATAAACACAAAGACAGAGTGAGTTTGCAGTCCTGCAGCGTTTCCAGGAGATCCATCTTTCAGCTGAGGCGTAATGTTAAAGCAGCAAACGCTCCAAGTTAAACCCCCCGGTGACCTCGGTGAGACGGAAAAGCTCCTGCAAACTGATCCGAGCCGGTCCAGAAACAACTAAACAGATGTTTCCCCCAGCTTAGATTTCCCAGCTGCACTCCGAAAGCCGAGGCTGGAAAAAAACCAAAAAACGACTGGAGCAGCTAATCACACGGCTCTTTCCTGAAGAGGACGTTTGAACCGAAGTTCAGATCAACTCGCTGCGGGATTACCAGGTTTCCACTCGATTTGCATTTCCTCAATTTAACGGATATGCAGAAGCTTACTGGATCTTAATTCAGTGATACATATTTAAAAACTCTTTCACGTAAGTCGGTCCTCAGGGTCCACGTTTGGTATTTTCAAAACCTCATATTGTGACGTTAACAGCTTTTTATTTTTGTCAGAGTGCTTCAATCAAGACATGAAGAAATCGAGTTTCACCTTCTATTAAACTTCCTGCTACACAATAAATACCAAAACAAGTTTAAATGTGATCATTAGTCTGTGCTTGTAATTAGAGGAATCAAAGCAACATTTTACACAAAATATAAGAATAAAACAGAAGGATATGCTTTCGACTAAGAGAAATTATGAACAGCAGTCATATTCTGTCCTGAATATATTTAGTTTGTAGATAAATATTTAGTTGGGTAACTAGATGTTTAGTTGTAGCTAACTAAATATTTGGTTTACTAACTAATTAGTCTGAATATAAATATTTAGCTTGTTAACTAGATACTGAGTTTGTTGCTAAATATTTTTACTCTGTTACTTTACTCCCTGTACGTTGCTGATGTCTTTCCACCCTGACATTGTATCAACACACCTGTTTATTTCATTCAGTTTGTAGAACAAATATAATTGAAAAGATTTTTTAATACATTCGTGCGATCACATAAACAGCAGCACTTATTTCTTTATCAAAACAAGAAAAACACAAATAAACGACATCAGTGGAAATCACATCCAAATTGAAGCATTCATGTGTGAAACTCATGTCTGACTGATGCCCGTTTATCAATTAATTTGTGCTTTAAGTTTATATTAAGAATAAGTTTAAATGTTTACCTGCTTGTATAGAGACTGAAGAATGAATAAAACCCAGCATCACCTGGCTGCATCTCCTCTGCTCTGCAGACTCAGCCTGGCTGCTGCTGCTGCTGCTGGTTTAACAGAAACTTGAAAGAAATCATTTTTAACAAAAGCGCTGACAGATTAAACTGTTGGACCAGAACTTGATTGCCAGTGGGGACCAGAGCTGCAGGGAACGCTGCAGCTTCCTCATCGTCACGTTGATGTTGGATTTTTCTTTTTTTTATGGCATGTAGTGAATTTCAAAAGTTTGGTTTTGTTGCACGTTTCATGAGAATAGTTTGAGTTCTCTGCAGAGGCATCTTAAAGCAAGAAAACTATTTTAAACTGGATACCTATAAATACAGAGAACACACAGTTGTGGAAATATGTAACCTTCCCCACTGAAATAAAAAATAATCTTTTTCTTTCAGAAATAACATGACTAGCTATTCTGAGAACACAAAGAGTTTTATTTTAGTTTTCTAATATGGTTTTGTCACGATTCTTAAATGTCCTTCAGATTTTTACTTCATGGTCAAATGTTTTTTCTATCCTTTTGTGCTTCTTTAATCATTTTATCTCAACTTTTCGTTTTTCTTTTCAGCTTTACTCCATGTTTCTCTCTACCATGTCTTCCCTAAGGCGTCTTATGGCCAATGTATGTAGAAACAAAGGAGTCAAATTTCACCAAATATCAGAAATTATGAGATCAATCACAGAAATTTGCTAGAAAAAATTCAGAAATGTCATAAATGTTGAGATTAATCTCAAAAGTTTTCTAGAATGAATAGTGAATTTTTAGCTTGAAAAGTAAAAAAAAAGTGTTGAGATTAACATCAGAATTTTTTTAGAAAACCAGTAAACTCTGAGCTTCACAAGTTAAATACTAGAACAAACTCAGAAATTATGAGATTATAATCCCAGAGGTTCTCTAGAAAAACACAAACAAATATTTGACCTTGAAAATTCAAACATCTCCTGCAAAGAATTTTTCTTGAAAAAAACTTAGAAATTTCTGAGTTTCAAAAGTGACATTTCTTTTTTGAGTTTAGCTAATTTTTTGTTGAAAATTTTTGACAAGTTTTTTTTTATATATAAATTTCTGAGATTAATCTAAAATTGTATTACATTTTGAATTAGAATTTTTCTAGTAAATGTTTTTCAGATTCATAAATTTGAAGTTTTTTTTTTAAATAAGAGATAAATCTTTTTTAAAAAAATCTAGAAAATTGAACAAATTTGCTACAGAAATGCTTTTTTTCTAAAATAAAATCTGAGATTTCTTTCCTAATTTCTGAATTTTTGGCGGACATTTACTCCTTTTTTCCACCTGTGCTTCTCCCCCTCCAGCTGTTATTATGTTCATTAAATCTTGATGTAGCTACATGAGTGAAGCCAATATATCTTCAACCTCCAGGACAGCCTGCTCTGAAATCAATGGCGTTCCTCGAAGTAAAACACAAAGACAGAAGATGGCTTTATGAAATATTAACCAGCAGGTCCCCGAGGAGCCGCGGCGCTGCAGCGTCTGACCCAGTTAGCATCGGCTGTTCACCTGTCAGGCTCCGGTCCGACGCAAACCCTCGTCATCCCAGCCGCCGGGTTCGCTAATCATGACATGATCCATCTGCCGTCACAACCAGCAACCAGCTCCAACAGCGTCTTCACAGTGTTTTCTCCCAGTCTTTCTGTCGCCACTTGACTCGCTGCGTTTTTTGGAATTACGAAAATTAATTTGCAAAAATAAACTCGTTTTTTGATCAAATGTTTCTGCGCTAGGATGAGGTGGTTTTTCAGCCACGTGGAAATAGATTTATTTAGCAAAACTGTAATGGAAACACTGTTTTCGCGTCACCTCAGTCACGTGATCAACAGCCGGAAGTTGCCACCGGTGAAAACTCAGAAGAATAGACAGGAAGTGGTAGGAGGACAATGATGTTTTTTTTTTCACGGCTCCACCGGAGCTCTCACAGCATCACAGTTCATAAAAGTTGTGTGTTATTACAATGTGTTGAATCCATAAATTAATTTCTCTTCTGTAAAATGGCCGACACAGTTTTCCCTAAACACTGCATACATAACCGCTCCCGAGTTTGTTGCTCCGAAGCCCGGATAAAGACGCTGATGGCTGATGGATGTAGCTGTTTACATCCCTTGTTGATATGATTTGTAACAACTTATCGAGTGAACAACGTTAATGTGTGATTTTAATGGACTTTAATGGAAACACTGACATTGTAAAATTGTGTTGTTTCCTCATTAGCACACATCTGTAATGGGAGCACAGTTTTTGTTTGTTTTTGTCAGTTTTTCAGTACTCTGGACATTTAGATGAGCATAAAAACTGAATGCTGCTTCTCCGTGTTCGGTTCTGGTTCTGGGGATGCAGAGCAGAGCAGAACCAGGTGGGCGTGATGGCAACAGATTGACTTTTTAGCTAACTGCTGAACACATGGATGAGTTTCTGTCTATTTTTCAGTCCTTTAATCAATCAAGTTTATTTGTGGAGCACATTTCAGCAGCTAAACAGTCCAAAGTCTCTTACATCATAAAAACACCAAGACACAAAGTCATGAGAGACACTAAACAGCTGATAAAACCAGAAACAAACATTACTGTTTGATGAATGCCATCATCAAAACTATCAATATTCCTCAAACATGTGGGTCAACTTTTTGTTTGTTATGGTTCTAAAGCAACTCTAAACAGTCTAGATTTAAATAAGTCAGTGTTTCAGCTGTTTTACAGTTTTCTGGAGGTTTGGTCCAGATTGGTGGCGCATAGAAGCTGAATGCTGCGTCTCCATGGAAATGTTCTTCAGGTGATAGAAGGCTGGCTTTGTAACTGCATTCATGTGTCTCTGAAGGCTCAGGTCAGAGTCCGTCACCACATCGAGGCCTCAGGGTGATCTCTGGTTTCTAGCTTTAATAACTGAAGGCGATGTAAAGAAACACCACAGCATGATGCTGCCACTGCCGTGTTTTAATGGCAAAATGTCTAATCTGGTTTCATCTGACCATGAACATTCTTCTGGATATAATAGATGAGTGTGGACATGTTCTTATCTTGTAATTTTAATCCCTTCATTATAAAAAGACATGCATGTGAACATTGGTACAATCAGGACATTTTCCACCATTTAGGTGGAAAAGTTATAAAATTCTGTATCGTGACCTCGTTTCAGAAATCTGGCATTTACAAGGGTACATTAACTTTTTAGATCTCTGCACAAACGATGGTTTAAGCGATGAGCCTGAGCCCCAGGCTGCCTGCAGCAGCAGCAGCAGCAGCTATTCACACACTGTAATTGATTAAAGCAGGCAGTCACCTGTACGGCTGCGTCTCACAGACTGGAGCTTTGAGATGAAAGAGTAAAGAGATGGATTCAAACAAAGGCAGGAGCCAGCAACAGATGGCGGAAAGAAAGAAGACGCCAGAAACTTTTCTGTTTTTTTCCAAGGCAGCTTCTCTTGTTTCCACTTTCTCCTCCATCAGATGGCGGAGGTGGCGGCTGCAGAACAGACGGAAATAATCCCAAAAAGTTTGTGTCAGTCACACGTTTGTGTTTCCGTTTTCGAGTGTCACTCCCAGGCTGTGACAGCTGATTTTGTTGTGGCAGACGCCCCTGATGATTTATTTATCAATCACATGTCTGTCCTCCATCTGAGGCGTCATCTCTTCTCTGGAACAGAATCGCCGCCGATGCAAACGTACTGCACTGTTTGAAAAAAAATAAGAATGTTGGATGTTTTTCGGTTTGACATGCAGGTAATGTGAGCTCATTTCTGCTCAAAGCAGGATTTTATTTCCTACAAATAGCTTCCACATGGCAGGTGTGCTTCCTTTTTTTGGACAACAAATCTGGTTGAAATGGATTCTGAGCCGATTTCCTCTTTCTCTTTCTTATTTTTATTAGAAAAATAAACAAAAGGAGGACAAAAACTCCTAAATCATCACATTTAACTACCTGATAGTACTGTGCTTTAGGCTGGTGTGTGAATTCACGTTTTCTTTACATAAAATGAAAGATGAATCAACAAATCGCCTGTCATTTTAATTATCTGAGTTAAATTATATAAAAGGTTGAAATCTATCAATGTCTTTAATTGTGTCTCTTCTGAACACATTGATGGTTTTTAGAATAAATAAATGAAAGAGAAAAGTTTTGCGTCAGGGTTACTCTGTCCGATCATCGATAAAACCGATAAGTCGGCTCCTTACGTTGGTGAAAGAGGCGTTAGTTATTTTCAAAATAAAACGTTTAAAAGGATTTTGGATGTTTGCTGTATGAAAAGACAGACATGGTTTTCAAATTCTTTCAGGTTCGGTTAAACACATGTAGTTTCAGTTTTAGAAAAGGATTTGAGTCACTTTCTTTCAAAATGCTTGCTATATTTAGCCATAAATTAATTAAAAGCACAAAGAAGGCTTTTGGTCTCTGGATAGATGAATACTTTCCAGTGCAGGAAAATAATGTAGGCCGTAATTCTGATTAACAATAAAAAGTCCAAGAAACAAATTTCTATCACTCTTGAACCACAAAAATATCAGTCCGAGGGCCACGAGGGCCACGAGGGCCGCACTTTGAACACCCCCATTCTAAAATCTGCAACATTCTACCTCATGTTCAGAAAAATAAATGTTTTTAAAAATTAATCCATGCAGTTGAGCCCAACATGTTTGGGAGGATTTGGGTTTTAAAAGGTAAAATCTGAAATAATGATTCAGTTTGGTGCTTCAGCTACACTTTAGCTTCTCTGGGATCTGATTTGGATTCATTTGCTGCTTCTTAAACGATCAGACCGGGTTAATCAAGCGGTACGGCCCACACACTCTGATTACCTGCCGTCTGTGAAGGCATGAGCAAATCGCAGTGTGGCACGAAAAACACTTGAACAAAATCTGAATTATTATCTCAAACGTTCATCTGAGAGTTATGCGAGAATTTTTTCCCTTCTCGTGTGCGGATTAACAAACAGCTCTGGGCTTCAGAGAGACGCTGGTAATAGCTGCACTAAGAGAAAGATGCAGAACTCAGGAGCGGTTCCTCAATGTCATGGAAAAATAGAAAATTAGAAAATAAATGTTACGTTCTGAACATTGTCATTAAGCTGCAGTGCTGAGCAAATGTAGAGAGTAATTAACGAGTACCGTCATGGGGAAACCAGCGGCGTCAGACGAGTTGTGGACAAACAAGCTATGATTGCACAATTTGTTGACTTTGTTCCGTCTGGCTGGCTGAACCTCTGCTGCTGGTTTGTGTTGTTCTGTAAATGTGGATTATTCTGTCAATTGATTGGATAAAAACTGCAGATTTTTATTCAACCACCTAAACTTTTTCGATACAATAATAAAAATATATTGAAAGATCCAATTAAATAAATAAAGAAATTCATTTTTTAAAATCAGAAAATGAGTATTTTGTTGCCTAAAATGCAGCTGACAAGAATGCAGGAAGTGTTGGTTAGTCGACAACAAAACTTGCATTTTCCAGCAGCCATTGTACAGCACATGTAGACCAAACATGCTGGAGCTCAGCTTTGGTTGCTAGGTAACGGTTGGAGTTCCACCTGGGTTGCTAGGCAATGGTTAGAGTTCCACCTGGGTTGCTAGGTAACAGCTGGAGTTCCACCTGGGTTGCTAGGTAACGTTTGGAGTTCTGACCATTACAGGCAGTGCCTGCTGATTTTTGATGTTGCATTCTGCAGGTTTTTGAAATGGCTCATTTTCCAGACACTAAAAAATATTAATTTATTTACAAAAACTGGGGCTGCACAGTGGCGCAGTTGGTGGAGCTGTTGCCGTGCAGCAAGAAGGTTCTGGGTTCAATTCCCAGCCCCGGTCTTTCTGCATGGAGTCTCCATGTTCTCCCTGTGCATGGTGGGTTTTCTCCAGGTACTCCGGTTTCCTTCCACAGTCCAAAAACATGACTGTCAGGTTAATTGGTCTGTCTAAATTGCCTGTAGGTGTGAGTGTGTGTGTGCATGGTTGTGTGTCTCTGTGTTGGCCTGCGACAGACTGGCGACCTGTCCAGGTGACCCCGCCTCTCACCCGGAACGTCAGCTGGAGAGGCACCAGCACCTCCTGACCCACTGAGGGACAAGGGTGCAAGAAAATGGATGGATGGATGGATAACAAAAACTGTATGGGTGTTTTTTTTAAGTGCTTTGTCTGTCTTTAGAAGCAGCAGAAACCAAATGGAAGTACAGAAATGTGCAAAATGTGAATGTTGCGTAAAAACATTTGCTTTAATATCTTTATTGTGCTTTTGAATGACATCAATTGATCCCATTTCACCTCGATAAACAGAGTTTGTCTCGCTTCAGATTGATTTTTTGTTTGGCTTCATTCATTTTTTGTTTTGTTTTGTCTCTGTGTCTTCCAGTGTTGAGTCCGTGTCCCGTTGCTGCCGCCTCAACCAGAAGGTGTCACTCCATCTACAAAGGCTTCGCTCGCTGTCTGATGGCTCTGGGTGACAGTTTGACCGACAACGCCCGCAAGGAGGAGGAAACCCACGAGATCCACTCCATCTGCAGGTCAACACTCAGAAACAAGCATGAATTACAGAGAAAACCCAGATTATTCTTAATCTCTGTTTCTAGAGAAGCTCATTATGCATTACCGAATGTCGGGAGTTGGAGATGAGCCTTCAAAGAAAAGTTACAAATTTTACAAATTCATAGACAGTCGCTATCTACGACATCATTTCAGGTCCATTGTAGATAGGAAAAGATTAGATTAATCTCAGAAATGTTCTAGAAAATCTTGAAAATTTTCTAGAAAATTTCTAGCAAAGTAGAAAATTTGCTAGAAAAAACCTGGAAATTTCTGGGTTATAAATGCAGAAAATGTGCTAGAAAAAATAAAAGATTTTGAGAGTAATGTCAGAAATTTTGTAGAAAGAATTTGGAAATTTTACAGTTTCAAAAGTCAAAAAGTCAGTTATTCTGTGCACACCAAAGGTTTTAATAATAAATATTCCTCCGTTTCTAAATAAATGAGAACAAAGTACAGTATATGTCTTGCAGAATTAATCTGACAGTCATAATTTTTTTTCCTAATTTGTCCATTTTTATGGAGCAACAGCCCAAAATCATCTCCTTAAAGTTTCTTCCACTACAGAAAACTTTGATTCTTCTTTCCTCGTGATGCCAGATTGATTCGACTGCAAACACATAAAGGCTGTTAGACGTTTTAGCCAAAGTACAAACTTTCTGTCAGTAAAACAGAAGGGATCTTATTCAATTTTCAGGTTCAGAAAAATCCTTGAGAGGTTTCAAGGACTCTGCACAGAGCAGCTTTTGTTGCTATTTAAAAGTTTTTTTTTAGTAAAATGGCAGGAATTCACCTCCAAGATGAAGAAATAAATTGAAACATCGAGTAAACAACGTCTAATTAAAGCTTTACAGACACAAAAACCTTTGCAGGAGCAATTATTTTCAAGATTATTGTTCAATTATTCGCAAAACCCAGAAACTCAAGTATAGATTTTTTTTTCTTTTGTATTATTTAAAAGAAAAGAGTTATAAATGTTTCGTAAATTAAATCCAGGGTTTGTTGAAATATTTCTAAAAATCAAAACATTTAATTTATTGAAGGTTTCTTATTTTATAAAAAGAACCTTTTGAACCATCTAGTTATAATCATGTTATTCCCTAATCAAAAATATACTTTGATTCTTTCATGCTGTTTAGAAATCCTTTAGTCTCCATGGCAACCATCCAGCTGTTGAAAGCCTGGGTGGACCTAGCCCCGCCTTAAAGGCGCAGCTCCTCATAGTTTCTGCCTTACAGAGCTGTAAGTCTGCTCCTTCAGACTAGCCAGCAGCATTTAGCAAACACCTGTTTGAACTGAACACCTGCTGAGCTCATTATAGAGCAATGCTGGTGAAATCGTTGCTAAAGGGTTAACAGAGGTTGTGATGACTTCCTGAAGGCGGGGCTTCAGAAAGAGGATGAGCTTTTAAAGGGACAGAGGCCCAATTTCAAGGCATTAAATTACAAAGTAAAATTTTTAACAAATGACGTTAACATTGTTACTTTATTCCATATGCCTGTAAAATAGGTAATATTTCCTCTTTAATAAAAAAAGATGAAGAACATGACAGCAAATTCCTCCAGGAATGAAAATAATAGGAATAATCTGTGAATCTGACCTCCCGCTCTCTGTCTGGAGGTTAAAACTGGAAGTCTGATGGAGTCAGTTAAACATACTTTCATTTTCTCTTGCCCCCCATTTATTCTCCCTATATTTCGGGTCTTCATCTCCTTTTGCCATCCATCATTCGTCCCTCGCTCTGTCACCTCGACTCGCCGCTATATTTACACACACCTTTGTCATCCATCTTCTAAAGAAGTGCTCTGAAGGAGATGTTAACAACTTGAAAGTTTCTGTCAGTGGAAAACTTTTTACCCAAACCAAATATTAGTTATTGTTTCTAATCAGCCCAACTGAGCGGATGCAGCTGCAGGAAGCGTAAAGCTGCAGTTGCGCTCTTATAAAGCGCATACGCTGCAAAGCTGACAGGTTAACTTCTTATTCAGCGAAGCGGAACAGGAATTGTGACCAGCGTTCTTTCCCGCTGCATTATGAATGAGCCGTAAGAAAACTAAAAGGGAAATTGTGACTCATTCACGCTCCATGAAGAGATTACGCTTATATAATAATTCACGGAGAGTTTTTGTTGCTCGCTGTGTGTCATTGACTCCTGGAAGGATTCTCATTTTTCCTGACAAACAGATGCTAATTCAGATTTACAAAGCCTCCTTAAGGGAAACATAATGAATTTCTTCTGAGTAGAGTTTCCTGTGGCGGCTGTTTTTACAGGAGTTATTTTGTTTATTTGTTGCCTCCATTTATCTTTTTGATTCGACTGAAATTAGAAGTTTTGCAGAGACATTCATTATCCAGGAAGCTGAATTACAAATTCCTCTCGGGTTTTGCTTCAGGTAAGTGGGATCCTCACTCCTGGGAATATTTAGTTGGCATTCAAGTAGGAACATGCTTGGGCACACAGATAATTATCATGCAGAGCTTTGAAACTATCTAGTTCAATCCATAGATTGTTTTTTGCTACCTATGGAAGACCGGGCTGCAGTGGGAATAGATCCAGGAAGGAAATCCTGGTGAACTTTTCCCCCAGCAACACTCGGCTCCTCATGAGGGATCACATTTATTCCCAGTCCAAAACGAAAATACAGTCATATTTCAGAAAATTAGGACATCCCATTAAATATTCAGTTCCTTCAAAAGAAATGGCCACACATGCAGTTGAAAACAGAAGTTTACATAAACGATACGTCCACCTTACTTTTATATTTTAAAGTTAAATCAGAAACAAACTTCTGTTGTTTCAGGTTAGTTAGAATCAACTAAATTATTTCTGTTTCAAAATGCCAGAAAACTTACTGAGAACATTTTATAGAGATTTTTCTTTTGTAACTTTCTTTGAATTTAATTTAGTTTGGAAACTAAATATTTAGTTTGGAGCTAAATATGTAGTTTGTCAACTTAATATTTGATGACTTGCTATTTAGTTTGGAGGTAAACAAATGTTTAGTGTGTAGACAAAATATTTAGCTTCCCAAATTAAGATTTAGCTTGCCAACTAAATAGTAGCTAAATGTTTAGTTTTTAAACTAGATACTTAGCTTGCTCATTAAATATTTAGCTTCAAATTAAATATTTAGTTTGGAGTTAAAAGTTTAGTTTGTAAACTATTTAACCTGCTAAAAATGTTTTGTTTGTATATTTCAGCTAAATATTTAGTTTGTAGCTAAATAATTATATTCTAAATATTAGTAGTTGGCAAGTCAAATATTTCACTCCAAACTAAATATTTAGCTTTAAGCTAAATGTTTAGTTGGTAAGCTCAGTATTTAGTCTGCAGCTAAATATTTAATTTGTGACTAAATATTAGTGTGAAGACTAAATATTAAGCTTTTCAAATATTTAGTCTTGGCTAGGTCATCATTTATTTATTTACAAATGATTTAGTTATATTTAATTAACGAGCTAAATATTTAGTTTGGTGTTTAAATTTTAACTTTTATTCTCAGTGTTTTTCTGGCTAATGAATGAATAACATGTTAAAAATATGACTAATAAAAAAAACGTATTTTTTTTCTTATGACGTTATAAGAAACCAAAATTATTGCTGTTAAGTTTTGACTAACTTTACAAACAGCTCACCGCACATTAGAGATCGTCTGACTTCTCTAAAACACTTTGATTCCACTCTGGTAAAACATATTTGTACATTATTATTACTGAAGGTGGTTATTGTGACACATGTCACATCACGCTTCATGCATGACGAGGTTCTGAAATCAGGAAAAACTCCCGCTTGTTGTGGACATGAAGAAGCTCCTTCGGTTTAATCCCTGAATTATCTCTGCGTGGATCAGTGAGCTGTAAAAACTCTCTTACTGTCACCACTTTAGAAGCGGCGCTCGGTTTAATGGTGACACCTGATTAAAGCTGGGAGTACAGCGCTGGTTAAAGACACTTTCCTCACAATAACAACTTGTGTAACTGTGTCTGTGTCACCATGGCCCTGCAGCCGCGTCCTGCTACCACTCCACTGTTGTTAAGTCTCCTCTATTCCTTGAGGTACCAATTAAACTAATCCTGCAGCCCAGCCACCTCAGTGTGAGTTGCCTAATGTGCAGGCGTGCAACACACAAGCAGTAAATTCTCATGTCTGCATACACACTCTGTCCTTGTCTTACTTTCTCTCTCTTTCTCTTCCACCCCTCCATGCTTCTTTCTCATCCCGTCTTCTTTCCTCTCAGCTTTAGCACTTCTACCAGAGCCACCTAATGAGAAGGTAGCTCCACACTAAAGATCCACAAACGTTGCTCACGCTCCATCCATTTTCTTGGTGCTCGTGCACAAAAAGCTCAGTGAATAAGAGGCTGTGATTTGCATCTAGGCCAAGGCTGCTTCATTGTCAGAGTCGTCCCAGGAGTGCAGCGCTGCTTTTATTCCTTATGCTCACAATAGGCATTATGCAGCTGCAATCGTTCACCGTCGATCTGCTGAGGTGAAAGGGAAATATTTCAGACTAAACATACTGAGGGGGAAAAAAGATGCGGCAGAATTAAACAGTAACCTTTCGCTGAATCCTAGGAACTTTAAAAGGAAAGAATAAAAACCACTTTATGTTTCCTGCATTCTTCTACCTTCCAGGTTTTACCCGATCTATTATCCTGCTGTTATAAACGGCATGGCTTCAGACATTATGCAAAATAACTACAGTTGTTGTTTTCTGTTGGTTTGGATCCGCCTCAACTATTCAGCTATTCAGATCTAACTTACCCTAAGTCAAATCTTCTCTGCTTTATTCAAATCCCAGTTTGCCTAGAAAGCCCGGTTAATTTGAGGAGCGTTTGTTTTTGTTGTTTTTACCCAGAATGCCCTGTGCTTTAGTCCACTTCCTGCTGTCGGAGCGGTCTCTGCTCTGCTTGCATTCGAACCGACCGTCGCTTTTTTGGTCCAAATCAGTTTGATTACAGATTCTCAGTCTATCAACAAGGCAGTTCAAAGTGTTTTACATCATGAAAACATGAAAATAAAATCATAAACACAACATACAGGCAGCAACTGTGAAAAAACATTACATTTTGTCCAGTGGATTCCTCAGGCTTTGGTTCGAAAAGTCTTTAAATCCAAACCAGATTTATTTATAAAGTACTTTAAAAAACCACAGAGCATCAAAATGATGTACAGACAAGAACAACATAAAAAAATATACAAAAACAGATAAGCAAAACATAAAATAGCTAAATAATTACAAAAATTAAGAGCAACTAAAGGAGAATCAGATAAATTAATAGCAATAAAACATTTAAAATCTCACTTGGTGTGAAAAGCCTGGGAAAGAAGATGAGTTTTAAGATGGGATCTTGCTGCTTTCAGTTTGGATACATATAACTGAGCATCACTAGCATGAAAATGCAAAGAGAAGTGGTCCAAGCACTCAGCCCTGTGGAACTCCATTACAAACAAGCATTCAAGGAAGATTTACCAGCAGCATGCAGTGAAATTTGTTGGACAAAAATGATATAAACCAGCCTTGTGCTGTTCCTGACATAAAGCCAAGTGAATATCTTCACCTCTGTCATTAAAATCTGCGAATGATCAATCCTGGAATCCAAATGACCTTCTGATCACTGAGGCGCTTTTAAGCTGTTGACGAATAAATATCAAATCATCTTATAAGAACTATGCAGTTCATCAAAGAATGCTCAGAAACAATTTGATGTAGTAGCTACAATAAAAAGTCTTAAAAATTTCTTATTAAAATGTCAGGATGCCAAATGGAGACAACTAATAACCTTTCAGTCAAAGTATTTGTAAAGTATTAACAGGCGAAGAGGTGGAAATGTAACTTTTGTTTCCTTGGCTACGGTCACACAAATAAAGGCAGAAGTCTGGGCGCAATCAGAAAACCTCCCATACAAGGTTGAGTTTCCTTTTACTGCGTCTTCTCCCTCTGCTGCACCTCTACTTGCTTTTATGTTGCTATTCTCTGCAGATTTCGATAAGGCCATTCATGCTTTTGTTGCTCCTCGCCGCGCTGCTCTCCATTTCAATTCCTGCCGCAGTTTAAAGTCCCTTTCAGGTTCACAACTCTTCGGGGATGCAACAGTTTAAACCGGAGCTGCCGCCAGATAAAGAGGCCAAAACATTTGAAAGTTCAGCATCCATCACTACTTATCGCATCGATTTATTTAGACATAAAGGTGTTTTTTTGGCAGCTTTTAGTCTAAAGCAACTCCCCAATAATAATATAAAAAAACTGATTATGAATCTGCAGGGCTTCTATCTGCATGAGGGAGACATTTAAAACCTAAACTTTTAGTGCTTCAGTGGAAAATGTAGATCAGGTGTTTTGCTTGAATCGCAAAAAATAGAGAATTTAGTGTTTTACGTTAAAGTATGACAACCCTGTTACCTCTACGAAGGCCACAGCAGCTGAAGTGTTGGTTTCAACATGAAAGCTTTGTCAAACTCTTTACCAAGAATAGCTGCGTTCTTTTCATCCCTCCTCCTCTCTCAATTCACGCTGCGCTCTGGGGCCCAAAGGTTGTTTTATCTCTTTTTTTTTTTTTGTTTTCCTTAATTCATCAACCTTGAGTGGAATAATTACTCCACTTTATGTGGTTTCTGTGGTGAGTATATATAAAAAACTGAATTACAGCAACCCCCACCTCTTGGCTCCCCTGGGGAAAAGGTGTTAAAAACCTTAAAATAAATGAATCTTTCATTGCACAAATTGAGATAAACTCAAAGCTTTTTGAGTTTATTTAACATTTTTCAATAAGAATAATTGTTATAACCACAAATGCCACAATTGTTGGCATCCCCAAAACAAACAGTCTTTATCTATTTTGGCCTTTCATTCACACACAAAAAATAGTTTTTATGTCAATAAAAACGATTTATGAAAGTTTGACATTGTACACACATAGCTTGGTCTTTATAAAAATTAATGTCTCTGCCACATCATTTAAAATGCAGGTCCTTCTAAATAAATTATCATGTTGTGATAAAGTTAATTATTTTCCATAATGTAATCATAAAAATTAAACTGTCATATATTTTAGATTCATTCACCAACTGAAATATTTCAGGTCTTTTATTGTTTTAATATGAAAAGTATTTTTGAGAGGCTTCCCTGTTGTTAGTGGTTCTTGGTGCAGCGCCCCCTCTGGTGAAAAGGGGAACAGATTGGAAACGGAACAAATGTTGATTCCAATCAAACAAAATCTACCGGACTAAAAGGAGGGAGAACAACTTAATTTCTCCAGTTTCCATGACCTCAGAGGCATGCAAAAATGCTGCATTCAGTTTTATTCTTACCAAGCTAATACTGTCTCAGCCTTCTTTCAGCCAGCTGAGCAGCAGTGCATGGCAACATGTGTGTCAGTCGATGTTTCAGAAAGACAAATTAATGTTTGTGGTTTCTCTAACATCCATCCATCCATCCATTTTCTTGCACCCTTGTCCCTCAGTGGGGTCAGGAGGTGCTGGTGCCTCTCCAGCTAACGTTCCGGGTGAGAGGTGGGGTCACCTGGACAGGTCGCCAGTCTGTCGCAGGGCAACACAGAGACACACAGGACACACAACCATGCTCACACACACCTAGGGACAATTTAGAGAGGCCAATTAACCTGACAGTCATGTTTTTGGACTGTGGGAGGAAACCGGAGTACCTGGAGAAAACCCACCATGCACAGGGAGAACATGGAGACTCCATGCATGTTCTCTGGGTACTCGGACCCCAGGCCGGGAATCGAACCCAGAACCTTCTTGCTGCAAGGCAACAGCTCTACCAACTGCGCCACTGTGCAGCCCGGTTTCTCTAACATTTGTATAAAAATATTTTTTATCCATCAGAGCCAAAAGAAACTTTTTAGCACCTTGTTGTAGCTTGAAACGAGCAACTGGTCCATATCAGGAAAAATGTCGCACCAGAGTCAGTTTTGTCGTAAACTTCAGGTAAAACTGTCAGATTCTGGCTGTTAAGGCTGAAAAGCTGCGCTGCGGTTTATCCGTCCCACATGACTGTCAGGGTTCAGATAGTTTCTGCAGAGCAGAACATTCTGTTTTCTGATTCTTCTTCTCCGTCCCCACCACGTCATTACAGCACCGTGTATCTGGATGTGTAACATATTTTAATGCTGCGCTGTGACACAGAGCTGCAAAAGCTGGAGGTGATCTAAAAACACTCCAGCAGAAGTGAGCTGAGACTTTGAGCGTTTTTTGGATGTCAGCAGCAGCAGCAGCAGCAGCAGGACGTTCGCAGTGGAACAGACGTTCTCTCAGGAGGTTTTATTACTGTGAAAGCAGCTGCTTGTCTGTCAGTGTCCTCACTGAGTTTCTGCTGTCTCTGCACCACCTGTGTCCGTCTGAGGAAACATCTCAGACCCGCAGGCAGGAAAAAATATCCCCTACTGAATGGGATTCCAGCACATTCCCCCCCCTGCAAACACTCTGTCTGCACCCTGATGGCTGCACAGACTAAAGCCAGATGCCTCCTCGCTCGGCTCGGGTAAACAGTTGCCCTCCAGCTGCAGCAGGAGCCGGACCTCAGGAGTGTCTAAGTCTTGGATAAAAGCCACCATGCAGCCGCATCGGGAGCGCTCAGGCTGTTAAATTTTGTAAAGATGCTTGTGCAGAGGCGCAGGTATGTGAGCTTAAAAAGGGATGACGGTAGGGAGAACAGATGTGAGGTAAAGTCTGTCAGAGGTAAATGTTTGTGTGCCGTTTGATCACACACAGATGTCCAGCTCAAAGTGGAGCCGCTCAAAGATTTTGGTTCCTGCTCTTCACTTCAGCTATGGATTCATTTTCAGCTTCATTCTGGGTTGAGGTGATAAATCAAAGTGCTGCAGGTGAAATTTACTCCTCAGTTTAATCCACTTGAATTACTGTGGAATAAAAATCAACAGGAAGCATTTTGGCATTTAGAGGTAATAAGAATTTGAGTCAATTCTTCATTCAGTATAAATGTGCCATAATAAAGTCTCAAACCTATACATATATTTTTAAAGTAACCCCCTGGGAACATCTGTATTAAGTTTTATGACCACATGTCAAAGCTTTTTGCCTAAACATTAAATTATCTGCTTCACTGTCCAAACTCCTTTTTCCATTCAGAACCTGGAATTACAGTCAAAACTCACCTTTTCTTCTGTATTTCATTCATTTTTTTTGTGTGTAAATCATGCTTGAGTGGATTTCTTATGATCGGAAACTGATGTGTGTTGTTTCTGTTAATCAAAGCCCAACTTAAAGCTTTTGTAGTGCTAAATCATTTCCTTGTGACAGATTGTTTCTGCGTTCCCGCTCTGCTTGTTAACTCTCCTCAGAGACACTTTATCCAACACTTTCATGATGAGGGCAAGAATTAGCAGCCAATTAAAGTCAGATATTCCAGCTGCAGATGTGAAGCTTTGAGGTCAGCAGAACAGAAAATATAATCTTTTGTTCTCCACGTCTAAACGAATCATAAGCTGTTTGATTAGCTCCTGCATTTTCCTGTAAAAAGTCTCACTTCTCTATTTTTTGTTTGGGTTTTGAAGATAAGTAAACACAGATATAACAGCAAGAGTCAGTGCAGATTTTGTCAGATTGCCCTCTCATACAGAAACAACATTTGTTTTATTTCAACAGAGTCAGAATATGAACCAAAAAGTTTGGTTCTTATTAGCTCCCTCAGCCTGATTCTCTGGTTTTGGTTCGATATTGCATGATCTGAGAGCTGGAGAAAGTCACTGCAATGTTCTCCCAAAACTATTATTTTGTCAAAAAACAGATTATTGTGGTAATTCTAAATAATGTAAAACATAGAATATTAAATGTTATTAATCGGACATCATGACAAAAGGTTGGAATGGTAATAAAAATTCAGCCAACATTTTTCCTGTTGGCCTGTTGTAATCTACGCCCCTTTGCTTCCACAATCCCTGCTGCATGATCTGAAAGCTGGAGAAAGTCACTACAATGTTCTTCCCCTCCACTAGCGGAACAAGTCGGCGTCGGGCCGGGGGGCGGGGCCTATGACCGGGCCCCTCACGAGCGTGGTGGGGGATGGGGGGGGGTTGCAGTTGGGACAGTAACCTACATACACTTTCTGAACAGGCGAGGGCGCTCTTTCTCCGTCTAAAATCAGACATTAGAGCGTCTTGAAACAATTTCTCCCTCCCTGGCACCCCCAGACCCGGGCCCCCTTCTGGCCCGGGCCAGGGGCAGCCGCCCCCCCCCAGCCCCCTCTATAGCTCCGCGCCTGTTCCCTCCAAAAATGTTTCACTCATGGTTTTGACATCCAACTAAGACAGATAACTGAGGTAATGCTAAATAATCCATCCATCCATCCATTTTCTTGCACCCTTGTCCCTTAATGGGGTCAGGAGGGTTGCTGGTGCCCATCTCCAGCTAACGTTTCGGGCGAGAGGCGGGGTACACCCTGGACACTGTGCAGCCCGGCTGCACAGTGGCGCAGTTGGTAGAGCTGTTGCCTTGCAGCAAGAAGGTTCTGGGTTCGATTCCCGGCCCCGGTCTTTCTGCATGGAGTCTCCATGTTCTCCCTGTGCATGGTGGGTTTTCTCCAGGTACTCTGGTTTCCTCCCACAGTCCAAAAACATGACTGTCAGGTTAATTGGCCTCTCCAAATTGCCCCTAGGTGTGTGTGTGTGTGTGTGTGTGTGCATGGTTGTGTGTCCTGTGTGTCTCTGTGTTGCCCTGCGACAGACTGGCGACCTGTCCAGGGTGACCCCGCCTCTCGCCCGAAACGTTAGCTGGAGAGGCACCAGCAACCCTCCCGACCCCACTAAGGGACAAGGGTGCAAGAAAATGGATGAATGAAATGCTAAATAATCGAAAAGAACAAAAAAGTTGAACTTGATTAATCGAACAGAAATAATGCATGGCTTGTCTTTCTATGCCGTTGTTCACTAAGAGACACATTGCTCTGTCCGAACGGAGATGTAAAATCTTTGACATCTCAGTGATGAATACCAGATGAAATTCACCTTTGACCTTCGTCTGCTTCCTGTCTGCAGGTCTTGGGATGAGTTTCATGACTGCGCCAACGTGGCGATGGCTGGCTGTCCGGAGGAAGCGGCAGCCGTTTGGGAGTCTCTTCGCCAGGAATCCAAGAAGATGCAGTTCTCTGGAAACCTTTACGACATGTGCTCCAACCGGAACAGCCACCCGGCGGACTCCATCTCCCCCCACGGCTCCCTGAACCAGGAGGAGATCAACCAGGAGTCTCTAAGAGGACGCGCGGATCATCCGGCAGCCTGCCTCCGCCCTCTGCTGCTACTGGCTCCTCTCCTACTGCTGCTCCTTTGGATATAGCCACCCTGAAGAAATGTGACTAGTGTAAATAGATCAAACTTTGTGTAATATTCTCTTTCCCCAAGTCCATAGACTTTCCTCTGCTTCTTCCTCTGCTCTGCCAGGGGTTGCATATTTCTAATTGCATGCTGAGATGGCCTCACGGTCCTTTTGATAACGCATTTCTGAACTTCGGTTCCGTTTCATGAATATTCTCTGCCGTTTAATGAGTGTTTCTGTTGGAAATTTGCTCTGTACTTCTGCAAACACAGTTTTAGAGACGCGCAGCGGAGCCACGTGTCTGTCTTTACGTCCTCACACTTTCGAAATGCAGTCATAGGTTTGCATGTGATGATTCCAGGAGGACTTCAGGTTCCTAACTGTGGTCACAGAAAATGTAACAACAAGTCACAAGCAATACTGTCAGGATTTATGATGCATTCACTTGTCGAGATTTTAGGAGAAATTTGTGTTTCTGTCTTTAAAAGTTTATTTTCTGAGCTCCGAAAACTGATTGCATTGAAGATCGCTGTTTTTCACCAAAGTTTAAAACAAGTGAGAGCAAATATGTGTGTCCAACCACAGTTTAAATAAAAAGTTGGTTATTTGAAATAAACAATTGGTGGCACGAACTTTCTGATTTTGGAACAGGAAACAATTTCTGCACAAACGTACAAAAATAATTTAAAAATATACAGTTTGAAGGGCAGATGGTAAAACTTCTGGTTCAAAATGTGCTCAACTTTTAAATTTGTCTACATTGTGATTGATTTTACAGCAGTTTCTCAAGCTGAGCATGCATGTGGCGACAGTGGAGTGGAAAAACTCAACAGGATGAAACCTCCAGCAGAACCAGAACCTGGGTCAGTATCAGCAGCTGTCAGAAAAGAACAACAGCGAATGATGCAAACTGGAGAGTAGTAGGCAAAGAAAGTTAAGATCTGAGAGTTTGTTGTCATTTTTAATTAATTATTTAGTATAAAAAAGCTGGAATGGTAGAATTTGCTTTGTTTTGGCTGAATTAAAACAAGTTTCCGTTCAAGTTTAGGATTTGACGTAAAAAGTTCCAATTAATTTTGTCATCAAGGGATTTGAACATTTGAGTCTACAGAGAAATTATCTTTTCAAGAAGGAGATAAACCAGGGAGTCATCTGCATAGCAATGGAAAGAAACTCAATGTTTCCTGAAAATAAAGCGAAGCAGGACAAAAACTCAACACTGTGGGATGAGAATCAACAGAGGATGTAAAGATTTCACTCAGTCTGATGCTTTCAAGCTTTTATTTCTGTTAATTATTATGATTTTATTCTTACGGCGAACAAAAGCAACAATTATGGTCAGACCGATAAAATAAAAGTATTTAATTCAGTGTGTTTGGTTATTTTCAAACTGTGTTTTAAACAGATCTGAGTGCAAATATAAATAGATATTTGTCAATGTGCAGAGCTGAAGCTTTCTGAGCAACAAAACAGAAGATAACGTCTGTGAATCTTCAGGATTCAGCCAATCAGCGGCCAGGAAGATAAATGTGCTTCTGGATTGGTTGCTTTGGAAACGCCAACCAACCAATAGCATGTAAAGTAACTTTAACTTCCTGAGCTGAATATGTCAGATATGCTCAAGATTTTTTGTGTGTTTGGAGTTCAACAGAAAAATTCAGGTTGAATCCAAAGATGGATTCCTGCCTGCATCTAAATTTGAATGAAATGTAAACAAAAGGCGTTTGGTATTTAAGCTCCTAAAACCGGAAGTTGCAACCATTTCTAAAAGTGTCTCTTATATTTTTATAAATTATTTATGGTTGGTTAAAGCTGTAGTATGTAACCTTTGTAAGAAGAAAAAAAGTTTATTACATATTTGCTAAAACTGTCACCTTGTCCTGACAACATGGCATGATAGATAATCTGCTACTGAAGAAATGCACCAAACACAACCAATCGGAGTCAGGAGGCGGGGCTTAGCGCTGCCAATCAATGCTGCTCAGTGTGTCATTGGTGAAAAACAACTTACCATGACAGGAAAACTGTTTATCTACCGTCTTCCATTTAGCTTGAGAGTGATTGACGGCGCTAAGACCCGCCTCCGATCTCTGATTGGTTGTTTCTGACTAAGTGGTGCTTTCTGCAGTTTGCACTGGGAGAACTGGGAAAAGGTAGAGGAGATCATTTTTTTCACATATTATCCGTGTTATTTACTGTCATAACCTAATGATAGTTTTAACAAATATGTAAAAAAACAATTAAAAAAAAATAAAATTTGCATTCTCCAACTTCAGCTACAGAAAGTCCATTGTAATGATTTTTAAACATGGATATGAAAACAAAATCAGGTTTTTGCCGTTTTTTATGGAGTTAATTGCATAAAATTTCCACAGCAGTATGACTAAGCAGTACAAATAGTATGTTTTTAGATCGTTTTCCATAAATATAATTATCCCATCTTTTTTCCCAAAAGTGTTATGTTTTCTTATTTTATTGTAAAACTTTAAAAAAGAAATCAAACTGTGTTTTTTATGGCTCTAAGCTGCGCTTTGTTGGTGAACTGAGGGCAGAAATGGCTTTTTGGATTGTAGAGGTTGCAGACCCTTGAACTAGGTTTGGAGATGTAAAGTAAAAAACTGTAAAATCAATAAATAAAATAAAATAAACAAAAAGAAAAAGGTGAAGGGTTTGTAAACTTTTGCAGGGAACTATTTGTACTAAAGTTGAAGCTCGCTGCAGCTGCTTTTTTTTCCTTTTCTTTATTTAGCGATGGTAGAATATCCTGGAACGTTTCTCTGCACTGCAGCCCTGCGTATGTTCTCCGGTCAGAACCTCAACTTGCTCACATGCCGGGTGAATTTTCTGCTTCAGGAGGGAGATCTGGGCCCTGCAAGCTTATTCTGAGGATCAGAAATACTTTCAGATTAGAGGAAGACAGAGAGATGAGCACATTTGGAAAGCAAACAGCGTTCAGCTTATTTGAAGATTCAATCCACTCTTCTCGCTTTCAGCAAGTGGGTTTTACACCTGGGGCTTTAGGTTGTAGGTTTACTTTCCTCTCTAGACAAATAATCAAAGCCGGGATGACTTTAAAGAGTTATACAAAGACGTATAGAAAAAGAAAAAGAAGAAGAACTTATGGCAAAAGTGGAAATAAATAAATTACGATTAAGCAAAGAAATCTAGAGAAGTCATCTACCTTGCCAGTGGCAAGTTTGTTAAAAATGCCGAAAAGGGTTTTATTTAACAGAAAAATGCTGCGAGCTTTTCTTTTCATGTCCCACAGAAGCTCAGGAGGAACAGAACCCCACAACTTTCACATTTTGACCCGGATTTTAAAACACCGAGCAGCAAAACACTGAGGGCAAATTCAAGACTAAAGCAGAAAGAAACTGGAGGCAGCCCACAGATTTCATTTCCATTTTTTCCCCTCATGAGGGACTTCACCCACAGATATGCTCGGCTGGTCTAAAGAGGCTCCTGTATTTTTGAACTTTAATTAAACTGACAGAATTAGCAATTAGAGGCCTGAGTGGCCGACTCGCCAAGGAAAAGCAATTTGAGAGCTCAGATAAGATGTTGTAACTGCAGGCTAAATGTGTGTAAATCATATATGTGAGGCTAAACTCTGCGAATCGGGCTGAGTGTGTTTGTATGGATCTGGGTGGACTGAGCTGTGATCTTAATCATCATAAACCAGAGGTGTTTTGTGGGAATACGACTCGCTCCGATGAGATTTTCTGCTGTAAGAGAAAACTCATGAAGTCTGTTATGAGATGATGTGTTCTTTGGGAAAAGATCTGATTTTGCTTTGCAGCAGTTCTCGGTAACATCGTTGGCCAGAAGAGAGGGAGAAATTATTTTCCAGCGCTCCGTTGGAGACTCTACATCGCATTAGTGCATCAGTCACTGTCCCATCAGGGGGGAGATGTAATCTGAGTTATGACTGCGGACATTTGGACTCCACTACACATGAAGCTGGTTATTGCTTCACTCTGCAACACTTTCGCAAGTGAGGAAAACAAATATGTTCTTTTGCTCAGATCATCTAAGCTTCTAAAAATAAGCTTAAATCAGTAGAAAAAAAGTTTTCCACTAACAGTTTTAATCCAATTAAATCAGTTTTCCGATCTAACAACCTGGAAACACAATTTTAAAAATGATTTGCATTCAGGGCTGCACAGTGGTGCAGTTGGTAGAGCTGTTGCCTTGCAGCAAGAAGGTTCTGGGTTCGATTCCCGGTCTTTCTGCATGGAGTTTGCATGTTCTCCCTGTGCATGGTGGGTTTTCTCCAGGTACTCCAGTTTCCTCCCACAGTCCAAAAACATGACTGTCAGGTTAATTGGCCTCTCCAAATTGCCCCTAGGTGTGAGTGTGTGTGTGGTTGTGTGTCTCTGTGTGTCTCTGTGTTGCCCTGCGACAGACTGGCGACCTGTCCAGGGTGACCCCGCCTCTCGCCCGGTACGCTGGCTGGCGATGGGCACCAGCAACCCTCCTGACCCCACTAAGGGACAAGGGTGTAAGAAAATGGATGGATGGATGGGTTTACATTCAGAATAAAAAGAAGTTTCCAGAGCAGGAATAGCTTCCAAATTAGTGCATTGCAGAGTGAGGTTGAAATATTTCATTAAAGTCAATATAAAAACACATTACAGGAAATATTTACACACAAATGTTCAGGTCTATCAGCAGCCCGTCGTGTTTTTATGTTAAATTAAACTAAATCCTGGTGAAAAACCAGCAGGAATATTTCACTTTGCAGTAGCTGTGTTTCCATTGACCATAAGTTTGTGTAATTTGACATTTTGAAAATAAATTTGCTTAATTGAAACACACAAATTTTAAAAAATGTCTTTATTTTTGATAAAAAACATTTTGGCACTTGGATGGTTTTTATGCTGTTTTTAACTTGTTTGTAATGGAAATGCAGTTGCTGCCATTATCATTTTTACAAAGTAAAGAAAATTCATGAGGAAAAACATAATTAAAAACATTATTGTTTTAAGATAGTATTTATATGTGCATTCCCTAATTTCATTAATAAATAAAACTGCACTTCTTACTGAAGATGGATAATAATCATAATTTTTAAGTCTCTTTCATTAAAGTTGTGTATTTTGGCACAAGCTAGTAGCCTTGATTTTAATGACCGATATCTAAAAATATGTAAAAACGTAAAAGTTTCCTTCTTAGTAAACACACCTGTGTTTCATATCGCTGTGAATGGATGTTTGGAAGATCTGAGGAAACTAAAGTCAAACCTGTAAAAACCACAATAATTGCTTCACATTCTGGGTAATTTTGGGACGTTGAGCTATTTCTGGGTTCAGCTTCTCAGTGTTGGAGCTCGTTTGCTCATTTTGTACTTTTCATTTTGTTTTAACAATGACAGCTTCTATAGTTTTGCTCTCCTGAGTCCCAAATCAATATCAAAGTGACGAAACTGACAGACCTCCTTTATTTCTGGAAACCTTCTCAGTGATGCACTATTTTACAAACTCAAAAAACTCAAGATTGGTTTGTTTCCTTGTTGAACTTGAATAAAGTGCAAACAGCAAATTACAACAGAGAAGACGGTAAGCTAAGCTGTCCGTCCGTCTGTCCATCCATCTAGACAAACTTACTGATAAAAATGTTTTCCACCTAGAGGAATTTGTCCAATTAAGTTAAAACTTTGTATGTGTTCAGTTTCTGCATTAGGTGAAGAGTGACGCTGGTGTCAGGCAGTAGCTGGAGACGCTGACGGTTAAAAACAGACACAACAGGAAGCCTCATCTGAACACCAGATAAAACACACAACATGGCTGTCAAATTAATTTTCAGGATTTATTTGAGTCATTCCTTTTTCAGAGAGATTCAACAAGATGCCGCACAACAATGGATCCAAAGCAAGATATGAAAACATGAGTTTAAATGTAATGACATTTTTCACAAATCCACACAGATTTAAAATTAGACATGCAGGATCAGATGAACACATTCATCCATTCATCTGTGGCCTCTGGACTCTCTCAGGAAGTCGCACATTGTGTTTTTTATTGTCAGTTTTGGTCACTCATCTTTTCAGAAATGTCAGCGCTGGATTAAGTCGGTTGTTTCCCCTGCATGAACCCTAAAATAAACCCATTTCTGAGCAGAAGAGTGATCAAATATCCTAAAGGAGGAGCTCGTTAATGGACATAAAAAGAGCGTGGTTTGTCAAAACAATAAGTAATTCATTAGCAGGGCTACATACTGAGGAGGCAGTTCGTCCTTAATCAGGTGTGTTGGAACATATCTAAACATATTGATATGGCCACATTAAAGAGATTCCTTCACAAAAAAAAAAAACATTCTATAACCATAATGTTTGTTGTGCATTAATTTTGCCCCAGAGTAAAAAATAAATACATTTTTTTGTTGTTTTGATTTTCTAACACATTGTTTGTGAACTCCGTCATGGTAATTTAAAGTACTTGCACAATTTTTTAATGCACAGTCATTTAAAATGTTAAGAGGTGTTGATGCAGTTAGTTATTAACAAATTCATTACATTTTTCTATTTTAAGCTTTTTCACACCTGGTAGTCCGGTAGACTCGGTTCGATTAGGAACCAAAACTGCAACCTTTGTTTCATTTCCAGCCGCTGCGGTTCACTTTCACAAACCAAACCCTTTGAGTAAACTGTTCCCCTCCTCTCCTGTGGGGGCGCTGCACCAGGAACCACTGAAGGAAACGACACGAACACCTCTGAAGAAAACTCAGAGTGCAACTTCCCTCCACAAACATGGAATGACGTCATATTTTAGCGGTTTTTGTTTTCCTCTTTTCTCTTTGGCAAAAAAAAACGTGAGTCATTTCTCCCGCTAATGCTAAGCTAGGCTAGCATGTTTGTTTTGGTTGTATTTACCCAGAATGCCCTGCGCCATGGTCCGCGTCCTGCTATGTGATTGACCTGGGCAGGTTAAGGTTCATCCTTCTCCAACACACCTGTATCAAATGAAAGACTTAATGACTGCATGCTGAATAAACACATTTAAAAGTTGCACTCCCGTTAGTAATATTACAGAAAACAAACCTTAGCCTTGTTAAATTATGACTTTAAGATAATAATGTACCGTAATATGATTTTTTTTTAACCTTAAAAAGACTTTTCTATCTCTGATAGGAACTGTCTCTAATAGTTGAAGTAGTGGCACAAACTATGGGAAAACTAAAAGTCTTTACCAAACTTTCCACGTTTCTGATTGTTTCAGGAAAAATGCAGAATGGCCTTCAGCACACATGGAATACTGTGGATAAGGGAAAAAGGAGAACATACCTAATGTATTATTTATGTTGACTTGTGCAGGAGTAAATTAAAACCTGGTCACATATTGTGTTCCACCCGTGAAAGGATCTGCGAAACACTTTCTTTTTTTTTTTTTAATAGCGGCCATCTTTTCAGTATGTTGGACCCCAGAAGAGCAGATGTAATGTAAGACCTTCTTCTTGGAGCTCTTCAGTAATGGCCGCTTCATCGTCCTTCTGTCGGAAACGTCTCACGACGACATAGCTTCTATTTTTAGCTGTTGGGTAGATTTGGAGGGCAGACCTAATTGTTTAATCTGCAGGGCAATCTTAAAGAAAAAACACTGCCTCAGTAACAACAACGTAATAGTGTTGTTTTCTGCCATGGTGTCCAGTTGCAGGAATTTCAAACAATCAGTGTTTCCCAACCCAACCAGTGATGATCCTGGAGTGTGTGGAGCTGACCTGCACAATCTGTCTTCAGAGCCAAACCACTTTTACACCAATCTGATGCATGGAAACCAGATGTTAAAGGCTGACAATAAACATGTCGCATTGCAGACAGCTGCTGCTGAGCGGACATTAATGAAAGGGGATTAATTTACCTTTATGAGAAGTAAATGAATGGAAAGAAAGAATCTAGTTTTGTGAACAGCATTCACCAGGAAACCATGAACCCCAAACTCCCCCCAATATGACGGTTTCTCCTGCCCCTCCACTCCAAGATGACAAAGGTGGTTTTGGAGAAGAGCCAAAAACATTGGAAGAAAGTATCAAAATACTGATTATTTTCAGGCTGGAGAAGTGAATGGCACAGACAATACCTGAAGTGCTGAATGCCTGAGAGCCTTCCATGCATTGCTATGGCAGGGCCCAGATATGACTGCTGCTGATTTGTAATTATACAAACCCAGAACGAAGATTTGATGTAGGAAACAGAAAGTGGAAGATCCTGTCATTAAGAAACAGGAACTTTCTATGTCCAGAGCTCCGTTGCTCACATCAGGCGCTCTGCCTTAATATCGTTACTGTGGGCTAACTATCTGTCCTGTACATCAGACCAGCCACGATTCCTCTCAGATCCGGCACACTCAGCATTTTGGGCTCCCACAGGAAACATTGTCCTTGGCTGTCTTTAGATTTGTCTCCTTGTTTCCAACTCTCTGTCCCTTTACTGCTTCACTTTTTGGTCTTTTCTGTATGTACATCCCATTATTCTCCTCCTCCTCCAGATTCCTCTTCTGGGCCGCACTTCATCATGCAGACAGTTTTACCACGTTTGTAGAAAATCAAGAAACCAGTGCTGACTGATAAACTGATTGTGTCCTTGTTACGTTCTAATTTTAAACTCTGTTTTGTCGAATGAAGAACATTGGCGAAGGAAAGACATCAGTGAATCTCCTGTTTGTGGCAACCCTGGTAACCAACGCAGCCGTGCTGAACAATACGTCCTCAGGATCTGCAGTTGGAGTATTTTGGAGTTGTTGCTTCAGAGGTCACACGTATCCATTTGTCCTTAAAGTGGAGAGCTGCTCAACACACGGCCAGTAATGACAGACAAATTTAATAAATTAGAACAAAAATAATTACCTAAATAAAAACGTGAGAGGCAATAAAAATATTTAAATCTGTAAAATGGAGGCTTGATGTGTTTTGAAAAAACTTCCTTTAATTCTAACAGCGTATTTTTCCTCTATTTACATTCACTGAAGCACAGGAAAAATAAAAAAAAACATCATGAAATAATAATTCACAGGAATAACACAGTCACGGTTTGGTTACTGTATAAACCTGAGGCGATGGACTGAATAAACCGGCTGCTGCTCTCCATTCAAAATAGGTTCTGGTTAAATTTTCTCCAAATAATATTAAGTCAGGAAGTGAATATAAGAAAATAGTTTCATGCCTGACGTACATTCAGTGGAATATTTAAAAGGCGTAGGCGACCATTATAAGAGTTATCGATACACCAACCAGTTGTTTGGTACCATTACCACCACTGGCAGGCAAGAAAAAGGGCAAAAACACCAAAACTTGGAAGAGTTCTTGTAAAAGTAAAAAGTAAATCTTTACTTTTAACTTTTTTTTTGTACTTTTTTACAGTGCTGACCAAAACGTGTGGGAACCACAGAGGGTTCACAGAAAAGAACCACAGAGGGTTCTTTAGCTCCAATTAGTTTAGCTTCAAAGTAAATATTTAGCACCAAACATTTAGTTAGCCAGATAATTATTTGGTTTCAAGCTAACCATTTAGCTTCAAACTTTTAGTTAGAAAGCTAAATATTTAGCTTAAAACTAAATATTCAAGCTATTAGATCTTGAATACATTTTTTGTGTCTGGAAAAAGAGCCATTTCAAAAACTTCCCAAAACAATCAGCCACTTGGCAACCCCAGCAGAGTTCTGCCCTGTTACCTAGCAACCCTAGCAGAGTTCCAGCATGTTTGGTCAGCTGGTTATCCCCCAGAATGTGCTGTACAATGGCTACTGGAAAAGACAAGTGTTTTGTAGTTGCCTTACCACCCAGAGACCACTTGCTTCATTCTTGTTTTTTGTGCAGGAGGCTCCACTTCTGCTTTTGAAAGACATACAGTTGTATAATTGTACATCTGTTTTAAGGTCTTAAACCAGATGTAAGTGTAAACGTTGAGCTCCTTTCACCTAAAAGGAGCTCAAAATAAGCAGAACTGAGCAGAATAAAATCTCATTATCAAGAATAATTTTGTGAAATGAACATGTTTTGTATAGGCCATTTACCTTTCTAGCCTAGAGAAAGCATAGCTGGTCACTTTTAAACAAATTCGAACAAAAATTTGTATAGTTGAATTGTTTTGAGAGTCTCTTGACACATGGTGGGTATCGACTTCAGTGAATTTAGCGCTTTACCATTAGCTTCCACTAAATACTATGTTAGCATAGCGATTTAGCATTAGTGGAACTAATGTTTCTGATTAGCACTTTGCTGTTAGCAAAGCTAACCACTGCAAAGCAGCAAATAACTAAGAAAACTCAACTCCTACCTTCATCCTGATCAATTATAGAGACTTTCTGCAGACGGGATGAAGGAACTTCAGGTTGAGGCATCTTCTTTACATCAGGCAGGAGCTGCTCCAAGTTATTTGGATGTTTACTTTTTTCTGGATGAATATTTCATTACCACCGGATGCCTCAGCAAACATAAGCAGCATTTAATGGAGAGGAGACGAGGGGCCCTGCTGCTCCTCAAATTTACACAGTGAGTGAACAAGCATGTGTAAACACACACTGGAACCGGTCCGGGACAGAAAAACCTGAGCGCCTACCCTCTCCAGCGGAGCATCTGCTCCCTGCTTGAGTGTGAAGATGTTGGAGAGATGCTACAGACTCAGCAGAATGCTTCAAAGGTCATCGTCCTTCCTCCAGCTTCCAGGGAGCAGCCAACTTGCAGCAGCCTCAATTATAGAAAGGATTTGTCCTGCAGGGAGAAATCCGTCAAAATTCCTCATTTATTCATTTGGGCAACTCTTCAATGCTGCTTTCACATAAAGCAAAATGTAGGAACACGACAACATCAGGTGTGGCGTTGTGCACTGTCGTTTTTAACTATTTAATGGATTAGGAGAGGAGCTGACCAGCAAATCATTAATAGACAGGGTTAAAAAAAAGTAAAACTCTCTGCCAGGCGCACTGAAAAATGGCACCAAAGTCTCAGAAACACAGAGAAGTTAAAAGTTGATTAAAAGTATGTGAATGTCAGAACAAAACCAGAAAGCACATCAGTTCAGCTGGATGTCAAAGTTTATCTCAGATTTACAGGGCCGGCCCGAGGCATATGCAAGTTAAGTAGCTGCTTAGGGGGCCCCAAAAGCACGAAGCTATATACATTTATTTAAAATAACATTGAATAATAGAAACTGTCACAAGAGCAAATTTTGCTGGACAATAAATTGTCCCAGATGTTATTGCGATAAACGATAATATTGCTGTTTTGAGAACATTTTCAAAGGCATAATAATGCAAGAACACATTCTTAAAGACCAATACACTTTAAAATATAATGAAAGTTTAACACTGGAGCTAGAAGACATTTAAAATATCCCAAAAAAATAAACAAAACAACAAATAAAAGGAATTATGAGGTGTCTGTAAACAAAACGGTTCTTTAAAAAATGAGCTAATTGAGACCAAAACACTGAAGATTCCAATTTTTGGTAGAAATTTAGTGTGCTACACACATAGAATAGCTGTGGTGAAGTTCGGTAGGCGCTGTGGTGGAAGTGAGAAATTATTTAATGATGAATCACAAATTATTCAGGAGCAGCAATGACTCTCACACTCGTAGCATCTGGCATAAAGGCAACGACCTTTGACACGACGATAGACAAAGACCCGACGAGGAAACACAGACACAGGTGGGATTAAATACACAAGGGATTAATCAAGGAAACAGGACACAGCTGGGATCAATCAAAGGTCAGAGGGACAACACGGAGACTCAACTTAACATCCATCCATCCAACCATTTTCTTGCACCCTTGTCCCTTAATGGGGTCGGGAGGGTTGCTGGTGCCCATCTCCAGCTAACGTTTCGGGCGAGAGGCGGGGTCACCCTGGACAGGTCGCCAGTCTGTCACAGGGCAACACAGAGACACACAGGACACACAACCATGCACACACACACTCACACCTACGGGCAATTTGGAGAAGCCAATTAACCTGACAGTCATGTTTTTGGACTGTGGGAGGAAACCGGAGTACCTGGAGAAAACCCACCATGCACAGGGAGAACATGGAGACTCCATGCAGAAAGACCGGGGCCGGGAATCGAACCCAGAACCTTCTTGCTGCAAGGCAACAGCTCTACCAACTGCGCCACTGTGCAGCTCAACTGAACACAGAAACCTAAATAAACACACAGAAAACCCAAAACCTCACAGTAGCTTTGAAATGATTGACCATCTGCTGCTGCCATGTTGGTTTTGGGGCTCAGGGCTCTAAATAGTCTTGGACCGGTCCTGGTTTTGGTTTCCATTTTTAAAATATTCACACCCTTCAAGCTTTGCAGCTACAAACTTCACTGAGTTTTTGAAATGGAAGCAAAAGTTTTTAGATATTTTTACAAATAAAATCTGAAAATTGTTTAACTTTTCCACCTTTTAGACATAAGCCAGATTTAGTGAGAAAACAGACAAATTAATTTGAACGGACTGCATTCTGACATGCTGTGTGCATAGGTGCACATTTAAATTAATTAAGATGTCAAGTCTTAATTTCCCACATTTCCCCAAGAACAAATACAGACGCAACCCAGCTGAGACGAGAATGAGCCACAAAACTGAGGGAAGCCTCCAGGGTGCAGCTCTGTGTCTCTCCTGCTTTTTAATAAAGACAGATTTTTATTTGCTCAGTTTCATAATCTGTTTAATTTTAGTGCTACCCGATGGGTAAACACCCCACACACACATCAGGAGCGCTAAACTGGAGCTGCCGGCTGTTCTTCTGAGGCTTATCTGCCTAAAATGTTATTATTTGAATAAAATGAATATTAAAATAATTAGTCAATTCAATTTTAAATCAATCAGTGAAGCTGTAAAATACGATATTTGAACACAGGAAACAGACAAATAGAGAAGGAATGCAAACTAAGAGCATCCGATGATGGTTGAGTTAAATTTGTCTAATATAAATCACATTTTGTCAGAAGAACCAGTCAGGTCGGTTATTTAGGATCAATTAACACGTTGCATATCAGTTTTCCAGAAACCTGATGAGCTGTGAAAGTCTATTGATTAGTTCTTGTCTCCAATAAATGCTGCATGAAGCTCCTATTCAGCAGTTCAGGAGCCAGAAACACTCAGCATTCGATAACAGATGAATTTCATTCTTTGATTTAAAGTCCAATTAACAACAATAATAATAATTGGTATGAGGTCAGGAAAATGGATTCAAACATCTCTGCAAACCGCACACATCCTGGACACAAACTGACTTTTACCCATAGAAATCACACTTACTGATTATTTATTTATTTATTCAAAATGGCGCCATATTAATTCATTTTTGCACTAATATTGACAATCAAATGTTCATGTATGGTGTCAAATCATAATAAAAAATCATATTAAAAATCACATATATTTTATTTTTTCAAAATGGCAGCCATGGTATTAATGGAGATTATATGTTTGTACTAAAATCAGCAGTTGTTTTTTGCTTGTGTTGGGCACAACTAACCAAAAAAGTTGAGATTCAATAACCACTAATTCGATAAACAAGAATCGAATTAGCGAAAGCTAATGCTAAATTAGCGAAAGCTAATGCTAACTGTCAAAACAACTATATCTCTAATTGAGTTTCCATTGACCACATATTTGCATAATTTGACATTTTGAAAATACATTTTCTCAATAGAAACACAGCCATTTTGAAATGTCTTTTTTGTCCATATCGAAATTGGTGTATTTCATAAAACTGCAATGGAAACACTTTGTTTTAGCATCACGAGTCACAGAATGAGCCACTGGATGTTACTACTGGCACAAACTACAAAGAAGACGACAACAGGAAGTAGGATGATGGAGCAGCACTTTTTTAATGATTTATTGCGTGAACAAACTTATTGAAGTGTGATTTTAATTTCTTATTTAATGAAAACACTGCAATTGCATAATTATTTTCTTTGACGTTAGCGGAATATTGACATTTGTAATGGAAATGCAGCTACTGTCTTTGTCACACAGCTTTATCTCCTTCCAACAGAAAACTGGTGTGAGTCCTCAGTTTTAGTTTTGGCATCTGATTTTTGTACATTTTGTACTTTAAAGTTGGATAAGTTGGATGACCAAAGTCCAAAAACATGTTTTTGTTCCTCCAAGTCATAAAATGGGCAGCATTCTACGGCAATAAAAGGCTAAAAAACGGCAGCCATCTTGAAAAATGTCTGTTATCCTGAAATTCAAGTGGCTAAAGGGAAACATAAAAAACGTACAATGTGAGCAGTGAGCCTACAAATCCACAATATGCAGCACAAGAGGAAAACGACAGACGGATGAGTAAGCAAACATTTTCATTACAGGCCTGGCGCTGATCATTCAGCAGGAATAGTTAGTTAGTTAGTACTCTCTCTTTTCCCTTAGTGAAGGACAGATCAATGTGCCGTTTAATAATAGTGATTAGAAAGTACTGAAGTACGTTTGAATAGCATTTTGAGGATCCCTTTGGTGGTCATCGCTCAGATTCTGGCCGCTTACCTCTATCAGGAAAAGAGAAATAATTTTCGAAAAGAAAGCCAGATTAAATCCGAAGAACATCACGTTGATAGATTAACGACTGATTACTGTGCTTTCAAATCATATAAATTAAAAGTTCTTTACTCAACAACATGGCATTAAATATGAAAAATATGCTTATTTGTGTCTTAGAGACGGGAAGAAGGTTGAAAATGAGTCAAATGGGATTCTGAAGGCCACAAAGAAAAGCTTGATGCTTTTAGCTTGAACGTGTGTAAAGAATAAATCTAACAGGTTGAAGAAGTTCCTGAACTTGGGGAGAGAAGCTAATCAGAGGCAGATATCGTGGTGTTAGATTAGAGCATTAAAGTCTCATTCATTCAGGAACAGCTCACAGTTTGAACAGAACAACGGAAATGTTCTGTGGTCTGATCAGAGTTCATGCTGCTGAAGAGAAGAAGACGGCGAGTACACAGTGTTATTTCTAAATAATGGAAAAACTTCGGTGGGAGTAATGCTTTAAAAAAGTCCTTTCTGCAAATGACACACAGTTGTTTATGGCAAAAGTTTAAATAGAGGAAAATGATGTCGGATTATAAAGATCTGACACCATAAAGAAAGAAAAAAAACCATTTTAGATCACAATTCTGGTAAAATAAACATCAGAAACTGGGATCACAGGGTTTAGAGACCAGTCAACTGCAAATAGATGAAATACACAGATATCTGATACCACTCCCAAAAACGCTTGTAAATGTCTATTTTAGTAGCTCAAACACAGAAGATACATTAATATGCATTAATAGAAAGAGTGTAAATCATCTTAGCACTACAGTTACTGCAAAAGGTAACTTTGATCTTTATCTCTGCTTTTAAGGGTCCAGCCAATCAGCACCAAGGAAAACACATGGCTCTCCAGGATTGGCTGCTTTCTGTCAAGTGGCATTGCACCTTGGTGTTACAGCAGCATTTTATTTTGAATATTTTAGATATACTTATGATACGATATATATTTTTATGATACAACATGATATAAAGTTGTCACATCAGTCGACATAATAAATTATTTGTTTTTGTTTTAAATATCTGAAATGATGCCCAACTGGTGACCTGACAGTGACACAACCTTTTCTGTTTCGTGCCTCACTTTCTCCTCTCATCCCACGCTGATTTTTTAGAAATTATTTTTAATTAAAAAAGTTGAGACACAGTGGCGAAACTTTACTCTGCTGCTGTGTTACTCAACTGGTTGTTGCTAGGTAACCAAAGAGTGAGTGAGTTGCTAGGTAACCAAAGAGTGAGTGAGTTAGTTGATGCCGCCAACCTTGTGGCAGTTCAGTATAACCTTTCCTCTGCCTACATCCCCCAGAATGCTTTGCGGTTCTGGATTGGAGTTCAGTTAAATTATTAAAATTTCTCTTGGACATATTATCTATATTGATCATATTTTTTATTGATTTATTGCCTCGCCCGTGAGATACTACAACAAAAATTCTTGAATTGGTAGCTTGGCCAATTCCAATCGATTCTCATCTCCCTTCAGTGCCCCACCTGGAATTTCTCCAATTGACCTTGATTCCTCCAGTTCCATATCTACCAGACAGTTCAGTCTTTCCTCATAAGAGGAAAGAAGAACAATGGATTCAACATACAGCTTTTTATTAACTGTGTGATACAGTGAGAGCTCTGGTGGAGCCACCTGCACACTGCCTAAAAAACAACAAAACAAACATCTTCCTCCTACCACTTCCTGTTGTCTTTTTTGTGGTTTTTGCCAGTAGTGACATCATTTTTGTAACATTTTAAATCTTTTTTTTTCCTAATTGGTATGTTTCCATTAAGACAATTTATTTCCATAATTTCAATTTGCACATTTTTATGGATAATGGAAATGCAGCTTGTGTTAGACACACTTCCAAATATTGAGTAATTAAAGTTGGAGTGAGAGAAATGTTTATTGTTGTTAAAAATGCAGTTGAGCTCAGCTCTTCTCACAGCTGCTTTCAGAGTTTCCGGTAAGCTTCATCGCATCGAGCTAGCGCATTACAAACGTCACGGCTAAACGTTAGCGATGGGATAAGATCAGATCCACTCGTTTAAAACTTCAACAGAGTTCACCAAGCAAGCCCAGGGTCCAGACCCGTTGGACGAAGTACAGCGTAGCACAACGGCACGATTTTTACCAGGATTGAAAATCAGACGATGATCTGCAAATAATTTAGAGTTACGTTCAGAAAAGTCTGCACCACATACGAGAGCTCAAGATGTTCCCAGAACAGAAATATACCAAACGTCAGTCCGTGGCATCCGGATCCATCTTTTTTAACCACCTGAGTGAAGTTGGCCCCCCACCTTCTTCAAATCAGACAAAATTGGTGTCAAACGTTTGTGCTACGTTTGTGCTGGTTTGTGCAGCAAAAATGTTCGTTTGTGCCGCTATCATTTTAAAGATATAAAGAAATGTTTCTAGAGGTCATCTAAGGTCAACCAGCCCCCCCACCTTCTTCAAATCAGACAAAATGGGTGTCAATCAACTCGACTACGTTTGTGCTGGTTTGTGCATCAAAAATTTTCGTTTGTGCTGCTTTGGCTTCGAAGACATTAATGAAAGTGTAAAGGTCAAAAGGTCAACCAGCCCCCCCACTTTTATAAAATCAAACAAAATTAGTGTCAAACGTTTGTGCTACGTTTGTGCTGGTTTGTGCAGCAAAGATTTTTGTTTGTGCCGCTATCATTTTAAAGATATAAAGAAAGTTGGATTTCATAAAAGTTGAGGGGCTGGTTGACCTTTTGACCTTTACACTTTCATTAATATCTTCAAAGCCAAAGCAGCACAAACAAAAATGTCTGGTTTGAAGAGGGTGGGGGGGCTGGTTGACCTTAGATGACCTCTAGAAACATTTCTTTATATCTTTAAAATGATAGCGGCACAAACGAAAATTTTAGCTGCACAAACCAGCACAAACGCAGCACAAACGTTTGACACTAATTTTGTTTGATTTTATAAAAGTGGGGGGGCTAGTTGACCTTTTGACCTTTACACTTTCATTAATATCTTCAAAGCAAGCGGCACAAACGAAAATTTTAGCTGCACAAACCAGCACAAACGCAGCACAAACGTTTGACACCGATTTTGTTTGATTTTATAAAAGTGTGGGGGCTAGTTGACCTTTTGACCTTTACACTTTCATTAATATCTTCAAAGCAAGCGGCACAAACGAATATTTTAGCTGCACAAACCAGCACAAACGCAGCACAAACGTTTGACACTAATTTTGTTTGATTTTATAAAAGTGGGGGGGCTAGTTGACCTTTTGACCTTTACACTTTCATTAATATCTTCAAAGCAAGCGGCACAAACAAAAATTTTAGCTGCACAAACCAGCACAAACGCAGCACAAACGTTTGACACCGATTTTGTTTGATTTTATAAAAGTGTGGGGGCTAGTTGACCTTTTGACCTTTACACTTTCATTAATATCTTCAAAGCAAGCGGCACAAACGAATATTTTAGCTGCACAAACCAGCACAAACGCAGCACAAACGTTTGACACTAATTTTGTTTGATTTTATAAAAGTGGGGGGGCTAGTTGACCTTTTGACCTTTACACTTTCATTAATATCTTCAAAGCAAGCGGCACAAACAAAAATTTTAGCTTCACAAACCAGCACAAACGCAGCACAAACGTTTGACACCGATTTTGTCTGATTTGACGAAGGTGGGGGGGTGGGGGACACCTTCACTCAGGTTTTTTACACCCAGATGAAGCATCGTTGTTATGGTCAGCAGAAATCAGGATTTCCCTAAACTAATCCAAGAAAAGAAAACCAGTGACCTCTGGGCTTGCAGCCGCTGATAAAGCCTATCAGCGGCTTTATCAGCGGCTGATTGGCTGGTACCGATGGTGAAGTTACCGACACATTAGTGTCAGAGGTGTGCTGGCAACCACAGCTCAGCACTTCCTTCAACTTCTGGGCTAATTTTAAAAACTTCCCTGCAGCAAACTGTACAGATTCCTCCTGTCTCTTCTGCAGCGCCTAAGCAGGAGGATCATACGTCATCTGCTGTGTTCTGCTCATTGCCCATGACCCTCCTTGCTAAGCGCTAGTCGTTAGACATTAAAAGCAGCTTATGAGTTCATTACAGGCAAAATTATCTCGAGATAATAACCTTCTGTGCAATTTGCACGACGTCTAAAAGCTCGGGGCTGCGAGGACACTGAGCGGGATACACCCCAAATTACAGATGCATAATTTATTCAGAGAAGACAGATTGTATATAACTTTAAAATCTAATCATAATGAAGTACTGCAGAGTGAAAGCAAGGACTCCAGGTCATACAGCGCAGACAGAAACTACTTGGTCAAACGTTTTTCACGGTGCAGCCAGCGACGTGCTTTAATTACAGTAATGACACGCAGCAAAATGTCTGTTCAATGAGTGCTAAAGGAGCGAAACATCAACCAGGCTGCAGCCAGTCAGAAATAACACACAAGAAAAACGTCTCATCATGACCACCACAAGCTAACTAAGCTAAATGTTTAGTTTATAACTAAAAATTAAGTTTTTAAGTAACAAGTAACTCCAAGCTCAATATTTAGTTTCAAACCAAAATATTTAGTTAGTAAACGTATTAGCTCACTAGCTAAAGCTTTTGTTTGAAGCTAAATGCTTAGCTTGCTGAATAAATATTTAATTTGAAGCCAAATATTTAGCTAGCTAAGCTAAATCTTTCAATTGAAGCTAATGATTTAGCTTGGAGGTAAATATTTAGTTTGCAAACTCATTTTTTAACTCCAGATTATTATTTAGTTTACAAATAAAACATACAGCTCACTAGAACATAAATATTTAGTTTGAAGCTAAATATTTACTTTGCTAAATAAATATTTATTTTGGAGCTAATAGTGGAAATAAATACTTAGCTTGAAAAGTAAATATTTAGTCAGTAAGCTAAATATTTAGTTAAACATTTAGCTTGGAGCTAAATATTTAGCTTTTAGCTTGGCAAGCCTAATATTTACCTTGTAAGCTAAACATTTAGCTCATTTGGCTAGTTAAACATTTAGTCTGGGGCTAAATATTTAGCTTAGTACTAAATCTTTAGCTTCAAACTAAATATTTAGCTAACTGGCTAAGTATTTACCCCAGAGCTAAATATTTAGATTAGAGCTAAATATTTAAATTGTAAATTAGTTTTCTCCTATTAAAGGTCATTTTATTTATATAGCACATATTCATGACTAAATGTTTACCTTCAAACTAAGCCGGTTGTGACTAAATTAAAAACATTATCACAACCAGATTAACATAAAGCTGATGTAGTTGGAATTAAAAAGGACATTTATAAAACACTTTTACACAACTATTTAAACTAAACATATTTACATGAATACATAAAAAACATGAAAAAAAGTAAGAATGTTGCAGACATTCCCACTGTTAGATGTTAGAAAAAGCCAAACTGTGATCCAACAGTGAGGAAAAACATCTGGATCAGATGAGCACCAGGTGTGATTTTATCCAGATTGACTCAGTTTTCCTGTCGCTCAGTTGCTCATTTCCCTTCCTCTGATCTCTCCTCCTCCTTCCTGCATTCATTTGCTCCTGATATAACGCCCTCCTCTCCCACTTTTTTATGGATAATTCATCAGCATTCCTTAGAGCTGCTGTCTGCTGACTGTGATTTCCACTGGGAGTCTTTCAGGGACCATTCCCACTTCAAGCGGGAATTAGAGCCGCAGCTACAGAGGGGAAATTAATCACACTCGTCTTTTTGTAACACGCGTACACAGGCACACTCATGTACAAACACCACGGAGACTCTCAACCTTTATTATTTATTTTTTTCAAAATGCACCATTAGTTTCCACTCTGTAAAACGTTACACACATACCTGCACTCCTTTTCTATTTGTTTTACATATTCGATCGTGAGAAACACACACCAGCGGCGTCCCACATGGCCCAGCATCCTAGCTGGACTGCAGCAGACTTTGTGGTAACGTTTTGTGGCTTCAGGAAAATCTGCTGCAGTACGTGGAATCAGACAAAATGCGTAGAGATGTGTGTGAGATGCAGCTACAGAGGTTTGTGTCTTAGTTTCCATCTGCAGAGGTGAAAGGAGCGAAGTGCTAATCCGCTTTTTACCTATATGATGATGTAAAAATGAAGGAGAAATAAAAAAAAAACATTACAGCTGGATGCAGCAGAGAGAGAATGAGCTGTAAGTGTGTGTGTGTGTGTGTGTGTGTTTGTGTGTGTAAGAGAGAGAGAGAGCATTGATCAGAGATCGAGAGGCTCCCTCTGTGATCGCTACAGGAAAGATTGGGAATAGTGAATGTCACATTGAAAGGTTTTATCCATCCATCCACGCTGCAAAAACACAAAATCTTACCAAGTATTTTTGTCTAGTTCTTACTGCAAATATCTTATTTCACCTGAAATGAAACTAAACTAACTTACAAGTAACTTTCCGGCAAAACATGAGCTTATTTTAAGTCTCACATGCCGTTTCTCCATTGTATTTTCCGTGACGGTTAACGGTTAACGGTTATGGGGTTAATATTTATGAAAAGTTCTAGAAGTGAAATAATGTCAATGGAATAAAATATCATAACTTATAATAAGTGAAAAATGTCTTGTTCCACTAGACGATCATTTCAGCTAGACCAAATTACTAAGTAAGATTATGTGTTTTTGCAGTGAATCCCATATTTTCCTCTTATTTAAGGCCAAAAACTCAGACATTCGTCTGCTTGTGAACATCGTCCAGCTCCACCTAATAGATCCCGATTAAGGGGATATCTAGATAATTTCTTGGCTGGTTATGTCAGGTTGTTTTCACACCTGAAAGTCCGGCAGACTCGGTTCGATTGGGGATCAAAACTGCAACATTTATTTTCTTTCTCTCTGCACTGATTCAAAACCAACCAAATCTTTTGAAAAACCTGTTTCCCCCCCTCGCCTCTAGGGGCGCTGCACCAAACACCACTGAAAAAACCCCCGGCACCAAACCCTCTGAAGAGCTTCCTTCTTCACTAAATGTAACTAAAAACGGAGCGTCAGATTTTAGCAGGTGGAGGATTTCTCTTTTGTCTTTGGCTAAAGACCACAAACCATTTCTCTTGCTAGCTAACATGTTTGTTTTGGTTGTGTTTACCCAGAATGCTCTGCGTTGCAGTCCACTTCCTGCTTTTGGAGCAGTCTCCGGTTTGCTCGGTGTTCACATATGCATTAAATTAAAGCGAACCAAACAGGTCTGGTGTGATTTCCCCTTTAACTGACTTTTATCTCCTTGTAGCAGTTTGGATGTCCCTCCAGGTTTTGCAAAACACATCTGAATATCATAAACTTACTGTAGATATTTAAACTAAAGCTGTTTAAATATTTTTTGTTCTTCCTAAACATTTTGCTGAAGTTGGAAATTTAAAACCAACACAAGGTGGTAGTAAGAAAAAAACAAGTGACATTTCTAGAAAATACACAATAAACATCCCTTTTTTCCTAGCAGAAGTAATATCTCTGTGCAGAAAACTTCCCAAAAAGGATGAACAAAGTGGTTTTATGGTGAGACAAACCACTGATTGCAACATGTAAGAAGCAGGACCCCCCCCACCCCCCGCCCCCCCTTCAGGCTCGATTGATTAGAGTCAATTAGAGAAAAGGTTAGGTCACAGCTGGGCCACCAAGGCCACAGTCAGCGGGAAAAACACACATCACGCCGCTCCACTCCAACACGCCGAGCCGATTCAGCGGCGGCTGATGAACCGAACACCGGCGACACTTTTCCAGCTGAGGAAGCCAACATGCGCAGCCTCTCGCCCCCTGCTGATTATCTGATTGCTGCTCTGAACGCTGGATCGATGCTCCTCATGTTTAATGAGCCTCACAGGCAGTTTACCATTCCATTAAATCATCTTGACACTGAATATGTGTGTTCATGAGGTTGTTTTCCGCCTTGATTTAGCTGCTCAAGGTCTCTCTTTTACTCATAAATTCTCTGCGTAATTATCAACAAACTTCCCTTTTTATAAACATCCCACCTCACCAGCTTCCCTCTGCTGCTCCATCATTCCTTTGTTTTCCTTCATTAGGCCGACCTTCACCTTCTTTCTGCTCTCCATCTTTTATCCTTCACTCCAACCTTGAATACGTTTTCTGAATTTTACTTCAGAGCCGCTCAGAGATTTTTTTTTACATTCATTTATAGTTTTATTCATCTTAAAGATGCAGCGTACATTTAATGAAGTGGGACTGTGTTTATCTGACATCCTCTCACCTTGGACCAAACCTTTACGTTAATTTTGGACTTTTATTTCAATATTTGATTCTTTGTTGGGGTTTTTTTCAGGGCAGACTTGAAAACACCCAGTTTTGTCAAAATCACAAAGTTTATGTTCAGAGTTAGCAGAGGCTGAAGCTTTACTGGCTGAGTTTGTGTTCACAAAGGAGGATTAAAATGGTGTGTATGTGTAAAAAACACAAAATCTCACCAAACGTTATTGGTTCAATTTTTAGTGCAAATATCACAGTACACTTAAAATAAAGCAAAACTCACAAGAAACGTTTCATCAAGAAATCAGAGTTCGTTTTTAAATCATTCCTTAATGATTTAAAGGTGTATGATAAAGTATTAGTTCCACTGGCAGATTATTTCACTTATAACAATATTATATGTTATAAGTTAAACAATCTGCTGACATAAAGATATTATAGACACAAAACAAGCTCCTACATCTTGCTGAAAAGTTACTTTTGTTTTATTTCCAGTGTATTAGAAACTAAACAGGACTAGTTGGTTAGAGTTTGTGTTTTTGCAGTCAGTTAAAGGCCAGGCATTTAACGCATTCATGTCAATTAATTAGTTACACTAAAATTTACACTTAAAAATTTCAGCTCACTTAATTGTTTCTGTTTTTTTAAATTATTTTTAATATACTAGGAACTTTAGTATTTGTGCGTTTCTAGTACAGCCGTAAATCTGATGTACGAGCAACATTCATTCTTCAGAAGATGATCTGACGTGACGCTGGAAGAGACTAATGTTATGTTCAGGTTGTGCTAAAAGTAGTTAGCATGTCAGCGAAGCTATGCTAGTTTGAAATAGCACCTGAATGCTAACCATGTAGCAGCTAATGCTGGTTCCATGAATGATCAGGAGATCCTGCAACATTTGGCAGCAGTTTAGACCAATGTGATGGTTGAAAAACCCGAATAACGGATTAAAAACAATAAATATGTTTGCTGCTAAAATTCAGTTTTATGTTTGTCAAACCCTCTGATCCCGACAGACGTTTGAATATTAAATAGTTTGTTTACTTTCAATCCAATGTAGATTTAGATCAGCAGAACATCATGAAGAACTTTAGATCTGGAAAGAGGAACTTTGCTCAATAAAAAGAAGGAAATGTAATTTTCAGGTTTTGTGAACAAAAACCTTCACTGATAACTTTCTGATTTCCTGTTCCGAATGTTTTCAAGAGTTCAAGGTAATGTCACTGAAAATCAGAGCAATTTTCTCCTCAGAACATTAAAAAGTATTAATTTCTCTTTTTTGGTGCCTGTTTCTAAAATCTTTAATCTCTTCAGAAGGAAAAAATCATCTGAAGGAGAAAAAGTCAGAAGAATCTGAAGGTTGAGGAAAGTAAATTAGATGACAGATTGATTAAAAGAAAGTTTTAGGGTTTTGTTTTCAGATACGTTTTTTTATGCGTTTGTAATTTTTCAGTAATAAAAAAAATGAAAAGAAATTCAAAGGTTTGCATTCTGGTTAAATGACCCAAATGATTTAATTTGGTCTGTCAAACTGACATCTGATTATTCTGCAGGTCAAATGATGAGAACAGTCGTCCAGCAGCTGTTTAAATGTTTCTAAATTAGGGAATATTTCCGTCTCTCTGGTTCCTTTGGGTTTAGTGTGCAGAGTTGTCTTGTGTCTCGTTTTAAAGTGTCTTTTTGCTGTTGCAGATCGTGTTGGTCTCTCTGGCCTCCATGAGAACAGAAAGACATGAGCGCGTCGTAAAGCCTGAAATTACTCTTTTCTTCTTTATCAGCTTCGGTTCTGCTCTAAATCTGCGTCTCTCTGCATTACGACCTTTTGCTTGTAATGTAATTACTCTCATGTTTGCTGCTAAATGCTAATCATGGCTGTAGGAAAACTGTAATGTAGTGTCTTTAGTGACCTATCCTGAAGTCAGACCATTTTCCAGAGTTTTTTTTTTTTTGCTGGTTTTTTATTTTGTATATTTTTCTCCATATATAAAAGTTTTTTTTTTTTTTAGAGAACTGAACTTGCAGTTTGATATAAACATGTCAGCTTTCCGGGCTGCACGGTGGCACTTTAGGTAAAGCTGTTGCCTTGCAGCAAGAAGGTTCTGGGTTCGATTCCCGGCCCCGGTCTTTCTGCATGGAGTCTCCATGTTCTCCCTGTGCATGGTGGGTTTTCTCCAGGTACTCCGGTTTCCTCCCACAGCCCAAAAACATGACTGTCAGGTTAATTGGCCTCTCCAAATTGCCCCTAGGTGTGTGTGTGTGTGTGCATGGTTGTGTGTCCTGTGTGTCTCCGTGTTGCCCTGCAACAGACTGGTGACCTGTCCAGGTGACCCCGCCTCTCGCCTGGAACGTTAGCTGGAGAGGCACCAGCAACCCTCCCGACCCCACTGAGGGACAAGGGTGAAAGAAAATGGATGGATGGATGTCAGCTTTCCAATAATCTGGATTATTATCAAAAAGCTTTGCTATGTTTTCAGTATTTAGATTCATTCACACAGAATGAATGATGATATTAATCCAACAAAACAACATTTTTAATACATAAATGTGGGTTTAATACAGTTTTATTACCCAAATTTATTGGGTATAACTGTAAAAATGTTCTAAAACATTTTGATCAAAATACATAGAAATGTATAAGTTCCTGTAATTATCTTGATGTAATAACTAATTAAACATTTTATGATAAAAATAATGAAGAAAATTGTATTCATCTCGTTTTAGAGCAACATTAATGAAAACAATCTGTCACTGTAATGTTTCTTTTCCCCAAATAAACATACAGACTTTGACTAAACTAAGTTCATATTCTGTTTATATCTAAACAGAACAGCATGAAACTACGTTTTCTATCCAACACCGAATTCCTGTTCTGGTATGGACCTGCCATCTTTATTTCTGTATCAACTGACTCCACTTAAAGATGACCATCAGCATCTTCGTTGTGAGCCAAGGAGTCGAGGCTATATTAGCTGCTAGTATAGCCTCCACAGCTACTTAGCTTGCTTCTGTCTGTCCTAGGTAAGTGCACATGTACTTCTGGTTCACATCTGTTGCCACCCTGTAGGATGCTCGGTGCAGTCTGTGTGGAAAATCTTCCAACTGCAGCAGTTAAGGCTGTAGAGAGACTGTAAGAAGCACTGAACGCTGCTCTGAATAGCACTAAGCTAGCAGCAACATTTGTACAAAACTGATACAAACTCTGAAGCTGAAGGTTTACTGGATTTCAAACATGGTGGCAAAGCACCAGTCTGACCTAATGAAGAATTGTTTTTCAACAAAGTTGCTGCTATGGAGGGAAATCCAGCTGAGATTCCATGAGAAATGGGGAAGAAGATGAAAAAGAACAATAATTAATGTCTTAAACTAAAGTAAGAAAGTTTTCCAGATGTATATGTCCTTTTTTCTTTTGTGCATTTGTGTCAGTTCTTACATTTTATTTGTAAAAATCTTACATTTGAGTTGGTTAAACCTGCAGAAACCCTGGATTGAGAACGTTCTGGGTTGTTTACATGGATGGACGCCAGCTGCAGACAGTGGACGCCCTCCATCAAACCAGCTTTTCACTTGGAGCAACATTTCCTTTGGCTTCCTGCAAACAGTGACATCAAACATGAAATTCATAAAAAATGATTTTTTAAAGGTGATTAACATGAACAGTCATTAAAAAAACCTTTTATTTCTGTTTTAGTGTCTTAAACCTTCAATCAGATTATGATCAGCCTGTTTCAGGTTAATCTATGTTTGCAATAAAATGCTTACTCTGTTTTTTTTTCTTTCTTTTTTCATTTTGAAGTTCTACCTAGAAACTTAAGATCCAACAGTGCAAAATTTAAATTCTTGCCATTTTTCAACTGGTCTTAAAAATTTGATCAGGAATGTATTTCTACTGTAGCATTAATCGTAAAATTGGGGACTTTATCCCCAGAGAAGCCATCTGGCAGTCGGCCTGCATACAGAAAAGGTTGCAGGCTACCTGAGGGCATGCAGACATATAACTCCAACAATCAAAGGAAAAAAACCACGTTTCGCTTCAACAGGACCAGAAAATCCTCTACAATATCATAAAAATAGCCCCTGAGAAAGTAATTCCTCGTCTTCAGTTGTAAATAATATCCTAACAAGGTTCATATTGTACTTTATGATTTTTTTTATCTCCTATGGTGTCAGTATAGTATTCATACAAACCTCCCGGGGAGAATTATGCCTCTGTAGTAATCAATAGAGAGTTTACTATGACGTGAAAGTACAGACGGCGTGCAGCTCTGGTGTCTTTCTGAGCTTTTCTCTGCAGGACGATGTCAGGGTGCAGAAAAACATGCCATTTATCACACACAGGAAGTAAAAACATTATGGTTTATTTTTAGATGGGGTTGTGTGGAGTAGCAATAGATAGTCAGTATTTCCATTTCCATTTCAAATGTGTACAAAAACTTTTTTGATATTCTGTGAATGTTGAAAAAAGGATTTTGCAATTACACTATTCCATTAGAGCCATCCATCCATTTTCTTACACCCTTGTCCCTCAGTGGGGTCGGGAGGGTTGCTCCTGCCTCTCCAGCTAACGTTCCAGGTGAGAGGCGGGGTCACCCTGGACAGGTCGCCAGTCTGTCGCAGGGCAACACAGAGACACACAGGACAAACAACTATGCGCGCATACACTAGGGACAATTTGGAGAGGCCAATTAACCTGACAGTCATGTTTTTGGACTGTGGGAGGAAACTGGAGTACCCGGAGAAAACCCACCATGCACAGGGAGAACATGGAGACTCCATGCAGAAAGACCGGGGCCGGGAATCGAACCCAGAACCTTCTTGCTGCAAGGCAACAGTTCTACCAACTGCACCACTGTGCAGCCCTTCCATTAGATAAGAAATGTAATTAAAATCACACTTCAATAAGTTTGTTCATGTGATAATCATGGCGGCAACGGATGCAATGAGATACCATCTAATGCTACACATGTGCGCAAAAATTTGTTGATATTACACGAATGTTAAAAAACTTATTTTTCCAATTGTTTCTGTTACATAAGAAATGCTGTTTAAAATCACATGTGAATGAGTTTGTTCACATGATAAGTCATTAAAAAACAACACACCATTTTCCTCCTATCACTTCCTTTCGTCTTCTTCGTCTTTTCCGCCAGTAGTAACAGCCAGATGTTGATCACATGACTTGTGTGATGTGAAAAACGTGTTTCCATGCGCTAATTAAGATACAGCCGAAAATCCGTCTCATCCTAACGCAAAACATTTTTAGTGAAAAACAAGAGATTCTGAGTAAACTTGGTGTGTTTCCATTAAGCACATTTATTTTTGTAATTTCAATTTGTGCAATTTTAAGGTCAGTGGAAACGCAGAGATGTTAGAGCGACAAACGTATGCAGCGTTTGTCGGCCATTTTACAGAAGAATAACAAACTTAACTTCTGATAAAATGTGCGACACTGTGAAACCTGGTGCTAAATTATAATAAAATGAGGCGTGACTGTTCAGACTGCAGGAGATTTAAAAAGCAGATTTAATTCGGTGAATAGAAGTTACACAAATTACAATATCGGAACGGATCCGTTCAGGCTGTTGCTGAAAAATCAGATTTGCGTCGCGCTCAATCACAGCTTGAGACGTCTTCCTGTTACTGCAGGTAAGTAAGCAGATGACTGCTCAACTCTTCTCCACACAACCCAAAAACCCGCCTCTCTCTGATGCAGACAGACACAAAGCAAGTTGAGCTTTCTCCTTGTTTTTGGAAAATAACACCAGAGTCAGCAAATTTACATCTAATAGATGATATTGACCTTTGAAGAAAGTAAAAAGGAAGTGAGAATTTTAATCAAGAGAGAGGAGAGCGGACTGCAGAGGAAAACACAAGATATCAATAAAAGCAGACAAAGCATCTTAATCAGAGAGACAAAGCAGCGATCAATCATGGGGGAGTTGATGCAGCCGAGAGGCCCTGACCTGAGCTGCACTGCAGAAGGAGCAGCTCCGCTCCTCCTTCGCTTTTATCCCCTCCTCCTCTCATCCCTTCCTGCACTGGATCACCCTCTTTCCATTTTGATTACTGTCTGTGGCTCCATCTCTCTGCCCTGCCCTCCCTCTCCTTTCTTCCTATATTTCTGTCTGCTACCCACCATCTGTCATCCGTTGTCTTCCTCCACCTCCCCCCGACTCATTTTCACTCCCTCAATCCAATTCGAGGAGCTTTATTGGCATCATAAGATGAATTTTACCGTCTCTTTCTGGAACATTTGTCTTCCTGTTACTAACGCTCCACTTTTAATGCTTCTTGCAGAACTCGTGTGCTGCTTTCTGCACAGGCTGTACCGGTTCTGGTCGGCCTGCAGCCACTCTGCTGCTGGCCAACACATCGATACTGAGGTCAAGAACATGTATCTTTTATCAGCTGGCTCATAAAACAGGCAGTGTGGATCAAAATGTGAGTCTTCCCACCGCGGAGGGGACCAGAGGAGAAACAGGGCGGCTTGTAGAAAGTTGCCTTCCAGTTTGGAGTCGGACTTGGTGGGACGCTAATGGTCGCAGTGACACCATGTGGAGAAAACCAGGCAGCAGATCCAAGCGGCCGTGTGAGAGGAATATCTAAAAGACTGAAAAACAGCAGGAGTAAATTTCCTCCAAAACAAATAAGACAAAAAACAACTCAGGAAGTTTCAAGAAAAAAATTTGAGTTTGAAAAGTTGCAAGAAAAAAACTCAGAAATTTTGAGATTAAGCAAAATTTTCCTGAAAAAATAACTTTCAGAGTGTAAAGTAAATTTTTTTGGCCTCTTTTTTCTATCTGGCTCCAGTGCCCTGTTGCAGGTGAAAAATGAGCTTTAAATCTTTATTTACAAGACCTTTCAAAAGTATTCACACCCCTTGAATATCAACTTCACGACCAGAAACATTTTGATTAATTGGTTGATTGATTTATGTAGCTGAGGTGATCAAAGCACTCTCAGGTACAAATCACAAGAAAAAGACAAATCAGAAATAGAAATAATGAACAGTGTCATGGTATTAAAAAGCCCGTCTGTTAGTGTTTCCGGTTCAATTAGGAACCATCTGCTGCAGTTCTGTGATAATCTGGCGCCATCTGGTGGTAAAGTCTGAAATAAGTTCACAAACAGAAACAATATTTTACTGAGCATGCTCAGTAGACTCTGAATTGCTTTAATAAGAGTAAAAAATGAATTGAGGACAAGTACAGATATGACAGAAATAACAAAACACCATCAAATAAATCATCTTTTTATTTATAAAGTGATCCAAGTGCTGGAAGGAGTCATTTCTTTCCAGTGCATCTTGTTGTTTACCAAGAACATTTGAATGAATCAAAAGTAAATCACTCCTATTGTGCAAATGTTTTCCTTTTAAACTTCACAGAGAGGTCACCAAATGTTTCAAATTTTACAAACTTTATGTGAAAAACAAGAAAAGCAGGTCTGAAATATCTGTTACATCAAGGAAAGCTTGCATGTCATCAGTAACTCATCATCATTGTTTGCTAGCAGAACTTTGAAGGTGAGCAGTACAACATTTGGAAAAAAAGACATCATGTTCATGTAAATTCTTGAATTTTGAAAGAATGTTTATACTGTTTCCTTAACTGTTTTCATAATGCATTTAAACCCATATTTATTTATCCGATACGATTTCTGATCAACAGAAAAAGGAATATGTAAATGTATAGCAATATACATATTTTTAAATCACTGCATCTATTTCCCAACAACAAAATGACCCAAAATTAAATTCACCAGCTGCATATTTTGCAATAAAATACAATAAAGTGCTAAAAAATAACAAAAAAAATAATAATTTTCATATATCTGCTGATGTTCCTAAAGGTTAAGATCCAAGCTGCATCGTCTCGAAGCTTTGAAACCATCGTTCTTTATAAAGGCCCTTTAATATTTTATGTTATTTTATTCTAAAGCAGAATCTATCAATTGTTGATCCATCAGAACGTTGGTTAGAAGTGAAGAGTTGTTGGGCCCAGATTCATTTGATCAGCTACAAACATTCAGTAACCATGTCAATAGTTTTATAAACTTGACTACTGAGTTTAAAGTTTTATAAACTATTGTAAATGTAATAGGTGAAATGTCAGTCTGTTATAATTTGTCACATTTCTGCCGTGCAGAAGGGTCACAGCTGAGCTTCTCATCATCTGACCGAGAGGCTTTTTGTGCTTCTCTGCCTCTGTGAGTTATTTTCACATAAATGCCATCTTTGGGTCCCAGAGTGCTGGAGGATTTCAGGTCAAGAGGAACCTGAAAAACACAAATGTGGAAGCAAGAAAATTATTAACGGGCAATTTTTTCATCAGTTTACAATGTTTATTTAAGTTTCATTCAATCCCAAAGTAGTTTTAAATAGAGTAATCTGACACCATTCTTACCGTCAGGTCAGGCAAATGAATCTCGTTTAGAGCCACAAATGTCACAAACAGATAAATGCAGTCATTTAAAAAAAAGACAATAATTTTATTTATATTTTCAGCATTTAAAATAAACATAAAAAAATGAGGTTTTTTTTCTGTAGACAGGATATGGAGTATGTAATGGCTACGCCTGTCAAAAAGCAATAAATCAATTAATTGCATGATTTCCATTTGCATTATTTTTTTCTCTTTCTACCAAAATTGGCCTTCATTTGTCTCCAATAGCTCTTTTTTGCCATCCATCCATCCATCCATCCATCCATCCATCTCCTCTCTCTTATCCGGGGTCGGGTCACGGGGTCAGCAGCCTCAGGAGGCCCAGACTTCCCTCCCCAGCCACTTCTTCCAGCTCCTCCAGGAACCCCAAGGCGTTCCCAGGCCATAGAGAGACATAGTCCCTCCAACGTGTCCTGGGTCTCACCTCCTCCCGGTGGGACCTGAACTCCTCACCAGGGAGGCGTCCAGGAGGCATCCTGACCAAATGCCCGAGCCTCAACTGGCTCCTCTCGACGTGGAGGAGCAGCGGCTCTACTCTGAGTCCCTCCCGGATGACCGAGCTTCTCTCTGTAAGGGAGAGCCCAGCCACACTGCGGAGGAAACTCATTTCGGCCGCTTGTACCCGTGATCTGGTTCTTTCGGTCATGACCCAAAGCTCATGACCATAGATGAGGGTGGGAACGTAGATCGACCGGTAAATCGAGAGCTTTGCTTTTTGGCTCAGCTCTCTCTTCACCACGACGGACCGGTACAGCGCCCGCTTCACGGCAGACGCTGCCCCAATCTGCCTGTCGATCTCCCGCTCCCTTCTTCCCTCATTCGTGAACAAGATCCCCAGATACTTAAACTCCTCCACTAGAGGCAGGACGACCCCCCTGACCCGGCTCTTTTATTTATTATTTCTGTTTTATTTATTTTGCATATTTAAAATGTCTTCCAGTGTTAAATGTTCATTAGAATTTAAAGTTTATTGATTAGCATTCTGTTACTTAAAAATGGTCTCAAAACAACAATATTATTCTTTATTGCAATAACTTGTGGGACATTTATTGCCTATGGTGACAGACCGACTAATGACAAGAAAAACAGATCTAAAAGCCGGTTATTAGCACTTTCACTGTCATTTCCTGTGGAAATTCAATGCAAAAGCCATAGGAATATAATTTTAACACATTAGCAGGTTCTGTTTTCATTTTTAGCCAAAGGTTTTCCCACCCACCTTGGTCTCGGAGCAGGCCTCGATGTTGAACCTGTGGAACAAATGGGCCAAAGCCATCCGGATCTCCAGCTGGGCCAGCCTCATCCCCACACAGTTCCGCGGCCCGGCGCCGAACGGCAGGTAGACAAACGGGTGACGACTCTCCTTCGCTTCCGGTGTAAACCTGGAGACGGGGCAGACTATTTACACTAACTCTACTAATTACAGTACCTCTTTGAAAAGCAGAAGTGGAGCCTTCTGCACAACCAATAAGAATGCAGCAAGCAGTTTCTGGATGGAAAGTTCACAACAAAACACTTGTATCTTCCAGCAGCCATTGTACAGCACATACATAGGTAAAACCAGCTGACCAAACCAGCTGCAGCACTGCTTGTGTTGCTAGGTGACGGGTGAAACTCTGCTTGGGTTGCTAGGTAACGGGCCGTGCCTGCGGATTTGTAATGTTACATTCTGAAGACTTTTGAAACGGCTCTTTTTCCAGACACCAATAAACGTGTTTTTTTTTTTAAAGTTTTCGGGCAGCCGAGACCCAAATGGAATTTCAAAAATGTGAAACATTAATTTGAACTAATCCTGTTCAAACCTTAGACGGGTTTCTCTTGACAAGACTCAGAAGAGAGCCTCGAGAGTTGAGATAATGAATCAAATAAAAAAAGATCTGAGTTTCAGCAACAAGGCAGCTCAAAGTGCTTCACATCATAAAAAACAAAAATCAACAACTGACACATGACATTTTTCCAAGTGGCGTCATTTACACATCAAAATGTTGGTCAGTCTTGCTAGTGAATACCAGTAATCCTGAAGTACCTTTCGGGGATGAAGCGGTCCGGCTCGGTCCAGTGATCCGGGTCGTAGTGCAGGAATCCTGCTGGGATCTCCAGAGTCGCTCCTTTGGGGAGAATCTGGCCGTTCACCACACAGTCATGGTCGATTTCTCGAGCAAACCTTGACGAGAAAAATAAATCTTTTAGATTTTATGAATCTGAATCATTTTTGCCTTTTTTAAATAAACAACGTAAAGCCTGTAAACATCCTGGAACGTCAACGACGGTTCACCTGAAGCCAGGCGGGTAGAGCCGCAGAGCTTCACACACCACCATGTCCAGGTACTTCAGCTCCTGGACGTTCGAGTAATCCGGAGAATCCTAGAAAACAGATTCATTTAAACCACAGCAGAAGGAGGAAGATCTGATTGTTCAGTATCATCACACAAAAATGCAGGTTTTTGTGCTGATATCATCACATCGGTTTTACATGATCTCACTGCCATCTCGCTTTACAGCTTCCATTTGTTTGGACCTTTAATGTTATTGCCAGGCTGTGATGTTTTTAAAGTTGTAAAATTCAGAGAATGAAGTTGTAATTTTATAAGAAGTCCTACATAAACATTAAAGAATAAAAATGAGGAATGTTGAGCCTCTTGTGAAGTTATGCTTCACAGACTGAGACGGTTGTGGCAAATTTTGATAAGTCTAAACTGCAAAAACAAAATATTACCAAGTAATTTGGTTTAGTTTTTAGAGCAAATATCTTAGTAAGCTTGAAATAAAACAAAACTAATTTACAACTAGCTCTTCAGCAAAATGTAGAAGCTTATTTTAAGTAAATAATTCCTTAATATTGATGAAAAATTACCTGTGGAAATGTTTCACTTATAACATTGGAAAAATGTCTTGATAAAAGTGAAATAATCTGCCAACGAGAATTTATGAAATTATTTACTTAAAACAAACTCCCATCTCTTACTGAAGTTACTCTTACTGTTTGTAATGTGGCCTTGTCTCATATTTACAGAATCTGGACTGAAATATTTGTTTTTGCAGTGCAGAAGCTTTTTTCTCTTTAAAATCACTTTTTCCTTAATTTTAAGACATTTTCCTGGTAAAATTATGCATTTATTGTGCTAATATTACGGCTATTATCTTATAATTAAACAAAAATGATTGCAGTCGGGTCTTAATACTCAGTTGTTCAAGTCACTGAAATAAGAGCCACTTCTTAAAAATATTTCCAGTCATTTGTGATTTCTTTTCTAGAAAAGAAATCAAGAAATCTCTGTATTTTATTATGCAGGCATGTCGCCCAGGCCAAACCGGACCAGCACAGGCTCACATACATGTCTGGTGAAGAATTGGTCGATCTCGTCCTGAACTCTGCGCTGGCAGTCGGGGTTGATGGCCAGCAGGTAGCAGGTGAAGCCCAGCGTGTTGCTGCTGGTCTCGTATCCCGCCAGGAGGAAGACGAAGGCCTGGCCGACCACCTCGTCCTCCGTCATCATCTTCCTCAGCGGACGCCTGGCGGGCGACTCCTGCTGGTGAGTCGACCCGTGTTCCTGATCCGAGCAGGACGCCAGCTCCTCCGAGGGGTTGGCTGTGTCGAAGTGCTCCAAAGAGACGCTCTCTTTGCCGGTCCGAGCGTCCAGCATCAGCTGGAGGAAATCCCGACGCCGCTGCAGGAAAAAGGACTCATAATCAGGATATCAGGAATTAATAGTAAAAAAATCTCCTTCTTGTTCCCAACAAAAACCTGAACTAATTTATTTCATCTTCCACAAAAAGAAAATCCTAAGTGCGGCTGATGAAACTCCATGAATATGTCCCAGTCCCACGGCATGAAGCCCCACCTGACTGGGAGGCTGCTCTTCTCTCTGCTGAATGATCTTCTGAATGATGCTGGTGAAGAAGCCGTTCATCTGGTCTCGCCTTTTGTTTGGGATGAATCTCGCAATGGGAGCCATGATGTTGGGAAAAGCAACTGTGGGAAAAAGGAGAAGATATCTCTCATAAAAATGAGGCTATTATGAATAAATTAAAATGTGATAAAGTTATAAAACGTACTGAAAAACAACATGAGAGGCCTGAAGAAAGAGAAGGAGAAGAACAGCTGAGCGTGGCGGACAAACGGATCATCTGGGTTGTTCTGAGAGTCGACCTGAGTGCCGAACGCCACGCTGGCGATGACATCCATGGTAAAACAGCCAAAACACCTGGCAGCAGGAAAAAACAACAAATTCATTTTAAAAAAGATCAAATTATTATTAATGCTCAGTTTCATTTGCTCTGTTTACTTGTGGATGTCAAAGGCTTTCCCTGAGTCAGCATGGACCTTCAGGTTCTTCATCAGAGCATCAGCAGCCGTGTTGATGAGCGGAACCATCTGCAGCAGAAAAAATAAATACATTTACCCAGAACCGGATCAGACCAGAACCTGGACCGGAACCAGAAACCACGTCCTGGACAGACGCTTTTCTGGACCAAACTGTCAGTAAATACTTTAAAAAACTCACAAGAAAGAAACGATGTGGTTCACCATCAACCGGAGAAAATTCTGATTTTCTCACATCTAACAGAAAATCTTAAAAATGTTAATAAAAGCAATTAAAACATAAGAATGTAAATAAAATTTTAATTTACAAAAATTAAGTTAAGGCGCAAATAAATCATAATTTCCATCCAAGCTTATCACAGTTTAGATGAAACTTTTATTGTTGCACTTTTCAGATTAACAAACTAATTTTATTATAAGACAAAGATTGTTTTATTTATTTAGGGATAATAACTCACCCGGTTAAGGAATCACTTAAATTGAACCTGTCTAACGACATGAAGTTGGCCACAGTTCATGGAAACAAAAAAGAAATGTATTTACTTAGATTAAATTTGTCTGAGATTAAAATTAGTTTTTTGATCTGAAACATGCCGGTGTGACAAAAAAGCAAAGTGAGAAGAAAAATCTGTCTTTGTAAAAAATATATACTGAATTTCATCGCATCTTGTCAAATTACAACCACAACTTTAATGTATTTTACTGGGATTTTATACAAAACAGTGGAATAGAATGTAATACATAAATATATATATATATATATTTTTACAAATTTTTAATTCTGGGATCTGAATACAAATACAAGCCACACTTTTCAGTTATGCAAATGTTCAAAAAAGGTAAATAAATAACATTCCACATGACAAATATCCATTGTTCATGTAGGTTTATTACTTGACATCCTATAATAAGTGCATTAAAGTTGGTGGCTGCAGTAAGGAAGCTTTTAGTCATTATTCTCTCACTTCTTTCATCTTGGCAGCACTGAAGGACGGGGTCAAAATACTGCGGACCCTTTTCCACCGTTCGTTCCTCAGCATGAGCAGGCAGTCCGTCGTGGGCTTGGTGGCAAATCGAAATTGCTGAGCAGAAAAATAAAATAACGAAAACAGAGGAGTTATAATAAGTTCATTGAATCATTTCACTTGTTTTGAAGTCACATCGCCTGCAGTGACTGAAGTTCTCACCATTCTGTTAGGGAAGCTGGTGAAATCCCTGACCATCACCGATCTGAGCATGTCGGGGTCGGCCACCACCACCACGGGTCGGCGGCCCAAATAATACCTGGAGCACAACAACAACACTGAGGCTCCAGATCAATGAAACCACATGAAAAACTTGAGGTTGGGTTTTTATTCCATGCTCTACCAGCATTCTTAGTTATTACAAGCTAATTTCTTAGTTATTACAAGCTAAGAAAGTTTGAGACTACTCTCAGAGATTTTCTAGAAAAAACATGGAAATTTGTTGGAAAAGTCAAAATTTGCTAAAAAAAAAAAAAAAAGTTAATTTTGAATGACCGTTTCTGATTTTAAAAAGGAAAAATCTTTAAATCTTTTGACTTTTGGACATTTTCTGAGTTGCAAAGTGCAAAAAGTTTAAGTTTGGAAACTAAAATTCTTTTCCAGAAAATGTCTGAGACTAATCTCTAAATTTTTCAAGCACATTTTTCTGAATGTTTTTTATGCAGAAATGTTCTCCTTTTTTTCTACAACAGCCCTAAAATGTAGCAGTAACGCACTAATGTGAGGGAATTACAATAAGTAAAGAGATAAAAAGATTACTTGCCCACACACTCTGCCATGTGTTTTTATAAGTTCAGTGAGAGGTCTGAAGAAACCCTGGAAGAATGTTTGAACATCAGAAATATTAAGTCATTAAATGTCAGCCAGAAGAAACTTTTTTAATAAAATCTAATTGTTTAGATGGAAATACAGATTTTATTTCTGGATAGGCGACTCATTCTACAATGTGTTTGCAATAAACTCAAAGCAGAAATACATTTTTCCTTCATTTATCATATGTTTTGTTCTTATCCCAGCATCCCTCAATATTATCACCCATCATTCTTAATATTGTGCAACCTTAAAGATATTCTTATTTTTTAAAGCAGGTTATGTTACCTCACGGAAATAGAATATGTTGCCAAAGAAAGGCACCGGCTTGGGATGCTTGATTCCACACTGAGCGAGGACTGAGAACGGATAGACTGAGTACCTGCACAAGACGAGAGGAAGACGTTTTAACCAAATCAGAAATGGAAGTACATTAAAAACTTCCAGTATAACATCCTATTTCTATTTAGTTACAATTATTTATACTTACATTCACGTGAAAGAGAAAATAAATAAACACTACATGCCATTATTAATTAAACTAATATCAAATTAAAATTAAGTTCACACAAAACATCCAAGACAGAAAGAAAAGGTCTGAGAATTTAAGAAAGGGTGTACTTTCTTTTTACTGTGACGTTATACTGGAGCTTCCTTACCAGTAAAGGAGACACAGAAAAGTGAGGAAGAGTCCGACTGTCACCGTCGTTCTGCTGGCCTCCATGTTGAAGACATTCAGGAGGTAACCAGCAGCCTCCATGGTGGAAAAACTCTGCTCTCTACCTGCAACCTGAAACAAAAAGAAATAAGTTTATTACATTTAATCTAAAGCTAATCTGATGAGAACAATTTACAAAGTATTTTCATGGATAAATTTCAGATTAAATTCAAACATCCAAACAATTAAATCTCAACAAATTGAGTCTGCTGTAAAGATAAATTTCACTAGAAGAAATGTTTTATGCATTTCTATTAATTACAATGATTATGTCTTACAGCTATCATAAAACCAAAGTTTAGTCTCTCATAATTACATCAAACCAATAAAATGTATAAGCAGAAATGTTCTGTTATAATCACGAGGAAGACTGTTGAAGTTCTCTACTAAAGCAGCTAACCTCTTAAATAGAGCTTTATCAAACCATAATGGAAGGTTTGGTGGAAGGAAAAAGGTGCAAAAGCAAAAGGGATAGCCACAGCCTTGATAACCTCTATTCAAAAAATAAAATCACATGCAGAATAAAACATATGCAGGTGTGTCCAGGACATGGGCTCAACTGTTGCATTCCTTCTGTTCAGCCACTCCTGCACCAAATATTTCAGTTTTCTTAGAAAATAAATTATCTGCACATCAGAATCATTAAACCCTTGAAATACATAATTCTTTGTGTTCATTTTTTTTATTATTATTTACAATAAGGCGACTGGTCGTGTTGTGAAACAGAAGAGCCTGATGATGTTAGAACTACAGTCATGCACTTTGACCTGAAACCTTTGAAACAGAAAAACTCGTTACACGTGACGGTAACGTACAATGTGTGACTGTGTCAGCAGCATTTTACAATGTTTTTGTGGTTAAAGTGGCCTTTATTCAGTAATAGTTCAACGGGAAGCAAAACAATACACGGATCGAGCAAGACCTGGAATCGAACCCTGGAAAGTTGCGTTGAGGATTGTAGCCTCTGAATTTGATGCACTTTCTCTAAAACTGAGCTGCCTAGTGCTCTTCACACCTGACAGTTGATGTAAGATGGAAATATAAAGACGTTGCACACCTTTAAATATGACAAAACTATAAATTTTAGCTTTTATATTTGAACATTATGGAATGGAAACACGTATTATGACAATAAACAGTGACACTAAAACAATTTATGAATTAAGCAGATTAATTTAAGCTAAGTCGTCTTTATAAATAACTGTAGCAGGTTCTCCTTACTTTGATATCTATGACATTTTCATGTGTTAAAAGTGAACGTATAAAATTCCCGACACTCACCGGTTCCTGTCCTCTGCTCTCAGTGTAAACATTACCAAACTCCAGCGCTCTTCTTTTTTTTAACCATAACCTCGTAACGCAACAGGAAGCGCTGATGTTCACCGCCACCTTCTGTACCGGAGTGGTATGACATGGAGCTCCAAGCTAAAAGCTATTAACAGACTCTTTCATTCGCAACTTTTTATTATTACATTAATTTAAAACATAAAATAAAAACTGAATAGAGTAAATACATTAACTACAAGCTATTATACGCATCTTTAATGTTGTTTCATAATTGTTTTGTTTAAGTTTGTTTGTTTTTGTTTAAGTTTTTATCCTCTAGCTTGCATCGATTTGCCCGTGACTCTTTAATCCTCAGCCGTGACTTTTCATAGCTTTGGCCAATATGTTTAAGAACTGACCAATGTTGTAAATTAAAAGTTAATTTTAAAATACCACCGTTAGCAGTTTCACATTGGTGTTTTCACCTAAAGATGAACTAATAGTGTCAGGAATATTTTTTTTTATGAAGCTATTCAGTAGGTTGCAAACTATGTGCTTTTTGACGTCATTTTCGACAAAAATCGAATGGAATCTAAAACTATAGCTCTTCAATTTAAAAATCTAAAGTTTCCATAGTAAGTAAAAAAGCTTTTGTTTCAAATAGTTGTGCTGTTTTTTTTTGTTTTGGATTATAAAACTACCTTTGTAAGGGACCACTGTTTTATGACATTATAATTCTGCATCTTGGTGGCATAATGATTATTTATCTTCAGAATAATAAACAGATTATTCAAATCTGTTCAAAGGGATTTTCTGTATTAATTAGCATCTTCTCTCCAACATGGGAGCAATAAAACACTGAAGAAAAAAACACGCGTGACCTCCACTATGCAAATAACAGGAGAATCTGTTATCTGCCAAATGCAGTACGTCAGTTTGTCTGCAGAGGGCGCTCCCACTCCATTTTGTTTCGTGACTATCTCTACAAAACCAGAAATCAATGTTGTTATTTTAAAATCCATTTTAGATTAGAGATCTTTAAAAATATTCCAATCTACAACTATTTAATAAAAAAAAAATTAAAATATATCAAGAATTTTAACAAATGACATTGCTTTGATAGATTTCAAATTCCAAAGATTGTCTGCAGGTGGATTGATTTCTGTCTGCATGAAAAGATGAAGCAGCTCAATTTGAGCTTGAAAAACAAAAACAAAACAATTTTATATTTGCATATTTAGATCAAATAACAACGTGAATATTTATTGACTGCTCTCACATCCGTCACAGAATGGATAAAAATAAATAAATAATAATCAGAATGTATTAAACGGATGTGTGGCTGCTTACAGGCATGAGTAATATTCAGGGAGGCATCTTTTTGTTTGCATGTGGATCGGTGTTTCTGATTCTGCAAGCAAAGTATTCACAGCCATCCATCAGGTGACTTGCAAAAGGCCAAAACACATTTGGTTTGTGCGGCAAATCAGTGGCAGGATCGCAAAGAACAAACAAGAAGACTCAGGAATAACTTCCAGCAATAAATTTAAGATGAGATTATTTAAATTTGAAAGGATTTTTACTCCCAATGACAGATTTGATGCCCTTCTTTCATCCGCCATTATTGTTTTAAAAAGAACGGAAGATTTTCAGCAGATTTTATGTGCAAAGCTTCCTGTAAACTCTTACTGCTGGTTTTGCTTTTGAAAGCTCAACGTTGTACAGGATATCAACATCTCCAAATTTGGTCACTTATGGTGGAAATGTTTAGTGAAAGAGGCTTTTAAATTCCTCCATAATGTGCTGGTTTGCTGAGTCTCCAAACACCTGACCTACAGAATTTATAACCATGTAAATCTTCACTTTAATAACAGAAACACACGTTGTGACTACCCTGTACACATTGGGTAAACATTGATTGTAACATCGTCTCTTTTTGACATTCTCAGCTGCATTGTGACTGTCTGATTTTTATTTATAAGTTTCTTTATCTGGTTTTTATTTATAAGTTTCTTTATCTGATTTTTATTTATAAGTTTCTTTATTTGAGACATGGAGATAAAGGGAAAATATAAAAATGAACATAAAAGTAATTCTGTTCAGAGTAAAACAGAAAAATAGAACAAAAAAAGTATCTTACTCCAGTGGCATTGTTGTGATTCGAAGGATTAATTTACTGCTTAGTGCATGTATGTTTAGTTAAGTCCACTCATTAAGCTCTGCCTCTTGTGCACATATGTGATGCTGATATGCAGTTTGTCTTGCAGGAAGAGTGGCAGACCCTCAGGGCAAATGAGGACATTTAAATTCACATGACACAGCATCCTAATTATGCTCACGCAGTGACAGTTACTTATCCAAATCCTTTGAGGTGTTAAACAAAACTGAGTCAGAGTGGTTGTATGTGTGCTCATTAAACATGTTCTTAATCAGTCACAATCTTTCTGCTTAAAGCTGGCAGATCATGTGCAAACATGCAGGACTTGGTACTTTGTTTCTTATCATGATAAATTAATCCACAACGTTTGCAATAAACTTGGACTCCTGTGTGCCTTCAGTCAAAATAATTTGGTATTTCTGAGAAATTTCTTTCATTCCAACAAAGCAGGATTGCACAATGTTTCTGGACTGATAAACATGCAGCATCCCCAGCTCAGTATGCAGCCAGGCAGGAATAACAATGGGAGCTGGAGCGGCACTAAGCTATTAATGGAGAGACGAGCCGAAGTCAGAAATAAGGAGGTTGGGTTTGGTCTGCTGTGAGGGCCGCCAGAGGGCACTGGGAGTCTGAAATGAAACCATCCCCCCTCCTCCACCAGCCCACTGCCACTCACACCGCCTAAAGCCAAGCTCTCCAACTTTACTGTATGGCTGGATGCAGAGTGAGATATACTATATGGCTGTACGTTGGCTTAACTCTGTAGATGTTTGCATTTTTTGGATTCAGTGTCAAGCCGTCAGCAGTGTTTGCTGCTTTTTCTTGGAAATTTGAACTTTTGTAAAACCCTGAGACCATTTTGCATCATTCATAATCTTTCTAAACTCCATCAGGGATCAGTTTGCAGGGCAGCTTTTAACAGGGCGAAACAGCTGAGGGGAAGGTTGTGTCACAAACACAGAAAAGTTCAGCTTTTCCACACTTACAGTCATTGTTGTTGCTGAATGTAAAGAAAAAAATGGTTAAAGCTTGAATTTGCAAAGCAAGTAATAATGCATATTAGGTTTTTTCCACAACATGGAATTATATTTGAAAGTTGAGCTGGAATTTAGTTAGCTAATTTTTAAATCAAATTTTTATCTATATCAAAAATCACCTTTTTGCCAAAATGGTTTTGTTTTTCTTTTCTTAAGTTAAAAATCAGCCCCTGTCCTCTTTTGCTTTGTTCACAAAAAACCACCCAGCAGCTCATGTCTGCATGTTTGCAGTTATAATCACGCTACTGTTGCCAACTCAGCAACTTTCTTGCTGTCTTTAGCCACATTTCAGACAAAAAAATAATAATTCTGGACAAAATCAGAATCAGAGGTCAGATTTTTAAAAAGATTTGTAATCGGCAATCAGCCAGAAAATTGCATTCAGTGCACATTAATGTTTTTGCCAAATTGAGTAAATTAACCGTAAATGTATTTTGTCAAACAGAATCTTGGGGAAATGTACAAACTTATCCTCATGACTCTTTAAAATAAACATCAGTCAGCTGCAGCACAGAGTCAACATTTCTAGGATTTCCTAAAACCTGCACTTCAAGTGATCCTGCAGCGCTGCCATCAGTTTTAAACTCTTTCATTAGTAATTATCTTCAATCTTTCTCTTTAGTTCAACAACCCCTAATGCTTTCTGATGAAATCTGCTGTCCTTATTTCCATGTTGTCTCAAGTCTATTTGTAAAAGGATTCAGTTCCGCCTCGACAAAAACAACCAATTACTCCTCACATAATGCCGGCCGTAGTGGCCCTTCTTTTCACGGCCGATTTGTCTTTGTGTTTGGGCTCTGGGCTCCATTGTGCTGCCTCCCGTCCCTATCACTGACCGCCTGGCTTCCTGGCCCCGGCTGCTGTCACTGTAAGCCTCATCCGGGCTGATTTACATCATATTACTCCTGATTTGAATGAGGCCTGCTGAGAGATGAGGCAGTCAGACAATGGGCCGACACGGCGCAGAGGAAAGGGAGTCCTGAGGAACTCTGCATCACAGATATTTTTGCTTTCCTCTGTCAAACAAAAAGATGCACGCTTGGTTTCATTTGCAGGAAACAATAGAGAGATTTTATGGTCAACTGGAAAAAACACATTAAATGAATTTCAAACTGACTTTGTTTCAATTTTAGCAAAGAAAAAAAGATAACTTAAAGATAATATAATCAAATAGACCAAAATATCCAGGTGATTCTGTTGTAACATGTTGGTCTATTTAAAAATGTAAATTTTAACACATTAAAAGTACAGAAAAATGGATCTTGAATTATCAAATGCGCTTTGCTCTTATTTAACTAATTAGCATCAAAAGCTCTTTCAAACTTCCTGTTCTGATAAATTTCATGTTTAATTGAAAAAAACTCATTAAATGAAGATCCTGCCTGTTTCAATTTTTTGTCACAATTTTAGAAGAAAAAAAAGAGATAACTTAAAGATGAAATGATCATATAGACAAAAAAAAAACTCCAGCTTATTCATTTGCAATATGTGTTGGGTTTTTTCAAATGTGAATTTTAAGATATTCATTAAAACAAAACGGGAATAGATCCTGAATTATCATATTTGTTCTGTTCACGTTTGGCTTATAATCATCAAAACCTCTTTCAAACTTCCTGTTGTTCGGAGTGTTTGATCCAATGATCAAACACTTTGCAGAATTGGTGACCTTCCAGCCCCAATTAAGACAAAAATCAGGTCAGAGTCAACACTTTGCTTTTTCAGGGATAATTATTCCAGTGTCCAACTTGTTAATTGGTCTGAGAAACTGTGTGATGAATATGTGTGTGTGTGAGTGACCGTGTTATTATCCGACAGAGAGGCGAGAAGAGAGCTGCACTCTGGAAATTACTTGTTGAAGTTCACTATCCGGGTCGCCTCGAGCACCACGGCGATGCAAAGCAACGAAGATTATGATTTGAATGACAAAAACACAAAGCCACCTGTCTGCAGAACAGCACAAATGGAAGCACATTTGCCTATAGGACAAACACCACAGAAAGGGAAGGGAAAACAAAGAACAAACAATTTCATTTGCAAAGAAAAAAATAGCAAGGCTTCCAGTGAATCCTGTTTGTGTTTTTCCCTAAAGCAGCACAGTAACAATCAGACATTTTGATCTATTTAAATGAAAATACAAAGGAACTGTAGAAGTTTATTTACTGCATTTTCAGGGATTATTTCAAAGAAAAAGACAAAGAAACATCTGGAGGATGCAAACTCAAACTGTGCTTTGTGAAGGGATTTTACTTGGATTTTATGTGATAAACTAAATCAAAGTGTTGAATTATCTGACTAATTGTAATGTGGACATTCATTATTCTGGACAGACAGGAAAGCTGGTCTGAGTTGATGTGACCATGAATTGATCTAAACCTGCAAGATACTGAAAAAACACAGGAATGATAAAAAAACGTCCTAAAATACACAAAGAAGGAGTGTAACAGAGAAATGCTGGAAGTTTGTGCCAGATAAGAGGAGAATAAAAGCTGGATTTTTTTATTCTCCATGTTTGGTTCTGGATGCAGAACAGAACCAGAACCAGAAGACCTGAGAAGTCTGGAAGGTTGATCCAGCAGCAGATCTTTAATGTATTGTGGTGCTTGGCCGTTCAGTAATTTAAAAACTAACAGAGATATTTTAAAGTCTGTTCTCTGAGCTACAGGGAGCCAGTGGAAGTTGCAGCAACTCAAGATAAACAGATCTTGCTGGGACGTTATTCTATTAATCCTGGAAATGTTCTTCAGGTGATAGAAGGCCGACTTTTTAACTATCTTTATATGACTCTGAAGGTTCAGGTCAGAATCCAAGAATGTGACCAAGAACATATGTAAGCATCGCAACATTCCTGAGTTTTTTCTAGCAAACTCTTGATTTTTGGAGCTCAGAAATTTCTTTGTTTCTTCTACAGCCTTTCTGAGAATAATTTAGTTGGCGCAGTTTGATGGTCAATGGAAAGTTATCCTCATTGAAAGAAAAAAGATTTAACTATGCATTGATTAGAAACACAACATTGTACAATGGCCAAAAAGGAGGGGTACATTTTTGCCAAAAATCTCAAAAATTTTTAAATTAATCTTTGAAATTTTGTAGAAAAAATAAGGACATTTCTGAGCTACAACAGTAAAAAAGAAAATGCTGGGGAAAAATGTGCTAATTTTCTACTTTTGGTCATTTTCAAAGTCCAAAAAGTAGAATTTAGTTTCTAAAGTCTCAGTTTTTGGCTTTAGAAACTCAGAATAATCTCAAAACGTCTGAATTTTTTGGCTGAAATGTACTCGTCCATTTTGTTTCTATCAACAATGCCGCTAGCACAACATCGTAGAAACACAACGATGGAGATGAGGGGTCATGCACCTGTTTTGCCTCACCTGATATTTGCACTTGATGACAGGAAGGACATCAGTGTTTATTCTGCATTCTGTATTCAGTAAGTGTGTGCATGTGTTTGCCTGCGTGTGGGTTTTATCTTCCCTCGGGTTCGCGAGAGAAAAGAGGGCTTATCTAACCATGTGAGCCTCGTGACAGCTGTTGACATTCAGAACATCATTCAGAAATCCACAGCTGAGCTTCTCTACATCCAAGACAGACACAGTGAAAGAACAACGATCGCTTTTATTTTTAAATTCCCTCTGAACGGATTAATTTAAATGTGTGAAGGCGGAGTGGTTTAGTGTTTATTCAGGGCTGATAGTTGCTTTGCCCTGCTGAGATAAGATCTGTCTAGGTTGATGCAGCATGTGTGAATAATGCATTAGAGTTAATGACCCCTCCCTGACCAGGAGATGGACAGAAATATCCCTGACGTCAGCCTGGATCCTCACGGTAGCCAGTGGCTCAGAGAGGGAATATTAACTCTGCAGAGCGTCTCGGGGATCCGCCACACCTCTCCGTCCGCCTGTCTGTCTCTCTGTCAGGGGGAGGCATCTGTGTCACACTCTCCCTTTCTCTTGTCTCTTCGTGGTGACGTGACGGGCATCTGTGAGCGAAGAGGAAGGAACACGCAGACAGATCCAAAGATCATGAACAAAAATGTATTTTAACAGAAAATGTTCATGTTAATATGGGGGATTTTCACAGCCCTGTAATCTGGCTGAGAGATGCAGCACATATATCAGTGCAAATCTATATTCTAAATACGCAATTTGACCAAAATATCATCATATTTTATTCATTTTTTTAAAGCTTTCAAACAGTTCCTGCAGATAATGGCAGAAACTTCCCCTGATTTTGCATCTGGATTCCTGAGATTGGAGTTTCTCTCCTCCATCCATCCAAACAAAAGACGAGGCATGTGCGGTAAACAGTGAGTCAGCCAACAAAACAGGCTTTTTGGAAGTAGACAGCTCCACAAACACAACAAGACGCCCGATTGTTTCCAGCATCCACTTTTGCTCTGACGGAAAGTGGAAACTCTAAATATTTAATCTGCAGCTACGGTGAGTGAAGGAAAACAGCGGCAGAAGAAAGACTTCCTAGATGGTAACTCAGGTAGATTTATTAACAATTTAAAAGGTGGCCAAAATTGTCCCTGCTCCAGTTTTGATGAGATAAAACATATAAGAAAGCACACAATGTGATGTTTTCATTTATTAAATGAGTTAATTTAATCTGTTTGTTGATTTGAATAAATGAGGGAAGTTCTTATTTTATTGAGTTTGGTTAAAGTATAAAAAGTAACTTCTCTTTAAAGTATAACCCTTGCCCTCTGATAAATTTTAGAAACATTTCAAAGTGGGCGGAGCCAAGATACACTGAGGGGCGTGGTCACATATGGGATGAGTGGAGGAGTTTAATGAACCAGTATGCAACTTTAAAAAAATGTTTTTTACATTTGTTAAAACTGTCATATCTGTATAAGACAAGACAATCTGTGAAAAAACAACTCAACTAGAATCCACCAATCAGAAGAGGCAGCCATGAATGCTAGGCTAGTTAGTTAGCATGTCCAATGTTGGTGGATAGAGTTTTCCTGAAAAGCACATTGAACAGAGTATATGGAGATGATTGACAGCACTAAGCCCCGCCTCCTTCTTCTGATTGGCTGTTTTTAGAGATCAATCTATTCACAGATTCTACGTCTCATAAAAATCTCTTATAATAAAAGTTACATATCCCAGCTTCAGCTGTACTATTTCAGCTTCATTTGCGCTCACAGCTAAAATGTGACACTTTTATCTTAGGTTTATGACCTCATGTTGTATCTCATACAAAGCCACAATTGATATATAAAATATATCTAAAAATATCTACTATGGTTTAATCACAATTCTTATGAAACGTAGAGACTAAAGAGTAAAATACGTTTTATACGCTAAAAAAGTTTATCCTTCTTAACCACGAGGTTCTTACCTTCACAAACTTTATTAAATGATACCATCCTCGTAACTATTTGGTCACATGATCAGTGTTTTTTTTGTTTTTTACCGTTTCCTAGCAACAAGAGGTGGATTTAGTAACGCCAGCTTCCAGTACTGCTGTAACCAATAGGAAAATCCAACTGCTTAAGCACAGTTTGACCTAAAGAGGGCATCACTGAGATGTTTTCAGGCATATAATAAAAAAAATCTCCCTCTTTTTTAGATGTGGAAGAAAACATGGCAGAGAGGGAAGCTGACCTTAACACACAAAGACACCGGATCTCATTCAGGCGACCTCAACTGTGGTTTTTATCCAAATTAGCAGCTCTACCTCCATAATCTTCCATGTAAATTACATGAAAAATCAATCAGATTCATGTGATTTAACATGATAAACTACTTGTATTCAAAACAAACACCTGCAGGTTTAAAATAAGCATAAAAATGATTTAAGAGAGCTGAATTCTCCAAAGAGGAAAAGCATAAATAAACATATTTACTCTCCCCCACACTGTGGGGAGAACAGATGAATGTAAAATAGAAAAGCATAACTGAGCTGATCTGGATCTGTATTTCTATCAGGAATGGATCCGTTAAAGCAGAATTGAAAAGGAGAGACAGACACAGAGACAGGTTCACAGAGAAATGTGTCTTTGTGCAGAGTCCCTCGGTCATGCGTCGGGAAAATGAAGCATTAGAGTCGGCATGCCAGAGAAGAGATGAAAGGACGTCTGACTGCAGTCACCGAGATCTCCTCCTCCTCCGTTTGATCCCATCTTCATGTCGGCTGTCTGGCAGCGGCGCAGGGAGCCGAGGCCTCCGTCTGACCACTGGGACCGCAGAGGACAGGCTGGTGCACATTTACACCGAGGTTATTACAGCTAACTAAAACTAACGAAATAAAGTAAAAGAAACTGAGAAAACAATTTCAATATCTGAAGAGTACGGTTCGAATGGTATAGCCTGTATGTACGCGAAGCGGCCGTAGACAAAAGCAGGAAGTGAACTATAGTGCAGGGCATTCTGGGTAAATACAACCAAAACAAACGTGGGTGTAGTGCTAGTTTAACCGAAAACAAAAATGAAATCCTGCAGCCTCTAAAATTTGACGTCGCTCCATTTGTGTTTACATTTAGTTCAGTCTCCTTCTGAGGTTTTCGTGTCTTTTTCTTCACTGTGTCTTGGTGCAGCGCCCCCACAGGCGAGGAGGAGAACAGGTTTTTCCAAGGGTTTGGTTGGTTTGACTCAGAGTAATGAGAATGAGAACCTCAGCAAGTGAAAATGTCACAAATGTTTCAACTTTACTCCCAAACCGAACCGAGTCTAAATCTCAAATCACAAACATATAAGAAGAAATTCAGAGGAGAGTCCAGCATCTGTCACTATGGAAAACATTATGAAGCCATTTAAGGCTTCGGGTCTCAGAGAAACATTATTCACTCATGGAACAGTGGAAAACCTTCAGAAGAGGCCAGCCAACCAAAATTACTCCAAGAACGATCCATGTCTGCTGCTGGGTTTTCATGTGGGGTAAAACAGCTGAGGCCCGTTTTACCACACGGTTTGAGGCAGTTTTACTGCTTCAGATAATTGCTGAAATCATCAATTCTTTCTGGGAATGATGATACCTCAGACTCCAACATCTCTCTGTCTGACGTTCTACTGTATAAAATAATTAAACTGTGGTAGCCATCTTTTGTCTTATTTTGTGGACATGTGATTTGTTGCACACGTGTGAATTCTGAATATTCTGGTTTCATTTGAATCTTTTTGGACAGAATCAAAAAGACAACCAACAAGTCTTGGACTGAAAATTTCTGAATATGTGACTTCACCTGGTTTTTTGGTTCACTATTTAATTTGTTAGAAATGAACTGGGTCCAGATTGAAAATTCTCATGAAATGAACCCAAGTTTCATGTTTAAATGAAACACACACATGCAGTTTCACACATGGACAGACATTAAGTCTGGTGGTCCTCACCTGTGAGAGCAGAGAGAGTGTTATTAGGGTGCAGCTGCAGCAGTAATGGACTTTATTTATGACAGGTGTTGGATCCTCGCCGGCTTTCTGCACTCCGAGGTTCATGAGAAGAAGGAGCGCAGACTAATGACACCTGGACATGTCCCACCAAGCTGCCACAGCCAATTACTGAGGCAAAAGTGAGGTGAGTTTTGTGCCTCAGATAAATCTGGAAGATTTATTACTGAAATACTTTGATTGAAATCATTTTTAGAGTAAAATTAAGTAATGCATGACAAACTTAATAGGCTCAATTTTGTATTTAGCTTAGATGAATATGCATGAAAATTCATATTTTATTGCTGGAATATGACAAATAAGTAAGATTTATGTTGACTTTCATGTCCAGACTGCATGAAAATCCTTTCCATCCTTTTAGTAATAATTAGTGGTAGGACCATAAATTTGTAATCGCATCACAGAAAATTATGTCAACAAAATAAGAGATGTTTTCAATTCAAAAGCCATTTTGCTGCTAATATATTGAATAAGTAGACATTCAAAAAATATTTTATTTTTAATTTGTTTGCTTTATCTGTAATAGTTCTTAATCTGTAATACTATTATACCCATTAAGCTTCTTTAGAAATGTGGACGGTGGACACTGACATTAGCATTAGTGTCTGTGCTGCTGCTACTTGTTTAGCATTGAGATGCTACTTTATGCTTGAATAGCTTCACTGATGAGCTAATTCCTTTTAGCACAACTTGAATACAATAATAGTCGTTTGAAGCATCTCATCAGATCATTTTTAGAAGCACATTAGCTCCCAATGAGCCGAGAAAAGCCACTTTGTCCTCCATTGCTGTTGATAGTGGATGTAGCTTATGCACCAGATTTACAGGCTTACTAGAAACGTGCTCCGGATGGAACCTTTGAATGCGAAGATTTTTTTTTACCTTGTTTGTGAACATAATCCTGGCCGATCATTTAAGGAAAATAGGGGGGGAAAAAAGGCCACTCGTGTATCTACAGTGTGGTAAGTGTGACTAAGCTCAGCTGCATCTGGAGCAAAATACACTTTAATATTAGAGTGGAATATACTGATTTTTGTGCAGTGGTGCACATGAGGATTAAGAAAAATAAATCAGATTTTTTTTCTCAGAATTCTGACTTTAATCTTTTGAAATCAAGTCAGAATTTTGAGTAAAAAGTCAGAATTCTTTTATTTTCAGTGGCCCTAATCCTCTTCCATAAAATCCACACATTTTACGGATTTAAAAGTTATTTGATATCAACAACAAGTTTTAAATCAAAACTTTTAATATTTTAAAGTCAATCAAATGTTGACTGAGAGAAGCTGAACCCAAATCCAAGAACTTAGGAAAGTAAAGATATTTAGGGAAAAATGGCAACATTTACCAAAAACCCAGACATGATGACTGAATAAACCTGGAAGGAGTACAGTAGTCGTTTGTTCATCACATAAAAACCTGATAAAGTTACAGGTTTGCTTTAGTAAAAATGACAAAATGCTGCTGTTTCTTCTCTTGTTGGTGATTTTTCCAACTACAAACATGTTGTCTTTGATTTTCTTCTCTTTTGGCTTCTGGTTTCCAGCCTAATAACTAAAAACTCTTTTTCCCTGTTACACTTTTTGCAATGAGGCAGGTTAATGGGTTTGGACCAGAAAACCTTTGGATCTTTGAACACTTTCAAATGAAACTTTGTAAAACTGCCACCCAGCTGATGTTTATTGGCTCAGTGAATCAGAATAAGTGTAATTTTAGCTGCATCTCATCACATAAAAAAGGTTAATTTGGTTTGATTTGATGTCATGTTTTGCAGTTTATGTTGGGAATGTGGGAACGTTTAGGGATCAGTTCTCCAGCCCACCTAAGCAGCACAGAGAGCTAAAGCAGCTAAATCGATTAAAATCCCATTAAAGTCAGAACCATCACCGAGGTCATTACCACGGAGGAGAGACGCCCGGCGATGACGACGGATCAAAGAGGATCTAATTAATTCATTAACACACTCCGCTTATACTGCAATCGAATGGAAATGGGAAGTTCTGCTTTAAGTGAAACATCTCAGCAGAAACATCAGAAGCTGAGGTGGAAATATGAAGCATGAAGCTCATCAAAGACAAGATACCATTCAGATTTTATTAGCGATGCTGAAACACAGTGCAACACTGCAAAAACACTAAATGTTACACTTGAAACAAGACAAAAACCACTCACAAGTAACTTTTTACCAAGAAATAGCAGCTTATTATAAATAAAAAAATAATCCTTTAATATTGATGAAAAACTAGTTTTATTGGGAGATTATTTTATTTATAACATGGAAAAATGTCTTGTTATAAGTGAAATAATCTCCCAATGAAACTTGTACTTTTCCATCAATATTAAAGAACTATTGACTAAAACAAGCTCTTTTGCGTTTTGCTGAAAAGTTATTTATAACACCAAAAAAATAAGACAGGTGATCCAATTTTAAAAAATGTAGTCAATTTCCTACAACTCATCAAATTAAGTTTATCCAAGTAAATATATTTAGTTGTGTTAAACAAATGTGAACAAGTTCTGTGTGACAAATGTAATTTGGTTATATATAACATATTATCTGAATGTTTTAAAGTTGGAGCTCCGTTCTCTTTTTTTCTAGTGAAGTTATTTCAGCTGTACTAGAAACAAAACCAAAATTACTCGGTCAGATTTTGTGTTTTTGCAGTGAAGTAAAGGAAATGTTCGCAGCATTGGGTGTTAGTCGGCTGTAGAAAAAATCTAAAAAGGGGGGAAAAGCCAGAAAACCGCAAGAGGAAAGGGGAAAAAAGTCTAAAAAAGGAAAATTTCCCAGCTTCATCTCCCACCAGTGGAGCTGTGATTAGAGAACAACAGACAGCGATGAGTATCGATCCGCTCTCAGATGGCTTCAGGGACTAGAGGCATGACAGAAACATGCCATGTTGCTTCCTCAACTCGGAGAGGAAGGGATGAAGGAATACTGGCTTTATAACAAAACAGAAAGAGTTTTAAATGTAGGAATGAACCTGAAAGATTTTTGCATATCTCATCCTTTTCTCCTCCCCCTGCTGTCTTCCTCGTCTCTCCTTCAGCGAGGATCAATACATGCTGGAAATACACGCAGCATGGAGTGAAATATTTACACTCCGGGGTCAGGAACGGATGCATGGCTTTGAGTTTAAAGATTCCCTCTGACCTCATCGCCGACTGCAGAGCCTGGCCTCGTAATCTGGCTGGATTTGGGTGAAAGTGGAGATGTAAATGGTTGGAGAGCAGCTGGTCAGAGGATGTTTGGCAGGTCACGGGATGAGGCGGACAGAAACAGAGGTTAGATGAAGAAGAACAGATGAGCTGATGAAACGTGACAGCAGCAGAGTCCTCCTCCTCTGCACAACAGTGAGCTCCAAATGGAAATCTATTAGGCACGCCGCCGGCAGCAGACCTTCATGGCTGGAAGACACTCTGGACTGTAAAACGCTGCGAGACTCACAGCCATTCAGCTGCTCACACAATAACTCACTGTAATACACAGCTTCAACTGTAAATAAACACATAAAAATAATATTTTTCTTATAGAGTCACAGGTAAACGGCAAGTATGACCTGAGAAAGATGGAAACTCAAAGGGAAAAATGAGAAGGGAATTAAAAAACAGAGTTTATGATCAATGTCTGACCTGTTTCTGTCAACTAATCAGTTTGGATGAGAGAGACTGATGCAGGATATTTATGGAATAAGACAACTTTATGGAGAGGAACAATTAAAAACATTAGATTTTATATCCCACAGAAAATAATTAGATTTTAATTAGATGTCTTAATTTAAAGATGTGAAGAATTTGTAATACTTTATAGTAACAATAAATAAATAAGGTATAAAGCATCTATTGAAAATTTTTAAAAAATTACAAAACCTCCTCCAAAATATCTACAATAATTTAACATATTTTCCTTTTACTTAAATAGTTTATTTTATGTATTTTTTATTGGATGAGTAAAATCAAATTAGGATTTATTTTTGTTTCTCCTATTTTTTTATTCATTTATTTATTTAAAGTTCATGATGCATCCTTTAAAAAATGTAATAATAAAAAACAATGGTAACACTTTATTTGAAGGGTCAAAATGTCTTTGTTATGACAACTTGACATTAACCAATAAATCATTACTGTTTAAACTTTACCTTTAATAACATAAAGTTACCTAATTTTTAAAGTGCAATCAGTAATACTTTTATAACAAATTTATATTAGTAATGATTTCTTGGTTAATGTCAAGTTGTCATAACAAAGACATTTTCAATAATGTCAACTTTGTATTAAAAGTGTCAGAATTTACCGAATGACACTTTATGACAACAGTCATAAATATTCATGAAGGCTTATTCATGTTCATGACATGCGTTATGACATGTTTATGACAGTCTTATTCACCCCCTTTTAAATAAAGTGTTACCAAAAAGTTGTCATTGATTGTGATTAATTATACTTTTCTTAGGTTTTATTTACTTATCGTCCGTCCGTGATACTTTTGTGTTTTTTCAGTCTTGGCATCTTAAAAGCTCAGGTTTCTGAAGATGACTCGATGTTTCTCATCGCTGCAGCGCTGCAGGGTCAGACTAGCACAATAATTCCTCACAAAGCCGGACGTTTGTGCGACTAAAACTGTAAAGCTTTGCAAATCAAGGCCAATGATTTACTTTGACTCTACATCACCCAACTATGCTTGGTGTTCGTTAATGAGCTCTGGTTCTCGGTGTTTACCTAATCACTTTCCTATCTGATGCGCCTGATTAACTCTCCAATCAGTCATGACTGAGGAAGAAGATAAGATAATGACAGAAGGCAGAATTCGGCTGCTGCTCTTCTTCGGAGCATGGTCAGGTTGGAAAGGAGCTTCTCATCCGGAGTAACAAGTCTGTCAGGAAATCTTTCATCTTGGAGGTCATAATAATCAGAAGACCATGAGGGTGACTCTGATTTATTACAATACAGCAGCAGGGGCGTGTCTAGAATCTACAGCTGACTGTAGATTCTACAAACTGTAGATGGGTAGCACTCTAAAATTACCGTTTCAGCTAAATGCATAGCAGACTTGGATTAAAATAAACTGTGCACTGCAAAAACACAAAATCTTACCAAGTAATTTTGGTTTAGCCTCTACTGCAAATTAGTGCACTTGAAATAAGACAAAATCAACTTACAAGCAACTTTTCAGGAAGAAATGGGGGCTTTCTTTAAATCAATATTTCCTTAATATTGATGAAAACGTTTCATTGGGAGATTATTTCACTTATAACATGAAAAAAAAAAATCTTGTTATAAATAAAATAACCTGCCGATGGAACGAGTATTATTGACTAATAGAAGTTCCTATCTTGCTGAAAAGTTACTTGTCAGTTAGTTTTGTCTTATTTCAAGTGTAGTAAGATAGAAACTAGTCCACAATTATTACTTGGTTTTGTGTTTTTGCAGTGTGGACCAAAACTTTAATAATAAAACTATTTATTTAACCAGAAAAATAAACACTGTTGAGCATGTGAAAACTATGCAGAAGATTTGTTCATCACACCATTAGCTTGTTTAGCTTAGCATAGCTTAACTCTATAGAACTAATTTTAGCACCATTATGCTAACTCTAATCAACTTATCAACTTAAAGTGAAAATTGTAGAACCATTATAGACTACAAATTATTAACAACTCCTTAATGACCGTATTTTCTGCACTATAAGGCGCACCGGATTGTGCCCAACTGCTTTCTGGGTAACACAGACCAACCTACACGCTGCCGCCGCAGTCTGTCTCTCTTCCCCCGGCTTTAAATCAGTGGTTCTTAACCTTTTTTGAGGTACCGAACCCCCCAGTTGCATATGCGCATTCACCGAACCCTTCTTATTCCAACCCCCCATCCCCCCCACACACACACACACAAAATAATTCGCGGTATTCTGATTTAGTAATGTAATATTAGCTGTGTTACCACCCCCACACCACTAGAGGCAGTACCAACCCCGAAAAGATGCGACTAAGGAGCAGATTTAGACTATAGAATTTGGTAAAAACTTTGAGCTTTGCTGAAGTAATTAAAGACAAAAATTCAAATCCATGCTGAGAGTGGAGCTCCTTCAATCAGGGCTCCTCCACAGCACTGATTGGCTAAACAATGTAACGTGATCCTCTGATTGGCTAAGCAATGTAACGTGATCCTCTGCAGCAAGTGATGGCAAAGCGGGGCGTCATCACGACTTTACACAAGTGTGTGTTTACCTCCGCTGCAGAGGCTCCACCGAACCCCTGGGGTTCGATCGAACCCAGGTTAAGAACCACTGCGAGGAGAGCCTTCGGCGACTGGGTGGGGCGTGGCCGGACGATGGTGATCCTTCTCATGTTGGTGGAGAACGTGGTGGTAAATGACCTGCAGACGACCTGATTATCAGGTCGGTAGGTAGATAGGTCAGGCAAACTTTATTAACAAACCAGTTTTTTGACAACTATCCCAGCATGTACCGCACGCTTCTTCTTCTACGGGCAAAATAAAGTCGCGGCTGCTTACCGTAGTTCCTAGACCTGTTGTGGCTCCATATTGGTCCATATATAAGGCGCACCGGATTATAAGGCGCACTGTCGGCTTTTGAGGAAATTGAAGGTTTTTAGGTGCGCCTTATAGTGCAGAAAATACGGTAATCCCTTTCTCATTTATTGCTTTTTGTTCTTATTATTAAACATCATATACATCAACCTCCCAATAGAAATGCTATAATCTCATAAATTAATTTACATGTAAACATTAATTAATATGTAAATATTCCAATGTTAAAAAATAAACTTAAAAAAAAATCAACAAAAAATATTAAAAGGACCATTTCTGTCATTTACTGTCGCAAAAAGAAAACGTTCATCTGTATGATATGACTTGAACTAATTGATTGGCAGCTCAAGTGGGCGTGGCCAATCATATTTAAGGGGCGTGGCTCATACCTGTGGCCACACCCCTGTAGCAGATGATACGTCTCCTACTTTTTCTTCACAGTATTAAATATTAAAATCCATGTTTGTAATTCTCTGTTTGATTGGACATATGGTTGCATTTAAATTATTTAGCTAATTGCTTAATAAGACGAATATTTATCCCTAATGTGATGGAAGAAGTAGAAGATTGCCAGATTGCTGGCAGAAGCAGCCAGAAGCATTTGTGGGCGAGGAGAAAGTATTTGTGAAAGCCACAAGTGTGTTTGTTGAGCTGGTTCCTCAAGGTCCATTTAAGATGCAATGTTTAATCACAGCAGATCGTTGCGGCTGCAGTCGATCTCCCACGGTAAAACTTTTGATCTTCATTTATTGGTATTTGTGTGTTGGAACAGGCTCACAGTGAGTCCCGGCCTGCAGCAGTCGTAGGTGGTCTCATTACCCTTAAAAGATGAAACTGAACAGAAACGCACAACCTTCCAGCTCCTGAACCAAACAGGACATTTCTGAAATCTCGGGTCATTTTGAGATTAAGCTCAGAAATTTTCAAGAAAAAAATCCAGAACTTCCTGAATTTCAGAAGTCTAGTTCTTTCTAGTAAAGTTTCAACTTTTCATACTAAAAAACTTTTATTGTTTTTTTTCTAGAGAATTTCTGTCTCAAAATTTCTGAGTTTTTGGTGTAAATTTACTCTTCCAGCTTTTGTTTCTACAAAGACCCAAACGTCAGATGGAGTGGAGCTGGAGCGATTTCTGCGGTTGGACTGGACTCTAGGTGGCGCTGCTGCTGCTGCTGCTGCTGCTGCTGGACATTTCAGTGTCCTGTTTAACCTTTGTTGCACACACACGCTCATGTGCGCACGAATGCAGCCACCTCGGTCATGCCAAAACCAAGAGTGGCTATGGTTGCCATGGCAACATCCCCACCAGACCGGTAATTACAATTAACATCCCATCTAAATGACCACCTCTCCCTCCTCACCCCCTCAGTCTCCTGGGTAATTATAGACTTCAACTCTGCTCACCCAAGCGCTGTGGTCGGCTTCCTTATGTTTTACCGCCAAATAATCCTGTCTGAAAACAATAGAGGCAAAAAAAAAGAAAGAAGAATTGTTTTCCTCCGGGCTAAAAGGCTGTTTCATTACATTAATGCAGCCGTGTTATCATCAGCACCTGATGATAACCAGCGCTGCACATTTGTGCAATGAGCTGTTGAGGGAAACGTTTTCCTACGCTGCTGCAGGTTCACTGCATTATGTTTACATGATGCATTATTTAAACATGAGCTGATTGCGTCATGTAAATATTAGCTGATCGCTGCAGCATGTTACAACCTGCACAGATTGAAAGAGCTCAGTTACATCTCCTCACAGCTGAATGGAGGAGCAAAAGAAAAAGAAAATAAAAAGAGGTGAAGAAGGAAGGTTTTATGTGCTGCAGCAGCACGCAGAGAGAAATACGTTTGCCGTTATGGCCCAGGCAGAAAAGTGGCTTTGTCAAATACTCAGTCATGGTGTCACAACCTTTACAGCAGGAAATGGAGACAGAGGGAGTGAGAATGAGAGTGATACGGTGGGAGTGAGAGGAGGAGAGAGACGAGCTGGGAGAGAGGAGGATGAACACATCGACTTTCTTCTTAAAACATCGTTTAAATTACAAATTAATGCGGCTTAATTTACACCTATTAGAGCAAAACATCCATTATTTTTATTTCTTTTTTCTGTTAGTTTTCAGTTTGTTGGTGATCAGGTTGTAATTCTCAGTTTAACAAATAACTGGGGCCACTGGCAGCAAACAATAATAATTTAAAGGTGACCTATTATGCTTCATTGAACAGGCTAGGATAGGTCTATGGTTTATACAAAACATGTTCATTACATTTTTTTGCACAAAATGATTCTTGGATAATGAGATTTTAGTTTTTTCAGCTGAGCTCCTTTGAGAATGAGCCGTTTTAGGGCTCTGTCACTTTAAATCCAAATGAGCTGCTGCTGGCCACGCTCCCCAACTCAACCTTTACCCTCACAAGTAAAAGTGGCTGCAAACAAATGCACAAATTTACAACCAGACATTTTTGAAAATCATTAGCATACTTTTGGGTTTTTCATTATAATTTAGTTTTATTTTGTTCATTTCAACTTTTTGTTTGTCTAATTCAGTTAGTTTTAGTTTTCATTAGTTAATTGTGAAATATTGTTTTGCCATCCATCCATTTTCTTGCACCCTTGTCCCTCAGTGGGTCGGGAGGGTTACTGGTGCCTCTCCAGCTAACGTTCCAGGTGAGAGGCGGGGTCACCTGGACAGGTCGCCAGTCTGTCACAGGGCAACACAGAGACACACAGGACAAACAACCATGCGCACACACACACTCACACTTAGGGGCAATTTGGAGAAGCCAATTAACCTGACAGTCATGTTTTTGGACTGTAGGAGGAAACCGGAGTACCTGGAGAAAACCCACCATGCACAGGGAGAACATGGAGACTCCATGCAGAAAGACCGGGGCCGGGAATCGAACCCAGAACCTTCTTGCTGCAAGGCAACAGCTCTACCAACTGCGCCACTGTGCAGCCCTGTTTGGATAACTTTGGCTTAATTTGTATTAGTTATACCAGTAGTTTTAGTCTTTACATATTTGGTTAATATTAGGTGCAGAATTCAAAAGTTGTGATTACGTATTCATCGACTGGGTAATGAATACTCAACAGAAGTATGTATTCAGTTATTGTTGAACAGTAGGTGACTAAAGGTGTTTTTTTCCCAAATTTTGCTGTCGCCAATGTGCAGACGAGTGTTCGGTCCGCCAGGAGGAATCTGATGCACCTTAATTTGCCAACGGCTGACGTAAACTGCTGGGGAATCAATTTCATATCTGTTTCAAAAGCTAATAAATATAATCATAAAAGTTAAAACGAAGGACATTGTATGTATAACTTTAACATGTTTTAGTTAGTTTTATAAACACTAAACACACAATGTAGTTCCAGTTAGTTGCAGTTTTTCTCTATTAATTACCATTTTTATTTATTGTAGGAAACAAAAATGTTCTCTCAATTTTAGTTATTTTTCTTTTATTTTAGCTAACTATAATAAGTTTCAGCTTTAGCAGAGCCTCCTGCTCAACCAACAAGTGCAACAAGTGGATTCTGGACGGTAAGCCAACAACAAAACACTTTGTCTTTTCCAGCAGCTCTGCTGGGGTTGCTAGGCAACGGGGCAGTGCCCGCTGGTTTGTGACTTTACATTCTGGAGGTTTCATTTTCCAGACACCAAAACATATTAACTTATTACCACAAACCAGATGGTGGAGTTTTTTTAAGCGCTGGGACTGTTTTTTGAAGCTGTAGAAACGTGGATGTGAATTTTACATAATACTTCTTCTCTGGTCTAATTATGAATAAAAATAGGTTGTCAGATAAAAAAGCAACCCAGGAAGTTCTAGTATTTGCCAAAATATACATGAAAAGAATCAAAGATAGAACAGAATCAAATGTTAAATGAGGTTTAAAGAGACAAATTGAATTGCAGAGAAGGTGTGAAGGAAAGTGACAAAATGGCGATCAGAGAGAAAAGTGTAAATAACTGAAAAAAGCGTTTTTCACTCCCTGTCATCCTGACGACCAGATATACGGTCCTAATCTTATTCCTCCTAAATGTGTCCGTAACGCAGAACGCATTGAGGTGACATGGGAAAAAAACCGCAGTCCTGTCCGCACCTCCTCCTAAACATCACACCTTACACCTTACACTTCTCCATTTTAACTCCTCAAAACCTGTCCTGTTGCTTTCTTCCTGTCCAGCCTGGTGAGTGGGATCGCCTGTAAATCCCGAGTCCCTCTGTGGACGGGAATCTGACAGGAGAGAAAATCTCTGGAGGAGTAGAAAGTAAAAAGTCTGCTTGTTTGCACCACATTTTCGAAAAAAAAAAGTTGTCCAACTTGTCTGTCTCTTCAGTAAAGCTACACCATGTTAGCCTAGAAAAAATATTAGAATCAAATGAGGCAAGTCTGCAGAAACAGAATGTGGCTTACTGTTTGCAGCCAAAATCCTACATTTTTTTATAATTGACTTGGACTGCATTGGGTGTCTCCGTCTTAATTATTTCTGGGTTTATTTTTGTTAGTAAAGGTCTTCCATACTTGTTTATTGCCATTAGAGTGTTCCCATATTGGTTCATTCCTTTGTGTTCTGTTCTTTATGACCTGCTAATCTTTTCCTCCCATGTGATTAAAGCTATATGCACACAGCAGGAAAATGCAACCCAAATCCAGTTTCCTGCCCAAATGTGACTAATACTTGACTTTTTCATGGCAGTCCAAATGACCCAATTCTGATATTTTCATGGAAAACTATTTATATGACACTGGGAGCGTACGCCTGTATGCCGCTCATATGCGACATTTTCACTGCAGTCATGATATTTATACCCCCAAAATAAATCAGACTGGAGCCACATCCATATGTAGACCTAAATTGCATCAGATAGTTTTCGAAACGTCTGCAGTCTGAACGCTCATGTTGCATTTTATCCGACTTTTACATTGTTGATGTGAGACACGCGCCATAATTCTGCACCAGAAGAAGTCAGATGGCAAATCTGGATGTAGGCAAAGGCTGAAAAATATAATAACGAAGTGATGAAAGCAGTCTGAGTTGGTGAACGCATCACATCTTAACTTCACCACTATTGACCCGACTCCACATCCAAACAGAACCGGGTCAGAATCGGGTCAGAAGCTGCAGTCAGTGCTCCACTAAAGGCCGCTGCTGTTAGCTGGGTTTTCTATTTATCAGCTTCCTTCATTTGAATCTTTGACGATGATGTTGTCTCCCGTTGCTGAATAAACTTTAAAATAGATGGCGGCGGCCATCTTTAAACAAAGCGCTCCTGGATGACGGCTATGTTCACCCAGGAACGTAGCCGTTCCTGCGTGAATGTTTTACAAACCTAATTCTGTGGGTTTGTAAAACATTCACACAGAAGTTCGATTGCGGTCACATTTAGTTAGTAACATAGTACCACGCAAAAAAACAAAAACAAACAAACAATAAAACAACAATTTTTAAGATTTCAGAAAAAAAAACACAAATCGGAATTGAGCATCAAGTTCAACACATGATGCACATTTTTGAAAACTTGATCGGACTCAGTTGCACATCCCTTGGACTGAGAGTCCGATATGTTTATTGGACTGAGAGTTTGATATGTTACTAACTTTATTTCAGCATTTTTCTGTTAGTCTGGATACTATTATTATTATTGTTAATCTTATTTCTTGTTTTTAACACTTTAAGAACATTTTCTGTGCACCTTTACCTCTTTTCCTGCTGTTCCAGCTTTACTGATCCGCTGCTCGACAATAAAGACTTTCTACCTGCTGTGTGAATTTAGTCTAGTTAAGTTTATTTTGTGTTAATTATTCCCCTTTTTTCAGTTTGCCTGTTTCCTTTCTTCCCCAGCTGCTCCTGATAATCCTGATTAACTCACCCGTCTTTATACTTAATCTCACCGGTTGTCATTCTTCAAGGCTGGTTCATCTGCTCTTCACTGCTTGATTATGAAAATACATTTAGTTTCTGAACCTCGGAATTCATTTTTTTTTTAGTATTAAGCATCTTTATTTTTGCTCCACCTCTGACTTCCTATCATTTTAGTCCTCTGCAGCCACCACGCCCTTTTTATGACGAGACATTTGTTTAAGCAGCTGTGCGTAATGAGAAATAAACTTAAACGGCAAATAATCAGGCAGTTTTAATGTAATGAGAGTTTAAAAAACAAAACCACATAAAAGCAGCTGTAGCTGTAACTAAATCAGCGTTTTTAGCTCTCTTTCCTTCTGCGAATCATTTCAGGATTTTTGCAGACTCTTCCTGAGTCATCATGACTGCAGCAGAAGATAAAGGTCATGTTCACATAATCTACTGAATATAACGAGGCGCCTTTCAGAAATTCAAATGGACATGCCGCCTCATCACTTTAGAAATGTGATTAATTATGTTTATTGGATTGATTGATTCTGGTGGCCGTCAGCAAGGTGTTTTTAGTAAAGGACCAAGATGCAAACATAGAAACATTTAGTAAATAAGAATAAAAATCAGATGGAAACGTCCAATTTTCTCTTTCTATAGATTATACTTGACCTTTTCTTTCTTTCTCTTTCTAGTAGGCAAATGAGACAAAAAGCTGAGTTTTTCACAGCAGAAAATCTGATTTGTCCCACTTCCATATGTGGAATTAAATCATATATTTGATAGCAGAGGTGGGACAAAGTCATTGTTTTAAAGTCTTTAGTCTGAAGTCTTTATTCTAATGTCTCGCGTAAAAAAAAATGTATTACATATATTAAATATGTTTAATTTATAGCCTATTTAAAGCTTTGGCAGCAGCTCTTTCCTGCATAAAAAGCATTTTTTTCTAAAGGTGTCCAGTATAAGAAACCTGCAGAACCATGAAGGCCAGACTGAACGACAATCATTGGTTTACTTTTTCATTCATCTGTCCTCTAAAGTAAATATGCTGCCAGGTTATTATGTTCACAAACTAAAGACCTTGTTTATCTAATAAACATCTACATCACCTTTTAACCTTTTAAATAAATGGATGCACATATTTCCACCTGAATGTGATCTTCAAAATAAAAGACCCTAGCAGCATCAGTTGAAAGCAGACATTTCAGGCGCTCTCCTTTCAGGTGAAATGTCAAAGCACGTTTGCGTCATGTTCTTGAGTGTTTGTGCTCCGGCTTGTATGTGCTGGAAACAAAGCGCAGGAGCCAAACACTGTTTCCAGACTCCATTGATTTTTCCTCCTGCCTGCTTCAGCCTCCTTTGACATTTCGCAGACGTTCTGCAGCTCAGAAACAGCAATAAAGGGGGATGAAAGCCAGGGTAGCTCTGCGACCCCTTAACCCTGTTTGATGCACGTTTCAAACTATTATTAGCAAAGCCTGCTGCACTATGGGATATTTTTGAAAGAAACAACTATCATTTTCTTGTGGTTTACAGAAGTTGCAGAGTCTTTATGTACTCTTTGCTGTTTTGCTCCATCTGTTCATTTCTTTATTCTGTTCTTTCCGTTTTAAACCGTCCTGTTCTTCCACCCTGAACTTCCCCGCTTGGCTTCTTGCTGCTCCATCCTGCATTAGGTTCATCTGGGGAATCTGGGGATGAGGACGCCAAAGCCCCAAAGACTGTTCTGAAAGTGCAGAGCGTGAACTGGTACAGAAAACACACATCATCCCCTTACGACTCAGGGTCACACACACACACACACACACACACACACACACACACACACACACACACACACACACACACACACACACACACACACACACACACACACACACACACACACACACACACACACGCGCTACAGCCCGCCCTGTTGTGGTGGGAACAACTGGGGACTTATTTGCATAAAATCTCTGCTGATTTTTAATAGAATGGCTCTCTTAGACCTGAGACGATAACTAATGCTGCTGGACAATAAATCATTGCAATAAACAATAATATTGTGTTGAGACAATTTTCAAGTAAGCTGTGCAAGTTTGCTCTCTCAAACTTTAATAAAATGTTGTTTTTGTTGATTTATTTTAAATATCCAAAACCAAAACAAAAAATAAAACAGGAATAAAAACCCACACACAACTGAAACCATAAATAAAATGGATTATGAAGTCTCTACAAAGTTTCCTATTAATAAATGTTAATCATCTTAATGAAAATTATTCAGCTCATTTTTATTTATCATGCAATTAGTTGATTAACTGACTCCATGCAGATTAAGGGTTTTTACAATGAGATATTTCTTTATTTGTCATTTAGAAGTTCCTTGTAGACAAATACTAAACATGTCATACTAACAGTAAAGCTATCAATCCTGACAACAAATAACAGTTTTGGGGAGTTTTAAACATCATTAATTACAATTTATTGTGACAACAATGATTCAGAGTTCTTATCATTATAAGTAATTTATGATAAACGATACAATAAAAGCCCACTCAAGTTAAATGAATGCAAGCAACTATTTTGGAATAAATAAAAAAAAGTCCTTCCATTTCATAATTATACACAAACTTTGTGTTGCTTTATCACATAAAACCCCAAGAGGAAACATTAAAGTTTATGGTTGTAGTATGGAAAATGTGTGAATTTTCAAGGGATGCGAATCCTTACAGGCACAACATCATCATACTTAGATACAAGATCCTCCGGGCAAATGATAGCAGCAGCGAATCCTCCCATAATGGTGTTAAACATGGTGGAAAACCTTCGTTCAGAGTTTATCCATGGAGATGGATGCCTTGCAGAAACCCTGACAGGCTAAACCCATCTGCAGCCGTCAGCAGACAGTTCGCATTCACACCTATAGCAGAGCAGTGAGGCTGTCAGTGGGGATTTAGACCACCAGGCTTATCCACAGACCCCCCGCAGATGCTGCCCGCTAGCCGGGCTCGGACCACACACATCCTCACACCCACACAAATTATGAATCAAAAGGTCGGCTTCTGTAAAAAACCCAGAGAAGTCTCAGCGTTTTATGTGTTGGAGTTACAGCTTCTTCTGTTATGTAGACAGAATGCATGGAAGCGCAGATATTTAGGATTCAGCAGCAGGTTCTGTCCACAGACGGCTTTAATCAGGAAATGCAAGAATTTCAAATTTAATGGTTTATTTTCAGCCATTGTTAAATTTTCCATGCGTAACTAAAAAATGAAAAAACACACAATGCTGAGTAAAAACACAAGACAAAACTAGAAAAGAAGTAGATAAAAAAATATGTTAAATCCCGAACACAAAGTGTAGACCAAAAAGGTTTATGTAGAAGCACAAGCTTATTATACCTGCACTTTTTAATACATAATCAAAATCAAAACAGTCCAATTATACTCTTCTAAAACCTAATTCCAAGGAATTCCAGTTACGTTGTAAAACGTTGTAAAAGAAAACATAAAACTTTGTATTTGTTTAGCAAATGGTTATTTATTTTATTTAAAGGGACAGTCTGTGTTTTCCAGCCACATAGTGCCATTTTATAGCATAATCAAGTAACTATGTCACCTTCAGTTGTTAAAATAATACTACATATGTCAAATAAGACTTAAAATAAATTTTACTTTGTAATCTAACATATTGAAACTGGGCCTCTGTCTCTTTAAAAAGTGTTTCTCTTTAAACTTTTCTGAAACTCTGCCTTCAGGAAGTCATCACAACGTGGTTCCTCTATTAAAACCCTTTAACAACGTTTTTTTTTTTTACCAGTGTTGCTCTGAGAAGTAGCTCCTATAATGAGCTCAGTAGCTCCACCAGCTGTTTTCAAATTGCTGCTGGCTAGTCTGAAGGAGTCTGTTTTTGATGAGGGAATGATGTGAAGCTAAAAAAAAATATTTTATACAATACTGCCCCTTTAGAGAATGGAAAACAAAGTTTTAACTCCTCATAATTATTCCATACCTGGCACCCTTTAGCTTAGGGATTCAGTTTTTAATATTCATCTTTAGGTTTTTTAAACAAACCCTTTTTTTTTTATATGTTTAAGAAACATTTCTGTATACACCTTGGATGGGGTTTATTATAGGCTTTAGTCTGTGTGCTGTTAAGTTCATGAAGCTTAACCATGCACATAACTAAATAAAACAGTTAAATTTGCTATTAAAATGCATTTTCTCTTGAAAGAGTGAAAACTTGTTTGTATTTGGCCCGACAGCTGATGATTTACACAGTTTAAGATACCAGAATTTGAAGTAAGAGGCTTTTCACCTCCCCTGCTGTGAAAAGAAAAGAAAAAATACAGTTAACTGGTAGATTTTTCTTTCTGAAAGCTGAAGTAATTTCTCTTGGCACATACTTTTGGATTTTGACGTGGTTCTTCCAGACCTGGCATGAAATCGAGTCACCCAATTTTAAGCTTTTTTCTCAACCTTAATTCTTGTTTTCTTTCTTTTGGCCTCAGCAACACATAGAAGTATGGAAATAAGCATGCCAGGTTTCTTTGATGTGTTCTTAAGAAAAATATCTGTCTTTTGAAAACAAACTCTTCTCGTGAAACCAAAGACTGATAAGCTGAGGCACTGATGAGTGTGGCTTTAATGTCGGCGCTCCCACAGTGAAGCTGTCAAAGCACGGCGCTACATATGGCACACAGAGCTTCCCGTATTTACAGCTGGGATCCTATTGAGATTTTATGACAGAATTACACAAATGTTGAGCATAATTGCTATCTTATTTTCTGTGTTTTTTTCACAAATGGAAAACAGAAAATTGTGGTAGGAATTTGTATTAATCCCCCTTGAGACAATTTGTAGAAACAGAATCAACTTTATTGATCTGAACTCTACCTGATAGTCCAGTGGACTCGGTTTGATAGGGGACCAAATTGTAACATTTGTTACATTTTCAGCTGCTGCCGTTCGCTTTCATACTTCACTGTATTCATGGTGGTCCCTTTGAAAAACATCTTCCCCTCCTCGCCTGTGGGGGCGCTGTGACAAAGCAACACAGGAAGCTGAGCGCAATTTCCTTCTTCACAAAATGTAAACAAAAATGGAGAGGCGTCAGATTTTAGTGATTGTAGGATTTCTCTTTTGCGTATGTGTAGCAGTGTGATGTTGTTACACTAGATTGTCAAGTGATAAGCTATTCCGGTGGGAACTCGTATGAGCACTGGTAGCTTTTATTTTGAAAAGACGGCAAATCCATTGCAAAACAGCGGGTAACTTCCTGTTTCAAAATTATTATTTTTATTTAAATGTGGTGTGTTCTCAATGAAAATGTGAATTGTTTTCTCTACTATTGCACATATTGAGTTCATATATTGTTGCTTTGGGTGTTAATTCGGGGTTTAAGGAGAAAAATTAACGGGTCATACCATTATAGTTCATGAAAGGTTTTCCCACGCTCTCCGTCGCGCTCTTTCTGTTCGGATTCCGTGGGAGAAGGTATGAAGTTTTGTTTTCTGTGTTTAATAAGTGCATTTTAAGTATAAGTAATATGTTTTTGTAAATAATGTGCTTTGGGGCACTCGAACCTTGCTAAACAGTGCTAGAACCGTGTTGGCAGACATTTAGCTGCTCTTATACTTCATGAAACATTGCTAATGAAAATGCTACATCCATGTGCTGAAAATAGTACTGTTCATGGTTAAACAGGCGCTGTGGAGCACTGATCAGAAAAGGCCTGTTTTGACCGCTATTTTCTGCTGTTTGGATGCAGGTATGTGATGTTTCATTGCTTTTGGTGGGAATATTTTGTCTAATTGTTATTTTTTTTGTTATTCATGTACTGTTCAAGAGTATAAGGCTCATGTTTGGACTTGGTTACTAATTATTGTTGCCATTATTTTTATTTTGTAAGGTGAATGTGTTATTTTACATAAGTTGCACACGCGCTGCTCAGGCTCTTTCTGTTCGGATTCCGTGGGAGAAGGCGCTGTGGAGCACTGATCAGAAAAGGCCTGTTTTGACCGCTATTTTCTGCTGTTTGGATGCAGGAGCATTAAAAGTGCCTTCAGCTCAGCTGTTGTCTGGCTGTTATTTTCACAAGACACAACGCAGATTCAACTACGCTACATATGGTTAAGGATAATGAACCATTTCTCCCGCTAGCGCTAGCTACGTTCATTTGTTTTGATTGTATTTACCCAGAATCCCCTGCACTGCAGTCCACTTTATGCTTTCTGCTTTGTTAGCAGCCTCTGGTTCACATATCCATTCAAACTGCACCAGAGTTCACATCAACTGAACCAAGACCGAGGTTAGGTGGACCAGCGTTCACTTTTTGGTCACACTTCCCCACCGCTAGAAAAAACATTGAAATTGTACATTTTGGAAAGTAGAAAATTTTGGAAAAAAATTTACTTTTTTTTTCTAAAAAATTCCTGATTAATCTCAAAATTTATAATCCTTTTTTTTTTTTGTTCTCCAGTGGCCCTAATACACCATTGTAAACAGAGGAATTGAATTTAATCATATTCTCAAATTTATTAATATTTGTTAAAGAAACAGTGGAGAAAATGGTAAAGTTAGTAACTCCAACCATACAAACAGCTCTGGGGGCTTTTAAACATCATTATTTGGAATTTATTGTGACAATAAAAAAATCTAAATTCTCCCTTACCTCAATAAATGATAACCAATAGAAAAAATGCCCAGCCCTACTTGCTTAAGATCCCAGCAGTATGACAGTAAATTTCTCTGACAGCTAAACAGACATGCAGTCTTCCTGAAATATTTAGCTCCAGACATGCAGCAGAGTTAACATCCCGGCCCAGAGATGAAACTGCAGTGGGTCGTCGCCCCAAGCCTGCAGCTCAAGGTCAGCCGGCCTGAAGGAGGCGGCAGGTCCAGATTTAATAATCCCACGTTCCTTTCATCACAGATCATGTCAAGCTTCTGGTCTGACCTCCTTCACCGTTCTTCCAGGACGAGTTTCATCATGTCTCATTCAGTTTGAGTCACTCTGCGCACAAAATGCCGTGTCTAACATCTGTTACATAAAGGGCAGAAATGTCCCCTGGTTGTGGTCCAGCAGGGTCAAGCTTTGAATTAGGAAACGTAAATTCATCCACAGTGTGTGGTAAAACAGAGAGCCTCAAAATTAATTGAGCAGGCCTCTAAACACCTTGACTATTACCTTTATTTTCACTCTAATTAGAAAAGGCTTAATTAATTTTAGATGATTAGTTCCGCTTTCAGCCACTAGAGGTCAGTAGTCAGTTAGGCTGAGCTTTGTGAGTCTGACAGGAAGTATTTGTGGAAATAAGCAGATGTTTGATCTTTGTAGAACCTGTTAAGTTTGACCTAATCAAAATTCTTAATTTAATTTACATTTTACATGACGTTTTATGGATTTTTTTTTTCCAATAAAAATAGAATCAAAAGCAAACATTGAGCAAAACTATGAATTTTAATTCCTACTTCTCTCGCCTGTGGTTTGATTGACAAAACCAGCATTACAGCTTTGGATTTAGTCTCGTCTCGTCACAAACAGACCTCTGAGTTTTGAACCGAAGGAACGGAGTAAAAAACAAGAGGCGGGTTTTCCTGGCCTGCACTGAATGGGCTCCTCCGGCTCACAAAGACGGGCTTCTCTGTGAAGGTGCTCAGAAAGCACTCGGCTCGTTGATATGCAAGGCGACGGGGCGGCCCACAGCTTGCCTCCTTTAGAGTTAATTAAGCTGCAGCCCCGTTGGCAGGATGCCCCCGCCCCCCCAATTGAACTGCAGCATTCCTTCACATCGCGCTCAGAAGGGACACCTGCATGTTTTAAAACTAAACTCTTCAGTAAATTAGTGTTTGGTCAATTGTTTCTTGGTTCTAACGATGCTTCCTGTTTCTTCCCTGTTGCATTTCCAAGGAAGATGCATTTGTGGGTTGAGCATCAGCAGAGGTCAGTATTTGGGTTAAAACAATGAAAAACTCACCAAATCCTCCCTGCTGAAGCCAGACAGCTTATTCTGCTACTGAGTTTTATTTGGTGTTTATCAAATTGGTTGATTGAGGCTTGAAGCAACAAGACATGTTGGCAAATAAAGAGGTGATTTCTTTTCCTTTACAAAAAACTATATTTTTTATTATGTTATTCCCTCATCAAAAGCATAACTATAGTGATTATTTTATGCATGTTTGAGAAACCTTTTAATCTCCATGGCAACCATCCAGGTGTGAAAAACACCTGGTTGGACATAGCCCCGCCTTCGAGACGCAGCCCCTCCTCAGAGCTGCAGTTTCCAAGCCAGACAGAGCAGCCCTCTCCCGCAATTCCTTCAGACTAGCAAGCAACAATTAGCTCTTTGTAACGCTGGTATAAATGTTGTTAAAGGGTGAATAGAGGAGCCATGTTGTAATGACTTCCTGAAGGTGGAGCTTCAGAATGAGCAGAAGTTTTTAAAGAGACAGAGGCCCAATTTCAATGTATTAAATTACAAAGTCAGATTTGCAGATTTGAAGCTTTGTGCTTTTCTTTGTGGCTGCTTTAAAATACTTTATTAATAAAGTGTTAATTTAAAACAGACCAAATGGGTCAGGTGTCAAAACACCCTATAATTTCCTTAGTTATGAGTGTGTGGGCATGGTTGTTTGTCCTGATGTGTTGTGATGACCCTGCAAAGACATGCAGGTTTAGACGATGGGGGCAACCAACAAGTTGCAGGATTTCAGATTCATTGCAAGAAAAATAATTAATCAGAAACACTTACCTCTTCACTTTCTGTGCTAATTTTAGTTTTCTCTCATTCGTATTTCCTGATTCCCCCGTGGTTTCCAGTGTTGCTCCAAAGATCTGCAACTTCTTCAAGTGTTTCCCCCTTTTCTTGTCTTCAATGTCATCGAACATCCATCTTCTCTATCTCTCCCCTCTTTCTTTAATGATTCTCTTTGTTTCCGTCTTCAAGAAGAAGCACCTGCCCGCCGCTTCGCCTGCCTAATGTTTCATCCACAAACCATGGCTGTGCAGGCGAAGAGGGCAGGCTCAATCACACAGAGGACGGACTCCGCGGCATCCTGCCATGACTCTAATTGTGAATTCATCACAGACGGAGCGGATCAATACGGTACTCTTGACTCCACACAAGTTTGTCCTATTGGATTTTTTCATTCTGTTGGGGTAAGCGACGTCCATATGTGTTTGGATGAGGCGAGACATTAGTTTCAACACCATTCAACGTGTGAGAAAACATCCAAAGAGAGAGAAAGAGGAAACCTTCCCCCTCTTTCTGCTGTTTGCCCCGAATGACTCGGCCTTTGTGAGGAAGAAACAGAAGAACAAAGCCAGGTTGAGGCGGCTGTGTCCTCTATCTGACTGTGACCTTGGTGCTCCTGGGGAGAGAGCTCGCCATGAGCCGGCGAGGTGCTGAGAGAAGCCTGCGCCATTAAACCTGTGGGGGCTCGCAGAGACACGGAGCTTCCCAGGGCTCCTCTCTGGCACTGCCGCGCCGTAACTGTAGCTCTGCTGCTAATGTACTGCTGGGCATTCAGGGAACACAGGGGGGGAGAGGCTGGCTGATCCAATGCTGCACAAAAACTCCGTCTTACGTTCTCATTTGGTCTTCCAAATGAGTTCACGTCTGCCGGTTCTCAGTGGATTAGTGCGCACAACTCCAGTGTGAAAACATGGTGAAAAGTCAACGAGTTCCTGGTCCTGGAAATGACCAGTAATTCAAAAATATATGCGAAGGTTCAAAAGAAGGATTTTCTGCTACATGCTGTTGTCAGCTAGTTACAAACAAGAGCTGCGTTTCCATTGACCATAAAATTCTGCAATTTGAAATTGCGAAAATAAATTTGCTTAATGGAAACATGGAAATTTTGAAAAACATTTTTCAGCAAAAGAGAATGAATTTGTTTTACAGCGTATAGAAACTGCAATAGAAACCTTTTCTGCATCATACGCCGGATCAACAGCTGAATCTTACTACTAGCAAAAACAACGAAGAAGACGACAGGAAGTGGAAAGAGGATGATGGTTTGTTTTGTTGCTTTTTCTGTGTCATTTGAACATGTTGAATTCAAAGCTCATATGTAAAATCACCAACTGCATACAACGTTTGAGAGGCTTTTCCTGAATAAGAAGCTGACGTTTCCTCTAATGTCTGATAGATGATGAGCGTTAGCACCATGGACGAATTACGAATATAATCCCATGTAATTATTTATATCTGTCGCTGCCGGGATTTTTAATGACTTATTGTGTAAACAAGCTTATTCACGTTATTTTAATTTAATTATTATTTAACAGAAACGCCACAATCGCAAAATTGTGTTTTTTTGATATTAGCTAAATATTGACAAAGACTCTAGCACATTTGTAATGGAAAGCGGTAACATTTTATTTAAAGGGTGTGAATAAGACTGTCATAACACTGTCATAAACATGTCATAACACCTAACCATTACTGTTTAAACTTTACCTTTAATAACATTACCTAATTTTTAAAGTGCAATCAGTAATACTTTATAACAAATTTATATCAGCAAGGATTTATTGGTTAATGTCAAGTTGTCATAACAAAGACGTTTTGAATAATGTCAACTTTGTATAAAAGTGTCATAATTTACCGAATGATGCTTCATGACAAGTCATAAATATTCATGAAGGCTTATTCATGTTCATGTCAGGTGTTATGACATGTTTATGACAGTGTTATGACATGTTTATGACAGTGTTATGACATGTTTATGACAGTGTTATGACATGTTTATGACAGTGTTATGACATGTTTATGACAGTGTTATGACATGTTTATGACAGTGTTATGACATGTTTATGACAGTGTTATAACAGTCTTATTCACCCCCCTTCAAATAAAGTGTTACCCTAGTTCTATATATAGTAAATAAAGGGCATTTGATCCAATCTGAGTCAAGTTGGACAAAAGAGAAAACTGCATTGAATGAGCATAATCAGCTGCGTTTCGATTGCAAAACTTTGATATTCTGTTAAACTTGAAAACACACTCTCTCAGTTGTGTTTCTATTAAATAAGAAAAAACAATATCATGTGAATAACTTTGTTCACTCGTTAAGTAATTAAAAACATACAGCACCATCATCCTCCTGTCACTAATTGTCTACTTTTGTCTTTTCAGTCGTAACATCCAGTTGTGGATTATGACTCGTGTAATACGTAAAAAATGTCAGTTTTAAGAAATACGCTAATTTTGATACATTCAGAAAACATATCATTCTAGTGCAAAACATTTTTTAATTAGAATTTTTTTTTAGCTTTTTCAAAATAGGCATATTTATATGAAGCAAATTGGATTTTTTGTAATTCCAATTTGTGGAATTTTCCAGTCAACCTAAATGCATCTGGTGACAAACATCAACAACATAAAGCATTTTTTTTTTTTTAATTTCAGCACATATGATTAAATAAAACCATAAAAGTCAAAGAAAACTGTTCATTACCAATTCTTCTTTAAGTCCTTTAGGGTTTACTGTCTGTAAAGACAGGATTCAAAATGCCTCCCTTTGTAGTAAGAGTTTATCTGTGTCATCTTATGTAGGCAAAACTGAAAGAGAATTAAAAATCAGGACATAAAAGCTAAATTCGCAATAAAGATTAAAGATCTAATGTTGCCAGACATTTCATGATATTTGTCCTTTGAAATTTCAAAGCAAAGTTGTACCTTAAAAGAAACATTATATTACTGTTATAACAAATGTATTTGCATAGGATTAAAGAGAAACATTCAATGTTTTTATTTACAATCTAAATTATCAGGTGAAGGTTTTTTATATGTATATATATATCTGAGTGCAACATTTCAGTCGATTATTTGAAAGTGCTTGTTCTGAATCTTTATCCAGAGAGGCCAGATGGATGGATTGCACTTTTTTCCCCAAAGTGATAGACTCAGAAATTGCAGAGGAGCAGCAGCAACACCTTCTCAGTCTGTCACAGCAACAGCTTTCTTGTGCCATCACACAGCAAGATGCCTCCGACTCCACAGTGATGGCCATGTTTTTTCTAACCCGTGGCCAAAACAGCCTCCAAACAGCAATACATGATTTATGACCTGAATATTATCATTTTTATTGGCCATGTGCACCGTAGAAACTCTGCGTAAAGGTAGCAGAGAGCTGTTTAAGAATGAAATTAAATCAATGACGGAATTAAAATCTAAGTAAGATATCAGAACTATAAGATCAGACCTTTTCCTGGAAAGTTTGCAGGAGTTGTCTCACCAGCGCAGCTGATTGATTCAAGCGGAGACGGGATTTTTTTCCAATTAGGAAAAACTATAATCCAAAAATTAAGATCTTCTTGGATAAAACAGAGTATTCATCTTTTAATAATGAAGCTTTCTGCTTTCCCTTTAATTTCACGGTAGATAGGTCCGTGATTTTCCATGATCCCAAATCTGCTTTTAATTAGATTATTAAAACTTGCCTGAATAAAGGAAGCGTTTTCAAATAAAGAGAGACCTAAATCAGGTTTTATTGCTGAAAATAGACAATCTTTTTCAGTCTTCTTGAAGTGATTGCCTTTCTTTCAATAAGGAAAACATCTGAAACCTTTTGTTTCACTCATTCCTTTTCCTACAAAGGAATCTGACTATTTTAACTGCCTAATTAAAATAGTTCATGCTCAGTTTATTGTTGAGTGGGAAAGAACATTTCAATAAAACTTCTTGTGATTGTAGTCTGTAAAAAATGTTTTCATTTTTATCTTGTGCGTTCTCTTGAGTTTATGATTTTGGCTCATGCTACAAAAAATCTGGACACTCCTGACCGAGATGCTGACGTTTGCAAAGCAGCCAATCCTTGAGCAGCATTCATTTTCCTTGGAGCTGATTGGCTGGGATATGGAATGTTAGCTTCTGTGCTAATGCTAACACCATTCCCACTGCATATTTAGGTATATTTGGTGTTTAAAAGATTAAAATAGGCAGTTGCAGAAGTTTTGTGTGTAAATCTGAATTAACCAAAACTCCTAAAATAGTATTGCTTACTTACTTTTTCCGGTTCAAATTCACAAAAGGAATGATATATCACAGCAAGATGTAGATGTTTTATTTAAAGAGAATTGAATTATTTGTTTATTTGCATCTTTTAATATACTTCTAATATTGCATAAAAAGGCTTAAGTGGTAGAATTTGCCATTTTTTTACCCGCTTAATTGATTGTCAGAATAATTGATGATATAAATATTGCAGCTCTGCAATATTTACTGAAATTATCTAAACTTACCAGCTTTTTAAGAATAAGATTGTTGAGGCTATTTAGTCTGAAGACTTAAAACAATAAAATAAAATTGGTTTAATTTAAATTAATTTAAATGCATTTTAGTTGTTAAATTTTCTGTTTTACTATTAATTTCACTCATAAATGAATCATTATTCTTGTTTCTTTGGCTGCAACTACTGCTTCAGTTTCCAAACTGTATTATAGCACAAAACTTATTTTAGGAAGTTGAGTGAAAGGTTATTATCATTCAATGTCTTCAATGCTGGATGAAAAGTTTATTCTGTCATATGTTTGTCTTTAAAGTCACCCTTTGTGTTCAGAGACATGATTCATCTCCCTGCATCACTGAAAAGGAAAGAAAAATTTAAGATGTTTGAAATGTTGCACTTCATGGTGTAAGAAGGATCCAAGCGTAGAAATAAACAGGATGAAGGCAGATAGATGTTAGAACGAAACCAAAGAAAGTAAAAGAAAAAAAGCGGCAGAGGAGGAAAAGTAGACCGACTCAAATGAAGAGACAACGGGGACGTCAACAGAGGATCTGGAAGAGAACAAAGGAAACGGAGGAGCAGAAACTGGGAGGGGTGCCTGGCCGAGCGGAGAGAGGGGAGTGAATGACAAGCAGAGAACAGGTGGTAAAACGGAAACTTGGAGACAAAAAGAGGTAACTGAGGACATTTAGAGAAAACGACAGAAAGCAGCGGAGCAAAGCAGGACTCTGAAGAGTTCACTCCTAAATGATTAAACAGGAAAGGCATTTAAGACCACAGCAATAAAGAGGAATTAGAGATGTAACAAGATCAGGATAACAAAAAGTGGAATGAATTTAAACAAAACCAAGATTGGGGTCTTTTAGCTGGAACCAGAACTAAAACCTGAGTTTGGTGATTATTTTCAAACAGAATCAAGTTGTTTTGGTTCTTATTTATCCCTTAATAAATGCACTTTTTGTTTTTTTTCCCAGGTTTAAGGATGAAACAATTAATTGGATTAATATTGAATAATTGATTATTAAAATAATTGTCAGCTAATTTAGTAATTGATTATGCCGACTCAAAAACCAACATTTTCAGAGCAGCTAAAATAAACATTTTACATGATAAAAACATTATTGTCTGTCAATGTGAGGCATAGTTTTAGCTTCACTCAGATCAAATTCACTCAAGGAATGCTGTTATCGCATTTTTTATGTATCTCTCATATTGAATAAAAAGGCTTTAGGGTGTAAAGGAAAAATCAATAGAATGTGTCAATATTTTATCCAATTAATCGATTAGTCGTCAGAATAATCAAATTCTAAAATGATTGTCAGTTGCATTTATACTCAGATTATTTTCATGTAACTGTAAAACTGGTTTTATTTTTTATGCAACTGATAGTTTAATGTTAAACTTGCGTAACATTTATGTCACCTTCAAGCTTTTATAAATAAAAGAATAAAACTACAGTGAGGCTTCACCTCAATAAACGTTGATCAATAGATCACAGGCAGGTTTTCTCTGCAGAAATCTGGTATAAAAATACACCTGATGAGCATATACGTGTGAGCACCTGCCTCTCTGTTTATCTTTCACTGTTATTGCTTCTGCCGCTTCATTCCTTCCACTGCGGCTCTGATACCTTCCAGTCTATTTTTCACACTGCAGACATGCAAAATTATAATAAAATCTTCAAGGAATTGAAGCCTAGATGACAAAAAACCATATTAATTCTGAGATATTAAACACCCCCCCCATTCCTGCTGCAGTTTTTACATATTCATCACAGGACTAATGCAATTATCAATACTGTAATCTATTTGACAGTCACATGGTGCAGAGAAGTCATTACTTGTGAGCCTTCTTTAATGAACGAATCTAATGAAGTGCACTAATATGTTAGAAGCAAGATTTCTCTCACCTTAGGGGGTGATATGCATATGTGTGTGTATTATTATCTGTGTGTGTGAGAGTGAGAGAAGGGGGTTGGGTTAACTGATCGGTTTAAATGCTGCTGACATGGATGAAACCCGTCTGTCCGTCCATCAGATTGCAGTCTAAGCAGAGAGACAGACACAGAAGATGTTGTTGTTTTTACCCAGAAGTGGAGACCATTTTTTTAAAGAAGCACCAATCCACTTCTGTCACTTTTTTCTTTATTGCACAGTTAATAATTGTCTACTTCACAGATCATTGCACCCTGACCTGTCTGCTGTGCTCATTGCTCTTCGTGATTCTGTTTGTTTTCTAAGGAACCTTTGAGTTCTATAAACTGGGGTTTAGGGTGTTTTACCTGGTAAACTCGGTACGATCGGAGACCAAAATTGCAACATTTGCCACATCTCCAGCTGCTGTGGTTCTCTTTCTCACTGCATTGAGTCAAACAAACCAAACCCTTTGAGCAACCTGTTCCCCTCCTCGCCTGCACCAAGAACCACTGAACGAAACGACACAAAACCCTCTGATGAAGACACTGAGCGCAACTTCCTTCTTCACCAAATGCTAACAAAAATGGAATGGTGTCAGATTTGAGTGGTTGGAGGATTTCTTTTTTAATCTTAGGCTAAAGACTACAAGCCATTTCTCCGTTTAGCAACAGAGTCACACGTTTGCTTTGGTTGTATTTACCCAGAATGCATGGCGCTGTAGTCCATTTCCAGCTTTTGGAGTAGCTTAGTGTTCACATGGCATTCAAACCGAACCAGAGTTCACTTCAACCAAACCAAGACCGAGGTTTGTAGGCGGACCAGAGTTTTCTTTTTTGCTCCGCATCAGAATGTGAGTATGCATTTAATATGAACTGGAGTTGGATTAAAGCACACTAAACAGGGGTGGGGTGAATGCATCCTGAATTCCCCAGGAAGTTGATTACATTGTATTTGACGTAGGTGAATCACAGTGAAGAAGTCTGAACACAAATGGTGTCCATCCATTCATCCATTTTCTTTACATCCTTGTCCCTCAGTGGGGGGTCAGGAGGTGCTGGTGCCTCTCCAGCTAACGTTCAGGGTGAGAGGCGGGGTCACCTGGACAGGTCGCCAGTCTGTCGCAGGGCAACACAGAGACACACAACCATGCACACACACACTCACTCACACCTAGGGAGAATTTACAAATGGTTTCTAGAATTTTCATATTCATATGAATCTTTGGCATGAAAACGAAGCGCCAGGATTTTTGGCTTCTCTTCTGTTTTTCATTCATAGGAATTAAAATGAAAAAGAATGAACAATGGGGGAACATTTTAGGGTTTTCGTTTTGAGACACGGATGCTGCTGTGTTTATTTTTTCTTCTTCATTCAAAAACAATGAAAGAACAATTATTAGACCAGTTTCTCTGCAGGGTACACGAAGGAGCAGGACAGTCGTGGCATTTGCAGACAATAAATAAAGCTCTTAAAGTGTTCAAACAGAAACCAGTTGTGGTAAGCTACAAAGATTTAATATTTGATGTTTTTTTTCTTTTTTGGTTAAACTCCTGACGCCTAAAATAGCTTTGACTGTCTCCAACCACTCTATCCCTTAATCTTTCCAAGCAGATCCATTACCATAGTAATAATGAGATGTGAACCAGTTATAGATTAAACTCTGCAATAAAGAAGCCTGCCAGGCACTCACACTGAGTCACTTTAATGACACTGATAATTATAACTCCATGTGTCAGAAATGACTGACAGGCATCCAGCACACATCATGTATGCAGATTTGCACACGCCCTCCCTTTTTCTATCCTCTTCCACATCTTTTCCTCAAGCTAAAAATACTTAGCATCCATAATCAACTCTCCTACTTTATATATAGGCCTGACAGTAACAGACTGGCGCATTCACCTTCTAACTGGCGCCGAGACAAAGGCCAGTGTGTCCGAATGAGGTAAGAGGAAGATTGCAGCGAGATAAGATCCGTTCAAAACATTTTTACAAACTTTCAAAAGAAAAATAATTGTTTCTCTTCCCCCATTCTGCCGCTGCAGTAAACAGAACTTATCCAGAACCTCTTGGTTCCTCCTGATGAAATTGTAGAAAAAGAGAAAAACTGTAAGATGTTTATGTAAACAACATTTGCAGAGGGATTCTCTCAGCAGGAGCGCTCATTAAACAGGGGGGGATAGAAAAAAAACGCAAATAGTTTGCAGCGTGCGCGGCTCGCTGTTGCTCCGTGTCTGACACTAAGCTGCTGCCGACATTGTGTGGAATAGATTGTCTGTGGCTTTGTGAGACGCAGCGGTTGGCGCCTAATGTGAGCGTAAGTGGCGCAGACTGGGTGAGGAACGATGTTTGCTTCCCTTGTTGCTGAAGCGTAGAGGCCTCCGTCTGCACTGAGGTTTGTGTCTGCGAGCAGAGAAAAGGCTGAGTGATTGTGTGTGTTTGATTCTTGCATGTTATGCTTGACTTCAATTTGGATAAATCAGCACATGATGAGGGGTAATATAAATATTTGCTTTAAAAACATCTTTGCATTTCATCCCAGACAGATTAGAGAAGTGAAAAGTGATTTTAAGATAACATCAGGTGAAATAAAATAATGAAATATGCTTAATGTAAAATAAATAACAAGCATAATAAATTATAATACGATTCAGAATCGTTTTGTCCCAGTATCAAAATTGATAAAAACAAAAAAAAAAACATTACGTGGGACGTCCTGACGTCACCACGGTACTGGAACGTACACAAGCAGGAAGCGCCAGCGGAGGCTAAACATCTAATTACATATTAAAAATGTTCCATCTTGTTTAGCATAAAAGAGTCATTAGCATTATTTATAAAGTAGGGTAAGATAAACGCACAAACATTATTATTAAAGTCAAATATATTGAAACCTTGTGATTTGGTTAAATTTAAAACTTCACTGTTTATGTTTAAAGTTAGTCACTGAACTTTCAGAGATATGTTCTGTGACGAGACTAATTGATTTAAAAAACAGAGTGGAGTGGATTTATGAAACGGATTAATTGTTTGTTTAATTGAAACAATGTAAAGACATAATTCATATAAAAAGTAATTTTAAATAATTATATGGTGGAACATGGACATTAATGATCACAAGGAGTGAAACTGTATATATAAACATTTTCATTACATAAAGACTAGTGTGTAAAGTAAGATGTAAAATAAAGTTGGCTTTTCAAGTAGTTATCTGAATATGTCTGAAATAAACCAAGTAAAATGATGCTTATATGATCAAGTAGATACTATTTTAAGCCCTTGCCGTTATTTCTGTGTTCACTAAACTCTTAAACATCAGCAGCATTTTTACATCTTTGAGTTTTTCACTTTTGCGACTTGGACTGTGCTTCAAAAACACTCAGTTATTGTATAACTTTTAAAGTTTTGCATGATGAAAAATAGAAATAATACGCCTCAAACTCACAAATTTGGCCATAAACTGAAAAATGCTTGATTTATATATGAAACGTCATGCAGACACATTTCCTGCAGGAGAGTCTCATGTTGTCATCTGCTGCATTGCATTTACCGCACCTGGTATTTAGAAATTATAATCATCTACTATGCAGCCCTGTGTGTACCTGTCTCTGCGTGCATGTTGGTCTCCATCTGACTTATTTATTGGGGAATTTGATGTACTGACGGTGAGTTCATGCCACACTTAAAGCAGTTTTCTGCAGCAAAGCAGGTAGGTGAGTCAATCTTTGCTGTGCTCTCATTACCCGCCTGTGGATGCACAGCCAGGGATGGAAAAGGAGCAAAGAAATGAGGAAAAAAATAACAGAAAGGAAGGAGAAGGTTTTTATCTTCTGACATAAAAAGGGAGAAAACGTTTACTGGTAACGCAACGCAAGCTTTGTGTGGAGTTTTAACTGCGTTCAGCAGCAGGTCAGTGTTTATTGGGTGCTTGCAGAGAGGTGTGTGTGTTTGTGCGTCCCAGCCCATCTGTATGTCTTTATGGAGGGAAGTAATTGAGTGGTACAGGACAGAGCTCAACACCGCAGGGAGCCAGCTGGAGTTATTGAGGGATGAGCAGTCTGCCTCTGGGAACCAGAACCTCAAAATAAGGCAGCAAGGCAACAAGGGCGGGGGGCAGAAAGGATGAGGCAAACTGGGAGGGACAGAGTGAGAGAAAGACAGTCCAAAAGATGCAGGTGGAAGGACGAGTAGAGGGCTGCATCTGCTCATTCATCACGACGATACAACCATTGATGTAGCATCAATGTTTCTGAAGCCAGTGGATGTTAAATTGTAGAAAAAGATGAAGTTATAGATTACAAGGGGATCAGCATCATCGTATTCATCACCTGCAATTTATTTCTGTTCACCATGCGACTATGTTACTGACAAACAAGCGATTTAGAGAGACTAGAGAGACCACCACCAGTATTTAAGCTCCTCTCTCCTTCTACACTTGCTGGTATGGAGCTAAATTAGTGTCAAAGAGATTAGTGTATAAATTATGTTGTAAGTATACAACATAATTCACAAATGTGCATGGGTTACCAAAACATTCGCATAATGTGTAAACGGTTTCCCACATTTACACGTTTTCAAACTGCACAAGTGGTAAAACGCTATATGAAGGCAAATCTGCAAATACGTGCAAACAGACGCTGAAGGATCAGCTTGCCTGAACTTTTAACCTTTCAGACTTTCTTACCCATTAGGATTCACAAATGAAATGATGCAATTAAAAGTAGGTTTGTTGCGGTAACCAATAAATCAGTTAATCGCATAATAAATTAAAACAAGCTCAATGATTTCATTTGCATGATTTATTGTTTTTATCTTTTCTCTTTCCACCAAAATCTATTCAAAAAAAGTCTTCGGTCTGGTGCTTCGGTCTCAACTAGGACAGTTTTGTTTACTGAGATTCCATAATTAATTTCATTTGTTGTTTCTGTAGTTTTTGTTTTACATTGGATATTTAAAATGTCTCCCAGTTCCAGTTAAATGTTAGAATTGAAAGCTTATTGGTCTTTGAGAATCTGTTCTTGTATTATTATGTCATTACCATTATGCTACTTTAAAATGGTCTCAAAACAACAATATTATCATTTATCACAAGAACTTCTGGGACAATTTATCATCCAGGAAAATCTGTTTCTGAGTCAGGAGTGTTGTGACTCTGAAGTGCCGCTGCTTGTCAATCAGTAATGTTCTGCTGCCTGTGATGAGCCTGATTATAATGTGTCTTTGTTTTTGATACAGTGTTAGGACCATTTCTCCACCAAATGCTTCATCATGAGGACCAACTGCTCCCCATGGAGCCCAAACCTGGGCTGGGATCCAGCTTCTCCTGGTCAGCAGAGCCTGTGTGAATGCTAATGCTAGTTAGCATGGCCACTGATAAAGGCGGATAATAAACGGTTTTAATGTAGCGGTGAGTTGATTTTCACCTTTAGCTCATTTAGCAGCATACATGAGATTGATTGACAGCGACAAGACCCTCCTCCTGGCTCTGATTGGCTGTTTTTGACTGATACGTTTCTTCATACATGACACAGTGACAGTTTTAATATACATGGAAAAAATATATTTTTGTAAAAGTTACATACTGCAGCTTTAAAGTTGGAGTTAGATGAAACTTCTGGGGCATAAATGCATAAATGTTGTTAAAATGAAAGGAAGTCAATGCAAAGTCCTCAGTTGCATAGAAGTGAGTGTTTGTTTGTTGGTTGAACAACTTTGTGACCAGCAGCCAGGATGTGAAACGGAGCCTGAGCTCACACAGACAATGCACCGCACACGTGTGGGTGTGTGTGTGTGTGTGTGGGGTGGGGGGTCGCCTCTCTCTCTCTGCCTCCCTCTCTCGCCCATCTGGACACATCCATTTATTCATCGCGGTGTCCCAGCGGGCCGGCGTGGGGGTCTCAGGCAGATCTGATGCTGGCATCCTCTTATCCATGTGACCACCTCCGCACGCGCTTCCTCCTCTCTACCACATCCACCAGCATGTGTGTGTGTGTGTGTGCATGCGTGTGTGTGTTCACAGGCATGTTCACCATCTGGGGGAGCTCACCGACCCGTGAGCAAATCAATGCTCATGTATCGATGTGCTGTTTTATGTGGCACTTAACAATAAAAACCCAATAAGCTATGACACAGATAATCCGGCTGGGCATCATGGCTGCTCTGCTTCTCCTTTTTAAGCAAATGAAAAGAGTCATTTACCCTGGATTTCTTTTAAACCAGCGTTGAGTTGAAGCGGCGACATTAATAAAAAGGCTGCTGGGTGTGGAGGTGTTATTCTACCAGTCCACCACTCTGTGCTGACAATTAATATCATGAAACCCTGTTATTGCAGGACTGCGTGTGGGTTGATAATATTGTTTGTGGATTTGCCCACCTGCAGATTAGAATGCAGGATTATTTATGGAGGGAAACAGGAGAGAATTGCTGTCAGCTGAGTGTAATTATGCAGGACTTTAAACTGGCCCTGTGTGGGTGACTCAGGTACAGCTAACATGGCAACACGACAGGAAAACAGCAGCGCTCCTTGTTTTATTGAAACTTTTGTGTTCATGTTTTCTCCTCCAGCATGTTGCATGCTTTTGTCTGCGGAGCACCGATGGGGAGAAGAGAGCGTTCCTCAGACGTCTCAGAACAACAACGTGTCGGTCAGCCGTCTCTGACACGAGTCACATGTCTCAAGATTTCACACGAACGCGAAGATATAGATGAGAGCAGATTTTTATATTATCTGCTTCAAAAGATGAAAACACTTTCTGACTATCTGACGTTTACAGTCAGTTAGGATCACCAAATGTATTTCTATTTGCAGATTCATGCAAAATATTCTTATTTCACAGAACTACTAGTTTAAATTAATTAAAATGATGATCCGTTTAAACCAGTGGTCCCCAAACGTTCTCGATTGATTTTTACCCAGAAAGCACATGGGCAAAAACCGTTAGTGAAACGGTCACTGGGACTGACTGGTATATATTTCATTAAGGGAAACCTGGAATGCGGCGTTCATAACAAACACGTGTTCATCTGCTCTACAGCTAGCAAACAACCGCACTGAGTAAATAGCATAAAAGTCAAGCAGTTCCCTAAAAGTCCAACAGATGGCAGCAATGCACCATCCATCCATTTTCTTGCACTCTTTTTCCCTCAGTGGGGTCGGGAGGTGCTGGTGCCCATCTCCAGCCAACGTTTCGGGCGAGAGGCGGGGTCACCCTGGACAGGTCGCCAGTCTGTCGCAGGGCAACACAGAGACACACAGGACACACAACCATGCACACACACTCTCACACCTAGGGGCAATTTGGAGAGGCCAATTAACCTGACAGTCATGTTTTTGGACTGTGGGAGGAAACTGGAGTACCTGGAGAAAACCCACGCATGCACAGGGAGAACATGGAGACTCCATGCAGAAAGACCCCAGGCCGGGAATCGAACCCAGAACCTTCTTGCTGCAAGGCAACAGCTCTACCAACTGCACCACTGTGCAGCCAGCAATGCACCATGCAAAACAAAACACCCACAGTTTACAGGACACACCTCCTGCTAAAGAGCCCCCTGGTGGTTGAAGAAAAATCCACATATAATCCGGAAAATACAATATATGAAAAAAAATCTGAATGCTCTCTGGTATTGTTCAGGGGGCGGGACCAAATGTGGAGGCGGGCCGGATCGGGCCCGCGGGCCGTAGCTTGGGGACCACTGGTTTAAACTATTGAGTATGTTCAGATGACGACAACGTAGCCTGAAGGAATAACGTTCATCTGTTTAAATAATTACAACATGATGTCCAGCCATCAGACGGTCCAGGAAGATTTACATGTTTTGGTCCAAAATGTGTAAATTTGAGTCCAAGATGATCCACTGCAGACTGGGGTGTTTTGCTTTTATTCTCTGCAAAATTCAGCTTCAAAATTTCATTTAATTTTTAAATCTTGTTATAGAATCTCAGTTGGATTTAGGTGCAGACTTTGACTAGGCCATTCTGACACACTAATGTGCTTTGAGCTAAACCATCCCATTGTCTCCCAGGCTGAATGTTTGAAGACTTTTAAAAGATTTACTGAAAACATTCTCCTGGATTTAGTTTCAGACGTTATTGTGATAAATGATAATATTGTTGTTTTGAGACAATTTTCAAGTAATATGATGATTATTGCATAATAATGCAAGAACATGTTCTCAAAGATCAATAAACTTTCAATTATAATGAACATTTAACACTGCTGGAACTGGAAAACATTTCAGAAATCCAAAATAAAAAATATAAACAAAACAACAAATAAAATGAAAACAAAATGTTCCTTCAAAAAATGGGCTATTTTAGACCAGAGCACCAAACTGAAGACTGTTTAGTAGAAAGACAAACAGAAAAATACATAAATAAATCATGCAAATGGAAATTAATTTATCATACGATTAAATGATTTATTGTTTATTGCAACAACCCAAAAGTATTCAGTCTCACCAGTTCTGGTGGAGCACCAGGCTGCAAAACATCCTAAGAATTGAGAAAAACTACACAGATCAGGTTAAACAACATGGCCGCCCTGCCAATGACGTTTTGGTCACCCTTGGTTACCAAAGCAGCCCTGACCGGACGTACCAGACCGCTGAGCTGTGATATCTGCCATGTTTGTCCAGAACTTCCCACCGATGCTAGATTGGACCAAGATCGTGAGAGTTTGGAGGCAGAGCCAACATCTCAGATTCATTGTTCTTTTTTTTTAAGCCATTCCTGAAGTGGTGAAATGAAAAATCATCCAGAAAGAGAACAGAGCTCCCAGAGCAAACCAACTTTTTTTTAGCAACCTATTTGGATAAAATCCTCCTGTTCTCTTCAGTGGTTCCAGCCACTGAGGTACAAGTGAGAATCTCAGCGATTTATTTCATTTCCAGCCAAGCATGAATATTAATTGTTTCATCTGTGCAACAGCCAAATCTCCTGCATGTTGTTCATTACTGTCAGGGAGCTGTCTTCATTACAGAGACGTCCTCTTACTGTACACTCATGTGTGTGAGCGCTCGGCGGGGGGTTTATCTCTGACGATCACTCATACTTCTACATGTCTGTTCCTCGGAGTCGAATCATCGCTCGTCTGGCCCGATCAATCAGGAGAATCCATTGTGGCTCACTGAAAAAACCCCAATGAGCTCCATCAATAATGGAGCGTGCTCTCCCCGTCTACGGCTATTCCCCTAATGAAACAATATCTTGGTGAAATTTTGCTCTGGGAAAAGAAAAACCGAATGAACCTGCAGCCGTTTAGTCTGTCAGTAAAGATTTCTGCTGTTTGCTTGTTGATTTTTAATGGTAGTTGAACTTTTCACATCATTGGTTATATTTTAAAATCAGACAAAGATTTTAAATCGACCCGCAGGCGTAGAAGAAGAACGTAGACATCACACAGCAGCGCTCTGTGTACAGATGTAATAATGAACTATGAGCTACTCAAAACATGTTCATTACATTTTTGTGCAAAATCATTCTTAGATTAAATAGGCCGTTCTATTGTGAAGCGGAGGAAGACGAGACTTTTTTTTTAATTAGTTGAAGCCAACTGCTGTCGCCAACCAGTAATTCACACGCAGCCAGGTTGGTTTGGACAACTTCCATCCATCCATCCATTTCCTTGACACCCTTGTCCCTCAGTGGGGTCAGGAGGTGCTGGTGCCTCTCCAGCTAACGTTCCAGGCGAGAGGCGGGGTCACCTGGACAGGTCACCTGAACAGGTCGCCAGTCTGTCACAGGGCAACACAGAGACACACAACATGCACACAACCACTCACACCTAGGGACAATTTGGAGAGGCCAATTAACCTGACAGTCATGTTTTTGGACTGTGGGAGGAAACCGGAGTACCTGGAGAAAACCCACCATGCACAGGGAGAACATGCAAAGACCGGGGCCGGGAATCGAACCCAGAACCTTCTTGCTGCAAGGCTCTACCAACTGCACCACTGTTCAGCCCTGTTTGGATAACTTTTTATCCATTAATAAATAAAATTATCCTTTGAAAACTTGTCTATACGGTTCAAATACGTTTTGACAACCTCTGTCTAGTTAGTCACAAAGCTTAAAGAGAAAGAAACATTAGCGAGAGATGAAACAAATGAAAGCTCACATTGATTTGTCTGCTGCTTTGTGTCAATTTGCATACAAGCTAACACCATTAACAAAAGGGCACCGACTGACTCTAATTCCCATCCCCCAAAGATGCAACAAGAGAAATCAACGGGAGGAAATAATGGCCACATTCGCTCCTTCAAAACATCACACATGAAAGAATCGCAGTAATGTCCTCCCTCAAGCAGCCTTCATTTCCATTAAGGATACATATTACTCTCTTGTCCCTATTAACCCAGGCCTTTCTGGGCGCACGTTAGCCAGAGCACCACCGACAACAACGACTTCGCTCGCCTTGTTGGCCTCCTGCGACTACCATTAACTCCACGCTAAGATCATTATTTAAACACTGAAAGCATCGGCGGTAATTTGGAGCGAAGCAGAGCCGAACCTGAAACCTATTCTATAGTCGCAGCTGCGGCGCGTAGTCTGGAATCTGTCGAGGGGCCGGTAAGAGACGCTCCATTGAACCTCCACAAACAACACGAGCCAGAAATGAACCACTGAGGTGGGAGGAAATATGGAATGTTTTTCTTTCTGAAAGAAAGAAAGAAAGAAAGCACGGATGATGGAGCACGGAGGTGAGGGAGAAGATGAGAAAGACAACAGAGCGGAGATGCAAACTGGGGAAATGAAAGGATAAGTTTTTGCTTGTGATTTATTAAATCATAAATTAAACATAAACACCCAGGAAGCGTGTGCGTCATCAGTCTGGTGCTCAGTGGAAGCAGAAGAACGGGCCTCTCCGTCTTTACGGCAATCCTTTTTAACATAATGTCAGTTTTTATCTGACTGTCCATAATTACATTACAGAATTTGATGGGACACGACTACATTTTGACAATCCAGATGGTCATTTAAGATATCTGCATTAACATTCAGACTACTACGAATTATTATTCAAGATATCTTCAATTACATGTTGACAGTTTAAAATGTATTTCAAGATATCTCAAATGACGTCACCGCATTAATTATTTGAAGAGTTGCATATCTGTAATTATAATTTATGATATCCATCCATCCATCCATTTTCTTGCACCCTTGTCCCTTAATGGGGTCAGGAGGTGCTGGTGCCTCTCCAGCTAACGTTTCGGGTGAGAGGGGTCACCCTGGACAGGTCACCTGGACAGGTCACCTGGACAGGTCACCAGTCTGTCGCAGGGCAACACAGAGACACACAACCATGCACACACACACTCACACTCACACCTAGGGACAATTTGGACAGACCAGTTAACCTGACAGTCATGTTTTTGGGCTGTGGGAGGAAACCGGAGTACCCGGAGAAAACCCACCATGCACAGGGAGAACATGGAGACTCCATGCAGAAAGACCCGAGCCGGGAATCGAACCCAGAACCTTCTTGCTGCAAGGCAACAGCTCTACCAACTGCACCACTGTGCAGCCCAATTTATGATATCTTGGATGTAATTATGATTAGTCCAAATCATATTTTCAGGTATCTGAGTTAAGAATTGCATTGTTCAAACAGTTGAAGCAGAATTTTGGGTTTCAGCACAAAATTTTCAGAAAATGCCACAATAAACAAGGAGCTCAGCAGAATGGGATGTAAGAACGCAAAACTCCTTTTTATCCACTTCCAACCTATACAATGTACTTAAAAGTGCTACTGCCATCCCATAAACAAATTGAAAATGGAGTATTTTCAAATATCTTTCTTTGTTGTTTTTCTGTTTTTCATTGTTTTATTGAAATTTCTAAATGCTATGTAAATCTGTGACGTTTTGAATCGAAACGACACTAATTAAAGATATCAGCAATGTCATTCTGACAACTCAGAATGTTAATTTAATTTAAGATGTCTCATGTTTTTGCATAAAATAGGAAGAACTGAGCAAACTAAAATCTCATTATGTAAGAATGATTTTGTGCACAATATCTGAATGTTTTCTGCAGGCCATATGCTGTTCAGTGAATCATAGTAGGTCATCTTTCCAGATATCACTAATTTAGGCATGATTTGCTTTCAGGATATCTGCAATTTAATTTGCACCAGTAAAATCTATTAAACTACCAACTGGAATGCTAGTGCGGTCAAACTGATTTTATGTTAAAACGGCCTGCCATACAGTCGTCTTTTAGTTACACAAAGGATGCCTGTGACGCTGGTGTGAATCTATAACCTGTCCCCTCGCTGTGACTCACACGGATCCATCTGTCCCCCCACCTGTGGGGTTCCCACACACACACACACACACACACACACACACACACACACACACACACACACACACACACACACACACACACACACACACACACACACACACACACACGCACACACACGCCTGCACACGCATGCAGGTATAACACTGTGCATCCCCTCCCCATTGCGCTCACCATCCACCCCAAGAACAACAGCGATATTTACAGCCTTGCCCCCAGGAGGCCAGGTTTCTCGTCACGAAGGCGGCGTTCTCTGAACACACAGAACCGTAGGTGACTTCAACGATCGTGGGCAGGCGGAGGGAGAAAGGACAGCTATTATAGATCCTTACAGGAAGCACTACTCTGGTGTGAAGCCCTCCGTCCGTCAATCCTGGGGAAACAATAAGTGAAGCAAGGCCTTTGACGTCATGTTGGTCGTAACAAACAGAGACAAGGCTGGAAATTAACAGGGTTCTCAGAGGAGGGCAGAGCATCTTCCTGTTGCTGTAAGACTCCAAGTGTCTCAGTCTTTGATGTTCAGTTTGAGGGTAAAATAAGAGAAATTTTGAGAGAAAAAGATGAATACAGGGAACTAATAACAGGGCGTTTTCTCCCAGGTCACTGTTCTCTCATTACACCAGGACCTGCTCATTTATTCAGCAGCATCAGACGTGACTAAATTTACCTGGTATCTATCCATCTGTCTATTAATCTATCCATCTATCTATTCAACATGTTCAGTGTCTCCTATAGCTAGCAGCTGAAAAAAGCTAATTTTCCTATCCATCCAGCTAAATGTCCACTATAGCAGGCAAGCTAGTGCTGAAAAAAACAGCCAGTTTTTCATGTATTTATCCATCATGTTAAATATTTCCTATGGCTAGCTGGTTAGCAACTTTAAAAAACTAGCATTTTTATCAATCTATCATCAATCCATTGAGTTGAATATCTCCTAGTTAGCCAGATAGCTAACAGAAGAAAAAGCTTGTTTTTCATCCATCCATTCAGGTCTTCTACAGCTAGCTGTTCAGCTGAACAGAAACTAGTGTTTTTTGTTATCTATCCATCCTTTCAGCTGAATATCTCCTATAGCCAGCTAGCATCACATAGCCCTCATCTTTTTTGTATCATTGTCAAAAAAATCTACTAACCATGATGTCTGAGTTGGAATTAAAATGATTTATTCCTCAAATTATTGTATATTTGTAACAGTTCAGCTCCTCCCACATTTGTTGGCAGTCCTGAGACAGATGTGCTCAAGATCCTTAAAGAAAATGTTTTTCATGGAGACTCATCTTGTCCATAATTATGAAGGATGTCTAATGTCACTGACATAAAAATCTGCTAGCACAGACTAAAATGTAACTGTTCAGATTGCAAACAGTTGGATTTGTGTCTGATTTAGTTCCACATGTGTAAGAGCCACAAATTAGATTGTTTTTTGGTGAAAAGATCAGACTGAAATGGAGGATGATTGACAGCGCTAAGACCCTCCTCGTCGCTCTGATTGGTTATTTCTTGTCAGCACTGGGAGAAGGCAGAGGAGTTAGATTATTTATCTTTCTCACAACATAGTGACAGTTTTAACAAGTATGTAAAATACTTTTTATTTATACATACTGCAACTTTAAGGAAGGAAGGAAAGAAGGTTAATATTTGCTCCTCTGTGATTGTGAAAAGTGGCTGAGAGAAATGAGCTTGTGTGGCTTATTACATTTATATTCCAGTGAAATAGGAAGTGATAGATCAGTAAGAAAAGAAAAACTAAACGTTTGTCATGACATGGATTTAAGCATGAAATTGTTAAAAACTGCAGTTCAATTTGATATTAAACTTTGACACCAGAAGATAATCTTTTTCAGGGTTTCCCAACTAATATTTACAAGTTTGACAACCAGTGCTCCTTTTGGATCCTGGGAAAACATCTTAAACTATTTCTTTCCAGAAGAACCCAAACATTTCACACAGAGGTGCTGAAACGCTTGACAAACGTAACGTTTCACACTGAGGTGCAGAAAGAAACTTTCAGAAGCAGAGTTTCCTTCCAGCTGCCTGGAAAACGGCTGGCAGTGCAGCCAAAACTCAGCTGTACGTCAGCAGGCCAGACTAAAATAAAAAACTCATTTAATACCTCCAGATATCGTGTTATTATGCAACCGGTTCATTCTACAATAAATGGGAAATATTATAAAAAACATTTGTTTTATAGGACCTGCAGAAGTGTGGTCAGGACGAAAGAGGCCCTGTTGCTAACTTTACAGGTATAGTTAGAAACTTTACATATTTAGCGACATTTCAAACTTGCTAGGGACTTTTATTTTTCGAAAAACAAACTAGTGACAAATCACAAATTTGCAATTCCATCGATCAACGCTTACCTCAGTCACCCTCGCTATTCTGACTCACCACCAGGTGGTGCTGTGTGTCTGAGTGAGATGGTTTTATGTATGATCTTTGCACATAGTTGTACCGAGCTGTATTGTCAGAACCAATAAGAAAATTGAACTGCAGTGACCACCGTTCAACCTAAAGATGGCAGCACTGAGGCGGTTTTAGGCAAAATGATGCAGAACTAAACACAGTACACAAAAAATGTTGTATAAAAATATAACACTAAATAAAAATGTTGATTTGGGGTTAGTTAAACTTTAAGTGACTTCTTGATTCTGCCAGATCTAATTTAGCCAAGTGAAACTGACGCCAATTAATGACGAACAGTATCATCATTTCAAAACTGCATTTTGTATTTCCGCAGCTTATCTTTGTTGATCTGAAACATTTTAAGGTGACAAGTAAAGCAAGAGCAGGTATTAAGGCAACATGGACTGTAACTCATCTCAGTTTTTGTGTTTATTTCTCTGGTTTCTCCGATGGAAACCGAATGTTTATCCCAGTTCTATATCACCAGTTCTCAGGCCTGCATTTTTAAAGCAGATTTTGACTCAGCCTGCAGGATTACCTGCTGTTCCTGTGGTAAGTGGAACAAGATGCAGAGCCTGCAGATATCAGCTCCCAGATTTAGTCCTGGAGGGAGACACCCTGTCTACTTCAGGACTCGGCTCTGAAGGTTTTCTTTTTGATAAAGCTTACAGTTTAGACTGGAGATCTTGACTCATCCCTTTTGTAGTGCTACTAGGTCCTTAGAGACTTCCCACCATTCACTGAGAACTGAGAAGTTTTATATGTCATGCATTTATGCAACGTATCCTCAAAAAAAACACAAGTAGATAATAAATGTTTCCTACAATAAAATTCAAGCACTTTTCAGGCATTTTCAAGGTAGGTTTTCAAACTTTTCCAGCACCACACTTTGGAGATAAAGACAGTATAAATGAACTAAAAGAAAAGACAGTTTTAAATCACTGTAATATAATATCTGGTGTTACTGTTAATAATATTTTTGTAGTATTGTGCATCGTATACAACAGTGGTCCCAAAGCTACGGCCCGCCTCCACATTTGGTCCGGACCCTGAACAATACAGAGAGCATTCAGATTTTTTTTTCATATATTGTATTCCGGTTTATATGTAGATTTTTCTTCAACCACCAGGGGGATCTTTAGCAGGAAGTGTGTCCCGTAAACTGTGGGTGTTTTGTTTTGCATGGCTGCCATCTGTTGGACTTTTAGGGACTTGACTTTTATGTTATTTAATCAGTACGGTTGTTTGGTAGAGCAGATGAACACATGTTTGTCATGAACGCCTGTAAGTAGCAGCTTATACTTCGAAAGTAGCCTTTATGTTAACATATGAGGAATTCATATGGAATATATGCCAGTCAGTCCCAGTGACCGTTTCACTAACGGTTTTTGCCCATGTGCTTTCTGGGTAAAAATCAATCGAGAAACGCGCCCTCCTCCAATCCCCCCCCCCCCCCCCCCCAAACCCCGTCAACAATTTCCGGCAGCGCAGGTGATAAACGTGCAACACATTTTCTGTTACAAACTGACTCCGGCCATGTGGCCCTCACAGGAAGAAGTTTGGGGACCCCTGCTAAACAAGGTGAACTAAAATACAGCTAAATTTTATGTTTTGAAATGTCTCTGTCACACACAACTTATACACCAGAATAATCCAGGAACAAAACTAATGTAACAAAAAAAACAAACTAACTAATTAACTAATTAGTTCACTAATCAGTGTCGTTGTTTAAAATGTAAGATGATCATAAAGTCACTGAGCCGTTAGACACGATCAATATTCATTACATTGAAACAATCCGAGCAAATAGTAAAATAAATGACCTCAAGTTAAATATAATTTACAAAAAGAAAATCTCTAAAAAATGTTTTCACCAAGTTTTCTGGCATTTAGTGAATAAAAAATAATTTTGGTAATTCAGTTCAGATTTAGTCATGAGGGAAAAATTTACATTTATTATATGTATTAAAATATCTGGTTTGAGCTGTAAATGATGTTTTCCAAATTTTAGCTTTTGATCAAACCTTTGATTGCACTTTATTGCACAACTGTACAGTTTGAATTTGAAGCACATTAAATGATTTAATACAGAAATCAAATCACTTTCCAAACCTTGAAAACTTCTCATTGACATTTAAGCATTTAGAAGGATTTCAAGCCAAGGGTAATTTAAAGTTTTTATGTTTCACACTTGAATTTAAACCTAACGTTTGCAACGTTTCACTCATAACCTGGTTAAATGTCTTGTGGTACGTGAAATAATCTGCCAGTGGAACTAGTATTTTTTCATTGAAAGGAATTATTGACTGAAACAAACTCCTATATATTGCTGAAAAGTAACTTTTAAGTTAGTTTTATTTCAAGTGCACAAAGATATTTGAACTAGAAACTAGATCAAAAACACTAGATTTTGTTATATTACTTGACAATTTAAATTGTCAATAAAACGTCCAGCAAATCTTTAACCATGCTCTTCACAGCAGGATGTGCATCACCTAGACATCCAAATAAATCACTTTATCAGTGGATGTTTGCATTGTATGAAACCTTTGCCTCCATTTTATGCATCACTTTCAAGAAAAAAAGTGTCTCATGAAGTGATGTTCTTTTTTTCGAATCGCTTCTGCAGACTGGACAACCAAACTGCGCAGCAACCCGTCCATTCAGATTTGCAGGCGAATATCTCTGCTAAAGCCTGCTGCTAATTTCAATACTTAACTCAGCTGTGATTTATAGACTTGATTCCCCGCAGACGCTGCACACGGCCAAGCCTAATGAAACGCGCTGCTTTAGGTGGGAACCGGACAGTCCAGAGAGCTGTGCCATGTGGAAAACGAACATATGGATCGCTGCGCTCCCCTCCAACATTCCTGAACAATCTGGACAGGACATTGAGCATTTTATCACCAGCGCTCAGCTGTTAGGCTGCTGAAGCATCCAGCAGCTTGTTTCCAGAGAGATGTGCATTTTATCAGTTCTGGAGGAAAACAGGAAGAGGCTAATTTTACATTTCTACCCTAAATTCATGCTACGTAACGTTACCACAGCCGTATTTGGAGGCTTTTTGTTGTTGTGGCATCTGGGTTTGTGCTGTTGAAATTCTTGTAGCGGGATCACCTGAGGTTATGTCATCAGTGTGAAACTGCAGCATGCTGCAGGTTTTATTAAAAGTTGTGGAAAGCAGGAATCATGTTGCATTTATTCAGAAATTAAGCCAAAATCTGCACATTCTGAACCACATTATTTCCACGAAGCCGCCATCGTTTCATCACGTGTCAAACATTCTCAGAAACATAGATCCAGTTTTCATGAGTTGCTGTAAACAGGATGTTGGTGTTCTTCCTGAGTACTGGCTCGTATAAATGGTGTGCAGACGCTACAGATTATTTAACACAGGGGTGTACAAACTTTTGTCATATGGGACAAAATTGTCAAGTCAGAATTACTTGTACCAAAAAAAAGAAAAATCTAAAATAATTTAAAATAAAGAAATTATACAACAATCTTTATTTAAACTTCTTCACCACTCATATTATTTCACACGTAGGACAGTAAATTTCATTTTCTGGTTTTTCACCAGCGGTTTCTTCTTTCGTAGAGTTTGCTAAATGTTTAAGATCAACTAGAAATTTGAGTCGGGAACAGAAAGCACTTTTTCCTGCCAACAGATTCTCCCACCTGAGCGGTGGATTTCTGCAGCTCTTCCAGAGTCCTCTTTGCCCTCTTGGCTGCTTCAGATTAATTTTCTTTTTGTTGTCTCTGGGAAATGTTCAAAGCTCGACTTTCACCTTGACATCAATCGTTTATGTTTCTCTTCAGTTTGTTACTACTTCCTCCTACTTGTATGAAGCATTCAGTCGGACTTGCATCCACTCAAAATTGAAAATCCTGTCTTCTGAATTCTCTCCACACCTTCGCTTATTAATGTCTCAGAGAAATAAGAAGGGAAAGCAAAGCCCGCTGCAGCCGGGCCACAGGTGCTGCAACGTCTCCCTAGGAGGAAAGGAGCGCTGAGGGCCGCGCTGGTAGTCTGAGTTATGAGGCATTGCATTTCACACAGCATTCATCATGCTATCAGTTTGTTCTTACAAGGACTCTGAGTGGAAAGATAGGCCATGCTGGCCAAGACATCTGCTGCCCTGAGCGGGAACTGCTTACCTCTTCATCTATTTTCAGACCTTCGAATGCCTGCATGACGCAGACATCAGACGAAATCCTGTTGACGTTTGGCTAACAGGTAGCAGTTTCACTGGTTGGTTGCATGTGCAAAACTCTTTAAATCTCATTGTTGGTAATTATTATTCAAATCACAAGGTGATCAAACCGCTACAGGGCTGGTGCTAAAAAACTATTGTTTCAGTGTTTGATTATTCTGACAACTAATTGATTAATTGGAGAAAGAAAATTGCCACATTCAACAGATTTTTAATTTAACTACTTAAGCATTTTTTATACAATATTATAAATACAGTAAAATATGCAAATTAACAAATAATTCAGTTCTTTCAAAATAAGAAAATAAACACTTTTTCTTTTTGCAGTTTTGGGTAAAACAGATTTACAGAGAAAGCTGTATTAATTTTATATATATATATATATATATATATATATATATATATATATATATATATATATATATATATATATATATATATACATACATACTTACTGGAACAAACTTCTAGAAAACTGTTAAACAGCCGAAACATTGAGTTCCTTTACTGGCAATTGTAAATGATATTTTCATGATATAAAACACGTTGAACTGCCATGTTTCTCAAATGGACAATACAAATAAACTTGATTGATTGATATTTTGTGAAGTTTTGGCTTATTTCTTGCCAGTGATCTTGTTTTTTGAGTATTTATCCTCCAGTTAATCAATTGGGACGATGAGGATTAGTCGGATTAATTGTTTCAGTCCTAACGTTAATCTTACTCAACTTCTCATGCTTGACAATTTTTCCTGCTTCTGACGAATCAACTTTACCTGCTTTCGTCACGATTAATCGGATTGATCGTTGCAGCCCTAAGCTGTTATAATAAATCAGTTGTAAATCGGTGAATCCAGCAGGTGTCACTGTGTCCTGTGTTCTGGTGTGGATCAGAGTGGCAGCGATGAACCCACCGGACCTGGCACGGGTCTGTGTGAAACAGCGAGAGGAGGGGTCAGTTTATCACTCTTTCAGCCGCACAGAGTTCACCGGAGGTTCACCCTGCACAGCACACGGGTGTGAAACCGCCACCGTCAGGGACAAGAAAAAAAACGTTCTGTTTATATTCACATCCAAGCATTTGAACTTTTCCTTGATAGCAATCTGCAACGCTGTTTGGCTGCTTCAGCATGGGAGACTGCAAGGGCATTCATCGTCAAGTACGTGGAAGAGGAGAGGCATTCTTTCTGTGAAAACAAGAGGTGGTTTTTGATTTCCCATGGCATGCACAGTTTGTGCTGTACACAAAGTTAGACAGGAAAGTGGTGCGTAAGCCTTGAAGCTCTTGAGAAACCACCGACATACAGCGTTCCAAGGACACAACCTTTAGTTTGTTTTGCTGCCGATCTGAGTTGAAAGTGTGGGCGTAATTGGCTTTTTGTCTCCGGACCTGGACTTCCTTGAACCATGCCATTTTTAATCTTGGGGCCACAGCTGCTATCACACTCTTATGCACATAGAAATATACAGCATGCTAATCTCCATTTATGTTGATAGCAGGTTATATAACCTCTGCAGCAACTTCACCTTCGCAAACAGACAAGAATTTACATGTTCTGGACAGTTTCTCCTTCCCTTTTTTCCTGCCTCTCTGCATGCATGTGTGCACGCAGAGTAACGCTGCCAAAGGGGAATAATAACACTACTTTTAGCAGTAGAGCAAGTTGGATTAAAAGCCCTCATAGTATGCACGGCTTCTCGCCAGCTGAAGGAAAGTGCTTTTTCTGAGGTGGTTAATGTTCATCCCACAATAAAGGAGCTGAAACCTGGTGTTTCTCTAAGAGGCGAACAATAAACACAAAGAAATGTGTGCAAAGAAGGTTAGGTGAAGCACTTAACAGAGCAGAGGGAAAGCGAAAGAAAGAATGCAGAAAAATAAGTGTTTGACTCTATGATCTAAAGCCCAAAACAGAAAATGGATCAGGAGGTTTTTTCATGTGAATTACCATTAGAATAGAATATGATAGAAATATCCTTGAATTTTCCATCAATTTCAGTACACCAGCTGAAAATTACAAGTAAATAAAGACATGTAGATTCAAATGAAGGAGAAAAAAAGAATAAAATAAATTATTTTATAAATTTACAAAATAAAAAGATAATAAAATTACCTCTCTTCCATTCGGTCATGGCAGCTGGCCGCTCATACTGAGCCAGGTTCTGGTTCTGCTGGAGATTTCTTCCTGTTAAAGGTGAGGTTTTCCTCTCCACTGTCTCCACATACATGATCTGTAAAGTCAAGCGATTGTTTCCTATCGCTAGGATGGGTGCATAATGACTCACTGCTCTGGTGGGTTACTCAGAAAGAAACTTTTTAAATTACATTTAATAATAAACGTGTTTGATATTCAGGATCATTTTGAATGTTTGTGATTGAACAGATTTTCTTGAGATGACATTTGTTGTGAAATGGCTCTACAGAAATAAACTGAACTGAATGTGCAGAAATTGGCAACAAAATCTCCAATCTGCAGTTTTATTTGTAAATAAGCAGCAAACATTGCAATAGAAATCATTTCTGCTTCAGGATCGCTGGCTGTCCAGATCAGAATTTGTTTGGCTTCATATGTGAAATTCGGATTTCTGAGGACAAGTGAAATCCGTCGGTGACGCAGTGTCAGGTTGTTCACATCGTATCAAGCCCACATGGTTTGGCGTGCGCTTTAACCACTCTTCTGGCTCACTTCTGTTTACGGGTCGGGGGAGATTCTGAGAAGATCCTGCACTAAAAAACAAAACTTTGTGCTTAATAAAAGATTTCAAGTGAACAAAACTTAATTCTCATTCGGTTCTTGTTGCAACGCGTCTTAAGGAAGTGGCATGAACTTTTGGATAAAAGAATGCTTAATAAGTTTATCTACTTGAGTCTGTGCAAAAAAAACCCAAAATGTAAAGACTTGATTTGCTAAATAGGTATCCCATAATGCATTGTGCCACCAGCAGTAGCCACTAGTTAAATCACTTTTTTATTTGTTTCAAACATCAGTTTCATGGTGTTTCAGGTCAAAGGGTAAACTCTGAAGCTTCATTTCTTCATTTCAAGACCGAGTCTCAACTTTTGGAGTAGTATGGCTCTTATTAGGGTTTGTTTTCCTGCAAAAAGTGAGCAACCTATCTGAGCAGAAAATCTAATAAAAATCAGAAACTGTTTCAATCAAGTAGTTTTCTTTTGATGCAAGTAGTTTCTAGTTAATAAAATTAATATTAGGGTGTTCAAAAAAAATCACAATATACTCAGATTTATTAAGTTATGCTCACTAAGATTGCACAAGTTAATGTTACCAAGTTAATTTAATGAAAACTAAACAGTCTGAGGTAATGAGTTTGAAAATACTTTTACGTCAGGAGAATTTATTAGGTTTTTACAGCAGAGTTAATTGAGTTGTTTAAACTGAAGATGTACAGCTTGCACATACTAACATTTTTAAGTTTTAACAACTGGATTATTTTGAGATTGCGTAGATTTTTAAATTAAACTCCACCTATTGTGTTTTACAGTGTGTTTAAGTCTCATTTTACAGCCATTCACCAGCTGTCTACCCCGCCAGCAACAGACCAGACTCTCCTTTTAGCACCTTCTTATTTGCTGTTTGTCTTCTGGTGTTTCTGACACCTAAACACAGAGGAGCATTTGATTGCCGCCCTGAAGCTGTGCTGATGTCACTGAGCTGCATTTTCCGTCATAACCATGACATTAGTCACGTTCTGAAATGTGCTCCAGCTAGAACAAAGCCAGATCATGCATGAAAGCTGGTTATAACACCAGCTCAAAAAAACTAATATGCTAATAATAATAATAATAATAATAATAATAATAATAATAATAATAATAATAATAAGCTAACTAATATGACACATAGAAAAAAAGAGGAAGGCTCTACAAGCGGGCAAGCCACCGGTTTTGACGAGGAATACATTTACAAATCAGTCACATCCTCCTCTTTGGAGATTAAATACGGCACAGACTTTATTTAGTAAACAGAGTGCAGATTTCTTTGCAGTAATGCCGACGCTCACACTGTGTCAGCGAAACCGCGTTTGACGGGAGACCGGCTGATGGCATCTGGAAAAATGTGTGTGTGAAGCAAAAAGATCATATGACAGAACAAAAAACAGAAAGAGCTGTTTATATTTGATGTGTCAACATATTGAAAGATCAAGTAATGACTCAGCTACTGCAAGACAAATGTTTCAGTCACAGCACGCCCCATTTCAAATACATTTCCCCTTCATGGCTTGAAATCATGGTAGTAAATGCAACTTTGTCTGTGTGCTCACACAACGTTGACCCCTTCCACCGTGACCCTGACTCCAGTCTGCAGTGACACCGTGTCAATGATAAACCCACTGAGAACATCCAAAACCGTGACAGGCTGAGCTCCAGCCCTGAAACGCACACAGAGGCCGAGAACAAGACGTTGCAACACAGAAGGAGCACGCTGATAAATACATTGCTTCACAATCAGAGAGGAAAAAAACCCTAAAACCTGAGAATGTGGAGCAGTTTATTTTATAAGGCATGACAAATTGCTCAGTTGCAGAACGCGTAACTGCGCTCACTGGTGCGTGTGAAGCATACGGGATAATCATTTGCAGCTTTGGGTTGTAATTTAGGCTGCCTTGTTTGTTGTTGAAGAAATTCTGTAGCTCAATCAAAAAGGTCCTCGGTGCCAAAATAGTCGTCAGGCGGATCTGAATTGTGTTTACTCTGCTGAAAGGCCGAGTAAACCACCAGTTCTCACAGGCAGGAAAACATCACGCTCGCTCGTATGAACAAAAAAACCACAGCACGGCTTCTGTACAATAACTGGAACAACCGTCATTCATAGAACAGCTCAGATAGGCATCTTTCATATTCACTGGTTTTGTGTTTCCGCTCTGCTGCTCTTTCAAGATTTATTCTAACGCATTATGACGCTTGAATTAAAGCCGGGCGAAATTATAAAGTTTAACTGTGACAAAGTGTTTCTTCTCATGTGGCCAAAAGTGTGAAGTCACGTTGTGACAACACAGAAAACCCTTAAACGATTCAGATTTTAAGGGCTTCCTGTTTGTAATTTAACATTTTTTAACTCACTGAGACAGAAGCGGCTTCTCATGTGGGCGAAGTGGGCAGGTGCCCAGGGTGGCTCCTCCTAAAGGGCGGCATCAAATAGTAATTAGTTTTTCAGTTAAATCTGTACAGCATAGGGTGATTTATTGATCATTTTATGGATTTAACAATTAATAACTAGATAGCAAAATGTGCTTGATGTGAGATTTTTTCTAACTGAGTTTGAACAGGTGAAGCTAAAATTACATCTGTTGAGTTTTTTTTTATCTTAAGTGCAAAGTGTATTTATGTTTTTTTGTACAGATTTGGCTGAGTTACTCCTGTGAGTGTTGTTCTTTCAGTAAATTGCCTTTTTTTGAGTGTGTGCTCCAGTTAATGATTAATAAATTACTAAATTAGTTGACGATTAATCGTGATTAATTTGATTAATTGTTTCAGCCCTGATCTTAATCAAATTCTTATGCTTTCTGATTTTTCCTGCTTCTGACAAATCAACTCTCCCCGTTGCAAATCATTTACAGATTTTATGTATTTTATTTTAGTTTTTTTTTTTGTTTTTTTTTACAGGCCAGATTTTATGCATGACACGTGGAAAAATACGACTTTGGAAACCAAGTTCTTTCAAAACAGGTACCAAAAAGTGTTTCTGCTTTTTTTCCCCCTTTTTTTTTTAAAGACAAATTTCCATTTACAAGTGAGCACAAGCGCCGGTCGATGGTGTGTGAGGTAATTGGACCTGTGGGACTGAGGCGAACGGCGGTTTGAATCAGGAAAAGCTCTGCTATTTTACTGTTAAACAGAAAGTGAGAGGTCAGGAGCTCTGAGTGGATTTTCCATTGAAATAGCAGCAGAGGAATGATTCGGCCTCCTGACGTGAAATTAGTTTAGAGAGCAGTGAGCACAAATGAGCAAAATAAGAAATGTCAACACGCATTTCTAACAAAAAGATCTCAAACCAGATTTATCAGATTATATGTAGCTGAACTGGGACCTGCTGTTATTTCATTTACTGAGATATTTGTGACATTACTGATTTATTCAAATCATAGGAGGCATGAAAGTTAATTTTAATGTGTAACTGAGGTCTCAAAGCGACAGGCCGTTCATTGACTATTCTTTCTGCATCCAAACTCTCACCAGTTAAACCTGAGCTGGACTATCACATGTCTGAAACACTCAGCGTCTCTTTAATCAGGAACAGATGACAGTCGGAATACAGGCACCAATTAAGAGATTTATGAAAAAGATGGTGAAGGAGGGAATGGAGAAGGCTGCCGTGATAAATGATGATGCAAATGAAAGCAAGAAAATCAAATGGATCCAAAACTGTGAAGGATAAGAAGTTTAAGTTTCCTTTTCCGGATCGTCATGACGTACAGGAAGCATTCTCACACCTCAGTGGTTATTAAACATGAATTAAAAGCATGTAACAGAACAGGTTCTGCCTCAGCATTAGTCACTATAAATACGGTTCACACCTGTTTCTGTGGAAACCTGAGTGTAAAACACAGTGATCGAAATTTGAAGACAAATCCAATAAAGTTCGTTTTTATGAGTTTCCCCAAAACTTGTGCTAAACTTTTGTTTTGTTTTGTTTTGAGTGACAAGGTCCAAAAAATCTCATCATAATAAATTTCTACCTGGTCATTTTCATTCAATAAGCTGAACATGGAATCCACATTGTGCCGTCACACATCAAGCAGATGAATACAAAGTGACAAAAACCTCTGACTGTTGCCCCAGTAACTACATATAAAGAATGAAATTAAAGAATTGCACCTAAACTTTGAAAGTTTCACCTGCTGTGGTATGAATACTCTTCTTCCTGGACTGCATGGACCTGAATTGTTCACTCAGTCTATCTCTCCGGGGGGAGATTGCTGCAGGTTGATGTCATGAGGTTTTGGATTACTTTACAAATTAATTTGATGAATCTGCGACCTGCGGATTGAAAGTTTGTTTTCTTTCCAGGTTTTTGCTCTGTCCCGCCTCTCGTCATTTCTGTCCAATGGGAGCAATGATGGTCACCCGTGTAGCTTTGTTTACAAATTATAATCCATCCATTTTCTTCCGCTTATCCGGGGTCGGGTTGCGGGGGCAGCAGCTTCAGAAGGGAGGCCCAGACTTCCCTCTCCCCAGCCACTTCTTCCAGCTCCACCGGGGGAATCCCAAGGCGTTCCCAGGCCATAGAGAGACATCGTCCCTCCAGCGTGTCCTGGGTCTCCCCTCCTCCTGGTGGGACCTGATCTCCTCACCAGGGAGGCGTCCAGGAGGCATCCTGACCAGATGCCCGAGCCTCAACTGGCTCCTCTCGAGGTGGAGGAGCAGCGGCTCTACTCTGAGTCCCTCCCGGATGACCGAGCTTCTCTCTCTAAGGGAGAGCCCAGCCACCCTGCGGAGGAGGAAACCCATTTTGGCCGCTTGTACCTGTGATCTCGTTCTTTCGGTCATGACCCAAAGCTCATGACCATAGATGAAAATTATAAGGAAATTATAATCTGTTTAAAAAAAAGCACAATGTAAAAGCAAACCGCACCAAATGTGAGTCTGCTTTTGGTCCGGGCCAAACAAGCGGACCAAAGGCCTTTCCTGTCTCCATGATGAACTTTATGCATGAAGCTGAAATGTCTGCATGTCTGGAACAATAATCAGGTGTGTGAATAGTCAAAGACGGAAAATATTCAGTGAAATATTCCTGGGTTTTGCTGTAATTGTTCTCATCCAGGCACATTTTACTACCTGGAATGATTGATTGAGATTTCCTGGTACGTCGCTAAGGCTGGATCTTATAATGAGACTAAGTTTTACCGCTTGGTAGCTATAAATCTAAAAACCAAAGATCACACATGGGGTATCTCAAGACTCTTCAGGCTTCATGATCTCCTCCTAAATGAGATCATCAAGTACTAAAACCAAAGCTGATGACTCTCTTTTTCTGTGTATCCCTTCATCACAGTCTAATATGGTCACTATGTAAATGTGTCCAAAATTCCCATAAGTGGTCGGGTCATATTTTCCTTCGGTGTCATCAAGGAAAATCCAGGATATGTTGGTATCATCAGTTTCCTATCAAAGCAGGACAGTAAAACTTGTGCATGCTGTTATTTTCGGTAGATTAATTTTATCTCCACAATGCCTCCTGTCCAACACAATTATATCACCGCATTGGCTCAATAATTATCAAATTATAGATATTTCTGAACACAAACTGGCTTAAGGGGAGGTGTGCATCTTTAGCACCGTGGACAGGGATTGAGTGAAACCTCCCGACATTTAGAGGATCTCAGAAAATATTCTGATAAGAGATATTGGGAGAAACTGCGCCAGTTAGGCAGTTTAAATATGTAAAAACCAAAAGTCAGAGATATTCAAGTTACCAGTGTCACATAAAGCACAGAACAGGAACTGAAAGATGAAATTGAACTATTAGCCTGTTGGGAAGTGCAATGTGCAGGGTTACATCCGGCTTCAGCTGAGACATAATGCGCACTTTCATAGTTTCGCAATACAGTGGCTGTCTGTAGAGCAGCATGCTCACATTCATTATCCCCAAACAAGCGGTTTTTAAAAAGACACGATATACTGTTTGTGATTTTCCATTTCCTCCTGTCATGTCATTTAATGCAAAAGGCTTCAAACCCCTTATAATAAATAAATATTAACTCCATGCACAGGGGGCGCTGCTCTGCTTGGGCAACTACAACCTGGCCTGTGCAAACTATTTCAACCATCACTGTGACTAATACAGTAAAGGTTTTTTTTAATAAAAAAAGAAAAATAGAGTAAATGTGGAGTGATCTGCTTTATATGTTGTTACATAAAATCTCACTGTGGGTTCCAGTCAAATCAAAACATGAAAGATTTATTCATCATCTAGGCTAACAAACGATACTATTTGTGCAGAAAATATTTCAATATGAAGCCAGTTTTAGCTGAAAATGTGTCATGGAAATGCTGAATATTTAAGAAATTAACCCAACACACACTAAAAGATTTAAACTTCAAATATAAAATGATTATCTTGTGCAGAAAACTAATTGAAGTTTGTGATTATGACTATAAATTCAATGGAAAAGCTGGTCACAGTTTATTTTGATGAGTTTTTATTACCTTCTATTCATTTTGAAGCCTTATTTTATGTGTTTGGAACAAGATAATTAAAAAACAAAACTAGAGTAAAAAGATTTTAGTTTGGACATTAATTATATTGTTGTGTTTTAGTAAAACTATGATTTGCATAGAATAAAATAGAACAACTGCACAGTTTTTGCTTTGTTTTTCTCTTTTTTTTTCTGGGATGCAACAAAGTATTTCATGACTTTTTGTTTAGTTCATCTTGAATGGAGACATGAAGAGCCTGGCATGTTTAAATGTGTGGCCTGGTTTGTAATGAGGGCCGCAGAGGTGAAGCCGCTCTGCTGCTAACGAGCCGAGCTGACATGTTTCATTTAGAGCTCGGTGCGAGCAGGACGGCTGCTAAATGACAGATTACTCACATTTGTGTGAGCCGATGTAATCCGATTCCACTCCATTCTGTGCAAATCTCGTGTCGTCATACAGTAGGAGCGCTCCAGCCTCTGCGCAGGCGCGACCAAACGCACGCAGAGTCATCGAACACAGCCACTTTGCGCTACGGACAAATAAAATGTAAAACACCGGGACGTTATTACATCCAAGATGTTTACTTATCGCTAAAAGTTAACCTTTTATAATCTATAATACTTAAATATTTTAAGTAAGTCATGATATTCCTAAATTATGTTGTGATGTAAAAATTTATCACATTTGTGACAAAACCCCACAGGTAACTGAAGGTATAGCTAAAAACAGCAGAATTTTTCAATTGTTTTGCCTCTTTTTTGTTGTTTTTGTTTAATTTAACTAATTATTTAATTTTTTTAAAAACATTGTCCCTATGTTTTACTATGCTGATATAGTACAAATGTGATTAAAACCTGAATTTGACATTATTTTATAATAAGATAATATGCAAAACCCTGAACATCTATCATATGTCTTCAGTCAGAGGCTTCTTCAAATTGGCTGTAATACAGGCCGCTACAGGAGATCCTTTCTGCCAACAGCCTTCACAAAGAAAGTATTTTTAAATTTGAATTTGAATAAAATTTTTAAGTAATTCAACTTGAACCTGTCTATGTTATATTGCGATGTGTATTGATTTAATTATGCATTTCTTCAGAATTTAAGTTATTTTTCTTGTAGAAAACCTTGAGGTTACATTTATTGTGAATTATAATTAACTAAACTGAGTAAGATTAATTAAACCATACATGAGCTTTAATTAATACTATATTTTTATTCTAACATTAATCTTTAAATGTAAAGCAGATGATTTTCATTAATATTTTTTTTAACCTAATGTCCCATTTGAGGCTCGGATGGTGATGCCTCCCCTCCGCCTGAATCGATTAACTCGACATTCGACTCTCTGCCTGCCCACCAAACTCGCTGCGCTCCGATCACTGCTGCAACTTTTGCAGAGACTCCTCACTCCACAGACATGTCGCACAATAGCTGAAGTAAACCTGTCATCGCGGCTCCATTCGGGCCAAATTACGCCGCAGGTGAGGATCTACGGACGCGCAGCCCGGTCGCTCCTTGTCCGCCTTCCTCGCATCGGACCCCGGCTTTTTTCTTTCTTTTCTTTTCTTTTTTTTTTTTTAAACCGGCCTGGATATGAATTATGAGCATTTTCTCCACTAATGAACCGGGCCAGTGATGCAGGAGACCGCGGCGACCCTCACATCAGTGTTTCAAGATGGCAGATTTTTATTGAGTTTTGATCAGAAAGCTCGCTTTATTCTTTGCCATGAATAACAGGAATCCTTGCACCGATGGCCCCTGTATACGAAGGTAAGGGCTTTTCCCCTGTGGAAATATGCTGTTTTTATTCTGTGCGGCTGGAGCCCGTCGGTGTAGTGACACAATTGAATTGCAGCTCAAACAGAGGGAGGAAAAAATACACAATTCTGCTAAAACATCTCATCGTTCATCATATTTGTCACATTTTTCAGACCTAACCCAAATAGGTTGATGAAACCAAACAGTTTAGTGCGTTAGAGCTGAACGGGCTGCTCAGTCAGATTGTGCTCAAATCGCGCTGATGAGGCACCAAATCGCCCAGAACAAGCAAAAAATACAACAAACTGTCTAATCCGACTCGTGAAAAACGATGTTCGGTCCTCATGTTGCTTCCTGGTGGGAATTATATCCCAGCTGTAAGGGAAGGAGAGCGGGTCGGAGACCGATCGGTCCCGGTCGCGTCTGTTTTCAGTCCCAGCGTTACTCCTACATCCAATTATATCGCAACAAATGCACAAAATCTGCACGACTTTTTTAGGATGCAATGTTTCATGGATGCACATATCTGTTTGTTTAAAGTGAATCTTAAGCGGAAGGTGTCGATATGGCTGCAGCATCGTGGCTGTAACTAATGCGTTTGAGTCGCTGAATTAAGGCTGTGATGGGGAAGATTTTTATATGCGTTTGGGCAAAAATCACACATTTACTCAGCATCTGTTTCGATATGAATGATGCATTTTTTTAAAAAAAAAGTGGGTGATAATTAAAGCAATGCAGTGCAAATTGTTTCTTGCATGAATGAGTCCAGCTGCAAGACATGAAACTGCATGACCAAACAGGATATAATGTGCACATTCTGAAGTCCGTACAGTGCTTCCTTTAGTTTAAGCTTTGTGTTAAGAAGTCTTTACTGATGCTCTCTTTGCAGAAAATATTGATTGTATAAGGAAACTGAGTTATACGCGCTGATGCAAACTGAAGTAGAACATGCAAATAATGAGGCTTGATGCTTCCCATATTTATTTTGGAGCCTCATGTTTAATTTGTGTTTACTCTTTAGTCCCTCTGCTGGTGTTACAGGGAAGCCCGACCTTCCCTGTTCATGAATACCATTAGGGAAGAGAGGAACTCAGCAGCAGTTCTTGATACACATTAAATCGTCCCAACAGAATGAAGATTCACGACTGAAAGTGAATCCTTGCAGGTATATTTATGGTATATGAAATGGAGCTATATAAAACAGGTTGGAACTCTTTCTTTAGTGGTGTTATGTCCCCGCAGTCATTTTGTAGTGATTTTTCATTAGGGGTGTCGAAGCTGCGAGGCAAACCTCGACTGGTGCTTCGACATGAAAAGGAAAGTTGAAATGAGACTCCTATGCAAAAAGGTAATTAGTGTAAATTACATTCCCCGATTTCTCCCTTCACCACGGAGAGGAGGAGACGGGAAGAGAAAGAGGCAGCAGGGGGAATTAATTACCCTGCCTGTCCTCCTCGGCATTAGAGAGGGCTGTTATGGAGAGCAGCCATGGAAATGACCAAAGTCTCCAGTGGAAAATAGGTTTGAGGATGGGGGGGGGGTCACGTAGAATGGGACCAACTATTACAGCAATTACTCACCCTGGGCTACAGGGTAACTAATGACTCAAATCTATATGATTAACTGCTTCCTTTGATTGTTTAAAAATGGTTGAGAAGCAAAAATATTCATACTATTAGCGTGGCTTTTGCCTTCCTACCGGATTCTCATGTGGGAGAAAATCCAGAATCCATTGAGCTCGATTTCTTCGGAAGAATTTCAACAGAGCCAATCAGAGAACAGCAGGAGAAGTTGTGACCGATGACGTCGATGTTCTGTGAAATGGCTTGAAAATTGAAATTTGAAAAGGTGGAAGAAAAATGATCATTTTTATTCAAATACGTAGAAGCATTCCTAGTCCACAATGCTGCCAATCTATCTATTTTCTGAGTATTCTCTCAGCAATGACTTTCTTGTCGTTCTTCTGTAAACTCTAGATTGGTGAAATGCACAACTAGTTGTTGTCATGGTAACGGACCATCCCACCTGTGCTGTTGATCTCTGCAGCTCTTCAAAAGTTAGCTTGGACATGACAATTCATACTTTACATTATGAAAACATTATACTGTTGCCAGTTATGAAACCAGTCGCAAATTCATGTTTGAGTTTCTCTAGATCTCATTAGTACTTTAAACCTGAAAATGTTCTTCAGGTGATAGAAGGCTGACTTTGTAACTGACTTTTTGTGTCTCTGAAGGTTCAGCTCAGAGTCCGTCACAACATCAGATTTCTGTATGACTGAAGTCTGTCAGTTTTGGTTGTGCCATACCATTTTATCCACTGAATGATGCATCAAGGGGAGTGAAGACATTTGCGACGCTAACATCAGATCAGCCATACTTTCATGAAAAGCTTGAAAGCATTCATGGTTTGCGCTCGGTTGGGTTTGTATTCTTGGCTGGACTTCTTGGTGACGTGTTTGTGTTCGGTTCCCCCGGCTGCGACAGACGGCCGTCAGGCAGACCTGCTGGCAGGAAGGGGAGGCTGGTGGTGCGATCACCCTGGGATCAAACCGACGCTTTGATAGATGTCTGATGCGTGGAGCGGGTCCAGCAGCCTCCAGCTGTGGAGAAGCGAATATTCAGACACAAACCCAGTCCGCTCGCCCAGCCGCCCTTCTGCTTGGCCAGATATGAGTGTTGTTGTGTTCTCATGCATGCATGGACATATGTCTCTATCTGTCTGAGTCCCTATACGAGCAGCGTTTGCAGGACACGACTCCGTATTAAATAGATAGGAAAATAGAAAAAGGAGGAATACATTTCCACCAAAAATGACTCCAAAATATATAGATTAATCTCAGAATTTGTTTTAGAAAACAACTTTAAAAAGTAGATAATTTTTTACTTTTCAAACTCAGTTTTTTCCTACAAAGGTTCTGAGACTATACTCAAAAATTCTAATTGTTTTTCAATCAAATGTTCAACTTTTCAAAATCAGATACTTCCAAATTGTCTAGAAAATTTCAAAGATTAATCTCAAAATATCTGAGTTTTTCTAGCAAATTATGGTCTTTTCATATTGAGAAATTTCTTTGCTTTTTCTAGAAAATTATACTCAAAATTTCAGAGTTTTTTTCTACCAAATTCTCAACTTTACAAACTCAAACATTCCCAATATTTTTCTAGAAAATTCCTGGGATTTATCTCAAAATTTCTGAGTTTTTTTTCAGTCAAATTCTTGACTTTTCAGACTCAGATATTTCCAAGTAACTTTCTGAGTTTAATCTCAAAATATTCAGGTTTTTTATAGCAAATTATTGACTTTTCAGGGGCGTTTTTTTCTGTAAAATTTCTGCGGTTATGCTCAAAATGTTTGAGTTTTTGGCAGATGTTCCTTTTTTCTGCATAGAATGACCCTAACACACCATCTTAAACACAATAATTGCACTTTTTCATATTTTCAAATTTATCGATATGTATTGATACTTTCATTGAAGAAGCAGTGAAGAAGAAGGTAACACTAACAATTCCAACAGTTTGATCAGTTTTGGGCTTTTAAAAATATCATTAATTGGAATTTATTGTGATGGCGATAAATCAAGATTCTTATCGTAAGAATTTGCTCTGATAACCCAAACGGACGCCTTGATGGACGTCTGATGCGTGGAGCGGGTCCAGCAGCCTCCAGCTGTGGAGAAGCGAATATTCAGACACAAACCCAGTCCGCTCGCCCAGCCGCCCTTCTGCTTGGCCAGATATGAGTGTTGTTGTGTTCTCATGCATGCATGGGCATATGTCTCTATCTGTCTGAGTCCCTATACAAGCAGCGTCTGCAGGAGGATTAGACAGCTGCAGAACTGGGCAGCGTTTGCAGATCTGCCTCTCACTATTCCAGAGTGGCTTCCTTCATTCCTACCTGGTAAAAAAAACAGGCGGAGAATGAGTCAGGAGCCGCTGCTGATGGCTGTTGGTGGTGACGGGCCGCGCAGCATCACAGGCAACTTAATGATTCATCCATCCTGTGTTAATGCAACTTCGAATTACCTTGTGGTTTCCGAGAACAGAGAACGCACGGCGCTCTGGTTCGGAAAGTCGAGTCGAAGCAGCAACTTTTCCCAGACTCTCTCCCACCCCGCTTTCCTTCATGCTTGTTTTTAGCAGCGTGATTGATATCTTCCTTGCTGACGCCAAGGCTGCAGCCTTTTTAACTTTGATTAGAATAGCAGGAAAAAAACCCTGGGGGCCGTGTGGGGCCACAGCGAGGCCACACCCCGAGGCAGAGGCAGGGAATGCATTGGAGGGTCTCTCTTCCTGATTGTTATGACAAGCAGGGTGGTGTGTTTAGCTCTTCAGTGTCCACAGTAAGGAAATACACACACATGGGGGAGGATAACTCAACGGTTAATATGAGATGAGCTGATAGATACACCAGGCAGGAAACATTGTAGGTTCAAACCAGAACGTTTATCTCCTTCCTGTTAAACTTGCACTTTGTGCTACATCAATGTTCCTATATGTTGCTGAGAAGTTACTTGAAAGTTAGTTTTGACTTATTTCAATTCTACTATGTACTATGCCAAAAATACTTAGTTACGTTTTGTGTTTTTGCAGTGTACCAAAGGAAAAAAGGCAATCAAAACCAAACTAGTGATGAATTATTTTTATTCAGCAAGATTTGAGATGTTACAAGTGTGAATATTTTATTTAAATCATGCTGTAGGATCTAATGACAATAATAAAACTTTATGGAAAAGCAACATCTCAAACATAAATGTCACCATTTGTTGTTCTGCACCAGATTATAGCAGAAACTAATTCCCAGCTGCAGATTACAACATAGATATTCACACAAAACAGAAAAAAACTGAACACAACAGGTTACTTCCTGCTCTATCTTTCTCACACACACACACGCACGCACGCACGCACGCACGCACACACACACAAGCACGCACACACACACAAGCACGCACGCCCAAAAGCTTCAGCTCCTCACATCAACAATCATTTTCTGCTTAAAAACAATAAAAATTGGGGAAAACGAGAACAACTCAAGAGGAAACTGGATATAAAAGGAAATGTTACATCAGTAGTTACCCATCATTTTGGATATTTAAAATAAATCAATAATTATTGAATCACTTGTACTGTGATGCGTTTTCCAGCCGTATTGCCCAGGTGGTTGTTAGAGAAGCTAAACAGAATAAATGTGTTTAGTTGAATCATCATCAGGGGCGTCCTGCGTACGTCGGCGCTCTGAAATAGCTCACAGGTGTGATTTGAGGATCCTGGAAGCAGATGGGTGTTAGTCGGGGTCAGGGCTCAAAGCTTGATCCAGATCTAAAGTGACAGGTTACTAAAGGTCAGTCCAGCATGTATATGAGCAGAGCGGCTCAGGTTTGGGGTCCGGATCATGTCCTCCACGCTTCAGTTTCTCTTTAAAGGAAAAACACATTTTAGATGCAACTTTAAAATGTTCCCCTCATGGGAAGACCATCAGCTGCTGACATTAGTTGTTTTTTTTTAAATTTTTTTAAGTGGGGATGAGAGAGAAGGAGCCTCAAACCCGTCAGCTGCTTTGACGAAGCGTTTCCGTGTTGCTTGTCAAGCGTGTGCGACGTTCCTTTTCTTCCCCCCGTCGTTTTGTTTTGTTTCCGAACAGCTGCTTCTGATTCCGACTCTTAAATTAAGAATCTGGGTGGAATCTCTAATTTGCTTTGAGTTGCAAAAATAAAAAAATAAACATGCTTTTCTAAAATGTTTGCTTGAAGTAAACCTTTCTTTTGAAGGGAACCTATTATTTAAAACTCACATTCTGCACATTTTTGTTCTCCTGTTTGGGTCTGAAGGCACCTCTAAAAACAAGCCAAGCATGAACTTGTTGCTGTTTTCTGGCAATAAGTTTTTTTGGTAACTGGTAAAGGAGCTGTTTTAAAAACCTCAGGCACTGCCCGTTACCTAGCAACCCAAGCTGATCTCCAGCATGTTTGGTCAGCTGGTTTTATCTGTATGTGCTGTACAATGGCTGCTGGAAAAAAAACAAGTGTTTTTGATTATGATGTACCACCATTCAGTAACAATCTGCTGCATTCTTGTTGGTTGTGCAGGAGGCCCCACTTCTGCTTTTCAAAGACGTATGGTTGTGTACTTGCGCATCTGTTTGAAGCCATTTTCATGTGGGGGGCGTGGCCAGCAGCAGCTTGCTGGGATTTAAAGTGACAGGATGTCCTAAAACACCTCATTTTGAAATCTCATCATCAAAGAATGATTTTGTGCAGAACCTGTAATGAACATGTTTTGTGTAGACCTATCCTATTAAAGGGATAGTTCACCTTATCAGCTGGCATAGCTGGTTATTGACTGAAGCTTTAAGAAGGTAGAGCTGTCCTGCCTCTGCGGTGAGTGCCGATAGCTCTTATTGTTTGTTGGAACGCCGTGCAGAGAGCCTCTGTACCTTATGACAGACCCTTTGCTTTGATCTAGCATGAGAGCGACGGTTCAAACAAAGGTTCACATTTTACCACTTCTCCTCACAGCGCAGGCTGAATGAGGCCCTTTGTTAACTTCCCCTTTAGGCGGTAATTACACAGGGATTCCTCCTGCATATAGACCCTCTGCTTCATACACCCAGGCTCATTTTTCATGCATGTGAGCTATATTGCACGCTGAAGATTGAGAACGATCAGCATTTTGCTCGTTTCTCCTCCCAACCCCCCATATCCACCTCTTATCTGGTCTCCCATCCGGCTCTGTCTGTTGATAAGCCGAGAGGCCATTGGCCGGCACACATGGAGCCCATGTGACACTTCAGCAACAGCCCGACGGCCAGATTGGAAGCCCCCATGCACGTTTCTGTGTGCGCATGTGTGTGTGTGTGCGTTAAGATGAGGTCTGGCTACTGTAGCTTTATTGTTCTCTCTAATCAAGACCCCCACTCCCAGACCCTCCAGGATGGTCGTTTCCTCCCCCGTCCCAAACCACCAGCCAGTTTTTAGTGCATGTTGTCCCGTATCGTAATCCCATTGTTTGTGTTTGGTCCCCTCACTGCAGTCCGTTGCCGTTCCTGTTTCTGCACCAGAGTTTTTACCAGTCGCTCGTTTTGCCTTTCAGCTCGGCACAGTGCAGGTTTTCACTTCTGATATTTTTCTCATGATGCAACGTCAAACTTTTTCTGATGAAGCATTTAAAGTAGTGCGTAATTATGAAGAGGACAGAAAAAATTCTTGGTTTTCAAGTTTTAGCAAAATCAGAAAAGTGTGGTGTGCATTATTTCACTCACCTGTAAGTCCAACTTCACACATCTACTTTACAGCTGCAACTAACAATTACATCAGTCATAGATTATTCTGATAATTAATCGACTAATTGGATAAAACATTGGCACATTCTGCATCCTTTGACAGTTCACTAAAGGAAAGCTGTTTGTGCATTTTAGGCAGCAAAATGTCAATTTTCGTATTTAAAAATGGAATTGAAATCAATTGTAGTATTTCAAATATTGTATAAAATAACACTGAGCAGCTAAATGAGAAATCACATCTACAGCCGAAAATACTGTTAGCATGAACATGTGAAAGGCTCATTCCTTTCTGAACACTGTGTGAGGAAGGCTGATCTGTTTATTTTTTATTAACCAATTAATAATTGGACAGCAATAGGTGCTTAATAGATTATTTTCTAACCGAGTTTGAATCCGGTGAAGCTAAAACTGCCTCTTGAGGAGTTTTTAGTAGAACAGATTTACAGACAGAGCAAGATGCATACATTCTTTGTATAGTTTTGACTTGATTACTGTGCTAAATAATCAGCTTTTACAGCCAGTGGCTGTGTATCCCTATCAATTAATCAATTACAAATTTAGACGACGATTATTTCAATCATGATTACTACAACTAATCATTGCAGCCCATTTTCCTCATTCATTCTTTGAAAATCAGCTCAGGCTGATATTCACCTAGTTTGTGCTCGCTTGTGTGTGCTTGTACATTTCAAGCATAAGTACATAAAAAAGGCAGAATAAAAAAATAAAAGTTTTTTTAGTTCTTGCAAATATGCAGACAGTGTTGTTACAAAAGATTGTGTCCAGGATGTGTGGGGTCTGCAGGACTTTTCCTGACTCTAAACTTGTACAGGTAGGCAGGACAATAAAATCCCATAAATTATTGCAATAAACAACAATATTGTTTATTGCAATAATCATTTATAGGGTAAAATACACGTGCATGCCACACTTTTAAGAATCCAGGGAAATGTGCTGCTTTGTGTTTATCACATAAATTGTTGAAATTTACTGTGGTAACATGACAAAATGTGGAAAAAAATGCATAAAGATGCGTTTAGAGGCAACAGATCCTCACCATTACAGGAAGTGAAAACATGGCTAACAGTTTTTAATCAAGCCATTCATAACCTGTGAGTTTTTTCCCGGTAGGCGGGTGTTTGCAGACAGATATTAAAGCAGAGAGGAACTGAATATTATCAGAATGAGGTTGGTGTTTCTAACTTTTAATCTTCCATGTTCCCTGACAATCACACCTCTGAACTTTACCTCCTGCCCCCGCTCCGTCCCGGTCGTGGAGGAGAAGCGGAGCGATGGGCGGCTGCTGGCGGCCCCTTCACAGATGGCTGCAGGTACAACGCTACGCTTGGCCGGTAACCAAAGGACTTCAAAGCTCAGACGAGCGCTGAAGCCCATTTCTGTCCAGACCCAGGAGGCAGAAGGAGCAAAAGACGAGAAGCGGCGCAGTCAAAAGAGTCAGCAGGCGTGGAATTGAGCAGCTTTCGCCTTTTTCCGTCCCTTATAGTGGAGACACTCGTTTTTCAAACTTTTGCCATAAAGTTTAGAGATAGATATCAGATATAGGTGTTGCTGTTGTAGCCGATAACAAATATTTGCTGGTTTTATATTCAGTTTTGCTTCTCTGCAGTTAAACACCTCACAATCCTGTGCTGCATATCCAAACAAAAGTTCTGGTACACGTGAATCCTGGAAGACCAAATATTGAATTTCATAATTGTAGATAGAAATAAAAAGGAAGAGTACATTTCCACCAAAAAACTCTGAAATTTTGAGATGAATCTAAAAAAAAAATCTAGAAAAAATGAAAAGAATGTAACTATGTAAAGTCAAAAATGTGCTAGATAAAAATCTGTGATGTTGAGATTGATCTCACAAAATGTCTAGAAAAAACATAAACATTGATGAGTCAAAATTTTTTACCTTTTTGAAATGATTTTCCTGTAAAATTTCTGCTTTCTTAAATTTTCTGATTTTTTTTCTAGCTAATTTTTGGGTTTTGGAGCTCAGAATTTATTTTTTTTCTAGAAAATCTTTGAGTTTTTGGTGGAAATTTACTCCTTTTTTACTACCTACAGAGAACCTAACACACCGATGTAGAATTTAGCTTAAAACGTTCATAAAACAAATTATTTCTCTCTTGCTTTTTGGCCAAAATATACAATAAATTGAACGTGTGGAACAGTAATAGGGCTTTTTACTCGGCTGAAGTTTGTTTTGGCCCAGATAAAGGAAGGAGAAACCACCTTTTAGATCCAGTCGTCACTTCAAAGCGCCGCGCCGGTTTTGATCCGAGCCCGGGTCTCAGCCTGACGGACGCAGAGGGAAAATGGCAGCGAGATGAGGAGTGACAAAGCTGGGAAGAGGAAGGCAGAAACAGAAGAAGGGAGGCATTGGAGCCGGGGTCGAGAGATGAATACCTTCATCTGGGGGCCCGTTAGCCCCCAGCGGCGCAGTCAGAGGTCAGGGGGCACGGAGGCTGGGTTGGAGGCGGTTGTCATGGTGCTGGCAGAGTCGTTTGGGGGTTGAGGTCCTCTTACCTTTTCTCGCTCAACCTGCAGTTTCTCCTACCGTTAGCGTTAGCTAAGCTAGCTTTAGAAACAGCCAGAATGTCACTTTATCTGCAGAACAGAGTAAACGAGGTCAGCTGTGTTTACTTCTCTGGGCTCCAGTGAGGAGCAGAGAACAGGTGAGTGTTTCTGCTCTCACATGCCTTATTTCAGTGTCGCTCTCCCAAGCAGATTAACGTTTTCTATATTCTGCTGATGTCGAAAAAGCACAATTTCACAATTGCAGTGATTCCATTAGACAAGAAATAAAATGAAAATCACACATGAATAAGCTTGTTCATGCAATAAAAAACACGGCAGTGAAGGATGTAAACATTCTCACATTTGCATGATTGTTGAATTGCAGTTGGAGGCCGTGGAAAATTAGTCCAAAGTGCCACAAAGGGCCCTCGGGCCACACTTTGGACTCTTTTAGTTTAGTTTTTCCTTCAGTAGATTCAGAAACTCTTTTTGCATCTTCAGTTAATGTGAATCTTGATTAGCTGGTTGAAGCTAATGGTTTATGCAGAAGCTTTTTATGTTTTTCTCTTAGACATTTCTAGGGATCCCTGGATGTTTCGATGGGAGAGCTTTAAAATTTCAGCCTCTTTTGTTTCTTTTAGTCAGGCTAACACTCTTTATTATTTAAAATACCTTTAAATAAAAATGTTAGAACATTTATTTAGCTAATGTAAGCTGCCTCTATAAATTTGGACTGAGATACATAATCATTTTATTGGAAAGTGTTAATTTAAAACTTTACATTTACGTAATTAATTTATGCATTAGCTTTTAGGTGAGGAACAGGTATCAGACATTTAAAAGTGGAAGTGCAATAAAACGGCTCAGACATAAATAGATAAATAAATGCTGCAGCTTTTTGAAGCTTATCTTTTCCTCTCAGTTTTATGTTCATAAAAATACACATGCAGAACTTTCAGGCAGCAGAGGAGATGATTTTATGGTGCATATTCTCCATTTCCACATAAAGAGTAACTGTTTAGCTTGTAAATAAACTCCCAATGGAAACATGAGGAAAGTTTAGATTTGTAACATAAAGTTTGCATTAAATATGATGAAGTTTGTTCTGTTTTAAGACAGTAGAAATCCATTCTGGCTGTCAGACACGCTGCTAACTTCGGCCTCCAGGCCCAGTTTAGCAGAATTTACTCTAAAGGAAGAAGCTTTTAGCAGAACTTGACTCCAGAAATCCTGAACTGTCCCTTTAAGGATTTATTTTTTTACTGACTCGCAGATGCGTCTCTTTTCCGTCTGATCCGTTTCAACACTTCTCAGCTCCCATAAGACTGTGACTTTAAAAACATCTCAGATCTTAGCAACAGATCTAAATTGGGAAATTCTCCAAGCAGAAAAAGAAAAGTTTATTATTATGTACATAATTACAGACAACAGCTCTCATTATTCAGTTGAAGTTGTTCCTTATAGCAGATATGGTTGTGTGTGCACGGCAGATGGTCAGCGTAGCGGCTCCCCTGCCTGTTTGTGCTGCTGTTGGGGACGGAGGACGCTGTAAATATAATCAGCTAAATCCATGGTTTTCATGCTGATTCAGATGGAGGAGGCTGAGTTGGCCAGACTTATTGCCTCAGCTCATCAGCCATGTTTGAGACACAGTCAGCGGGATCACCGCACATGTGCCTTGCAAAATTGTGGAGTGTTTGTGCGTGGCAGTGGTCTCACCCACCAGAGGAAATCTAGGCTTTTTATTAAACATGAATATTAATGAGTCACCTGCTGAACGAAAACGTTGAGGCGGAAGAAAAGGTTTAGATTAGTCGCCTTCGTTGGCCTTCAGCTCCAAATTCACAGTTTCCTGAGAAAAATCACTCCCTCTCACCGTCTGCGGTCCGTCGGCCATGATTGTTTCTGAGGAGAGAAACGAGTGGATCACAGCTTCTAGAAGAACAGGATCACTTCAAGACTGTTTGTTTTTACAGTAGAGGAGCCATGGGATCACTGTGTCAATGCAGCTGTGTTTTGATGATACAGGAAGTGATGTCATCGCCGTGCATGATCGATCCGCCGCCGCTTAGCTCTGCTGCTCTTGGGGCTCAGCGCTGGGTTTCGTTTGGGTGAGGTTGTGGTTTTTAGGTGGCAGCTTCAGATAGGTGCAGTAAATTAGGAAAGACACAAACGTGTGTGTTATATTTGATTACACTAAACTTATTATTCCATCTGTTTCTGTTCAGACTTTAATCCCCATGTTTGGAAATTCACCAATCCTCTGTTTTCTAGTTTCTTCAGTTTTATTCTCAGATTCTGTTACTTCAGTTCACAGGAAAGAGGTTAAATTTCAGGGAGAACGGATTTTAATGTCTCATCAAACAGAAAAAGTTGTTTTTATTCAAAGCTTTGACTTATAAAAGGATTTTCCCCTGAAGAGTTTATGAAAACTGAATCTTTTTTTATTCCAGACTTTAACTAGGCCACTTCAAAACCGGGCAGTTTTGGCCGGTTTGTTTTGATTATTCAGTTTATTTATTTGAGAAGATCAGAATTTATGATTACAAAAATTACAGCAGTTGAGCCCAGACCATCATACTACCACCACCTTGCTTCACTGAATTGCTGTGGTATGTTTACAGTAGAGTTAGCAGCTCCCAAAAACGTTCACAGAATATTTCCCCAAAAGATCATCAAGACATCTTTATGCAAATCAGAACGTTATGCCTGGTTCACACTAAAAGATTTGAAGATTTTAAGAAAAAAATGATACAAAAACGTCTTCTGTTGTTTTGCCTTCTGTAAATTTAAGCTTCATGTTGTCAGAAAGTTCTGCTTGAATGATTCTTGGTTCTGCAGTTTTAATAATAATCATACCTCACATTTCCTGAACTGAACTCATATTTCCAGACTATTTGGTTAATAACCGTCAATGCCTGGTTTAACAAAATGTTTTAAGCTTTTACCACGCGTCCAGGTTGGATGGATAACTAAACTTTTTCCCCCCAAAATGAATTAATCAAAAACAGTTAAGATGATCTTTTATTATTATGACAGGAAGTGGACAGAACAAATGAAAGGAAATGAAAACTGAATAAAAAACAGTGTAGAAAAAACACAATTAGCTAAACATTGGCATCATTTAATCTCATTTTGTACTTGCAGGCGGTTTTGTCCTGAGCTGACTGACATGCCATTATTTTGAAAACCACAGCCAGGACCAAATAAGGCCATCGTTCACATTACAACTAAAAACTCAGCACAGTGGCTTTTTACAGCGCCTCACTCAACCAGATCCACACAGAAATCACTCAGCGTCCCTCTCTCCTTTCTGCTGGGCCTCTTTTCTGTTTGTTTGTTTTTTCACTGTTGGCTTCTTGTTTCTTTTTTGTGGTTCTGTTGATCTCAGTGCGGCGCGTTGAGTTCGGCCGTCAGTGTGAGTCCTAATGGCAACAGAAGGGTGTTTTTCTCTGCGTGTAAATGATAAGCAGTCTGGCTGCTTAACGCGTGTGTGTGTGTTTGCGCGTGCGTGCGTTAATGTGTGTGTGTGTATGTGTGTGTACGCATTTGTTTGTAATACCTTGTGGGGACGATTTTCCTGACACTACGTTGTGGTGACCAATTACTCCTTGTGGGGACCGAAGCCTGGTCACCCACAAGAGGAAACCCTGTTTTAGGGTCAGGGGTCAGAGTTAGGACTAAGGTTAGGGTTAGGTATGTGATGGTTAGGGTTAGGAAAAGGTTAAAGGTAAGGTTTAGGCTGTAGAAATGAATGGAAGTCAATGGAAAGTCCCCACAAAGATAGCCACGCAAACGTGTGTGTGTGTGTGTGTGTGTGTGTGTGTGTGTGTGTGTGTGTGTGTGTGTGTGTGTGTGTGTGTGTGTGTGTGTGTTTGCAGCGTAGTCAAAGCAGCACAGCTTGATGCATGCAGTGGATGTAATGCAGTCAGTTAACAGGTGGTTTATGGTCGTTCATGCTTTCTGCTCGGTTTCCACATGTTTCATACAAAGTTCAGTCCTGCTGCAAAACCAACAACCTTTTTTATTTTAACTCAGTTTATCTCACATGTTGGACGTCCCTGAATTATATTATTATGTTTGCCTTTCAAAAATTATTAATCGCCAGAATGGAAAGTATCCAACTCATTTTAATTTATCATGCGGTTAATTGATTATTGTGACAGGGTTTCCAACACCTGCTTTTTTCAGTCTGCATCATTGTGTTTGACTGAATAAACCACAAATATTTCATGTTATTCTCTATGACGCATAAATAGGACCTTCAGGAAAACAGTTGCATGCTTACACATTATTTCACCAATCAAATCAAAGCAGTTTTTATTGTTATACTGCCAAATTACATCAGTAGGATTTTTTCCTATTGACCCATGCAGCTGTTTTTTCTCATATGAACCTTGTTTTGAACCTTTGCTCCTCATTTTAGCCGAGTGAGGAGGAACTTTGTGGTGAAGCAGCAGCTGGTTGGGCTGACCAGGCAGCGTAAACATCGGCCATGTTTTTCCTCACTCCAGCCGTTTTATGGCCACATTTACGATGTGAATAGCACCCTCCTTATCGACTGACAGTTGTCCGATGGTAGCTGCTCCTTTTTGCTTTTTTTTTTTTTGCACCGATGCAACACAAATGTTAGCTTTGAAACATCGGTGCTCAAATCAATATGAGAGAGTTAGTATTGCTTTTTTACATGCTCGGATGTTTGTGCAGCTGCAGCTTGTGTGTTTCTGCCTTTGCATGTGGATCGTAGCAAACGCTGAGTAATTATGTTATCTCACAGCTAACACAGCAGCTTATATCTTGGGTTGTTTGATTCCAGGAATGGGGAGAGTTAGGGGAGTGTCACATTTACAGCCAACAGGAGCCGTGCTTAAACTCAAATTTACCACTCGGTTGCTTCTTTTTGCAAAGAAAGAAAGAAAAGACGGATCCAAGTGGAGCAAAGAGCAGCAGCCTGCATGACAGTTTCTCACCAGCATGTCTGATGCATTGCCCCATAAACAAGCAGTGATGAAAGAGCTAAAAAAGCAGTCAGGATGGTCAATATTAGCCTCCAGAGAAGAGAGAGAGAAGGAGGGAGTTTGTAACTGCATCTCCCTTCCAGAGGACAGACAAGGCTGAGCTGTTCATTATGGACAAAACGTTCCTCCTTAGAAACAACTTCAGCCTCCTTAAAGCGTTTTCTCTACCTGTGGAAATGCTTGATTTAACTGAGACACAAGATTTAGAGAAAAAGTAGAAGCACTGTTGCTGTGTTTTGGAGAAACTCACTGGAAAGGGAGCTGAAAGGCGACATCTCATACTTTTCACCACAGAACTAAAGAAAGACTTTTTTTTTCAAAAAATGTTAATCATTTGGAAATTATTTTTGTTTCATCTTATGTTTGTGATGTGAGTTGGCGTTAAAATTAACTTAAAATACAAAAACGTTTTGCATAAATGAGCTGTGACATCACACGGTGAGTCATTGACTGTACAGCCTCATATCGAGCATGCATGTGGTAACAGTGGAGAGAAAAATCCCCTTTAACAGGAAGAAACATCCATCAGAACCAGAACCAGAACCAGAACCTGGCTCAGTACAAGCAGCCGTCCGCCACGAACCACCTGAGGTTTGAGAAAACAAGAATACAAACTGAAGAACTGAACCAGGAGAACTTTCTACATTCATGAAAGTAAAAAGTTTAAGAGCGGGAGAAGGAATGATTTCTTTTTGGGGAGGATCAGCGTGGAGTGTAAGGGCAGGAGAAGGATTTCCTCTGCTAATGGCAGCATTAACCGATTCGCTCCTCCTGGTAGGAATGACAGCCAAACAGAACGCCAGACCGGGTGGAGCTTCCTGAAGTTAAGCGTTGAAATAATTCAAATTGGAGAGTAGGAGAAGGAGAAAGTGAGGAAACTTTCCTTACCTTGAGGCAGAGCTAATGAAAACTGTTTTTGCTGAAGTGTTCATGGTTTCTGGTTTTTTTGTGTGAAAAGATCAAAATTTTATGTTTTATATTGATAAACTAAGTTACTTTATAATGTCCAGTTCTGTGGAAACAATAAAACATGACATAAGTCGACTTTCCCAAAAAACATTTCTGTGTTCTGATCCTAACGTTGTCCTGAACAAAAATCAAATAAATGAACAATTTGCTGTTTGTCCAGTGATTCAAATCACTTTTTGCCCTGAAGAACCTTTTCACAGATAGATATGTTTTGTGAGGCTGATTGCTGGCATAGTTACCTATAAAATAAGTAATAAATATTTCTTATTTGTCGTTATCATAAAATATTGTGATAAAACTTCATATCGCCCACGGCTGTCCCGCCCACCAGGTCACGTCCAGCAGTATCACAAAACTGTCTACAGCTGAACAACTTGTCGCTATATTTAGCCACTTTTCAGAAAGAAAATCAATATCAGCCACAACCAGAATAGTCACATTTTTTTTAGACTGTTGATCGATCAGCAAACTGCAATCAGTGCAGCTCTAATATTATACTTTCCATCTGTTCCCCTTTCTGTCATCAGGGCTCAGCAACTATTAGGTCTGCTACGTTTCATTTTTTGTATCTTTGCAATATAGTGCAAAGATACACTATATATATATGGTGGAATTTTTCTGCCATGATCCAGAGACTATGTCTGAGTGCGAGGAGAAGTTTTGAGAAGAAAAACATGAAGTCCGGCTTTCAAAATAAAAATGTAAGCAACAGTATTACAAGTTTTGAGAACAAAAGACATGAAAACCTGCCCTCAGACAGCTTTCTGCTCTTGGATTATGGCACTAAAATTCCCCCATACATATTCTGCAAGTGTTAAAATCCTCACAGTGTGCATCAGGTGAGATCTGGGTCGGTTCTCTTCAGGCTTTACGGTGCAGAAAGCAAAGCGTGCATGAAAACAGGAGCAAAGGGTGAGATAATGCTTTGTCTAGACAGTCAGAAGTCATTTCATTACCCAACGTTTTGGACCAACCCCCCTTTTCCTCCAAAGCCTGATGACGCTCCGACGTCCAGTAAGAGAGACGGGGTCATCAGAGTATTTCCTCTGGTGTCAGGAGCCATTAAGCCTCAAGAAGTTGTTTAAATATATCTAAGCCTGGAGACACTGAACAGTCTGGCGTCTCCCAGGTGATTGCTGATGTTCCTACATTCGATCTCTGGTTGTCGACCGAACATCGAACAGTTCCTCCGGTGAAACAGTTATGCATCGTTCTGCTTTTTAAACTATAAATTGCTCTAATCTTTGAGGCTATTTTGTTCATTTTTATGACTATTTCTGTTCACTTTGCATATTTAGTGGCGTCTGAAGCTGTTCTCAGTGCTGCTCTCGCTGTCAGGAACTTAATATAGACGAGTTTAATAAAAGACGGCAAACAGAAGCCGTCAGCGGCCATTCATGACCTCCCTCTTCGTCTCCGTTCTCCTCCCCCCCCCTCACCCTTACACTCTACGCTGATCCTCCCCAAAAAGCAGATTAACCAACCCCTGACAGAGAAGTAATCTCTCTGAAAACATTGACTATTATCATTTCAACATGCTGCTTCTCAACGCAGCGAACTGCCTCTCTGGTATGCTTAATTGCAGTGTGTGGGACTCACAATGCTCCTTTAGGTATGCTAAATGGAAAGCCTTGGCTACTGAAGGCGTTCCAACATTGTAAAAGTGCAACAATGGATCTTTGGAGTTCAGAAATTCAAGCATAGATTTCAGATCGCAAGGAAGGTTTGAGATCATAAATATGTTGGAACTGTAAGTTCGATGAAGATGGATTCATGAGAACCGGAGCTCCGTTCCCAACAAACTATAATTGGTCCCATTGTTGCCTGTGAATGTTGTCATGAGATAACATTCCACCCATCTTACCTCTTACGGTTGGTTCATTTAATTACTTATCTGTGTTCTGCACCAGGCTTTCAAGCTGCTGCTGATTCGGAAACCTTTAGCTTTTCTCTCCATGCTGGATTTCTAGCTCAGTCATGAGCATTTTCTTTTATTGTGGGGGCAAATTTCAAATCGACTGACCAATGGCACCTCAACCAAAAACAAGTGGACAGAGACTGAAGAACTCTACGGAGCTCCTTCAGTGACAGACTGTTGCATACGATGTGCACAAAGGAGCATTTTAAAAGATCCTTCCTCTCAGTAGATGTAAAACTTTATAACCATAAATGTTCCCAGTAAGTGTTCACATGCATTTCCACTGTTGTTTTTAGTTTTTACACATTTTAAAGTGTAACTCAATCAATCAAGTTTCAGTCAAGTTTATTGTTATAGCACATTTCAGCAACAAGGCTGAACATCAAAGTGCTTTATATCTTAACAAACCACGAAAAAATACAAAGTCGTAGACAATACTTGTCAAGTGTCATCATTACACATTATATTATGTTTCAAAAGCAACTCTAAGCCGGCGGGCTTTTAGTCTGGATATAAATGTACTCAGTGTTTCGGCTGTTTTGCAGTTTTCTGTGAGTTTGTTCTGTTTCCAGAGAATTTGGCGGTTGATAACTAACATAAACTGATAAACTGTCTAAATAAGTTATTTAGGATTCGGTCTTTTTCGTGTAAATTTTTTCAATTCATTCAATATTTTTGCTTTATGGCTGCAGGACAGCCATAAAACTGTCCTGCAGTGTCCATGCTTCTGAGCTTCTGACACTCAGCTCCTTCAGACTAGCTAGCAGCAATTAGCAAACAGCTCAGTATGCAATCTTCTTCTCAGCTGGTAAAAAGGTTGCTAAAGGGTTAATAAAAGAGCCATGTTGTGATGATTTCCTGAAGGTGGAGTTTCAGAAAGAGCATGAGTTTCTTAAAGAGACAGAGTGTCAGGGTTCCCGTGTGTGTGTGTGTGTGTGAGTGTGAGTGATGCATCTTTCCAGCGAAGATCTTGGTGAGGAACCTGGGCAGCCTACACAGGTGGACCTCATCAGCCCCATCAGTGGTGGGGATAAAGGAGCAGCAGAACCTTCACTCAGTGCTGGATGATTAACGTGCACCGGTAGTCTCTCAGCCCTCTCCTGTAGTCCATAGTACTTGTTTTTGATCTGTCTCTTTGATATTTTTCCAGTGGTTTAAAGTCCTTGTGTTTCCGTTTCTAGATCAGTTTCTGGATTCACCTACGGGATCTGTTCCATTGCTGTCTCCTCTCGTGTGGATCACCTGCAAGTCTGCCTGCCCGCTGCTCCCTCCGCACCACTCAATCGCTCCTGGAAGGATCAAGGAGAACTACTTTTCTGTTATTGCAAGGAAATAAAACTCCTTACCTTTATTTCGGACTTGTTGATTTGCATGTGGGTCAGAAGGTTAAAGCCCATCATGGCAGAATCATCCAGCCAACTTGACCCAGCAGAATCAACTCCCGACCCACAACAAGATCATGCTGTACTGGTCCGTCATGACACTATGCTGCACTCGTTATACGATCAACAAACTATTACCAACCAGCGTTTAGATCAATTTGCTGGAATGTTGAAAGATCTTCACCAAAAGCTAGTTTCTGCTGGCCCATCCCCTGCTTTGGGGCCACCTCCTGCTGCAGATCCACTCCCTTCTCAAGCCAGCGCCTCCGCCAGCCCTGCACAGACACCTCCAGTGTCCGTGCGTCTCAGAGAGGTCTCCCCACCCACGCCTGAGCCCTATTCAGGTGAGATAGGTAAATGTGGGGGATTTTATTACAATGTTCTTTAGTTTTTTCTTTTTCGCCCCAAAGTTTTCAGACAGATGCTGCAAAGATCTCGTATGTAATTGGCTTGTTAAGGGGAAGAGCGCTAAGATGGGCGGAGGCTAAGTTTGGACAGCAAGTCTTTTTTCAGGGGACTTATGATTCGTTTGTGTCCGCATTTAAACAAACATTTGGGTATACAGAATCACGTTCTGACATTACCCGCAAGCTGTGGAATTTAAAGCAGGGTCGTCAAGCAGTAGCGGATTTTGCTATTGACTTTAGAACCCTGGCAGCCTCGTCTGGTTGGAACACGGAGGCATTGAAGGGAGCCTTTCTACAAGCTCTGAACGAGAACATAAAGGATGAAGTAGCTTACCGAGATGACCCAGCCTCATTAGAGGATCTAATCTCAATGGCTATTAAGATCGACAATAGGGTCAGAGACAGAACCCGATCCAAGAGAGAACTGAATATTTGCCCAAACAGAGTGGAATTTAACGTTACCCCCACTAATCAAGATCAAACCCCTGAGGAACCTATGCAAATAGGAAGAACCAGACTAACTCCCGAAGAACGGCAGCGACGCATGAGGACAGGCGCCTGCCTCTACTGTGGTCAAACAGGGCATTACATTGCTGACTGTAAGAACCTGCCAAAAGACAGAGCCCATCATTAGCCACGGGAGAAGTGGTGGGCAACTCAAGGAAGGCTTCCCGTTTAACTCTACCATGTTCCCTGATAACTAGTAATCGGTCCTTTCAGACATCTGTTTTAATAGATTCTGGTTGTGAACAAAACCTTATTGACGGTAACCTGGTTAATCAACTCCAGGTACCCACCGTTCCTCTTCAGGTCCCAGTCTTGGTTTCTGCACTGAATGGTAAAGCCCTACCTGTCATTACCCATCGCACAGTACCCATTGAGCTTTTAGTTTCAGGAAATCATCGTGAGACAATAACCTTTTTTGTATTCCCTTCACCTCAGTCCCCAGTGGTTTTAGGTTATCCATGGCTTCTCAGTCATAATCCACACCTTAATTGGAGGAGTGGCCAGGTAGAGTCTTGGAGCACATACTGTTTATCATCGTGTCTTCACTCTGCTCTCCCTTTAGTTGTTTCTCATCCTGCAGATGAACCCTCTCCTGCTGACCTGACCAGTGTTCCGTCTGAATACCATGACCTTCGCATGGTTTTCAGTAAGTCTAAAGCTCTCTCTCTCCCTCCTCACCGTCCATACGATTGTACCATTGACCTACTTCCAGGAGCACCACTACCCACCAGCCGTTTGTACAGCATATCCAAACCAGAGAGGGAGAGCATGGAGAGATACATCAGTGAGTCCCTTGCTGCTGGCATCATTCGTTCATCAACCTCACCTGTGGGAGCCGGGTTTTTCTTCGTTGGTAAGAAGGACGGAACAGTCAGACCATGTATTGACTACAGGGCGTTAAACCAAATCACCGCAAAGAATAAATATCCACTGCCATTACTTGCCTCTGCTTTTGAACTCGTTCAGGGAGCCACCATTTTTACCAAACTCGACCTCCGTAATGCTTACCACTTGATCAGAATGAGGGAGGGAGACGAGTGGAAAACAGCGTTCAGGACACCACTTGGCCATTTTGAGTATTTAGTTATGCCCTTTGGCCTCATGAACGCACCAGCAGTGTTCCAATCATTAGTCAATGATGTCCTCAGGGACTACCTTAATCAGTTTGTCTTTGTTTATCTTGACGACATTCTCATTTTTTCAAGATCTTTAGAGGAACACAAGAGACATGTCCGCCTGGTTCTTCAGCGTCTTTTGGAGAATCGGCTGTTCGTCAAGGCGGAGAAATGCGAGTTTCATGCCTCATCAGTGACATTTCTGGGTTATGTTTTGGGGAGCGGGCAGGTGAAGACGGACCCAGCAAAGGTTCAAGCGGTCTTGCACTGGCCGACTCCCACATCCCGCAAGCAGCTTCAACGTTTTCTGGGGTTTGCTAATTTCTACCGTCGGTTCATTAAAAACTATAGCCAAACTGTTCTTCCCCTTACCCGTCTCACTTCCACCAAGGTTAATTTCAATTGGTCACCAGAAGCTGAGCGAAGTTTCTTAGATTTGAAGAGAAGGTTTGCCAATGTACCCATCCTCATTCAACCAGACCCATTGAAACAGTTTGTTGTAGAGGTGGATGCCTCTGATTCTGGGGTAGGGGCGGTCCTGTCACAGATTTCTTCTATTGATGACAAACTGCACCCCTGTGCATTTTTCTCCCGTCGTCTCTCGCCAGCGGAGAAAAACTATGATGTGGGTGATAGAGAACTCCTGGCAATAAAGATGGCTTTTGATGAATGGCGTCACTGGTTAGAGGGGGCGGAGCATCCCATTGTTGTCTGGACAGATCACAAGAATCTAGCCTACCTTCAACAGGCCAAGAGATTAAATCCCAGACAGTCTCGCTGGTCCCTCTTTTTCTCCAGGTTCAACTTTACTATCTCTTATAGACCTGGATCCAAAAACACCAAGCCAGATGCACTTTCGAGACAGTTCTCCCCTGATCATGACATGCCTGAAACCACTGTTATTTCACCATCATGTGTTGTTGGAACTCTTTCTTGGCAGATTAGAGACCAGGTACTGGCTGCTCAACAGACTGAACCCGGTCCCATAAATAGACCACCCAACCGTTTGTACGTTCCTTCATCTGTCAGAGCTCATCTCATTCATTGGGCCCATACTGCAAAATTTTCTTGCCATCCTGGCATTAACAGAACAATCTCTCTGATCAGACGAAACTTTTGGTGGCCGTCGTTGTATAGAGATGTCAAGGACTATGTGCTTGCCTGTCCCATCTGCGCTCGCAATAAGACCCGCAATCAACCCCCCAGTGGGTTGCTTCAACCTCTTCCAGTTCCCAAACGTCCCTGGTCGCACATAGCTTTGGACTTTGTTACTGGGCTACCACCTTCAAAGGGTTTCACCACCATTCTAACAATCATTGACCGCTTCTCTAAGGCTTGCCATCTGGTTCCCTTACGTAAACTTCCTACTGCCATGCAAACTGCCCATCTTCTAACTAAACATGTGTTTCGTCTGCATGGTATCCCCTCTGAGATTCTGTCAGACAGGGGTCCACAGTTTGTTTCAAGAGTTTGGAAGGAGTTTGGCACCGCTCTAGGAGCTAAGGTTGCCCTCACTTCTGGGTTTCATCCCCAGACTAATGGTCAGACTGAGCGTCTGAATCAGGAGCTTGAAGCTACCCTTCGTTGTCTCTGTTCGTCGCACCCTTCATCCTGGAGTGTGCACTTGCCTTGGGTGGAGTATGCCCACAACAGCCACACCTCAACAGCCACGGGCCTATCACCTTTTGAGTCCTCTCTTGGTTATCAGCCCCCTCTGTTTCCTTCAGATGAGCTACAAGCATCCGTCACTTCTGTTCGCCATCACATCCGCCGTTGTAGACACATCTGGACACAGACCAATGCGGCTCTCAACCGGACAGCCGAGGACAACCGCAGATGGGCAGACCGTAAGAGAACCCCGGCACCGTCATATTCTCCTGGACAAGAGGTTTGGCTCTCCACTCGTGACATCAATCTCAAATCATCCAATCGTAAGCTTTCCCCTCGCTTTATTGGTCCCTTTGAAATAACCTCTGTTCTCAGTCCTTCAGCCGTACGCCTCAGGCTTCCTGATGGGTTAAAGATCCACCCTGTGTTTCACGTTTCTCTTATTAAACCGACCCGTTCCAGCCCTTTCTGCCCTCCTTCCAGACCCCCACCACCCGCCCGGGATGTTGATGGTCACCCTGCATATGACGTCACGAGGATTCTGGCTATTCGTCGCCGGGGAAGGGGGTTCCAGTATCTTGTGGATTGGCAGGGTTATGGACCTGAGGAACGGTCATGGGTCCCACGTTCCTTCATTCTGGACCCTGATCTTATTAGGGATTTTGAAGATTCGCATCGGTCATCTTCATCCGGACCGCCTGGAGGCGGTCTTTAAAAGGGGGGTAGTGTCAGGGTTCCCGTGTGTGTGTGTGTGTGTGAGTGTGAGTGATGCATCTTTCCAGCGAAGATCTTGGTGAGGAACCTGGGCAGCCTACACAGGTGGACCTCATCAGCCCCATCAGTGGTGGGGATAAAGGAGCAGCAGAACCTTCACTCAGTGCTGGATGATTAACGTGCACCGGTAGTCTCTCAGCCCTCTCCTGTAGTCCATAGTACTTGTTTTTGATCTGTCTCTTTGATATTTTTCCAGTGGTTTAAAGTCCTTGTGTTTCCGTTTCTAGATCAGTTTCTGGATTCACCTACGGGATCTGTTCCATTGCTGTCTCCTCCCGTGTGGATCACCTGCAAGTCTGCCTGCCCGCTGCTCCCTCCGCACCACTCAATCGCTCCTGGAAGGATCAAGGAGAACTACTTTTCTGTTATTGCAAGGAAATAAAACTCCTTACCTTTATTTCGGACTTGTTGATTTGCATGTGGGTCAGAAGGTTAAAGCCCATCATGGCACAGAGGTCCAATTTCAAGGCGTTAAAGTCAAATTTATTTATTGTCATATTTCATATTTTTATAATAACTGAAGGTAACATAGTTACATGATTGTGCTATAAAATCAAACTATGTGACTTCACAATATGCAATACTGCTACTTCAAGAAATTCTTTTATCAATGTTTTCTGCCACAACCTGCTCTTTAAAGACATTTTTGATCTTGATGTGGCCTGAAATGACAGAGTTTGACACCTCTGCTGTACCGTATTTTTATTTTATTCTTTATTCTGCTTTCATATATTTTAATGTAAACCTGCATGCTTTGACTTGCTTTCTATTTCTGTTTAATATGACACGTATAGGCCACAGTTCATTGCACCTGCACAGGCAAGCATCTCTTTGACCGCGGGTCAATGAGTGACCGGAGCTGAGCAGGAATTTGTGTGCAAAGATTGACTAGCCTCATAAAACCAGAGCCATCCATAATCACCCTGGCAGTTTCCATACCGGCCGTCCGTCACTCTGCGCCTGCGATTATCCTGCCGGCGCGCTCAGCCACACCGTTCCCTGACGCAAACCATCATTCAAATTATTTTTAGCGTTAAAGTCCAGGCGGAGGAATTGGTAATCCAAGGAGTGACATCTGGCCTTCAGGGCTTATGTGATTAGCAGAGAGCCTTGACCCTAATAGCCCTGCGGACGTTCTTCACTGCTCCTCTGGAGGAGTCAGACGGCGCTGCGCAGACGTGTCGATTTCACGGGAAGAACCGACAGAAAGCAGGAAGAAGAAGGTTTAATTTAAACGCCGTCATTTCTAAAGCACCTTCAGTCCTGATGACCACAAACGACTGGAGTCAAACTGCAAAAACACAAAATCTTTTCAAATATTCTGGTGCAAATATCTTAGTAAATTTGATTCAGATTCACTTTATTTTGGTAAATAAATTCTATATTTTAGGGCTCTTAAAACTCACCAAAAAGCAGATAATTTGAGTTCATCGTTGAATTAATTCCACATTTTTACACCAATAACAGAAACACATCTAGACTTTACTTTACTCTTTATCATGTTCAAATATTAACAAACCTCATGAATTATATTTACTCTGTCTTAACTTTAATAGTTTCTTAATATCAGAAAGATTCTTTCAAAGCTTTGAAAGCATTATTTCTAGTATTTTTGTCACTAAATTTTAAATTATTACTTTGAATAAAACGTTTATCAGTTGGTTCATGAGATCCTTTTTTTGAAACTTATGTTTTATTTTCATTTCCTCATATTTCTGAGCAAGATGACAAACAGGACATAACCAAGAAGCCTTTTACATTTATTAAATATTTAATTTTCAGTAATATTCCTATGGTTTTTGTTATTTTATTTCTAATATATTCAATATGAGGCGTCCAATTATTGCGGTCTAAACATTTTCTTTGATAAAATCTATGAGAAATATAAACTTTCAAGTAACTTTTGAGCAACATACAGGAGCTTGTTTTAAATTAATGCTTTAGTATTGATTTTAAAAAGTACTAGTTCCACTGGTAGATTTGTTTTTACTTATAACAAGACTTTTTTCACACGTTGTAAGTGGAACTAGAACTTTTTCATCAATATTAAAGAATTATTGACTTAAGCAAACTCCTACAACTTGCTGGAAAGTTACCTGTAAGTTAGTTTTGCACCAGGAAAATACTTGGTGCAAATGTTTTTTTGCAGTGTGGGCCAAACTATAAATAAAAAATTCAAAATGCAGGAAGAAGAGAGGTCAGCAGTGGCAAAATAAAACAATTGAATCAAAGTGTAGAGGAGGGCAGCAGCTTCCTGCTCAATTAATCATCATCAACAGTGAAAGGCTGAAAATGACCTCCTCTGGCGGCACAATGGAGCCCAACTAACACAACTGTTGTCCTATTTTGGAAGAACTATGGCTGTTTAATTATTTTTGAAAACAAAAACAGGTTCCCAGCAGCTAATTTCACCTCCAGAAAACAGAGTTTGAAGGCTATTTACTTGATTATTGTGGGAACAGGGGAGAAACTCTTCAGCTCTCCATGTTGAAGCCTTGGATAATCGTTTTTGTGTTGTAATAATCATTTCTGTGTTACAAAGGAGTGTTTGCAGAAAACAGAGTGAGATAAAGGAAGGGACTATTTTGGGCAGCTGTTTGCTTGGAGAAGCTTTTGCTTATTCTGAGGCAACTCGTTCCCAGGAGTTCAGCCTCACTGCTCGCTTCTGCTTTTGTTTTGTTGTTTTCAGGATCTCTTGCTTGTGCAGGAGTTCAGTGGCCCTTCTTCTTGTTTTTATAGTTTCTTTCTCCACCTCCTCTTAAGTGAGTAATTGTGTACCAATAATTGCCTCTGCAGGGTTGGGGAGGATCAGGAAAACACGATTCCTTCAAAGCCGCATTTGTCAAACCTGTTTTTTCTGGTTTTATTTTGTGTCGCTGAGCTTCAGTGGAAGGTCCAATGAAAAGCTGCTCTTGTAGTTTTCACACGTCTGCAGATGGGAATAAAGGGGAAAAGGCATTTCCTCTGCATGACCCGGTGGTTTGCATGAGCAATATGTAATCTAAATCTGCTTAAAGCAGCTGAGCCATCTGAAGAACTTCCTGACTCAATATTGTGTTATTTCACTTACAAATACCAGTATTATATGAATCTTAGCAAGAGTTTCTTGTTAAGGTGTTGAAAAAATGCAAACTTTTTGTATTTTACTGAAGTAAAGCAAAATGGTGAAGCATAAGGGAAATAATGCAAGGTTTGGTTTTGTACAAAAATCTGAAAAGTGTGGCAGGTGAAAACAGAAATGCTTGCCACACTATTAAGATTGTTTGCTAATAATTTGGTAAAAGTAATTTATCTGCTCTTTGTGTTGATAAATTTACATTTAAAAGGGATTTAAATACTTCGAGTGTCACGTATTTTTTATGACTTTGGTGCTTTGACAGATTCAGTTAAATGCATAAATATTTATATACATCAAGTTTATTTGTTTAGCACATTTCAGCAACAAGGCAGCTTAAAATGCTTTACATCATAAAAACACTAGAAAACAAACAACAAAACTGAGAAACCAGAGAAAACATTACATTTTGTTGAGTGTCATCATCAAAATCATCAACACACATCATATATGTTGGTCAGTGTTTAATAGATTATCATTCAAAAGCAACTCTAAAGAGGTGGGTTCTTTATTCAAAGATACTCAGTTTTTCAGTTTTCTGGAAGTTTGTTCCAGATTTATGGTGCATAGAAGCTGAATTCTGCTTCTATCGTATAAAGTTATGCTTTCCAATGTAAGAATTTGGTGCATGTATTTTGACGTAAGAGTATATTAAAAAACAGTAAAGTGAGGTGGAAGTTAAAAGAAGATTTCTTTTTTATTTTGTTGTTTTATTGATTTGTTTGAAATAAGTGAATATTTCTGTTTCAGTGACCTGCTCCGACCTCAAGCTGTTTTTATTTAAAGCTCTTAGCTGCTGCTCCTGTTTCAGATTCCTAACTTCTACCCTTTTTTTCTTCTTTCCCCTCTTTCTGCAGGTATGGCCTCGCAAGTGCAAGTGTTCTCCCCTCACACTCTCCAGTCAAGTGCCTTCTTTAGCGTAAAGAAACTGAAGGTGGAGCAGAGCTGTAACTGGGATATGACAGGGTACGGCACGCATAGCAAAGTCTACAACAGCAGCAAGAACGTGTCGGCCACTGGCGGCGCTCCTCTAGGCCTCAGCGGCTCTGCCCTGCCCTACGAGCAGACCCTGATCTTCCCGGCCAGCGCCGGCCACATTGTGGTCGCCTCGGCCAGCAGCACCTCGGGGGCCGTCGGCTCTCTGCTGGGCAGCAGCGGTGGAGACAGCGGCGGCGGTAGCGTCAGCGGAGGCGGCGGCGGAGTCCACAACCTGACGCGGCGCAGCACGGTGAGCCTCCTGGACACCTACCAGCGATGCGGGCTTAAGCGCAAGAGTGAAGAGCTCGACAACAACAGCAGCGTGCAGATCATTGAGGAGCACGGCCCACCCATGATCCAGAACGGCGGAACCAGCGGAGCCACGGCGGCCACTGCGGCCACCGCCACCTCCACGGCGACGTCCAAGAACAGCGGCTCCAACAACGAGGGCGACTACCAGCTGGTGCAGCACGAGGTGCTCTGCTCCATGACCAACACCTACGAAGTCTTGGAGTTCTTGGGGAGGGGAACCTTCGGCCAGGTGGTGAAGTGTTGGAAGAGGGGAACCAATGAGATAGTGGCCATCAAGATCCTAAAAAACCACCCATCGTACGCGCGGCAGGGTCAGATCGAGGTCAGCATCCTGGCGCGCCTCAGCACAGAGAGCGCAGACGACTACAACTTTGTGAGAGCCTACGAGTGCTTCCAGCACAAGAACCACACGTGCCTGGTGTTTGAGATGTTGGAGCAGAACCTGTATGACTTCCTCAAGCAGAACAAGTTCAGCCCGCTGCCGCTCAAGTACATCAGACCGGTGCTCCAGCAGGTCGCCACGGCGCTGATGAAGCTGAAGAGCCTGGGGCTGATCCACGCCGACCTGAAGCCGGAGAACATCATGCTGGTGGATCCTTCTCGTCAGCCCTACAGGGTCAAAGTCATTGACTTTGGTTCAGCCAGCCACGTGTCCAAAGCGGTGTGCTCCACCTACCTGCAGAGCAGATACTACAGGTAAGAGCCTCGGAGACCTGCTCTGAGATACGCTGCCTCGCAAAGGTATTCATGATACTTCAGCTTTCTCAGCCTTTGTCACACAGGTATTTGTATTTTATTGGGCTTTTACATTATAGAGCAACACAAAGTATTCAGACAAACTATTCTGCTTTACTCTGATGCTCAGTGGGTCTGATTTCAGTCAGAATGAATAAAATCTGTCTTATTAATGCTCAGCTAAAAAGTTAGCTATGCTAACTAAAGCAGTATACCAACATATTAATAAATAATATGCTGTTACTTAGTGGAAGCTAACGCTAAGGCACTAGCTATAGCCATTTTGGCACGTGTTAAACAAACTTCAAAATAAGAGCATGAATATAAATATAAATGCCTTACTACTTGATGGATTAGTTCTTAGCAATCTATAATCAAACCTTCTACACAGATTTCCAATGTAATCAACTGAATGTTTAAAAAACAGCCAAGCATATGAGTGCTTTAAAATGTATTCGTAAAAATGTATTTAGAGGAATGTAAGCGTTCAAAAAGCTTTCAAAGTTAGCAAAAATGCTGAAGCGCTTAGCGAAAAATTAGCTCCGCTGTTAGCGCGTTAGCCCGTGGCTGATTATCAAAGTAAACGCAGCTAATCTATGAAGGCCTCTTCGGTCAAGCACTTTAAAAATCTGAGTTGTCTGAACATTGATGAATTATTGAGAACCATAATAATCCATGTCTGTACTCAAGAAGATGCTCTACTCAGATTGGAGTAAAATTCTGCAAAGTGTGTAAGTCCTGACATTGGGTGGAGTTTCACCTTCTAGCAGGATGGTTACAACGGCCTAGTCAAAGAAAAATCCTGAAAAATCATCAGTTGTGCAAAACAGGTGGCATGTACCTTCAGATAAAGGTGAATATTAATATACGGCATGCCACACTTTTCAGATATTCTTTCTCTTTTTCCAAAATATGCATTACTTTGTTTCCAAGTTGTTGAAAAGGTCCAGAGGGTGTGAAAACAATGAAGTTTTAAATCTATCTGGAGAAGATGCAGAAAAGAACAATTGTTAGTTTATTTCTTCCTCATGGTTGCGTGTATATTGTCTTTTGTTTAATGGGAATGTTTTCATTGTTGGGCTGATTAATAACCATCTCGATTCGCTGCTGCTGCTTAAATCGTCTCTGCATTCCAGCTTTGTGTTTTCCTCATATTTACTGCGTTTGTTAAACCCTTATTTAATCCTGAGCAGGCCAGTAAAACTCAAAGGCTTGTAAAGTGGCCAGCTGCTTATTGTGTTTAATGAGGTAAAACAAGCATGTTTTGGTGCTACTTTGATGATTATGGAGGTCCTGCTCAGCTTTCTCACGTCTCGCTCAGCCTCTCGTAAAGATGCTGCAGACCACAGGGAATTTATGAAGCGGTGACTTTGTTTGGTTGCAGAGAGAAGTTTGTGTTAAAAACGGGCTTCCTGTTTGCAGTAGAGGAGAATTGAAAGGATCCCAGACAAACTCCTTCATAGAAGAAGAAGGAGAAGAGGAAGAAAAAGAAGAAGAAGAGCGCTAATACGCATATATTCGCCCTCCTGCCTTTAGATACTCGGCCCCCATCGCAGAGGAGCTCCCGTTTCCCCAGGGATAGAGTTGAGGGGTCAGGCCGAGTTCTCCCGTTATATGTGTTTGTAATCCACACCAGCGGGTCGGCACCAGAACCAGATGACGCTCTGGGAAGACTCGGCATTCCTCTCCCAATCCATGTTTCTACCTACAGAAAAACTTTGTTTCGGTTTGAGCAAAGCCAGAGTTAAGATAGTAGATAGTTTGGGGCTCAGGTGTGGTTCTGGCTTTGATGGAAGACCAGGTGTGTGTGAGCTGTTGCATGACACACACACACACATGCAGGCACACGCACGCACACACACACACACACACACACACACACACACACACACACACACACACACACACACACACACACACACACACACACACACACACACACACACACACACAACTGCCAGGTGTTGCTCTTCAGCTCGGCTTTGTGCTTCTTTCTGCTGGAAGAGTCTCTGTGAAGAACCGTTTGGTTGTTTCGGATGTTCATGAGTCACTTTGATGTCCTCAAAAGCAGGGTTGTCCAAATTGTGGCTCGGGGGCCATTTGCGGGCCATTAGACTGATTTTGTGTGGCCTTCTAATGATGTTTAAAGCTTTTCCAAATAAATCCTGCTTCTATTGCTGATAATAAACTAACCTTTTTCAATTTTCTTCTTTAGAGCCTGAAATATATGAGTAAAGTGGTTTCCTTTCTTTCAATAAGGAACTTTTGGAGCTGCAGTGATTTTCATCTTCTTTTTCCACTAAAAATGTTCTTTGTTTAAATAAAATATTTCTTGATCAGTTTATTGTTGAACAAAAAAAAAAATCTTAAAAAAATGTAACATGGCTACATATGAGATCAAAGGTTGTAGTCAAACTGTAATTAGTTAAACTGAAATTCTGCTACGAACTGAAAAAGTGATGTGTGTATATTTGCTCTGGAGGTCTGTCAGGTGTTGGTGGATTATAATGTTTGCTTTTTCACCTCCATCATTTATCCTTTCCTTCCCTTCTCCTCTTTCTGAAGCTAAAACCATCCTCCATGCAGGTGGTTCTCAACATGTTTCTGACAGTTATCACCTCCATAAACCTGCAGTTCTCACAGTATCGTAACATTTAGTAGAGATGTGTGTAAAACCAGCACAAAAATGTAAACCATACATGATTTCTTTCTTTCTATTTAAATCATGGATGAGTTTCTCTAGATCTTGTTGGGACATTAGTCCTTTAATTCTGGAAATGTTCTTCAGTTGATGGAAGGCTGACTTTGTAACTGTCTTTATGTGACTCTGAATCTTCAGGCCTGATAGTTTCCAGCTGTAGGAACTGAAGTTTGTGCTGCTGATTCTTGATCGTTGCTCTTCAGTATCAACTTCAGTTTAGTTTTTGTTCTGGCGCCTCCACATGCTGATTTACTCAAAGCATCTTCTGTCTTTGATGGTTCAGGGTTACCTGGTGACATCTTACTGGTAACTAATCGTATTACTTGAACTGAGTTAGCAGTGGATATTAAATGAAAGGAGTCCCAGCGTTGAACCCTGAGGTACCTCGCATGTGACTTCTGTCTGCTCCTGTAAAAAATTACCTGTTGACACAAAGACATTTGGACCAGTAATAAATTAGGAACTTGTCCTTATTTGCTTTGGAACTGGAGTTGGTTTGTTTTGAAAGCAATAAAAGAAAGAATAAAAACCCTCTTTAGTAATTCCACCTCGTTATTTTTTGAAGGATGTAATTTAGTTATGACTCCATTCTTACCCAGGAAGTAAAAAATGTAAATATTTGAAATAGGAATGATTGACAATGATTGCCTTTGATATAAAGTAGTTCTCTGGATTTGCTGTTGTTGGCAGATGTTAGTTTTTGTTTTTGTTGAGTCAATATGTTGGAATTTATCTTGAAAGTAATAATTCATACCACTAAATGCAACCAGTTTGGGAATCATGACTTCATGGATTTGTTTTACATGCAATATTTTCTCTTATAATTAAGAGAGTAATTTGAGCAAATATACTCTGAACATTAAAAACTGACATTTTAAAAACTCAAAGCAATTCTCCTTTAGTTCAGTCAGTCGTTGCCTTTCATTTTAATGACCAATTTTCACAAAGATAACATAGACTCACAGATTGAAACAATTCCCACAAGCAGTTTAATCAATTAACTAATCCAAACGAACTTAAATGAACTGAGTGTTTACATAAGCTATTATTTAATTTAGCTGAAATAGATTTAGAAGTTCAAAGAACAACCCAAAGGAGTTAAATCAATGATCTAATCTGAGCCTAATAAACTAACACAGACGCTTTTATACAGGATGAGATAAACGGATGTTACTAGAACAAATTAAGCCTCAAATTCAATGATGTTAATATTTAATTTTAACAAACCTGGTATGAGATTCTCATGGTATAATCTTTATGTAAACATACCAGTTTGTTTTAAGCTTTTTATGCCATTATATGTGCGATTATCTGAACAGAAAGGCACCAATTATTCCTTCTGCTGCTATTGATTAAAACGGTTAATCAATAGCAGGTGTTTTCAAATTTATTATCCAGATTTTCATGCATAGACCTAAGCAAACCTCCAGAAGTAAATATCTGCTAAATTTAGTTGTAGTTTAGTTGTGCTTGGTGCAGAATCCTCCTGATGTTCTTCTCTCAATAGACGAGCACAAAAATACGAGGCTTAGCTGTTCAGTTTGTGCGTAATCAGCCTGGAGTCGGTTGCTTCACTTCCCAACTGCAGTTTTACAGCAAAGCGACCCAAAACCGAGCGACGGGTGGCGCCGGTTTGGTTCGCAAACCGTGATCCGCCGTGATTTTTAACAGCACTGAACAAACAAACAAACAAACAAACAAACAAACAAACAAACAAACAAACAAACAAACAAACCGGTTTATCATGAAGAAAAATGTCCGTTTTTCTGCTCCGTGGCAGTCATGACCTCTGCTGTGTGTTTGTCACTTTATTTTATTTATTTGTAGTTGGCAACAGGACTGTGCAGCGTCCTGTTTCAGGCAGCTGACAGACAGTGAGCAGCAAGAGTATCAAGTTCTGTTCCTCTTTAAACCATAGTGGGGAACATTTTAATCGTTTTGAAGCCGAAACTATTTAAAATCACAAGATGAAACAGAAGCACCTTCAGGTCAGGATTGAACTTATTAATCGGATCAATCGTGATTTATTGATTATTGAAATAATTGTCAAGTAAGTTAGTAAATATATTTGAATATATGGACACAAAAAAAGACCATCTGCTGAAAAAAACATCTTTATTGCAGTAATTAAACAAAAATTTTACAAAATACATATACATCTTGCAGTTAAAATCGCCTTTGCCTGTAAATTAGTTTTATCTTTTCTCAGTTCAGATTCAATAACAGAATGCTGCATTATCACGCTTTAGGAAATAAAATATGTATTTTATTATTTCAAAAATAATTTTACTACTTATTCATATTTGTCTTTTATTGCGTTTCTAATATGTTATAAAAATGCTTAAGTGGTCAGATGAGAAATCTGATTAATCAGATTTGTTATCTATAGAACAACCGATTAGGAACATAATCTGTCCTTGTTTAGGTGTCGCCTGTCGTTGCTTCAAGTCAACAAGCAGGTTATAAAACAGTCCTGTTTGTTTTCTGTGGGAGTGACGAGTGGAAGAGGCCGGAAAGATCATCCCTTCATTTCCTCTTGGCAACAGGAGGCAGGAAAGAAAGATTTACCCATCAGCCACCAGAACCCCGACCGGGGGGACCTGGCGACCCTGGGTTTGATGCTCCAATGGGGGGCGGGGATGGGTGTTGTCGGGTCCCAGCGCTCCGTAATGAACGATTTCTTCCAGAGAAATGCACTGGTGGTGGACGAGTACCATGGGTGTGTTAGTGGGCAGAGTTCACAGCGAGTTCAGAAGCTTAAAGGATAACATCCCTCCATCTTTAGTGATCACAGATGAGAAGATAGCAGCGATGCTCACCAACAGGGTGGAGACTCCACCCAGGTGTGCTTATTATCCTCTATGTTCACCACAGTCACATCCTCGCTCTGTATTGATTCCTGTTGAATGACTTTTTGTTTATCTTGTTATGAACAATGACTGTTTTTTTGTTTAATGAGGTGAACCGACTGGGAAGATTAATGGCGGTAGCTGTTTGCTTTTTGGATGTCCCAGATATTGTTTGCTGTTGACATTATATGTCCTGTAACAGCCTTGCAAATGAGTTATGGATTTTTCACAAGGTTGACTCATGCAAATAAAAAAAAAAGCAGCGCTGAAGGTAAACAGCGGTTTAGGGTCCAGCTCTGTTCAGGGTCGTCGGTTTCTGCCTGTTGGACTCTGGATTCCTCTGCTTTTCAACACAGTTTTCATAAAACATCCACATGTTCTGTTCTGTTTATGTCCTGATTACATCAGCATTTGACCTAACCTTAATCTGCCTTCTATCTCCTCCTGATGCTCCTCTTCTTCCTTCCTTGGGGCTAATTATGTAACAGGTAAGCTTCCAGCTCAGGCTATCCATGTGCCAGATAAAGAAATTATTGTCCTGTCCCAGATGGACATTTTTGTCCTATTTATCTCCTCTGGCTGAGGCCATGAGATTTGTGGAATGCAGAAAGATGTTGTTAAAGTTTGTGTGAGGTTTCCTCAGGTCGTCCAGCTGAGAGCAGGCCTTGTGGCGGCAGCTGGCACTGACACGGACATGCATTGTGCAGAGAGATGACAGTATTGAAGGAAAAAAACACGTAACACTCTGTATTTGCTGAAGATTTATTGCTGTCATTGTGTAAAAAAAATGTATTTTGACTTTGACTGTTCCTCTATGCAGCATTTCTAGATCTTTCAGTGGCCTGGTTCTTATCTGATGCTCTCCTCTTCAGCTCTTTTTTTCAGTTTTACTTTATCCTAAAGCATTGATAATGTTTCCTATTTTATTCTAACTAGAAATCAAGCTCATAAGAAAAATGGGGACATAATAAAAAAAAATCTGTCTAAGATTCTGACAGTCTGTGCTGTAGATTTAATAATCATTCTATATGTGCTAAAAAATACCCAAGAACTCGAAGAAAAGTGTCAAGACTCGAGTCTTTTTAGGAACCCTGTTTTATAGACATCATAAACTTAATTGCGTATGAATCGTAATTTATATAGATAGTTTTATGGTTTCAAATATTTTTCCTTTAGAAGTTGTTGTTGTGATGAAAATGAGTCAGCAGCTTCTGAAAGAGAGGGATGAGATCCCTGGAGTCACAAATAATCGTGAGTGGTCGAGTTATTCTCATAATCAGTAAAAGGTGACATCTGAGGCAAAGAAAAGCCACAAAAGTCCATAAACTCTGGACTTTATGACTTTTATGATGGTGATAAAAGCAGGAGACTGAATATCCTGCATGTAGATGCGCGTCCAGCTGGATGGGGTCTGTTTGGGCTGCGTGAGTGTAAGATGAGTCTCTGCTCCACCTGTCTGGATATCTCGCTATCTGTTGTTAGCGTCACCCAACCAGACAGACAGGACAGGCGTTCCAGCACATTTACCCGGACTCCGACAAACATCAAGGGGTGTTTTAGCGAACCAGGTTGCTATTAGTTACTGTTCTATGAAGCGTGCGTTAGAGTGTGTGTGTGTGTGTGTGCGTGTGTGTGTGTGTGCCAAGGAGGGGGAGAAAGGTAGGAGAACAGCGGGATCAAGTTGCTAAAGAGGAGCAATGATTTCTCGAGAAGGACTGAGAGACAGGTTGGCTTATCTGCAGCGGCGCCGCTAATAGCGCAGGTGTTGTTTATTAGAAGATTCTCATGATTGAACGGTGGGGAAGAAAAAAGGGGGATGAAATGAGAGCAGAGAGAGGGCGGGAGGTGTGGATGTGCAGATGGGTTTTTGTTTTGCATTCCTTACCTCTACCTGGAACAAGACACTTTCATCCCCAAGCAGTGGCAGATAATTCCTAACCCAGATGAGCTTTCATTAGTTTCAGCCTGACAGGAACGCTGTTAGTTTTTCTGCTGACTTTCACCTTGTTTAATAATTACTTTTTTATAAATTTGCAGCTTGTGACCGCTGAGGTCCGGGGCCGTCTGGCTGCTGCTTACAGTAGATGCTAAGGCCATAGATCGCTATCAGGGAGCAGCAAATAAGAGGCAGACCCCTGAAACGATAATTATCGCTCTGTGTATTCACTGTTACGCTCTTTATGGCAGTTATAATACCTTAGTATGCATGACAGAATCCTAATAACCTGCTTCTCATTTATGATTTGCCTCTGGGCAGCTCTTCCATGTGTCTCCACAGAGCAGGCAGCAAGCAGCAGGCATGTAGCAGCAAAGCTAATTAACTACCGCTAGTCAAGCATATGCATCAGGACATATATAACTCTGCTGCACACATTTGTTCTGAATGAAAATGATTGAATTATTTAAGATGGATGTGAACTTTGCCATGCAGGAGACAGATAGACCCATCGCTGCACCCTGACAGGCTGCACAGGTGTGCACGCCGCTAGCGCTCAGACAAGAGGTTCAACGCACTGTTTTATTCTGGATGCTGGTCTTTGTTCTCCGTCACAGTTCAATTTCCATACATTAGGCAGGATATGAGGCTGGGGGAAATGAAGCCGCCTCGATAAAACGCAGCACGCTGCCCACTCAGACTCACTAAGGCTGCTATCTCTTCGCTCTCTATTGATCGGCTTAGTTGAAACTGGATTTTTCTTTCTCACCTAAGCTTTTGGTGGTGTGTTTAGGAAATGACGGCAGAAGACAGTAGTGACTTATCTGCCTGGACTTCCTACATAATGCTGCTTGGTAGGTCAGTGAAATGCAGCTCTTGTTTCAACTTAAGTCAGAAACTCATTAGTAGAACATGTGATTTGTAGCTGAAGTATTCAAAACTCTTGAACTGTAGCAGAACAGCGCAGGAAAATTATTCTTGATTTTCAGCATTTTTCACAAAAATACCAACAATTTAAAAACAACTCCAAACTAATCAAGTCTGACCAGACTTCCTGTCCCGTCTGAAAACCTCACCTGACAAAAAACACCTTCTTTCATCCCTACATTAATTATTAGCAAACTTTAAACTGATCTTCTTCTTACCAATGTTCCATAAAGGCCAGATCTGTAAACAGATTCTAATTCTAACCAATTACTTTCCCTCCAAAAAATATTAATAATCAGAATTGAAACTATCAATATTATTAGCATTTTAGCATGGGATTAATTGATTTATTTCTTATTCTGACTGGCTTTGATCTAACTATGTTAAAGGGGAACTATTATACAAAATGAACAGTTTGCACGTTTTTATACTTTCATTTGAGTTTCTACTGCTTCTAAAAACAGTCCAAACAAAAGTTAATGTTTTTTAGTGTCTGGAAAATGAGTCATTTCAAAACCTTCCGATTGTCAAGTCATATTCAGTGGGCACTGCACCGTTACCTAGCAACCCAAGCTGAGCTCCAGCACGTTTGGTCAGCTGGCTTTACCTGTATGTGCTGTACAATGGCTGCTGGAAAAGACAAGTTTTGTTAATTTACCATCTAGAAGCTACTTGCTGCATTTTTGTTGGTTGTGCAGGAGGCTCCACTTCTGCTTTTCAAAGATGTATGGTTGTATAGTCATTACAGTCATTTTCATGTGTGAATGTTAACGTCCAAGCAACAAGACACCTTAAAACAGCTGTAAATAGGCAGAACTGACTGAAATCTCATTATCTGTGAATGACTTTGTTAAAAAAAATGTAACGAACATGTTTTGTGTTGCCCATAGTTCTATCCTAACCTGTTCAAGGAGGCATAATAGGTCACCTTGTTTGGAATGTGACAAAGAAAGTTAAAAGGGTGTGAATAATTTTACATTGGACTGTATATTAATTTTATCCATTGAACAGCATGTTTAGCTTATTTATGTAGGATTCAGGCATCGACTGGTTGGCAGGGTGATGGCTGACTGGCACAGGTGCCCCTGGGTCTAAATAAATCATGAGGCTGCCTGCTGATCGCCTACCTCCATCATTCCTGCATGCCCCGCCGTCCCTCCACAGGGAGCTCCAGAGAGGGGGCAGCCCCCACCGAAACGCCTCACCTTCCCTCCAACCCCCTCATCACCTCCTCCATCCAACTCACATGAATATTTAAAACCTAACACCAAGATGGAAAATATGCCGCCAGGCCTATAAAGACCTGGTGCAAAAAGATTCATTTTGGGACCTTGAGTTTCTTAATTTATTGCAGGTCAGGAAATTAAATTTAAAGCAGTTTAATTACAGGGAGAGCGGCGTTATGTGGACAGTCACAAACTGTTGACAACAGTCAGACAGAGGGCAGGGGGAGAAACTGAGAGAGTGTGATCTGCTGAGGCCCGGCAGGGAGCTGCAATTTGCAAAACCATGGCTCTGTGTATGTGTGTGTGTCCATGTGTGTGTGTGTGTGTGTGTGTGTTTGGACCTTGTGCCACTGTGACAGAGGATGCCTGGTGTGCACAGACCCATGCAAGCTCCCACGAAGTCTTCAACAGAACAAAACAGTTTGTTTTCTCAGTTGCAGGAATTTGCTAACGTGCAAATACGTCTGGTAAATAGTTCGGCTAATTCTGCGGCAGACAAGCCGGCGGGTCTCTGCTGCTCTGCAGATTCATCCTTCACCTCGCACTAAACCCCCAAACTTCGGCTGTTCAGACTCAACCTCAGTTTTTCCTAGCATCCCTCCCAAACAAATGGTTGTCATGGCGATGGTATTTGGTTCCTCGTCCAGCCAGTCGTCACGGTTCCTGTTTAAAATCCTGTAGCGTTACAGGTAATCTGTCATCTTGCAGGGATTTAATCTCTTGTGTTCCTTTAAAAATAAATCGCTAGGAAAGGAATGTATTTGTCTTATTTTTCTAAAAAAAAAAAAAAAAAAAAATGTTATGAAAATTTAGATTTCTTTGGAGATTATGCTACTCGGAAAAAAAAAGAAATAAAAAGAGAGAAGAATTTATTTTTATGCAGGCTTTATCAGAGGGGCCAATAAATGTGGCTGGCAGCGTATAGCTCCTATATATGGTGACAGTTGTTGCTCTATAAAAACGTTGCTGTTTTTCAGATGGATGAGTTGAATAAGCTGCTGCTAGCACCACTCATTTAGTCATAAAGCAACAATATCAGTTTATTTTCATTGAGTAAAAAGCAGCAGAGGTCTGAGGTCTTCCTGCATGTAGAAACCGATCTGATGTTAATATCTGTATCGATCCCAGTACTGGAAAAAAAATCTGGATCTGGTGTCAGTGACTTTGTGCCCAATCTATGAGGCACGTTGTGCTTTATTATTTATTTTACATCATATTTATTATTCCTAATTGCACTTTCTGAACCATTTGAAAGAAGGTTTGTTGCAGTTTATTTGTAAATGTTTGACTGAATTAGTCAACTTACTGTTTAAGTCGGTTTCAGTTTCTTTATTACTTATTTCCGGTTGGCTGTCATATCCCTGGTTACACTGACTGAACAAATTAAGGTTGTGGTTTTATAAGTTTGGCCAAGCTTGTGAAGATATTCGTGTATCCCAGTGAGCTGTACTGGTGCAGAGATTTCATGTAAATTTATAATTCACAGGTAATCTGTCATCTTGCAGGGATTGAATCTCTTGTGTTCCTTTAAAAATAAATCACTAGGAAAGGAATATAATTCAAATAAATGTTTAAAGTCACTTCAGCTGTTTCTCTGGTATCGGCCGACACTAAACCTCAGATATCTTTATCTATCGGAGTTCCCTGGTTTCTCTCAGGGTACTGCAGCTTCCTCCCACTGTCCAAAAACACAACAGTCGAGTTAATGAGTGTGATGGACTGATGACCTGACCAGGATCAATATTTCCACCTGGAGATATTATGAATTTATTTTGAGGCTGTGTGAGTCATTTAAATGGAAAAGTTAATCAAAGTGTATTCTTCGTAGGGAGTGATGTCGTCAGTTTCCTGAGAGCTGGTGAACTTTTTGCTCTGAAGTCTGGAGAAAAAGCCATTTCCACATAATTTACGTCTGCATCGTCACTCCTTTATCGACTTGCATATGGACGTCTCCGGGGGATTCTGAAAACGAGCCAGAGGAGCTTTTCATAAAAATTGCTTTTTTTTTTCTTTTTGCAACGTGATGGCTTGTTTGTATTCTTTTGAAGCTGAGTGCTTGACATGAAATAGGTCTGAAGAAAATCCTATTTCACCCAAGCTTGATAAATAATTTAAAATGACTAATAGCACCTTGTGGCGGAACAAGAATGTATCGCTGTGGCGTATCAGATTGCTTGTGGTTTCAGCCTTAGGCTTAATTTGTTTGGAAAAATAATTACTCCTGTATTGGGTCCTGGTTAAATATTAAACGGATTAGCATTAGGAATGTGGGAAGAGCCTTCTCTTGGCAGGACCTTCTCTTCAGACAGACAGACTGGCACATAAAATGTTTACTTTATGTTATTTTTCAAGCTACTACATGGCCACATTTCATTAAAAGTAGCACTGGAAAATAATAAAGTTTCTCTGCGTGGTTAGCCAGTGAGCTTTAAAGCCTAATCCTTGTGTTTTATGAGCAAGGCGCGTCAGATTGTCTGCAGACTTCAGCTGGTTGGTGAGCGCGCAAGATGCAAGGCACCAAAAGAGCAACAGAGACGCAAAAAGAGAGACTGAAACTGAAACAAGGAATGAAAATGAAGGCAGGGGACGAAAACAGGCGTACATTGATTGATATAAGTGAGAATGTGACAGGCTGATTGGCTGAAAGGATGTGTCCTCGCTTGCTCCATGTTTCTTAAGCAGCGTGATGCTGTTGTGGGATCAACTGCTATGCAGCGTATTACAGAGGTTTGAGGGGAAACAGATGATTATAGTGTTAGAACATGGAGGTAAACGCCAGCAGGGCCCCACTCTGAGCGGAGGCTGCAAAACAAATGCTTGGAGTTTGGTAGGAATACGTAAAAACGGCCCACAGTTAACCGGACACAAATTGCAGTCACATCTGGGAGTCAGCATCGTCCATCCATCCATCCATCTATCAATATCAAATTTAGTTGCATCAATACGTTTTTGTAGTTTGAAGATTCTTCATACTCACTTCTGTCCTATAAGTATTTCAAGTGTTTCATAGCCTGTTTCCATTTGTGTTTTATGTACTTCCTGTTTTCTTTCTGTTGCTGTTGCTGTTTATTTCTTCTTTTGTTCACATTTAGGCTTCTGAGTCATTTTTGTTCTGGGTTGCCATGGTTTTCTAGTATTTCTGTCCTTCTCATTAGATTACTTCAGTTGTAATTCACTCCAAGTGGAAAAAAGAGTTAATTTGCTACATGTAAAAAAATTAAGTTTGTCAAGCTTACTTTTTAAAAATGTGTTTAACATGACAACATAATAAACATAATATATTTATTTGCATAAACTTAATTTGATCATTTGTAACAAATAAACTATTTCTTTTACTTGTTTTTTATCTCAGTGTGGTAAAAACGTTTCCCTTGTTCTATGTTTTTCTTCGTCCAGAGACTGTTGAAGTTTTAAACAACAACATTTTTCTTGTTTCAACATTAATTGTTAAAATATTTGGAAGCATGGCCAACACAGACTGAATGGCTTTCTTTCTGCTGCCATTCTCAAACCGCAACCTTAAAAAAAGAGCGCAGAAAATCACAACTCCTCCTTCTGTTTGCTGATTGGTTGAAAGTCTGCCAGAGAAATCAAGCTCAATAGAAGAAATCCCAGACAGAGCACTGAGGGGTGAGATGAGAATTGATTGGAAGTGGAAGTCAATAGGTAGGCTATCGGTAACCAGTCCCACCTGGTGATCATGGCCGTAATCACCCTCCTAGCTTACTAGGTTTCCTCAGTCTTTTGTCAGTTCCTCTTCTTATGGCCTTCTGGTCATTCTTCTTTGCTTTCCTGCTGCTTGTTTCCCATTAGCTTAGATGTTGGGGCTTATCTGATGCATTTTATTGTATCTTAACATTAATTAGTAAATTAGTCCGGTTTAAGGACTTCCTGTTCTTTGCTCGCCAACTCCAAAAAGAAGAATTTCTCTTTCTTGTAATCCAGGAAAAACTAAAGAAGCTGTTTTTAAGCCAGCTGACTGTCAGTTTGCAGCAACATGAGGAGATGGACTGTTTTTATGGTTAAGCTTTGGAGTATTAAGGATAAATTATATACTTTAAGTTGCCATCCACTCATTTCTAGCATCATATTTGTTAAAAATGATAGAATTTATTTAAATTGGTTTGGATTTTAGCAACGATTCAAGGCTGAAGCTTAAAAATCCAACAAATTAAATCTCATTAAACCTTGTAAAAACAACAGAACATTAATATTTTTTTAAACAAGTGAAGTAAAGCATAGAAAGTAGCTGCCGCCTCTTTGCATTTACATAAAATGTCCTTGCCTCTTTTATTAGAGCAAAACAAGTTTCTGTCTGTTTTGTTTTCATTAATGCGACACATCAACACGCATCATTTCTCAAGCGCTTAAAAAAGAAGCCTCTCTGAGCCGCGGTCGTCATGGAAACCAAGGCTCTTGTTCCAGAAACGGTCCGAGCAGGTCCAACACCTGAACCAGGCGGGGGCTGTTTTGATCTCCGCTCCAGCCCCCACCGGCAGCTGTGCACTTTGGGGACAGGGAGGGCCCTTGAGCCACGCTCTCATCTCTCTGCCATTGTTTGCCCAGGTGGGCCCGGACACCCTGCCGCCCCCCGGCCCCCCCACCACCTCTCTCTTTCACCTTTCCCCCCGCCCCCCCCTCGGCCCTCTGCGTCTTTGTTCCACTGGGAGCTGTGGTCCAACTGGAGCTCCTGGTTACACAAAGAAACTGAAATTGTATTTCATGTGCAGCCTGTTAGCAGCTGTGCTGCGGCGAACAGGAAGTGAGGATCCCGCTGCCGGCGGACTTCAGGAGGAGCGTCGTCCGACTTTCCATGTTGGGATTGAAGGAGTTAAATACGTAGAATGGAAAAGTTTGAAATCTGAAAAAATATGGAAAAATATTCATCTATTTATCTGATCGTCCATCTAATCATCTATCAATCGTCCATCCATCCGTCCATCAATATCAAATTTTGTTGCATCAATACGTTTTTATTGAAATCAAAGTAAAAGTGGCTGAAATTAACTGAATCCCACATTTTCATATATTTATAGGTGAAAATATGAAAACGATGTGTAATTTTCTTTCACCGTTGAGTTTGTCTGTCTAATAAAATCTCCAAAAGCTGCCAATGAGTTTTGATTTTCGAACTTGGAAAAATCTGGAAAAGTTCAGAGGGAATAAAAGCAGCAATATGTGTTTTTGTGGTGTCATAATTTCTGTACCATACAGAAATTATAGCAGCTCCTTCTGCTCTGTTTCTCTCATTAAAGGGACTCATTCATAAATTGTTCTTATCGCCACTTTTATCGTTATCGGAGTAGAACCACAAAATATTGTAATGAAAGCCAATATCGGCCATTCCTACCTCGGTGTTAAAGTCCCACACCATTTCTCTCATTACTCATCACCATGGCGACTGCTCCACATGACAATCAAAGACGAGGTTTTCAGGTGTGACTTTCCCCCCAAAATCAGAACGTATTAAAGCAAAGAGAGCTTTAAGTTTGAGCAGAATGTCTCGTCTTTCTGCTCCGCTCGCAGAAAAGAGCAGCTGAGACAACAGCAGGGATCTTACATTAGTGACCTTTACCCTTTGTCCCCCTTTTCCCATCTTTTTTTTTTTAACAACTCTCCATTTGTCTTTATGCTCCACCAATCTGAGGTGTCCCTCTCCCCTTCCCTCCGTCCCGCAGGCAGCTCTGACTGGCATTTCAATCATCACATCTGCAAACCAAAGTCTATCTCAAAGCGTCATCCGTCACAGCTGGCTGTGAGCATAAAGAGCATCGGTCTGTACGCCACGGCTCCATATCCCTGCATGTTTGAGGCGATGCTATGCAGGAGCGTGTTTGAGAACACTCAGCAGGCCCTCGGGCTGCGAGATGCATTTAATTTCAAAGATAAAAAGAGACATATTTTAAGCTCTTTTTGTTGAAAACATAAACACATCAAAAATGGTTTCATGCTTAATGGCAAATGTGTGTCTGTCTTCCCTGCTTGTAGAGGATAAGCAGGTGGTGAGAGGGGAAAACGGGGTCAAACTCGACTGTTCCCTGCTTTGTGTTTGCAAACAGGTGTGAGCGACTCGGAGATATCTGCAGCCACAAGCGCAGCAAACACGCGTGCTGCTGACTGAGTTAGCTCTGCTGCTCTTGAATAAGTCAAAAACAACCGTTGCTGCGGGAGGAGAGAGTTCAACCGACTCCTTGCGCTTGTGTGTGCGCCTCTTTGTGCTCGGCTCCTCTCTTTGAATTGCAAACACACACTGCTGCTTAAATCAATCATAGCTGCTGCAGCACCTGTTCGGCAGAAATGCCAGCATCACTTAAAAAGGCCGCCTGTTTGTTTGTGTCCCTCTGTCTGTTGTGTTCGCCTTTTCTTCACAGGAGCAGGGGAAATGCTGGAGAGTACGTGGCTAAGTGCAGTGAATCATAAACGGTTGGAGGAGTGTATCAGTAGATGGGAGAGGACACCAGCGACCTGTCGCATTTCCCTTCCAGCTGATGCTTATTTTGAGCCTGAAATTTGCTTGTTATCATTTCTTTCTGAATCTTTTTAAAGTTCTTGCTTTTGAAAAACAACGATGGTTTTGAATTCAAATTACAGTGTCTGGCAAAACACCTTACAGTCATCAACGGCAATGAATTTGGATGGGAATTTATGTGAAAAACCAACACAAAACTGTTGCATGTGTTCATGTTTAGATGATTTTGCTATTTCCCCAAAAACCTGCAACTTTTAGCTTGATTTCTGAAAGCAGTTGTTTGGATTAGAGCCAATTTTTCAACATTTAAACTAATTAGTCCAGTTAAATTTTAAAGCCATAACTTATTGAGCTGTTTTGTAAACTTTCAGTTGAATCAAGTTTGACATCTGTGTTGAAGTTTTGGTTATTGACTGTTAAGAGTTCGTCAACTATTCATGCTCTTATTTTAAAGTGGGCGACTTTTTAAGCAGCATTTCTGTTTCATCTCATCTTCTCTTGTTTTTCAAGCAAATGGCAAGTATGCAACAAATAAAGGAATGTTCATTTACAGGGTGTTAATTAAACAAAGACGCATTTATTCTGTACCCAGAATGCATTGCATTACAACTTTAAAATCTGCTGATGCTCTTGTGTTTTCTGACTGGAGCACTACTGTGGTCAGGCAGGCAAAATTAGCACTGAGTTAGCAAAGCTTAACAACTACAAAACTGAAGCCATGAGTGAAACGTCTGATCCAGAGTCACTTCCTGAAGCGGTGATATTCATTATGTGTCATTGACACTTGGTGGAAATTAGTGCTTTAGCATTAGCTTCTGCTAAATGTCCTGCTGTTTGGTGCACAACTAACTTTTTAGTTGCTGCTGCAACATGGCAGGAATGTATTCTTTTTTTTGTGAGTACAACAGTACATGAGGCATGCAACATGCAACATTTCAGATTTTTATTCATGAGTAAAACCACTTCCACTTCACGATGATCCACTGTTCCATCACGTAAAACCCATTTAAAGTACATTAACTTTTGTAATGTGACAAAATGTAGGAAAGAGACATATTTTAAGCTCCTCTTGTTATTTGCACAAAAAGCCAACTGGAAAAGCGTCTTTGTATCTGTAGCTGCTGATCCAGTTGAACGTTTAAATATCAGGGAGAAACAGTTTGTCCCCAGTTGTTAAGCTGCATGTGAAGGGAGCTATTTGCATTACAAGGCTGCTGTGCAGCAGAATGAAACGCAGGCAGAGCTGTGAGCAAAACGAACACTCTCAGGGTGGCCCTGCGCTAATTGCAACCGCGGTGCATTTACTGATTATAGTTAAGTGGTCCAAAATGGTCCCCTGCTTTTAGTCACATTGACCCGGTCCCTCTCCTGGTGGATCTGGTCAATAGCCGGCCTGTTGAGATGCCTTTCCTCTGAGGGAAGAAAACAAGGTCCAATAGAGGCTGGCTCCTCGTTTCTTCTGCTAAGCTACACAGGAGACGAGAGATTGAGGGAAGGATCATGAGAAAAATGTTTTTAAGCTGGAGTTTAGAACAAGTTCAACAAGAAGGCAGGAATTGCAAAGCCCTTCCTGCAGTTATTGGGAAGAAAAGCGACCAGTGGAGATCTAAATTAGTCCTTTGGTGAGGGCATGTGCAGCTCATGACTATTCATGTCGCCTGCAAAAACATGCAAGCGCGGTCAGATGGAAATTATTAGAATGCAAAGTGGAAAGCTAATGAATGTGAAAGAGTTTCAGATGTAGGCGGCGGTGGAGGCTGGGTTAAATCACGGTTGAGATGGGACGTGGTCAGTGTTCCTCCTCCTCCCTGCTGCCTGAGACGGACCAGGAGGCCCCGCAGTGGGTTGGAATAACAACCTCTGGATCACACGAGCTTTGATGCCCCCTCCCCGCGTACCTCTGCCTCTTTGGGATACTCTTTATTCCTCGAGATGAGGATACGGGGATCTCAAACCCCCTCCAGCGCTGGCTCAACAGTGGGTCCCTGTGTTTGTGCCTCTCAGAGCAAATATTTAGTGAAAATCGAGACTGATGCAAAAGTTAAAACATATTCTGCAGCTCTGCAAAGTTGACTGACCAGACGTGAGCACAATCAGAGGCATTGGGTTAAACCAAAAAAGGCTTTTAGCTTTTTCTGTGATCTAATACTTTACATAACTGCAGCTCTGTGATGTAATTCAATCCATCCCTGATGCTGGTCTCAGAAGCATTGCTTTGCCCCTCTTGCTTTAGTTTGCCCTTGTGTCGTAACGTCGCTAATCCTTTGCATGATGCACAGATTTTGAAATTAGCAGGTGTCCTTTTATATATTGCTTAAAAAGATTTCATAAATGTAGATTTACTTTGCTTTAAAGTAATATTCTCAAGAGTTCTGCAGCAAATTAAGGTAATTGTTCACATAAAGCTGGGGAAAAAAATCAACATTTACGTCAACGGACTGTTTTTCCTTTCTCTGAAACTGAGTTTCTTTTGATAATTGTCTATAATCCACCGTTGTTTTCTCAGATTCTTGTCACAAAGATCTCAATTTCTTGATTTATGCATCCTAAATACAGGACGTCTGTCCGTACTGTATGCTGACAAACAGCCATGATACTTACTGCCACTTCCAAGCGCCGTAGCTGTTAAAGAGTAACTGAACCTCAATTTAACATTTTGTCTAAATTGGTCCTTACGAGTTTTATCTTTACGTTTATCTGGAAATTGTGACATTTTTGTGTTAATGTTTTTAAATTATGCAACATTTAGCTTGTGCTGCCCTCTTTGGTGTAAATAGTGGCTTCTGCAGTTGAATTTTCCTATTGGTTACAGCAGTACAGCTTGGTTGATGTCTAGGTCACTGTGGTTGTATTTAATTAGTAGCATTATTTAAAAGAAAATCTGATTTCAGCAAAACGTTGTAGCTGAGCGTCAGGAGCGTCACGTAACTGTATTTTCCTTGGCGCTAATTGGCTGAGTGCATGTGAGCAGAAATATTACTGCTGCTGCTAAGGTTTCTTCCATAACGCGTATTGATGTATGTTAGAGTACATTTGGTGTTTGGTCTATTAAAATAGGCAGTTGAAAGTGTTTTTGTGGGTTTTTTCTGTTCACAGGTGGTTGAGGTCAGGGGTCGGCTGTGTTTTCCCTGGTGTGGCTTACATTTGTATGGAAGAGAGATATTAAATGTCTGGAAATAGGCTCCATTAAATGAACATGGAGGAGTAATAGGGGTAAAGAAAAGTTTAGAAGCAGGCCAAATTACTTCATGCCGATTAGTGAGTGAATGTTTTATGAGTCTGGCCTGCTGACGTGAGGGGATTTGTGTATGTGCATATGTGTGCATGTCCTGGTGTGAGACAGGGGTCAGCCTTGTGTGACTAATACAACACAAAAGCTTTGCTTTCAGAGCATAAATCCCAACAAGAGCTCACAGCCACCAGAGCTGGCTCTTATCGCCGCTGAATGCAACTCCCTTTGTTTGTTTGCATGGCCGCCGCTATATGCACATCTGTGTATACATGCACAAGCAAACACCCAGCTGTGCCGGTTGATTACATTTCCAGGGCATGATCGGCGGTTCGTACGACCGCAGGCGTCCATGGGGCTCATGGTGACAGAGCGATCAAGATCTGCAGCCCGGAAAAAAACAAGAAATGAAGACAGGACAGCGAACAGAGAACGAGTGGACTGGGAGGAAAAAAGATGGATGGGCTCAGGTTGGAATGCAGGGCAGGGCGTAGCTGCAGGGAGAGACGGGCCTTTCCAGTGAACATTTAGGTTACAGGCTGGGTGCCACTGCCCTTAGACGTAGATCAAACCAACAGAATACACCAGAACCAGCCATCCAGGACACTCCGCTGTGCTCAAGGCCCAATGTTGCCCGTGTTGACTGGGCCAGGGACTCGCACCCCCCCAGGGGGTCAAAGACCCGAGGACGTCTTCCAGAGTTTCCATGGGTGCATATCCCAGCTCTTTTTTGTTTTTCTGGATCAGGCTCCAACGCGCCGACCCACATTAACGAAGAGCTTTCAGATCAAACAGCTACATGTCAAGGTGCTCCATTTGTAAAGTTTTATTTATTCATCTGACACGTTCTGAACATGGAGACTTCATTTTTGAGTGAGGTCATTTTGCAAATCAACATTTTTGGATCTAATATTTTGTTACAATAATTACATTATTTACTAGAAATTCAGTTTTTTTTTCTTTGACAAATAAAGAAGAAATTCACATTCATGCTCACCCAGGACCCAACAGCTGTTCCTGTTTCTTATTTCAGGGCTAATTTAGGGAAAGGCTGGTTTGTGTCTTCTTCACCCATGTGGGAGGAGAAAGGCCGGAGCAGGGTGGGGTCAGTACGCTAATAACGGGTGACCATTGTGATGCCTGATTTGCTGCACAGAGGTGATTTGCACCATCATTCTCTCCTCATTATCCTCCTGCATCTCTCCATCTCTGTCCCTTTTTTTCCTGCTCTTATCCCTCTCTGTCCCTTTCTCCACCTCCGCCTCCTTTCTGATTACTCCCCTCCTCCCCCCTTTCCCAAAACACCTCTCTCTCAGAATATGAGCTACATTTGTTTTGCTGCAGGAGTGGGACGTGTGGCGTGCAAAGTGCTGATGTGTTGGTTTCTAGGTAATTACAGCATCCCTTGGTCTCCAAGAAAACTCTAAACTAATGTTTAATTTGCCTCTCCACTCAAAGGACGCCCTCCTTTGTTATTGCTGTGGCAATTAACTGCAGCCCAGGCCCAGGCATTTCCTGCGATTGTTGTGATTTGCATAGAAAGCGAATCAGGCGCTATCAAAACCTCATAACCTCTTTTCTCGGTAATACACATGCAGCCATCCCCCACCGCGCCGCCCATCTCTTTCCATCAGTGGCCTCGCTGACACTTGAACCCCGGTCTGTACCTCCAGACAGCGACTGACTGGCAGGGGAGATATTGACTAACCAGGCAGGATTTTTTTCCGGTGCTGAATGAAAGTGTACCATGTGGCTGATCTCTAATGGTCAGTCTCTATAGCTTCATCCAGCAGCTCCTAATTAACTGCCTGTTTGTTACGGAGCTGGTGGCGATCCACTGAGGACGCCGCTAATGATGCTGCTAAATGAAGGTAAAAACTTAATGTCTGCAGTGTAGATACTGTTCTGTTTAGGTTTTCTGTTGGAAGGATATGTTTGTGCATTTTGAATGTAAATATATAAGAAGGGGAGTAAAATTAAAAGTTTTTCTTGTAAATCTATATTAGGGCTGAGACAATTAATCAAATTATTGAAATAACTGTCGATAGGACTATTGCAATAAATCAATTAAAATGATCTCAATAATTTCAATTTGCAGGATTTATGTTTTTTCCTCTTTTCTCTCTTTCTGCCAAAAACTGGATGATAAAAGTTTTCAGTCTGGTGTTTTGGTCTCAGCTAGATCTTTTTTTTTTGAAGGACATTTTTTCCCACAGAGTCTTTATTATTCATTGTATATTTGTTGTTTTTTTTTGTTTTGTTCATTTTGGATATTTAAAATGTCTTCCACTTTCAGTGTTAAATGTTCATTTTAAAGATTATTGATCTTTGATTATGTGTTTTTGCATTATATCATTTGAAAATGGTCTCAAAACAACAATATTATTGTTTATTGCAATAACTTATAGAACAATTTGTTTTCCAGCAGTTTGTCATCATGACAGGTCTAATGGTCAACGACTTTAGTAATCAGTTCATCAGTGGCTAACTGAACTATACTGACTCAAAAAGGCCAATAGCTGGAAGAACAAAACATTCAGAGCAGCCAAAAAGACAACATTTCTAAAAAAATTAGATTCAGGATAACGACAGTGGAAAGATGGATTTAAGGTGTCAGTTTAATCTTGACAGTGAAATAAAACAAACTAAATCTCTTTTTGAATTTAAAAGAAATTTGAAAATCATGATGATGAAACGATGTGGCATTGAATAAACTGGTGTGTGTTTGAAATATGTCTGTAATGGCCTGTAGGGGTCAGATATTATAGTTTATGCTTATTTCTGCTCCTTTTCATTCATGATTTTATTATTCTGTATGTTAAAGTGCTTCTAATAATAAATAATAAGAACCAGTCAAAGTAAACGTGAACTCAGCTCCAGATCTGAATATCTGCTGTGAAAACAGTTCCTGGTTGCCTTGTGAAGAAGCCTGATGGGGTGTGAATACTTTCCCCAAACCTCTGTGGTTCTTCCTGTTTAAAACTGAGCTGCTCTTCTGAGACTTGCTGCTGATTTATGTCTCACTTTTATCACATTTTGGCAAATATTTCAAGCATATTTTAATCAGTGAATTTGAATGTGCTAAACTAACCTTAATGAACTACTGTACAGCTGTTCATTTCCATAAAAAGCCTCCTCCTTTGCTGCTTTGCTAAGCTTTATTTTCATCAGAGTACCTGAATGAATTTGCATCCCCTTATCCGCTGTTGCTCCCCCCTTCCCCCCCACTTTAATGCTCCTCTGTGTGACATGATACCTGCTCCACATCTCTCTCTTATGCTCTCATCAGATTATTAGAATCAGTATTTTCCCATTCCTGTGTTTAATGGCTTTGGGCTGGGCTATTTAAAAATAGAGAGCGAGAAAAATGGAGACAAAAACAGAGGAAGACGATGGTGATGGTGAGATTGAGGGTAAGCTGCAGGGACCGTTAAACCTGAGGAGCGGTTAATCCATGAGACGGCGCTCGGTGCTCATCTGCTCCAGACTGGTGTGGCGTGGTCGCCGATTGGCACATCCAAGACCCGGGAAGTCAAACATAGCCTCCTGATCTATATTTCAAAGCCCAGAGCAGAGAGGAATTCAGTAATGAGCTCCCATCTTCCTTTTACTAGCAGAAGGCTCTCTTTGTGGAACTAATTGAAAGTGGCATGTGGAGTACTGGGGAGCTCTTTGGGGGCTGCGCCGTGTTTTAAGGGATGCGCGGAGATAAGCCTGCCTGCGCGCCGCTGTGGCTTTTGTGTCACTGGTCTGAAATAAACAGATCTGCTGGAGGAGAGCGATGCACTTTCAGCTGGAGGAGTGTGTCCACTGCTGAAATTTCTCCTCCTTTTGCTTAAAAAAATCTAGTTTTCTGTGTCAGCTCATCAGATATGCCGTGTGTGTGTGTGTGTGTGTGTGTGTGTGTGCGTGCGTGCGTGCGTGCGTGCGTGCGTGCGTGTGTGTGTGTGTTATTTGGGCTCGCTGATGGGAGAAGGGCATTCTCTATTACAGAAATGGAAACAGGCGCGGACATACGCAGTTAGACTGATATACTGCGTGGCATTTACTGAAATTATGAAACACAGCCTGGCCTTTAGTATTTACACACACACACCCACACACACACACACACACATTTCAGAGAATGGAAGTGTACCCTCGGATTCACCCACACACACACACACAGATACAGACATTAGTAGATGTGGAAACATTTACGCTCTGCTGTCCAGACGTTTTCATTCCACATTTTTAACAAACTTTAAGCTAATTTATCAGGATTTTAGAGATAATGTGAAAAGTGTGGCAGGGCAGTTTCCTTCAGAAGTCACTAATAAACACACACCAAACTCTGAAAATCTCCCAGAGCTCAAATTAATCTGCCATCTGATCGTTCAGAGATGACAGAAAAACTAACCTTCACAGCTGATTTTTCTGAATGCATAATCCCCAAGGTGGAAAATGGTGGTGGCAGCATCATGCTTTGGGATGAGTTTATCCGCAGAGGCGGGTCGGTTGGTCAGAGTCAACGGATTGAGCTGAGATAATCTCCATCCAATCTGAGAGGCTTTGAGCGTTTTTGACTTTTTTAAGAAAATTTGGCTAAATCTTCTGTTGAGCTGCTCAATATGTCAAATCTGAAGCATCAGAAAAGTTTAGAAAAATGAAAAAGTTTATTAAAATAGAAATAAGACAACAAAAAATAAAATAAACAGTAAAAATTAAACTAAGATGAAACAAAAATATAAAAAGTACTTGAGTAATAAAAATTAAATAAGAAGAAAATAAACAATGCAAAATAAAATAAATAAAGCAAAAATCTTACAAAGAAAATAAGTAAAATATAATAAATATATTTAAAACTAAACTGAATTAATAAAACTGAAAATGAACCAATAAAATCAACTAAAATAAAAACAATTCATAACACAAAATAATAAAAAAGACTAAAAATTCATTCAAATAAAAATATAAAAAATAAAATAAAACTAAATTTCACTGTGATATCACTACAGTAAGGACATCTTGCATCAATATTTGATTGCAAATGTTTAAACCATGATTTCAAATAATATATTCTCCTAGTTTAATAAACCTTTTGTTTGCAGTTTAAATGCAGTTGACAAATTTATTGTAATATTAGACGAATAATATGCAAATGAATGTTATTCTGACATGCAGCTCTTCTCTAAATGCAACACTGATGGAGACGAGAGTCTTTCATTTCTGATCGCACCAGAAATGCTGCTGAGTATTGACTGAGAGCAGCTGAATGCGAATGTATGAAACATTTTTAGATTTTTATTCCTGAAAACACTTTCTTTCTCTTCCCCCTACTTCACAGCTCTTCTCCCATTTGTGCTGATCTTTGACTTCAACCCCAACAAAATGTAGAGTTTTCAGATATAATGAGAGAAAATGTGTGAAAGTTAAACTCTGAGGTGAGTGAATCCAGCTTTTCCAGATAACCGACTTGCTTTGTTGAGGCCCAGTGAGGAGAGCAGGAGGACCACACGTCATTACAGATTCTCTGTTTTCAGTTTTTGGAGCTAAACTTCATCTCGGGGCGCTCCTCTGTGACTTAATCTGCCTTATTTCTCTAATGAATGATAGAAATGTCAAGGCAGAAACCCGACAAAACCACCTGTCAAGTATTTCTCACCTGTGATCGATAGTTTATGAGGATCTGATCCGTGAAATCATCAGACCTTTGAAATGAAGTTTTGATGATCTCGTCTCATATTCTCACCAGGGTGTTCTTTCTGCGGGCCTCCAAACTTGGCTCATGCATTTATTTATTGCATCATGAAGTTGGTTTCATAAACCCGCTGCTGCAGCTGTTTGCCTGCAACAAGACGGCTTCAGTCACAGATCTTATTAGATACTGTGCTCTGTTTGCCAGCATGTCCTATTACACCTGAACGCAGCTCTCTGCTGTATGAAGGTGTAATGGCATATCTAGAGGTAATTCATTACCAGTCAAGCTGCTCGTTTTCATCTTGATCCAAGGTTGCTGCGACCCTCGACTTCGCTGTCTGAGCTCAACCTGAGCTGATGACCCAAAGAGCTTCTGATGTGGAAATGAAGGCAGGAAGTGTTCTGGTTTTTGGGAGTTCATGCGGTAGATATGGTTACGGTGACCTACTGTGCTTCCTTGAATAAGTTAAGATAGGATATAAATCATGTTCAGCAGATTTTTTTGTTTCTTTGTCAGACTTTAGTCTGGTCAGTTCTGACTATTTTGAGTCGATTTAGGGTCTCTGTCACTTTAAATCCAAATAAGCCGCTGCTGGCCACGCTCCCCTCAACGTTTAACTTACATGTGAAAATGACTACAAACAGATGCAAAAATGTACAACTGTACTCTTTGAAAAGCATTAAGAGAGCCTCCTGCACAATCTGTAAGAATACAGCAAGTGGTTTCTGGATTTTTTCACTTCCTGTACCGATATCTGAGGTTTGGTATCGGCCGATACAATCCGATAGATTCTTTTAAGTGCAGTAGAAACCCAAACAAAAGTTTGGATTTCTACCTATTATGAAATTGTGAATTTTCCATAATAGGTCCCCTTTAAAAGTGTGCAGGGAGGCAGAGAACAGCCCAGCTTAGTGCCCAGCTGCAGCGCTCGCCGGCCCCCCGGGGCCCTTTATGTGGAATGCGTCTGCTTGGAGCTGCGGATCGCGAGGCCAGCTGTGAGCAGTGACTTCTGGGAAAAGGGGATGTTGCACGTTTGTCTTTTTAATCGGAAGAAAGCGGACGGTGGGGTGTAGTACTTCGCTGCTGTACTTACCGTAATTACATTTTCCATGTATCTGTATTTTACTTAAGTAGATTCAGACGTGGGTAATTTTGACTTTTACTCAACTGCATTTCTATAATATGTTGGATTCTACAGTATGTTCACATCACATTGTGTTTTTTAAAAAAAATCTTTTTAGCTTGAAAATAATCTTATTCGAGTTAAATGGTTCGAGAAGTGAGAACAAGTTTTTAAAATGGTGTCAGGAAATGAAAGTATTGTCCAAAATGCAGTTTTTAGCTGTGAAGTTGATGATAAGGTGGTGTTCAAATGTTTGGTGTGTCTGATGCTCAGAAAACTTTTACTTCAACATGTTTACTGCAGTTCAAACACACATTGGTTTTGCTGTTTAGTAAATAAAAAAAATTAAAGATCACAGAATCAGAAGTCCAGGTGTAAACTGTCACTGAGAGAAAACTCAGTAAAAACAAGCATTATCTGCAGACTCACTGATGCATTAAGAAAATAAAGCAACTACATTTAGGTAATACTTTCAACAAGTACTTTTCCTTTCAATATTTTTAGTATTTTCAAAAGCAAATACTTTTACTCAAGTGAAAATGTTGATGTTTTCTTTTATAAGAGCACGTTTTCATCTGTTTATTTCTACTTTTACTTAGAGACAGTGCTTGAGTAATTCCTCCACTGCTGGTAATTTGCGGGTCCATTTGTGCAGCTGATGTGATGTTCTTTCTGACCGCTCGTCGAACGCAGCGCTTCCTGTTTGACAGCTCAGGTCAGACTCTTTCGTGACCTCCAGCGACGACCCGGTCGGTACGCCGGTCAGCTGAGATCCGCTTCCTTCAGGACGACTGCACACTTTTGTTCTGGAAATTTCCTCCCTGTCTCCAGCAAAGGGTCGGTTAAAGTGCAGAGAGGAGGCGTAGCAACGCTCCTTTGTTTCCCCCTCCCAGCTTCTCGCTCCCTCCCTCTTTCCCGCCACCAGAATCCCCACTAGTGATATCTCCCACCCTCCAGCCAATTATAGCGCATCTATGAGTGAGGGAGAAGTGACCTGATTGGCTGCTCCGGGGTGTCTGGGAGGTCAGCACTGTCTTTTTTCACACCGTGTCATTCTGGTTATTTTCCAAAAGGAAACATCAGAGGAAAACTACAGTTTTAAGAAAAGGAAATTTTAGTGTGTTGTAATTTCTCCTCTGAAATAATTGCAAAAATGTCAAGGAAAATGAGAATCATCCTGCAGTTTGTTGCCGCGCCGCTGACTCCGATGCCACAACAAAAGGAAATGTTGGGTGCCAGAATGCCTTTGTGGTGTGTGTCACCAGGAGGACGGTCCTCCCTCTGGGCAGAATGAGCTAAGGAGGGAAAACACCTGGTTAAAAAGACAATTATGAGTTACGGAGCTGTCAGGGGGGCATGTGAAGGTGTCTTTATTCCATGCAATCCAAGATGAAAGCATGTTTGTTTTCCTTAGGCTTCGTTTGGGATTAGATTCTCACGGTGCTGACACCAACATTTAAGAATTTAACTGGTTTCATCTACGCAACAATCATTCCTGCTGTTTCTAAAATAAGGTGCTGTGAAAAACTATTTGCCTCTTTGCAGATTTCTTTTTTGTCACACTTAAAACGCATCTGAATATTAGACCAAATGCAGCCAAAGCAAACAGAAGACAGTGTCATTTATTCAGGGAAAAAAGTGAAAATCTAATTGCCTCCTAAACCCAATAACTTGTTATGTCCCCACCGGCCCAACCAGCGATGCAATAACTAGTGAGGAGTTTCTTTTTTATTATTTCTGTGGAGGAATTTTTACATGATTGTTCAGATTAACCCACATTGAAAGATTATTAACAGAATGACAGATCCATCCCTGATCATCACACTGCCACCACCGTGTCGGATGGTGTTTTTTTTCTGAAACGATGTCGGGTTTGAAGCAGATGCACTGAAATACAAACCTTACAAGAAGTTCTGCTTTTTTCTTAGCTTGCAGCTAATGATCATATCAGTAATTGATCTGAAGATTAATCAGATTAAAACTGGCCACATTCTACAGATATTTCATTTAACATCTAAACCTTTTTCATACAATATTTGAAATACATTAAAGGATGCAAATAAACAAATAATTTAATTCCTTTTTTGAATAAGAAAGTAAACTTTGTAATGCCTAAAATGCAATAACATATAATTTCTTTAGTGAATTTGAACTGAGTAAAGATCAAACTTGAAGAGTTTTGGTGAAAACATATTTACACGCAAAGGTTTCTTAAAAGTAAAATGTATTTATATATTTTTGTACAGTTTTGGCTCAATTACTGTTAAGTATCATATTTTTCAACAAATGATCTTTTTGAGTCTCCAGTTAACAGTGAAATAATTACTACATTAGTTGATAATTATTTCAATAATCGATTCATAACGATTAATCCGATTAATCGTTTCATCCCTACGTTTTTCCCAAAAGCCTCAGTAAACATTGAGATAGTTTTGGTAAATGAGAGACGGGTCGTTGTGCCGTTTTGGATCAGCAGAAGTTCTCCAGATGTTGTAACCGAATCTGTGTGCCGACTCTTGATATTTTCTCTAAAGAGGAATTGACTTAAAGTCCAAACAGTTTGACAAAAACTCAGAATGTAAACTCCCGTTAAGACAGTCCGTGCTTGTTTCTTCTTTTGGACGTCACAAATTCAGTATTGAATTCTGAGTTTTCTTCAAATCACTGCGCAGATGGAATCAGTTTTGCTTGGTGTCTCCTCCACTGAGGCCATGGCAGCAGCAATAATGTCATTCTGTCCACAATAATTGAATCCTCAAGCACTGCTACATGAAACAGCAACATGGTATTGATTGCTGCTGTACAATAATTGCTTTCCTTGGGGAAAAAAAAGCAACAATTTATTGCATATGATGTGTTGCATGACTCTATGTCTATCCCAGACTGTGGAGGGATGGGAGAAAATTAATGGCGTCTGTACGACAGCGAGAAGAAGAATATGTTGTCGTTTAAAGGTGATTAAGTGTGACTGTACTTACAAATAACTGGGCACAGTTTCCTAGCCAAATTAATGACCTGTCATCACAACTTATTGTTTTTTGAGACGGCTCTTATTAATGTCTGATGAGCGAACGCTGCTTTTCCTCACCAACACAAACACCTGTGATTGCACCTGAGTTATTTATGTTTTTATCATTCAATTAGTTTCAATGATCTCTGCTTTAGTGCGGAAGTAGGAAAAACAAAACCGTCGTCTCATTTACTGTCTGACAGCTCATTTTATGTAGGCATTTTAGAAACAAAAGTCAATTCAGTCCATTTATACATACGTTCCAGTTATTCTGTTTAACAACGCATTAAGCTCAGGTTATTATTCAAATTAGTTTTAAAAGTTTTCTATCTATGGCTCAAAAGTAAAATCTCAGATTTTTTTTTATACCAAATTTCGTTTCCTATTTTAAAAAATGTTTTTCCTTCCACTTTTTTTCCTAAAAAAAATACAAATGACAAACAATATCTTCAAAATGTTCAATAATTCCTCTGTTAGTTGACCTGAAGTCTCACCATTACTCTGGAAACCCAAGAAACACATTGTGCATGCATGCATGCGTGATGTTCATTTTGTTAGAACCACCAAAGGGTCAGTCATTACAAATTCCTGACCACGTTGGGTGACAATCTGGGTCAGATCCTGTAAGTCGATCCCACCAACTCTCCCGCTAACCAGAACTCAGAGGGAGTAGTTTTCTGCAAGGTCTGACAGAAACAGAGAAAAGCAGGCAGATCGAAGGCCCAAACCCCGGGAATCAGAGCAGGAGGTCTTTCCTCTGTTTTCAGGTGGAGGAGACGTGGAGCCGCTCTATTCCAAAGTACCGATCCGAGGTTTAGTTGGAGCTCTCTGCAGCCTGTTAGCTTGTCGTGAAGCAGGGACGCCTTGGGCGCTGAGAATTCCTGTCGCGCACAGCAGAATCTGATTAGGCAGGAGATGGTAATGCTGCCTGACCTGGTGGGAGGAAGGAAGATGGTAGTCAAATCCGAGTGATAAAGACAGGGCGGGCGTACTGGGGGATGGGTGAAGGTAGGGAAACACCAGATACTGTAAGTCTGCGCATCATGCTAGGGATGAGGTGGAGGAGGAGGAAATATTTAGCCTTGCAAATGTCTACCCATGCCTACTTCTCGTTTGGCCCTATCAGCCTTTCTGATTGAATCCTAGTGTTGTTTCAGCCTGGTTGTAGGTTTGTGTGCTGCAGGGAGACACATGTCATTATGGTGGTATAATGGCTTCCTGCTGGCTCCGAGCTACATGTTCTCCGGCGCCACATTTCAAATAGATGCTTGTCGTCTGTTGTTTTATCACATATCCAGTATGGGTGGCTCCAGCAGTCCACCACTTTGACCAAACCGCTGCTGCTTCCCCCTCCATCACTCAGGCTCGGTATTGCTCTGAGCTGCGTTGGACTGAAGCAACTGCTGGGGGTAAATTACACAGGTTGGCAGTAATAATGCTACAAAGCACAAGATACACACAAAAATGATACAGAAAGAGACTGTCAAGAAAACACTTCAGTGTGTTTGGTCAGACCAGTAATACATTAGATTTAGTAATTTTTACTAAATCGAAACTAATTCCATCTTTAAATCAAAGGTTTCACCACCAAATACGACATGAAAACAGCAAATTTCACAGTTTCTGCTCTCTCTGACCTCATACCAGAGCCAAATGGAGTGGAGCAACTGCTAACAGTAACTTAGCTTATTGATTTTGTTGTGCACTCAGATTTGCTGCGGTGATCAGTTTGGGCTCAAGCAGATTCCTTTCACCCTGACTGAGTGGCTTTGAAGTACTCGCATTTAAACACACCTGAACTATTATGGCATCCTAATGTTAACACGTCGGCTTTAAAATGCAGCTGGCGTTATAAAAGTTAAGGTCTTATTGTTCTCAAGGCGTTTAAATGAATGAGCATTCTTCCCGGGGAGCATTGGATAGACAGAAAAAACAGAAAAATAACTGCAAACATTTAGCCAACTTCACCAAACCTGTGCCAGAGATGAAATTCATATATTTTCAGTACCTAAAGCTACAGTGAGGAAGGACACAGAGTCTTGGCCGAGTAAAATATATTTGATTATTTAAAGTTGAGATTTTCCTGGGTTGGACTGAAGCATCATATCATGTGGCGCTACGCTTAGCTAAAGCAGGCAAATGGTTTAACCTGAACATCAAGTACAGGAACAGCAAAAGGTTTTCAGAAATAATAGCGATAAAGTAGCAGTTCTGTATTTGCTCTCTGAGAGGCGGCTAGCTACCCCACACTGTACAAACCTCTGCTCTAATAGATACCAAAGTTCGCTCTGACTGGGTGAGGTTACGGTTTTGTGCTGGTCAGTCTCCAATTCTCCACTCCAATCTCCTACTGGACTAAGATTCATGTGCTGTGAGGAGTCATTTTGGAACAGAAAAGGGCCTTTCACTGGATCAACCAGACAAACCCAGCGCCTGAAAAACAATCCCACGCCATAATACTCCCTCCTTAAACCTCAAACCTGGCACAGTGCATTCTCCTGCAGCTACCAAATTCAAACCTGTGGATCAAGTTGCCAGAAACCAGTGGTTGTGTGGTTTCTACCACAGCGTCTGATGCTTTCTGTTGTGATTAAAGGTGTGGATGCAGCTGTTAAATCAGCAGACAGAACATTTTTTTGCAGAATCAGTCTGCTTGATTTCATACACTGTGGCCATGGGAGAGACTGGAACACCTGAAATAGTTTAGCTTAACTACATATCAGATAAGAGATAAGATAGCAGCATCATGCTAATTGTTATTATTTCAGAGTGTGATTTTCAGACTTGTGAGTTTGTCGGAGGTGAGATGGTTGCCTGAGATTGAGGTCCTTATCCAGAGGCTTCTAGGTTGGCCTTATAATGTCTGACTGTCAGTCCTCTGTCCTAATAGGGTCAGGGAGACATGAAGATCCCTCCTGGCATCCCCTAAATCTCCGCCGTTGGCTGTCTGATGTGACAGCATCACTGTATGACAAATACCCATCATTTACTAATGGCAAATCCTTCTCGGCACTCTTCCTTTTGACAAGAGAGGCAGAAGGACAGTGTGTGTGTGTGTAAGTGTTATAGGTGGCTGTTGATGAAGAAAGCATCCATCTTCTATTGTTACAACCCCTCCCCACCTCACCGTCTCCATCCCACTGTTCCTCATCTTCTGTCATTTCTTCTCATCCCTCTACCTTGCAGACAGAGGTTTGTCCCTTTGACCCCTGCACCGAGAAATCAGGGGTGGAGGTATACTGTGGAGGCACTGCTGTGCCAGGAGCCGTCAGCAGGTTGAAGGGGGGAAATGAGATGTATTACTGATAGGATCAGCTGCATGCTGGAGAATAATAACCAGGGGAAAGAGGCAATTACCAACAGGCTATGATGGAACAATAAAGAGACGTCTAAGTGAACAAATGGGCTTTGCTGTAGTTGCAGTTGAAGCGGCAAAATATTTCTTCTCCAAGGTGGGAAAACTTGATAGAAGCAAATGCATTGCAGGTTAACATAGAAATTTAACGTCTTCAAATGCTGCTGTTCAAAATAAAATCAGTCTTTGTTCAATGGCAAAGAGTCTTGCTATGCGAGAGAATGTGGCATGCTAATACTGACGGTGGCATACAGCGACAACACGGCTCCATGTGTGCCTCAGTGACGGGGTGGCTCTCTGCCCGCTGAATATTTCATTATCTAAAAAGGCCTCAAAGAGGAGGGAGGTGTAAAATGTGAGATGGAGAGACCGAGGGAGACAGAAAGGACCTTTGAGTGTGCAAATGCTATCTTTGTTAGCTCTCTGTTGCAATTTACTCCCTGTGGGTGCAGAGCTGAACTGGACTCCAGGTTGTGTTGAATCAGCATAGGTCGCTGCTATATTTCACATTAGCATGCTTTGATGTATTTGAATTTCCATACAGTTTGAGGGGCTTAAATGTTTCCGTACACGTAATTATTCGTGCTTTGGGTTTCTACGTCTTTTGAAGTTGATCTCTCCATATTTTTTATCAAACAAATTCCTCCCTCCTCTCCGGTTCTGTGTTGTAATGTATTGCCAGACTCACATGGAATGCTAATACTTTAACAGGCGAAACAGTGGCAGCCTTGTCAGCGCTTTCTCTGTCCCTTCTTCTGACAACGAGACTCCGAGGGAGAGAGAGAGAGAGAGAGAGAGAGAGAGAGAGGGAGAGAGACCTGTTTTTTTCAAGACCTTGAGTACCAGGAATGTTGCCGCTGCTTGGGGAGTGAGACATTTCTCAAGGACTCTGTAAAAACTTTTTCCATGTCCGCATATCTCTCCTCTTTCCACCTCTCAGCCACCTGGAACACCAGCTCTAAATCTAAGTGCAGCCTGCACTCCATTGCTGCTGCATACACTTTCATTATATCTCATCATCACATGCATGGCCTGGGTTGTGTGTAGCCATTTCCAAAGTGATAGATTCAGGTGCGTCAGTGGAGGTGTGATGTTTGTGAGTACATGTGTAGGGTTGGGCTGACTTCTGATGGGCCACAGGTGCACAGCAGGGGATGCGGCTCTGCATATTGATTTCACAGTCGGCCAACACCATGCATTATATCTGGGAGTGTTTCTCTATGGTGCTTCTTCAAAGAAGCGGTGGAGGAGCATTTTGGGGCATGAATATGTAGATGGAAACCCAAAGGGAGGGATGGAGCCATTCACGGCACCTCCAGGAGCCTTTTACATTAGCAAGGGCGAGGCGTGGGATGGCAGGGAGGGAACCGGCGAAGAGACGTGGAGAAACGTTAATGGAAAGGTCTTTTCTCCTGATCACAGAAAAATGCTCCTTCCTGAACCATTTTTGCAGTTTGTCATAACACAGCTTGTTATTTGCCCTGAAGAGCCTTCCTTCTTTCCCGTACCCCCAACTCCCAGCCTCTTGAATAAATCATGTTTGTATAAGGGCCAGTGATGGAGGTTTTAAATATGGAAAACAGAAAGATCAAACCAATATCAAGAGGCTGGAGTAACCACGTTGTGCATTTATGTCTTTTTAAATGTTGCTGGGTTCTGGGGATCCATCCGTCTCCCTTCTGGAGCCATGCGAAGGGAAGGTCAGCCTGATGGATACATCCTGACATGCACACAGCCTGTGATGTCAGCTGTGTGTGTGTGCGTGTGTGTGGGCTGTCGGGCCAGCCAAGCAAAGTTCAGCAGAGGGCGGACAGGCAGCGGGGAGGGGAGCGCCACAGCCTGGCCTCGGCGGCCTAGTTTAAGGAGGTTTTGCTTGCGGAGGGGCGGCTAAGGAGGGACGCGATAGTGAGGTTGGGCGAGCGGGCCGAGGTGTTGGGGCGGGTTGGGGTGGCGGAAGAAAGGCCTCATTCATGAGTCGTGCCATCTCTGTCTCCCAAGGGGATTGAGGCTCATCAATGACCAGGCCAGCTGGGAGGATGTCAAAACGCAGACTGGCTCCCTCTCTCCCCGTCCCAACCTCTCTTTGTGGGGAGCTGGTGCTGTCAGAGGCAGTAGCCCGAACACTGAGCCCTCTCATGCTGCTGGGTGCCCATTCAGAACCATTCAAAGCTTTTGGCTAGCCTTAGTTTACATGCTGTCTGTGTTGTATGAGACATGCATAGTCTAGAACAATGGCTCCCAATTCAATTCAATTCAGTTTTATTTCGATAGCGCCAATTCACAACAAATGTCATCCCAAGGGATTTCACAAAAATCATTTCACACTTTCATTCCCAACAGTGCAGTAAACTCAGTTAATTATCCAAAGTAGCTTAAAACGTTTCAATCTAAGACAGAGGTCCTGCTAGACGTTTTCAATCATGAATTGAGTTTTAACTTAATGCTACAATTTAAACCAAATCATCATTTCATAAAAACTGCCCTCACCTAGTTAGTTAAAGGACACAACTCGCTATTATTTTTATTCACAATATCCAATAAAAATAACTACTTATTTTACTTTAGAATAATTCAAATTGCATGAACAGAATTTCTGATCTGATAATGAATTTTATTGAACATTACAGTGAATTCTGCTTTTAACATTTAGTGTGAACAAGACATCATCCTCAAGCTTTGCAGACTGAGAAATGCACTAAAATAAACATTTGGCTTAATAACACACAAGAGTCAGATCAATGTAACACACTACTTGTTGTGGTCTTGTTACATTTTTTGAGACTAAATTAGCTCCGTAGAAATACAACAGAAGCTGCTTTCTTTGTTTCTTCCTCTCTGATTAGCTAAAATATGAGCAATATTAATATTAAAACTTGAGCTGGGAATGTTGCAGCTCATTTTGTTAATCAGTTTGATAATCAGGTGATTGGACGCAGAACAATGTGGTTTTATAGAGATAATTAAATATCAGGTGTAGTTTTATTTTTTTAATTCAGGGAAGGGTGTGAAAACTTATGAATAACCAGCAGATTTACTCCATAATGTGCTGGTTCTTGTCTTACATCACAGTTAATTTGATTATACCTTACAAGTAACCTAAGCAGAGGTTAGCATGATGGTATCTGTAACCACATTATCGTGGATTTCATTTATCTTTGGCACTGAACGAAGCAGAAATGTTAACACTGTACTATTTCCCAACTATGTCTCCAAAATTAAGTATCTGTTAACTCCAGAAGCCAATCTGCTTCTACCAAGCATTTATTAACAGTAAATATTAACTACACTTAACCACTTCCATTGCTGAAATGATCCTCAGTGCGTAAATTGTCCGGTGTTGTGTGCTGTTCTTGTAGAGAGCAAAAGGAGAACAGAGAAGTAGTGATACGCTCAGCAGATGTGTGCACTCATCACTTCATTGCTTATCCATGCCAGTGATAGGCCTGCATTAGCAGCAGCTTCTGCAGGCAGCGGCAGAGGTGCATTGGTGGGGGCAACTTTGCATTTGTGGTTTCATGTCATGCACAACAAGGTTACTCCCTCTCCCTTCCTTCCTCTCTGTTTTTGTTTTGCTGATCTGTCAGAGAAAGAGGGGAAACAAAACAACCCTTAAACACAGTAAATAGCGTAAAACTGGAGAAACCGCAGGCTGCAATCGATCCAAGTCGATAAAAACTGTCACCACAAGCATCGAGACGTTCATGCACAGATTCAGTTTAAAAGAGGAGCAAGAAATGGAAATATCACTTTCACTTTATTTTAGTGGATTTTGTGGAGTTCAGCCTTTAAATCACTTGAGCAGCATCACAACTTATATAGATAGAATAAAGAAAAGAGAAAACATGGTTACACTGAGGTACCTCTCGGGTCCAAGTCTTTATTAGAGGAATCTGACTCATAACAGACGTTGCCCTGCATTTTTCTTCACTGAAGTATTTGCAATGGTATAAATGGATCAAATCAGCTTTTGATCCATTAGAGTTTTGAATAACACCTTCCCCTGTAAATTAGAGAGAATGCATGGTTCGTTTGTTTTTAATATTAGAAATGTAATGTAGATAAACCACACAAGAACAACCAGTCAGGTGACTATGTTGCTCTCAATATATTGTCAAAAAATCACAAATGTGGCGTTGTTGTTTCTGTCATGAGGCGGTGTTTTCCGGTGAGTGAAGACGCAGGCAGGAACCAGGATGTAGCGAAAATGATGAATTTAATGACAAAAACTAACAAGGAACAGCGGGGAAACAGCACGAGGAAAACTGGCAACAAGGAGACAGGTGACAAGCTGAACAGCTGACCGACTATAGAATATTGACAAGGACCCGACGAAGAACACAGACAACAGGGGAGACTAAATACACACGGGGCAATCACGGGAACGAGACACACCTGGGAGACAATCAACGGGGAAAGACGCAGAGACAGGACTAACAGGGAACAGGATCACACAGAAACTAGAAAATAAACACATAGAAACACGGATCATGACAGTAAAAATAAACACATAGAAACACGGATCATGACAGTTTCCATTTTTTTAGCTTCTTCAACAAACAATAAAATAAGTAAAGAGAGCTGAAAGGTCAGGCACCCAACAGAACCTCAACCTCAAATGTTTCTGTGTTCATCAGCATTTTAAATACTTTTTTGTGGTGATAAAGGAATAAATACATTTGCATTTGTAAGCAATTAACAAAGGTGACACATTTTCTCAAATAAATTAATTGTGCCATGGCTCACCTGAACACAAATGGTTGATATATAAAGTCCCGGGACAGAAGGCTCCATTTTATGCCTGGAAATACGGCAGTCAGCTACCATACCATACCATACCAACTTTATTTATAAAGCACTTTAAAACAACCACAGCTGATACAAAGTGCTGTACATTAAAACACAGCATAATAATAATAAAAAAAACTCTTACAGTTTAAAAACAAAAACCATACACTCTAAAACTAGATCCCGCAGGAGTTAAAAGCCAAGTAAAATAAATGGGTTTTAAGACGAACTTTAAAAGTGGACAGTGAAGGGGCCTCTCTGACCTGCAAAGGCAAGTCATTCCATAACTTAGGACCTATGACAGAGAAAGCTACGAAAGAACCAAGACAGCAGGAGCTAAATGACCAAAACACTTTTTAAGATGTTGTTGTTAAACAGTAGCTTTAATAAAAGTCTAAGTAATTTGATATATTGATAAGTTGAACAGAGAAACAATAAATGTTAATTTACTTTAGCTAGCAGCAAGTAACCAACAGCCAATAGCTTTTAGCTAGCAGCCACAAGCTCTGAGTTTTCTCAAATTTCCAACTTGGTTGAAATTTTTATAAATAATAATTTTTAGTAACATTACAGTTTTTGTGTGGATGACAGGCTAAAACATATAAATATTTCTCAGTTTTCTCAGCTATGGACTTGGCTACTTGAGGACTACGCCTTAGCTACATCATGCAGAACTACATTTCAGGCACTGATGATGTATTCAGAAATGTATCTGCACAGAAACTGGACATGAATTCATGGTGCGGTTTGCGTTGAATCTTCTCGTGAAATTCAGGGAAATGGCGACAGCAGCAGCTACGTTTACATCGGCCCCCATGTTGTCAGTGAATCTCCAGCCCGTCTCCTTTTCTCAACCTCCTCGTCTTCCTCGCGTTATCGCCTCCTGGCAGTCCACTCTCTGCTTCTTGGGGAACCTTGTGACTGATGCCCCAGCTCATTGTGTGTGATGTTGACTCTGTATCGGTGTGTAACGGCGCCCTGAGATACTGTTGCCACAGTGTTGTCTTTGGTGTCTGCTCCACTGCTGCCCTTTAGACCCCAATAACCACCTTCTGTGTCAGTTTGTAAAGCATTTCTCCCTAACCTTTCATTGGTTCCTCTGCCTCTTTGGAACTGTGTATTCTGCTTCCTTCTGTCTTTTACAGCTTATAATCATCTGTCCTTGTGATGCCTGCAGCCTCCATGTTTCAGCCACATCCCAATAAAAACGCGGCCTGTTGTTACTCCTCCGTCACTGCTGGCAGGGGAGACGTTCTTCTAACTGTGTGCAGTGTTTTCATTCATTTACCTCCAACTCTTTCACGTCTCTGTCAAGTCTCCCCATAACATGCTGTTTCCCATGACCAAAACCCTGCCAGAGCCCGCCGAGTCCCGAGGAGTGGGGGGGCGAAGTTACCATGGTCACGGCAATCAGGATTGCGAACTTGAAACTTCCCAAGATCCTCCTTGAGCTCCTTTGAACCGCGTGTCATGCTGTTAATATATATTACAGATGAATGGAAAGGGGTTTCAGTGGATTCAGCCTAGATTAGGTTTCTGTGGAGCCCAGAGTCGACATCCCACCTAGAGCAGGAAGAAGAAAATGTTGGACTAAGAGTCCCTCCTATAGCAATGACAGGCGGAGAATCTCCTAGAAGTACTTTAGTGTGAGGAATCGCGAGGCTCCTGGTTATTTTGGGCGTCATCGAAGATGTGAGTGTATTCGTCTTTCTGACAGCACAAACCAAAATAAATAAGAGCGCTGGACTGAAATATATGAGACCATCAATCTTTTGTCAAGATAAAAACTTTTATTTTAAGCAGAAAACAAACAATTAGTCCTACTTCTGCAACAATTTGCAATATTGGTGATTTGTTAAGTAATAGAAAATAAAATATTGAATAAATCCTACAAATGTAGTGGTTCTGATAACTGCCGTTTTAAAGCAGTGTAGGTCTTGTTTGCCGTCGAACATGGCGATCTCTCTTCCATCTCATTTAAAGGATTTAAAGTTGAGGACTTGAATGAAGGGAAGGTCTTATAATCTCTGTGTCTTTGTGCTGGAAGCTGGACCACATCAGTACCAGAGTTTCCACAAGTCCAAGCTGAACTGATAAAATTGATTATATTATAAATGATCTGTAAGTAGTCTCCTATAAAACTGTCTAAAACGCATTTCCTGCTAACAGCTCAGCAGCTCAGGAAGAAATCTTCCGACGCTGCAGATTAATTGAAATGTCTCTGGTGTCCATATGCAGGAATGTGATTTTTATTTTCTGAGTGTGTTTTAATCATTATCAGCTTTGGAGTGTTAAAATATTTTGACATTTACTCCTCCTCCATGTTGACGGTTCCCTCTGCGTGCGACTCCAGGCTGCTGTCCATCAGCTCAGATGAGCTGCCAAGAAATTGCTCCTCAGAAGATTTTAGCTGATTCATCAAAAGTTATAACGTAGAAGTTGCTTTCATGTACATTTCATTGGCAGAGAGTTTATGAGTTTTCCACTAATGCGCAGCGTTTTGAATAAAGCCGTGGGATCTCTGACCCATGTGTGTTTTGTTCTCCCTCAGGGCTCCAGAGATCATCCTGGGCCTGCCGTTCTGTGAGGCCATAGACATGTGGTCGCTGGGTTGTGTAATAGCTGAGCTGTTTCTGGGATGGCCTCTCTACCCCGGAGCCTCCGAGTACGACCAGGTAACACATCATTACCTCACACACACTGGAATAAAAGACTTCAGGTAAACGTGACTCAGCTCCTTCAGACTAGCCAGCAGCAATTAGCAAACACCTGGTGGACCTGCACATCATACGAGCTACTTCTGGTAAAAATGTTGTTAAAGGGTTAATAAGCATAATGTTGTTGTTGTGGGCAGAAAAGTTAATTTATATTCAACAAAATTCATCAAGTTAATTTGTAATTCTTAAATTGTTCAACGTAGCTTCACTCATTTTTATACATTGCAGTTTTTGATTCTTTTGAGGCAATTGGTTAATACAGATTTAAGTAAACACAACTGATTTCCCCAACTTTTGCTTTTGTTTATGTGCTGCTGTTGGTTCTTTGTGAGATGATTCAGATAAAATGAGATCATTCTTGCAGGCTAGCATGGCTGCTATTCTGCATTGCCATGTTGCTCTTTCCTACCAGCAGATGTTCTGATCCTCTGAAGTCCTTTCTGGCATTTCCATCATTATTTGTCATTATCTACGCAAATGTGTTTTAAACCTTCAAACAAGCCTCCATCATAAAGCATTTCCCTTTTTTTTTACACGCTCTAATGACCGTCTCAGACCTCAAAGTTCTTTCAAAGCATTTGCTTCATTTTGGGGGTTTTTTTGGGGGGGGTTTTTGCATTTCTATCTTGCAGATTCGGTACATCTCACAGACGCAGGGTCTTCCGGCAGAGTATCTGTTGAGTGCAGGGACGAAGACCACCAGGTTCTTCAACAGAGATCCAGATTCCACCTATCCACTCTGGAGACTGAAGGTACAAAACAAAATAAATAACTAGTTACATTTACTTACGTCACTTTGTGGCTGAGGAGTTTCACTACACCGTACTTTTTACTTTTATAAAGTATCTGTTTGAATTTCTGGATACTTTACCTGTGAGTAACTTCACTGAATGAAGAAAAACAAAAAAAATACAGACAACAGACAAACCTACAGTTTAAGTTGAGACTTCTTGTTTGTGCACAATGTTTGTTTTTTTATTTTATTTTCTACCTGTTGTGTCTGCTGTATGATGAAGATCTGGAAGTGTCAGATGATAAGTTTTATGTGTCAAGTCAAGTTTTATGATTTGGAAAAGAGCTGCCTAAATCTGCTATGTTGTAGTCATGATATTTATTACTAGTATTTTTTTCTTTTTAGTTTTTAAAACACCAGAATGTGGACATAACTTTTTATTCTTGTTTGTTTGATGTCATCAGTTTAAATATTAAATCAGATTCTGACCAGTTACTCAGTGTAGCTTTTTACCCAAATACTTTTTACTTTTACTTGAGTGGGATTTTTGGCTAATCTATCCACCTGTGCTAATTTCTATTTATGAAACAAAACATGTATAATGAAAAGATAAGAATAAGATAAACAAATATTGCACTATAAACCCAGAACAAAGTGAATAATCAAGTGTGGGTTTTTATTTTTTCCTGTGTTTTTCATGTGTTGTAACAAAAACACTAAATCTTACCAATTATTTTTGTCTAGTTCTTTAGTGTATATTTATGTATTTTTATCTGCAATTGATCTTTTCTGGCTGAAGGTCATTTGCCCCTTTGGCAAATAAACTTTATCTAATGTAATGTAGTTTCTTGTGCAAATATCTTAATTCACCTGAAATAAAACAAACTTACAAGAAACTTTTCGGTAAGATAAATTAAGCTTGATTTAAGTCAATAGTTCTTGAGTATTGATAAAAACTACTGGATCCACTGGTCGATTTTTTCACTTAGGAAATAATCTGCCAGTGGAGCTAGTAATTTTTATCAATATTAATGAGGTATTTATTTAAAACAAGCTTGGATTTCTTGCTGAAAAGTTATTGTAAGTTAGTTTTGTCCTATTTCAGGTGTACAGGGATGCCTGCACTGGATAATAAACCAAAAATACATAGTAAGATGTGTTTTTACAGTGTAAATGTCTTGGTAGTGAAGAAATAGCATGCAAAAGCAGGGTTAGGTTCTTAAACAGCATTTTACACTCATCTTACCTAACAACACCATATCTAGTGGAAAAGTAGCCTGAATACATTGTTGCCTTGGTGAAGTACAGTGGTGGCAGCATCATCCTGTGGGAATGCTTTCCTTTAAAAGATGCAGGGAAGATGATCACACAACATGAGAGGATAGATGGAGGAAAATTCAGGCCAAGTCTGGAAGAAAACTGGTTTTAAGTTGCAGATAAATAGGAGGACTAACTCAGTCAGAAATGCAAGGGTGTGAATACTTTTGAGAGATAATTTTAAGCTCTATATATATGCGAAGAGAACGTGCTCTAAAGGGATTTAGATGTTTGTGGTATTTCTGTTCCAAAGAAACCCCAAAAACTCCTCATTTTACTAATTTTTTATTTTTCTGCTATATCTGTAAAACTGCAGAACAAGCAAACTTAAAATAACTTTATGATGAAGTTCAGGAAGAACGGCGTATATTAAAGTCTTCATGATATGGCTGAGCAGAGCCGCCACAGTGTTGCAGCTCGTTACGACTGTCCCACATCTGGTTTGTGTGAAATCAAGGCGTCCTTGAAACGTTTCTCTGTCCGTTCCTCTTTGAAGAGCGACGGCTGAGCTTTAACTCGACCTCGCCATGTGTTTCCACCAAACGCCAGCTGTGGCGCGTTGCTGGCTGTAATTAAAGATACGTTGTGTTAAGCCAGGAGATTTCTGCAGTCGGTGTAAATCTGCATCTGTTGGAACGTAATGATGGCGTGTTTATACCCGTCAGGTTTGTGTCTGTCCAGGTGCTCCAGTGTAAATCCGCTGCGTCGTCTGCGTATTGTTGCGGTGTTGGTGTGCAATCTGTTAGCAGGGCATTTGTGTGTTATCCCTGGGTTACTCAGAGGGCAGGATGAGGTCTGCTGCACATCAACAACAAGAGGCTATAATGAGCCAAATGTAAATAGTATATTTCCAGGGGGAGAAGTTTGATGGTATTTCTACCAAACATCTGCTTCTTGTCTCCTGCAGACTCCGGAAGACCACGAGGCTGAGACGGGGATCAAGTCCAAGGAGGCTCGCAAGTATATCTTCAACTGCTTGGATGATATGGCACAGGTACGCTGTCCGCGCAGTGTTGCCAGATTGGACAGGTTCTGTTCAATTGGGCTGCTTTTGAACTTTTGGCTGGAAGAAACACATTTGGACTGGTTTTTAGGAAATGTTTAGAGGAAAGTAGCTGACGTTGTGTGGCAGAAAAGCACAAAACTTTTGACAAAGCTTTTATGTTATTAGCTAATTTACTTTGAAATGAAAGTGAAATCATCAATTATTAGTACTTGGTTAATTAAGTGGCACTGGGTAGTAGAGAAGCAAAACAGAAATCCCAGTGCAACATCATGACTTAAAAAGACACAACCAAAAAAACCCACAAGTTTTATTGTCTTTCAGCAGCCGATTCCTAATCAATCAATAGTTTGTCTTAATCAATTCCTAGTCCTGGGAGTTCTGAACCAATTCAAAATGCTTAAAAATCTATTTTAGACTGCTTAATTGTTTGTAAAACTAGATTTTGAATAATTCTTTGATGGTTTTTTTATTTAAGCAAAAGCTACACAGCTGAGCTAACCTGACAGTGGCCATTTAAATTTCAGAAACGCATGAAACTGATGAAATATGATTCAGTACGGAGCTGGATTTTAAAAAATAAATGTTCTGTTTGTTTACACTATCTTTTCTTCTTGTCATTCACATAATTTAAACAAAATCTCTAAATAGAAAAACATGTTTCTGAATTAAAGGTCATTTCTGAAGTGAATCGTGACGATAAAAATCTAACTCAGATGCAAATCTTTAAACAAGGTTTGCATCTCTAATATACACATGTGGTGGTATTAAAATAACTTTTATTGAGCTGATTCTTTGGAATTGGGCGCCGTTATGTTGTGTTTGGGCTGGAAACTGTCAGCCAGATCTGGCAACCCATCAGAGCAGGAATCTTCCTTCACAACAAGTCGAACCAGAGAACTATTGCTTTCTTCTGCTCTGCCTCTCACGTCCAACACAAGCAGGTTAAGGTCCAGAGCCGGTTTGATCCATCGCGTCCTGACAATTATCTATCAAATGTATGAAATCCTTTTAAATATTTACGCTGCTGAGGCCGGATCTCCAGCTGCAGCAGAGTTCAACTGATGCACGGAGTTTTACAGAGCCGAATGAAAGCAGCTGTTTGCTGAAACTCCCACACGGCTCTCCGCCTGTCTAATAGCTAACAGACATTCTAACTGAAAATGTGCAGCGACTGGCTAACAGGCCTTGATGCGTTCACTTTGTTTCCTTATTTATGCTGCTGGGTGCGGGCTGTGGCTGTTCCTCATCTGTATTTCATGTAAGCATGTAATAACCAAACCCACTAAATGCCGCTGATATCCTAAACCTCAGCTAATTTTCTCTTAGGGGACAAACCATGTATGGTTAGTTCTTCAGAGTGTAGCTGGATAGCATTGTGTCAAGTGTAAAGCTCGGTGAGGGGGTGTTATGATGTGGGTCCGGCCACTTATAAAAGAGCTAATATATCTTTCCGAAAAGTTACTTGTAAATTAGTTTTGTCTTTTTTCAAATATAATAAAATATTTGCACAAGAAATTTAGACAAAAAAATTTGTCAGATTTTGTGTTTTTGCAGTGTAGGGTTGGGGAGATTTCTCTATCATGTTCCCATGACGGATCAGAATCTGAGTGATGTTTACCTGTGTATATATCACCCTTACCTGATTCTGCTGGTAGATAAAGGGCTCAGTGATGATTAATGTGGCTCAAATGTCATCGTCACGTTCCGTGGTTGAGCTCCTGATAATCGTTTCCAAGATGAAAAGGTTTGGGCAGGTGGATTTCCTCTGTTGGTGGATGTTCATCTTGATTACATCCAGACAGCGGCCCCTGGACAAACCAGCCATGCGGACACCCGACACATGTTGCTGCTTAAATGATGGAGACAATTACGGAGGTTCAGTAGTGCCCTGGGCCAGTGTCAGGCCGGTCTGGAATAACGTGGTCAGCTGGGACGAGATGGTATCACTTCCTGGGATTGTTGGGTTTACAGCACCAGGCAAACGGTTTAATGAAGCCAACCTGTGCTGGCATGATATCCCCTGGGTTATCTGTATCTTCGGTGCTTCCAGCTCTGTATCCTGTCTTCCTCTGTTGCAACACGATTCGATTTACCAAAAAAACACGTGGAGGGGAGATTCAGAGCTGCTAACATGGGGTAAAAATGGCCTGTTTTACCCAAACCCACTGTCCTGACCGCATAAACAAGTCAGCACTGTGGACATCTGTGCCTGCGTTTATAATGGATGATATAGCTGAAGGCCCTGCAAGGCCGAGGGGCGGGGAGCCAGGAAGTGATAATGAACCTCCTTTTAGTCGTGGGAAATGTGTGGAGGCTCCAGTCATGAGTATATCTAATTGAAGGGAAATCAGACACCAGCTTACAGTAAATGCAGGACTGCAGGAGGAGTCCGGTGGAGAGCGAAGGAAGGAAGGCCGGAAATACTGTAAACATCCACCGTAATCTGCTGTCCTTCGGTTTCTTTACTGATAACCGTGACAGGAAGGCCAGGGGAGCATCGTGGTCTTCCTTCTGCTGCACCGCCCTGTAAAAGGCTCATTCTCCATTTCATCATGTTAAAACCATAAACAGTCATGTATTTTATTGGAATCTTCTCGCACAAAATAGCCTGAGTGTTTGATGGGGAGAAGTCAGAATCAACCGATCCACTTTTTTCACTTCCAATGCGATACAGATATCTGAGGTTCAGCATCAGCTGATACTTATCCTATACAGAAAATCAGAATTGACTTAAAACTAGTTAGTCTATTAAAAAAATGTAATCAGATTAATCACCCTCTAGACCTGTGAGTAATAACTGAGCGTAACTTTATACGCTTGAACTACAAAAAAGCATGTTTTGGAAAATGACATGCAAACCAAACATCTCAATTTTCTTATACTCATGAAGGTTTAAAATAATTATTTTGTTTCCAAAGTAGAAGGACAATTGACCATTGCAATACGCTTTACTTTGGTTTTATCTTTTTGTTGTTGTTTTTAATACGCTCTAATGTGGCGTTTCTTTTTAAAGCAGTCTGACTCTCTGCGCTCATCTTTTCACTCATGTTTGCGGTTATTTGCTGATCGAAGTATGATGCTGTGTAACAGCTGCTTTGAACTGGGTAACCCTGCATGGGCGAGAGGCTTTGAGGTCAAAGCACAAAATACGATTAATCAGCTTTAACACATGTCAATACATGCGATTAAGCTAAAAGGTTTATCGCATTAATGTTGACAGCCCCACTTAAAACGTAACCAAAGAGTGAGTGAGTTGCTAGGTAACCAAGGAGTGAGTGAGTTAGTTGATGCCACCAACTAGGTGAGCAGTTTTAGCCTTTTCTCTGCCTACATCTCCCAGAATGCTGTGCGAATCTGGATCAGAGTCTGGTGAAATTATTGAATATTCTACCAGATGTATTATCCAGTGATACTGATCATGTTACACATTGATTGATTGACCAGTTTCAGTCTCTGCTTTTCCCTGGTTGTGTAAAAATGATTTGGGATGACGTTGGAGGCAGGACCGTCTCCATGTCACCGAATCTCTGACATGCAGGCCTGATGACAGACGCAGCCTGGTTGATCTTGTTGCTCGACATCTGATAGCCTTTCCTTCAGAAATGCTCCTCGCAGCACACACAGGACTGCCTGTGGTGTTTTGCTGTTTTTGGGGTTTTAATCAGTTTTAAAGAATTGGAAATGCCCTCTTCAGTTAAATCAGTAGATGATGGGAACATTTCCTCTCCTTTTTTGTTCATTTATCACTTCTGTTGGACCTGATTGTTCACATTTCCCCAAAGTCATCTCCCTACAGAGGACATTGTGATTATTTCTCACCTCATTTCGCAGATTATTCCTTTATCGAAGCCAGCGGAGATGACAAACAAAGAGGCACGGCTGCAGAAGCTGAATAGCCTGCATGAAGACAGGGGCTTGAATCAGATTTGCCGTGTTGACTGGCAGCACATCTGATAGACCCTGGAGCAGACCCGCAGATAAGCGCTGCATCTTTATGAAAAACAAGCCTGCTTCCTCCACACAGCAGTCACAATAAACAAGGCTGCCTGTCTGCTGCCTGGTCCTGCTCCCGCTGCCTGACAGGCTGCTCAGCAGCTACATCCTGACCTTGTTCCCCTCCGCTTCGTCCCTCACCAGACGCCACGACACTAAAAGTAGCTCAGAATCAGAATTAGTGCCTCACACACCGAATCAGTCTTTGCTTATGTGCGAAGCGCTAAAGCAGAAAGTCGGCTGCCTTGCCAAGTATTTACCCACAGCCTGGGCCGCAGTGTTTATTACGGCTGAAGCAGCTTGATGTTTCAAGGCAGCTTCCCAGAATTTCCCTCAGAACATATTTACATTAAGATGCCGTGTCAGCTTTTTCAGAGCTGCTCACAAACTGATGTCCTGTGTGAAACTGACAGCCAGTGGCGCTGTTTATTGAGTTCCTCCGTTTTGTTTGTTTTTACGTCTTTGGAGAAGATAAAATTCTCGCTGAAGGCCCCGGGACATTTTTCATCTGCTGCTATGAATACCAGTGAAAATGTTTCTAATCCCACTGCAGAACAAGGTTATCACTGAGCTCTGACACACTCCTTAAATTACGAGACCTTCTGTGTATTATTAGCTTCCTTCTTGGGAAAATGATGTGGTGGAGATTTGTCTGATACCCGGAGCCCTGAATCATGCTTGGAGGAACCTGGAGATGCACCAATCACAGATTTTAAAGTTGATTTCTGATGATCTTGTAAACTTCTGACCTACAAAAACTGATTTTAAGAACTACCATTAATAAAAAAAAACATCAGTATTTTTCTTCTTCCTGAATTAACTGAAAATTTACAACAAAATTAAGTTCAAATACAGGAAGATTTTTTCCCCCAAAACAATCTCAAATCACACAGCTGGCTTTCTCATGATCACCGAAAATCTACAAATACATTAAAATCATCCAGGTTATGGGATTAAGAAATATATAAAACCCAACAGAAAATAATTTCAGGATCATTTCTTTACTCCCTTGCAGAACAGATTATACCTCAATATTTCTTTATTTTCCTTTTTTGCCTTCCTGAAAATGTGATGAACCTCAAATCACAAGAAATTCCATATTTCTTTGTTTCTAGTCAAAAATAAATTGCTGTCCAACTTAATCTTTAAGAATTTCTCTGATTTCCTTTTATGCATTATGACAGATGTTTAAGTTGCTTTTCTGCTGTGTTTTATTGTGTTGTTTACTTTTGTCAGTAGTGCTGCGAAGAATGTGTCCAGTTAAAGTACACCTTTATGCAGATGATGTCATAGTTTACAGATTAGTTGTACAGATTGCATCACTGTGTACTTTAGTGTGGTTTGTTGGCCCTTATTATTCCATCTATCCATCCATTTTCTTACACCCTTGTCCCTCAGTGGGGTCAGGAGGTGCTGGTGCCTCTCCAGCTACCGAGAGACTGGGTCACCCTGGACAGGTCGCCAGTCTGTTGCAGGGCAACACAGAGACACACAGGACACACAACCATGCACACACACACTCACACCTAGGGGCAATTTGGAGAGGCCAATTAACCTGACAGTCATGTTTCTGGACTGTGGGAGGAAACCGGAGTACCCGGAGAAAACCCACCATGCACAGGGAGAACATGGAGACTCCATGCAGAAAGACCGGGGCCGGGAATCGAACCCAGAACCTTCTTGCTGCAAGGCAACAGCTCTACCAACTGCACCACTGTGCAGCCCGCCCTTATTAATCCTAGAGCGAATATATTTTTATGTGCACAGCTGAACTCTGCTCTCTTTTCAGTGTTTTTAACAGTTAAACATCGAGATGAAAGTTTAATGCTTTCAAACAATCAAAAAACTCTCCCAGTGAGATAAAAGCATTATATTTTTTTTCTCACTGTGAGAGTTTTTCTGTTATATATTATGTTATATGCTATGTATGTCAAATGTTTAGCTTGTAAGTCTGTGTCTCCTGGTTATTAAATAATGTTTAAATCTGTAACAAACCCTGTTTTCTTCCAGGTGAACATGACATCAGACCTGGAAGGGAGCGACATGCTGGCGGAAAAGGCAGACCGGAGGGAGTTCATCGACCTGTTGACCAAGATGCTGACTATCGACGCTGACAAGAGAATCACCCCCATCGAAACACTCAACCACCCCTTCGTTACCATGTCGCATCTCCTCGATTACCCTCACAGCACCCAGTACGCCCTTTTATTGCCGTTTGCACCGTTTCCGCGGTTGTGCGCCACGTGGGCTCACTCCTGCTCTGTCTGTGCAGCGTAAAGTCATGCTTCCAAAACATGGAGATCTGCAAGCGTCGTGTCAACATGTACGACACAGTCAACCAGAGCAAAACGCCCTTCATCACCCATGTGGCCCCCAGCACCTCCACCAACCTCACCATGACCTTCAACAACCAGCTGAACACTGTGCACAGCCAGGTGAGACTCGAAGGAGGCAGATCACTGAACTCATGAGTTGTGTCCTTATTATGACGATGACTTGCAAAAGTATTCACACCTCTGACACAAATTTTGATGAGTTTTATTGGGATTTAATGTGAAAGACCAGGAGTTCCCAAACCTTTCCATGCCTAATATCTCATAACTCTTGAAATAAGACAGAACTGATATAGGAGCTTGTTTAAAATGAATAATTTATTTAATATGAAAGTTCCACTGTCAAATTATTTCACTTGTATTAGGACATTTTACCCATGTTATAAGTGAAATAATCTACCAGAGGAACCAGAAATAGACTTAAAATTCTTGGTAAGATTTTGTGTTTTTGCAGTGCGGGTATAAATACTTTTGGAGAAGCTGATTTATCGTTATTTATTTAAAATTTAAATTGTCAAATTTGAGCTTGACTAATAATTAGCACATATCAGAGTATTTGTTTGAGAATTACTAAAACAAAAGCCAATTAAAAAGCTACAAACTGTGTATTTTATAATCAGTAGTTCCTCATCTTCCCTGCCAGAAATGAGCCGTTTCTGCTGTCATTAGGTCCGTTCTTCCTGTTGTCAGTTTATCAGCCTCTCTCCATTTTGGTGCCTGGATTTCTGTCTGCCCAGAGTTTCTGTCTGTGGCCCGGTCCTGTGGGATTGTCACAAAGTGCTGATCACACACACGACAAGCCGCGCTTCCTGCTTGCCCAGCATCCCTGGGCTTCCAGGGCCTTAAGAATCCCTTCGCCAGGCTTCCTCGCGCTCCCGTCCGCGTCTGTCTTCTCTTCTTTCCTCCCGTTTGGCTGCGCTGAGCCTGTGGTGCTTTACCGCTCTGTTCCCCAACAATCTGTGAATCAAAACTGCTGACTTTTGGCTTGTGCAGGAATCACATAGCTTCTGGTTACAAGGTTTACCAGATTGTGCACAGCTACAAATCCAACTCTACCTTCGCTGTCGCCAGCTATACTGAATGAGCTCATATAAGCGGCAAAAACGTCGTCTTGCTGTGATTTAAATGCATCAACATTTCCTCCTGCCTGTCTTTCCTGCAACTGGCTCTCAGGGCAACTAAACAGGCTCGAGTTACTGATTTATTTTTCTCAACTCATTTGCAAAACTGGAGAGTGTTTTTGGCTTGTTCTTTGCTCCTTCTGTGCCTGTTTTTGATGAATGCCACAGAAAAATATTGATCATGTTTTCCCCTCCTAATGTTCATCACACTCTCTAAAGAGAGCAAATGAAAAATGAAAGCTCTGCTCCTACACACACCTAATGCAAAAAGCTAAAATTAGACGTTGTCTCATGGTACAAGTCCTCATCTGAACAGAAAAAAACCTTCCTTTTAAAAGTGTTTGTTTCCCAGAAGATATTCCACACGTCTAATGCTTAAAACATGCAGAAGTTACCAAATTTACATAACTATGCCATCACAGCTGACTGGAAATGTAATTCTGTCAATCGTAACCGAGATGGAAACTAGGCAGGAACCTTGTGACGTGTGATTTATTAACTTTTCCACACAGATTGACACTTTGTGTGAAAAGCTGATGTAGTTTTGCTCCAGGCTGATTTCTAAGATCACATGTCACATTTCAGTGGGAATAAGAAACATTTCTGCTTCTGTCAGGTTCATGTTGGCACTATGTCCGAACTTTACATGAACTCATCATGGACATGAGTATCACATTCACTTTTCACTGATGCAATTCAATCAATCCCTTTTTCCGGGTGCATTATTATTATTATTATTATTATTATTATTATTATTATTATTATTATTATTATTATTATTATTATTAATCAGTATAAAACTCTAGGGATTTTTAAAGCTAATAATTTGGTGCACAAGTTTGAAGAAAAAGTCAATTTGGTTAGAGGTGACTTTGAAATAATCATTTGAATTGTTCAGCATCATGATGCTGCCACCACCAGGCCTGATGCGCAGTAGTTGATTTAAGTTTAAGTCAAATAATAGTTCTTCTTTATTACATTTTTGCAGTGTACAACTATTCCTGGCAGCAAAACAGTCCCTCAGCATGATGCTGCTACCTTCTCTGGGTTTGGACGTCTTTTCTGATCATGAACGAAAGAATCTGGCTACATTTTTTTTGCTCTAATGCGTAATTGGGAAAGTTATTGAACATTTTCTGCAAAGAATATAAAAATATTGCGTTTAAGTGTCTTCTAACTCTCACCTGCAGGTGGCAGTATTTTTTACTTGAGTCAAGTAAGCGTGAATATTGCAAAATTGCAAAAGCAGTGATTTTGACTTAAACAAAATGTGTGTGTTGTTACTAATTTTACAATATTAGTTAGTAAAATTGGAAATATTTGCCAAATATTTGAAATATTTGTCAAATATTGCAAAATGTGTCGGTAGTAACACACAATCTGTGATTTTCATTGTAATCAAAAATCACAGATTTTGTGAAATAAATCAGTGATTCAGGCAGAATTATGTTAAATGACTAAACATTTATTTCGCTGCAATTGGAGACATTGAATGAACGTCTGTAAGCATTTGATCCTTTGTGCACCATTTTGCACTTGTGTGAATTATTTGAAATATTTAAATTTAAATTTTTTTGATCTTTCATTGGGGATGCAAACAAAATCCATAAACACGTCCAACCGATTCTTTCTTTTAAAATTCATTAAAATAACATATTTTCAGCCCACAACAAAACCAGAATGTATGACCAGCGCTGTAAATATTAATAAACACCCAGAAGCAATTTATTCTAGTAAAAACCGATACTGTGGTAAACAGCTCACATGATTCAACTGCATTTACTTTCAGGGGATTTTGTGTCATTGAGTTATTATTCATGCAACCGTGGCATTGATTGCATTTCCACTCACATCCTTTTTCTCCACCTAATTAATCAAATCAGCGGTTTGCATATTTTAAGATTCCTCTGCTCTGCCTGCTCCCAGGTTCTTCCTCTGGGTTTCATTATTTCTCTCCAGATTGTTTCAGTTGTAAGCTGATTCCATCCCACCTCCCTGTCATCCCCATCAGAACCTCCACCCTCATGACTTTTATTTTGGTCCCATCATTCCTTTAGGCCACCAACCTGGCTCCCTCCTCCACCAACAATGCCACCCTTTCCTTTGCCAGTCCTGACGTCTCCATACTAAACTACCAATCTGCACTCTACCAGCCCTCTGCCGCCTCCATGGCGGCTGTGGCCCAGAGGAGCATGCCGCTGCAGCCGGGGGCGCCGCAGCTCTGCGCCGCTCGGCCCGACCCCTTCCAGCAGGCGCTCATCGTCTGCCCTCCGGGATTCCAAGGTAACCACGTTAACGTCAGCATGGCAAAACTTCAGAATATCACTGCAGATTTTTTAGTTCAGGTGTTCAGAAAGGAAACTCAAATATTATTGTCACATTTGAATCTTTCAGGGCAAAGAAAATCTGAGCAAAAATGAAAAAAGCTGTTTTAAAATGATGGTTGCGTACATTAACCATCCTGGCTTCATGTGAAAATGTACTTACTTTATGAATTAAATGTAATCAACTATTTTAACGATTTAAACAGAAGAATGAAGACCTCAGAAAGCAGCACATCTGAAGTTATTCAAGATTACTTGAGTACATCTGGGTCATGAAGCAGGACAAAGATTTTCGAGTAGCCTAGTCAAATCCCGTTCTTAAATCCAGCTGTGAATTGCCTTGAACAGGCCATTAATGCAGAAAAATCCTCCAATGTAGATGAATTAAATCAGTTCATGAACCTAAAACTCCTCCTCAGCGACTTGTTACCTGTTAAACGCTGCTAGAGCTCAACCAGAGGAAAGTTACACTTTCAGTAATAAATGAAAGCATCATTTCAGAATTATGTTTTATATTTATAGAAACATCTCAGTGCAACAAAAAAAAAAGCAAATGAAGATTTAGAATTTTGTTAGATTCATATGTGAGTGTCTGCTGAGAGCAACGTCATTAACATCATCCACTAGTAGAATAAGCTGTCAAAGGTCATTGGGATTAAACTGGCAGTTCACAGAGTGCTATAGACGAGATTAATGGGAAGTTCAATGGAAGGAAAAACTGTCAAAAGAAAGCTTTTACAAGAAACAAGGATGACTTCAGTCAAGGTGCGAATATCTGATGAGAAAATTAATTATGTGTTTTAATTAAGATAGTTACCAAAATGAACAGAAATAAATGCTTTAATTATCTCACTCTGTGTGATGAATAAATATGTGAGCTTAACTTTTTGATACAAGAAACCATTTTTTCAATGATACTTTTATTTTCTCTTGATTCACCTGCATGATTTCAGCACACGAAGCAGAAATGCATAAACTCTGAGTTATTTTAACTCTGATCTGATCTGAGCGCCTTTCATGCTATTTTTATGACGTTCTTGGCTTGTGTTTTATTCATGAGCAGGTTTGCAGGCGTCCCCTTCCAAGCACACCAGTTACTCTGTCAGGATGGAGAACGCGGTTCCCATAGTGACGCAGGCTCCCGGTGCCCAACCTCTGCAGATCCAGCCTGGCCTCCTCACACAGGTAAGGGGCATATTCCCACATTTTAACTTTATTTATTTATTATAAGAAAGAAATCTGGCCTGGCTCAGCATAATTACTGTTTTACAGCAGGTTCCTCTGAAAACACACAAATATACATCACATCCCATTAATTAACACACAGAGACATACCAATTTACAAAACAGTTGAATATTTACACTGAACAGTGGTTGTAAAAAAAAAACACATTGAAGAAATGATGCATGATTCTTATTAAAAATTCTTATGTTGAGATTGACTTTATATGTTAGAAAATGATCTTTGGTCATAACAGTTTTTAAAGGCTGGTAGTGATAAGTGTCATAGTTGATTGGGTTTAAGCATCAGAGCAGAAAACCTTCATAATAATACAGTTTAATATTGCTGCACAAAGCATAATTTCAAAAAGTTAAAGCATTTGAATAAGAAAAACTATGAAATGAGGCGTTGTTATGAGTTTTTTAGGACTTATTGGGTTCCAAGATTTCATTAGAGAGCTGACAGATAAACATTGTTAAAAAATACAAAGTTAATTTAAAAAATCTGTTGTACTCAGAGCCGTTCAGGAATGGAATAAATCACATAAAAACAAGATTTTATCGTTAAAGGAGCACTGAAATTGTATTTTTATTTAATCGTATAGTATGACTTCTGACTAAATTTATGATATTATATGTTGATGTTGAAATGATCTCATGTGTTGCATGAATATTATTTGGGTTTGATCAGTTGGACCCCAGGAAGATCAGCTTTCTACTGTGGTGGAAACTAATGTTAATAAATAAACAAAAAAACTAAAGTATGATGGCATTAAGATAAATGTTTGAAACAGAAGATGTGGAATATGATCTAATTTTGAAATAAACATACATTTTTTGTTTCATCTTAGCAGATAAAGCTTGGTAAGTTAGCTTCATGACATTCAGATGCGTTCAGTCGTTGGGTTCCTTCTTTCCCACAATCCCTCAGTGGTGACTCTGGTTGAGGGAGGAAAACGCGGCCCCTGCCGGCAGCTGCTTCTTCCTGAGTGCGTTCAGGCCATCGCCCCCTCTGCTCTCACTCCTCTGTCTGGAAAGGTCCTGAAGTTTCAGCTGCTCCCGCTGCAGCGACTCCCGCTTGCACAGAAACACTGCTGGTGTCTTCCATCGCCGCTCCGCGTCTTTCTCCCTATGGAAATTTCCATGCAGGCTTTAAATATCCCTGAGAATCCTGGGAGTTTAAATCGTTCCCTTATCTCTAGTTAATCATCCAGTAGGCAGGCATGCGAGGAGCAGAGCTGCATGCGCTCGCCTGTGCACGTGCGTGTGTTTCTACGGTGAGTTAATCTGTCAGACACCAAATGGTGATTAGCTCCATGGCTGCTTCCAAGTCAGGCGCTCCAAATTACAGGCCTCCCAGGATCTCCAGAGGTCAGGGAGAAGCTGGGGTGAGGCAGCAAAAAGTCAGCAGCGCTTTCAGCAGCCAGTCCTACGACGGGGTGATAGGCCTCACTGAGAGAATAAAAAAATAAAATTACGAGAATAAAGTTGTGATAAAATAACAAAAAGTCAAATTATGAGAATAAAGTCTTGCTATGACTTTATTCTCGAAATATCATGACTTTCTTCCTGTAGTATCGTAACTATTCAGTAATAATATGATTTTATTATCACATGGCTTTATTCTTGTATTATTGCAACGTTTTTCCGTACAAGTTTATTCTCATAATTTTATGGCTTTATTCTTGTAACTATACATCTTTTAATTTTTTGTACTGTGGCCCTGATATTCCGCTGTAAGATCCAACCAAATAATGATTAAAATTGAGAGAAAAAGCAGTCTTATGTTGCAGTGATGTTCTTCCTCCGTGCCCTGCAGGTGTTCCTTGTCACCTCTGTCTGCACACATGTTAAACAAAGACAGGCAGTAGTTAACTGAAGCAGATGGCTTTTACAGGCCAGTGAGCAGAACACCTAATAACTGGGTATGTGGTGAGTGTGTTTATTCCTCTGCAGTGGGAGGTCTGAGCTCGCCTCTTGCTTGTTTACTGTTACCCACGGACTCTTTGCCCACCTTGAGCCAAGCCAAGGTTGGTCTCAAGCACCTGGCTGTGCAGAAACGGAGAGAGAGGGTGCAGCGAAGGTCGGGGGGTGAGCGGCTCTGAGCCGGGAGGCAGGGAAACCAGCGGGACCTTTATCTGGAGCAGGAATGCAGAAAATGTGGAAACAATTGGGGAGTGAGAGCCGGGGCTTTGAAAGGCCTGAGGTGACAAAGGGTTTCTCCCAGGCAGCCCGGGTCGCGGTGGGAGGCGGTGGGCCGCTGATGGTGATGGTGATGGTGGGCTCTGAGGAGAAAGAAAACAACCTCTTAACTGGGTTACCATTTCAGGGCAGACGAGCCAGTTACACAACGCAGACGGCGCGTGAGAAAGGCATGCAGAGTGGCAGGAATGGAGATAGAGCGAGCAGGAGACGGGCTGGACGTATTACAGTCTGTTAATGGGCCGCTGATAAAAGGGCCTGGATGTGGTCGGGATGTGAAGAACATCTCCAGAATGTTCCATTAGAGATGTCAGTCATTATGGCTGAGACAAAGCAGCCATGTTGCACCAGCTCCACCCCCAACCTTCAGCTCTGTGCAACCTGCCTCACACACAAAACAAACCAATCACATGCAACGATTACAGTACAGAAACACGGCCTGACAGAAGTGTTTTACCTCCTTACAGGGTTTTTTTTTTTTGATCAAATATTTCATATCATCAAAATTAAACAATGAGAATCAGAACCTCTAAATCTGAGACATTGGTCTTGAGGCTGGAAAGGTTGGGACTGAGGTTCTGCTCCAAATGGAAGAGTTAAAGGTCCAATCACACTGGCGGATTGGGCTTCTGAGCCTGGAAACCCAATCTGCCTATCCATTAGAAATAAATAAAAGCATTTCACCCAACAAGTCAGATAAAAGATAACCTGAGTAAATATAAACTGTAGTTTACATTTCATTAATTGACAGCTTGGAGCAGACATCTGGTTGTTTAGCCTTTAGCACCAGCAGCTAACGCCACAGATTCTGATAGCTTGAGATTCTCGTGGAGAGATATTTGTAGTTTTTGAGTTGTTCCGTGTTGGACTTGCAGTCTCAAACTGATAGCTGAACTTTCTCCTTCAAGACTTTCTTGTAATTGAAAAGAAAATGTGAGTCCTTCAGAATCAATCCTCTTCAAGCCCCAGACCGTCACTCTGCCACCGCGACGGCTGTGCTTTGTTTTTCGTCTTTTTGCCAACTTCTTGGCGTCCAACTGCTGCTTTTTTATTAGTTTTTTGAGATGAGAAATTGAACCAAAAAAGTGGGTAATCCTGGTTAGTAAGTGATTTTGGATGGATGTTTTTTCCTAAATGAATGGAATCATCATTCTGTGTTTACTTAGGTTGTCTTAAAGTGAAAGTAGTTGATCTGAAGCATGTAGCTGTGACCACAAAGCAGAAAAAGCTCTGAAGACATTTCTGCAACACATACTGATGGTGTTGTAAATAGATGCATAAACGCTATTAAAGGAACAATTCATTAGCCCTGACATTAAAGTGCTAATCAATAGAGCTGCATTAAACTGCTAGGGCTACACACACACACACACACACACACACACACACACACACACACACACACACACACACACACACACACACACACACACACACGCACACAGGCGTGTTCAGACACACATGGCACATCTGCAGGCAGATTACGCCTGATAGGTCTCTGCTTCTGCATAAGAAATTCAAAGAAGACTCTTTCAGAGCAACCTGAAGAGAGGTAGGAATCTAATTAGAGCGCTGGTTGATTTGACACACATCACACACATAATCACAGGCAAGCATCACACACTCAGCTGCTCATGTTCGCACCCAGACACACACACGCACTCAAAAAAAGGATCTGAGGTGTCTTTATTAGGTCCGGCCCTGCGCTCTCTTCTTGATGGATGTCTCCCTCACATTGACAAACTTTATCAGATATTTTCCCTCTAGCTACTCTAGTTGGAGTTTAATGTTACCACTTGTGCTTTTTGAAAAGAAACCACCATTTTCTCATGCTACATTATTTAAAATATTTAAATACCAACATAAAAAACAAAAATGGTCAGATTTTTGCTCCTGCCTGTTGCTGTTCAGGCGACACTTCACATAATTTTAGATTTCCTTCTTTTGGATTGGAGTAGAGCATCTGTGAACTTACGTTTCCAGGTTTTGTCCCAGATTCTTTATTGTATTGATGTCAGGACTTTGACTAGGCCATTCTAGGATGGAAGCCATCCCATATCATCTCTGGCTCTATATTTAGGATGGTGGTCCAGCAGCCTCTCACAGGTTTTCCTCTCGGATTGATCTGGATTTATCTCCATCTCTCTTTCCATCACCTCTGACAAACAGTTTGTTTCTGGCAGTGGAATAATTAGGCCTTCACTTCATATTCAAACCTATGTGTAAAATAAATACGCTGTGTATTTGCATTGAATGCCCAGTAATAAGACATGTTTAATGCTAGAATTAGTTTACTGTAAAACATTATGCATTGCTATGTGTTAGCATTACTTCAAATGCCAGTAAAATACATAGAATTTTTTTGTTATTTTGCATATTACCTGGCCAGCTTTCAGTTTTCTGTCTCCTTGTTGTGACCTTTAAACCGTCGGTCTGACCCGGGTTCTGTCTCTGCAGCAGGCCTGGCCCAGCGGCACCCAGCAGATCCTGCTGCCTCCAGCGTGGCAGCAGCTCACCCACACCTCCGTCCAGCACGCCGCCGTCATCCCAGACTCCATGGGCAGCACACAGACTCTCGCCAACTGGAGGTAAACACTTCAGTAGTTTCTACACGGTCCATGCAGGTGATTGAAAATGCTCAAGGTTTGGAAAGTTCTTGGTATCCGTCTAAAGTCCTTGAACATTCTTGATTTTCCAACTGCAGTGTTTTATAATACACTGACATTTAATTAAAAAACTAATTTTGTAAAGCGTTATTTACAGTTGAAACCAGATTTTATTATACACCTAATAAAAAGACACACATTTTTTTCTCACTGTAAAGTTAAATGAGAATAAACTTTTCCTGTTTTAGGCCAGTTCATAAAACCAAAATAATTTATATGTTTAAGAGATTTTTTGTTACTTTCTTTGTAAATTATGCTTAAGCATGTAATTAACACAATTTGCTTGGTTTGTTTCAATTTACTTAATATTTATTATTCCTAATGGCTCAATTACTTATTGATCTGTGTAACAGAAATAAAGGTCGGATTGTATTTCATACATTAAACAATGTTTTTTAAATTGGGGACTTTTTTTGTTGAATTAGTGTTTTGTGTGCAGGTTGTGTGAGAAGGAGAATTGAAATCATAAAATGTTGCTGTATTTCAGTTTACGTTGTCTCTGCTGCAGGATGTACAATACTACCACAAGACATTATTAATAATCTTAATGAACGATATAATATGTGGATTGAAACTGTCTTTCTTTAGTACATTTGTGTTGTTTTTTATTTCCAAACTGATGCATTAACTCAGGAATCTTTGCTTCTTTAGTAACTTAATCTTCAGATGAGATCATGTGCTGGTTGACCTCAGAGAAATGGAGGATATGCTGTATCTACATAGAGACGCCAGGCAGAGTGCAGCCTGTCACTGAAGTTAATTGATGAATGGGAGGCTAGATGGAAGCAGGATAGAGGGACATATACGTACAGATATATAATGTGCATGCATGGGAGGTTGCCGGGGCGATTGGATCCATTCAGGGCTGCCCGTCTGTGGGAAGTCAGCCCCCGCCCTGCCACTCCTTCCCCTCCTGTCCAGTCGCAGCTCTGTAGTCCTCAGAGAGAAGATCGGGAAAGTGTCGCACTTCCTCTGCAGAGCTATCGCTCCACAGCTGCTGGTGTCAGCTCCTCTGCCCTCCCTCTCTGCTCTCCTCTCGTTTTTTAGCCTCTTCAGAAAAGAGACCCGCTGCCACCTACTGGCTTCACTGTGAAATACTGTGTTCCTGCCAATGTTTACTGATTTGTATCATTATTTTTGCAGATCTATCTGATACTTTTTCTGCTCCTGAATAAAATAAAATATAATTGAAAATGTAAATATATTTTATCAATTCAGTTAAATTTTTTTTAACTCGTATAGATTTCATTTGGTAAGTTTAACAATTATGGTTTACAGCTTAAGAAAACCAAAAGATTACATTACATCAAATAAAAAATCTGAAATAAAAGAAAACAAGGCATGTAAGCCACAGACAATCATTCTTAGAAAGAAGTGTATTAATGGAAGGATTAGTGGAAGGAAAAAATTTGGTAGTCACAGATGGATCCATGACATGAGCTGCAACTGTGAGCTCATCTTGTAAACAAGACCTCAACATAGCTAATGAGTTAGCTAATGAGTTAGCTAACGTTAACGCCAACAACACAGAACAGCAAATCTTTCTTGTTTGCTCTTAATGGTCATTAACCAGAACTTCAACAGATATCAAACTTTACTCAAGTGGAAGCTTACAATACAGTCAAGTAAATTAGTGCTTTAGGATGAATTCATCCAGAAAAATTAATTTAGGGGAAGCCGCATGTTAGCACAAAGCGCTAAGCTAAAGTGTAGCTCCACTATTTGTGCATTTACAGATTAGCAAAAGTGTACCTACCACTAATGATGTGGAATTAATGTATGTATGTTTGTTTCGCTACTTAAAATGAAACAACTTTCAAATAGTATTCTAGTTGATTGAGATGAATGTGCATCATTTGTGTCATTCTGCAGGAATTCCCATCCTCATGGGAGCCATTATAATCCCATCATGCAGCAGCCAGCCTTGCTGACTGGTCATGTCACGCTCCCATCAAACCAGACTCTCAACGTGGGCGTGGCTCATGTCATGAGGCAGTCATCCACCAATAACAACTCCTCTTCCAAAAAGACCAAACAGCACCAGATGTCGACCAGGTATGCAAACTACTGATGAAGTATTTCTAAAGGAATTTATAGGGATAAAGGGGCAGTATTATGTAATATCAATTTGTTTAGCTTTACATCCTGTTATGATGTTATTCCCTCATTAAAAACATACCTGGATTTTTGCCTTGATGTTTTCATGCATGTTTGAGGAATCCTTTAATCTCCATGGCAACCATTCAGCTGTGCATAACGCCTGGCTGGACCTAGCCCCGCCTTTGAGACGTAGCTCCTCCTCACAGCTGCAGCTTCCAAACTATGAGCTTCTGCCTCACGGAGGCCCCTCGAACTACCCCACACTGCTCCTTCAGACTAGCCAGCAGCAATTAGCAAACACCTGGTAGAAACGGGGCATCTGCTGAGCTCATCGGAGGAGCTACTTCTCAGATCAATGCTAATAGTTAAAGGGTTGATCGAGGAGCCATGTTGTGATGACTTCCTAAAGGCGGAGTTTCAGAAAGAGCAGACGTTTCTAAAGAGACAGAGACTCAATTTCAAGGTTTTAAATTATGAAATATAATTCCTTTTAAGTCATTTTTGTTATATTTAGAATTTTTAAAACAGCTAACGATAACACTGTTACTTGAATGTTCTATAAAATGGCACTAAGTACATAGTACTGCCCCTTTAATGCTCCTGAATCTTCAGCCTCAGTGGCCTGATCTCTCGCCTCCGCCCCTGTTTTTCCAAGGAACGTGTCGACCTACGAGGTGTCGTCCTCCCAGATGGTGCTGTCGCCGCAGCGATCCAAGCGGGTGAAGGAGAACACGCCCCCCCGCTGCGCCGTGCTACAGAACGGGTCGGCGTCCCACTGCCCACCGGCGCAGGGCTGCGCTGGAGGAGGGTGGGGCGCCAACGAAGCAGAGCAGGCTTCCAGCACCACCCGCGACCATCAGCACCAGCACCATGTCCCCAGACAGACCATCATCATCCCCGACACGCCCAGCCCCGCCGTCAGCATCATCACCATCAGCAGCGACTCAGAGGACGACGACCAGAAGCAGAACAACGGGTCGGTCCGGGTTTTTTCCTTCAGCGAGAAACTGCAACATAATTAAGAAAACCGATAAGATTTTAGGGTTAAATTATTATAATTTTTTTTTTTTTACAAATTTTGTTAGACATTAAATTCTCTCAGTAATTATTGTGATAAACAATAATGTTATTGTTTTGAGACCATTTTCAAGTAATATGTTGATTATGTCCCTCTTAAACACCAATAAACTTTAATTTAGTAAAGAACCCATAACACTGGAATTAGAAGATGTTTAAAATATCCAAAATAAGATGCAACAAATAAAAACAACATTTATAACAGAAATTAAAAACCACACACAAGGAGAACCATCAGTAAAATGGATTGTATCGTGACGTGTCATAAACTAAAATTAGCCAAAATAATTAAAAGTTCATAGCAACTCGGAGCAATATGAAAGGTCGTCTGCTCTCTTTCTTTCCTATTTCAAAGACTGGGAACAAATTGAGAATCGAAATATGTTAAACATTCCTCCTAACTCTTTGTCTGTTTTCTGCAGCTCGTCTTCCAAGCACAGAAAGAACGTCATCAGCTGTGTGACGGTCCATGATTCCCCAGAGTCAGACTGCTCCAGCCACAACAGCCCCTACAGCCTGGAGTCCAGACCCCACAACCACAACAACAACAACAGCTACGACACGAAAACCACCATCCTGGACAACTACAACAATGGGAACCCTCGCACAATCATCATCCCTCCGCTCAAGACGCAGAACAGTGAGGTGCCCAGCGAATGTGAGCGGCTGATGCCAGGTAAACGCCGCTTTAATAATTCAGATAAAGGTAAAAGTTGCTGCTTTGCAGGTGAACAGATTTATTTATTTTTCTACTGAACAGATGGACTGAATCATCAGAATATAGCTTACAAGTTTAAATCCTCCAATGGAGTGACATTGGGCAATAATCACATACCAGGCGGCGTGGCCGGGGGCGTGGCCTATCGACAGCAGCGCTCAGGACCACACCCACTTCAGCAGCAGCCACTCAATCTCAGCCAGGTACAGTAACAGCAAACAATCAATGTAACTGATCAATACCATGTTGTTTTGATTATGCTCCCTCATGGCAATATTTACAAGGTACACATTATGGAAAATTCACACTTTGCTCATTTTTGGACTTCTATTTTGGTTTCTGAAAGCAGCCCAAACACTTAAAAAAATACAAATTAAAAAAAAAATTAATCACCCAGCTGTTTTGGCAATAAGTTCAAGTTTTTTTGTGTTTGGAAAATGAGCCGTTTCAAAAACTTTCCGAATGTAACGTCTCAAATCAGCAGACGCTACCTGTCACCTAGCAACCCCAGCAAAACCCAGCCTGTCACCTAGCAACCAAAGCAGAGCTCCAGAACATTTGGTCAGTTAGTTTTATCGTTCTTAATTATTCTGACGATCAATCGGAGAGAAAAAAAATTCCACACTCTGCAGATTTTTCATTTCTAATATTTTATACAAAATTAGAAATGCATTAAAAATGCAAATAAACAAATAATACAGTTAAAAAATACATATAATAAACATTTATTACCTAAAATGAAATTATTAAATATACATTCTCTTAGTGAACGTTTGATTATTTGTAGCAAATGATGCATCTGCAGATAAAAAAAATTATTCTACCTTCAATATGTGAAAAGTTCAGTGCTTTTTGCCTGACTTAACACCAATATAACTGCGCCGTTACCCAGCAACCCTAGCAGAGTTCCAGCATGTTTGGTCAGCTACTTTTACTGCTGTATGCACTGTACAAAGACAAGTGTTTTTTTGTTTACTTACCATTCAGAAATTACATGCTGCAGCCATGTTTTTGTTTTGATTTTTTGTGCAGGAGGTTCCACTTCTGCTTTTCAAAGATCTGCGTTTGTAAAGCTGTGCATCTTTTTGCAGCTATTTTCCTGTACCTGCAACAGCTTATTTGTATTTAGAGGGACAGACACCCTAAAGCAGCTCGTAATGGAGCTCAGAGATGATCAGACTAAAATCTCATTATCTAAGAATGATTTTGTGTGAAACATGTAATGAGCATGTTTTGTATAGGCCATAGCTCTGTCCTAACCTGTTGAAGGAAGTATAATAGGACTGAACTCTGTGGGTTCGTCTGTTCTTTCAGGCTCAGCAGCACATGGTGGCCGAGCGAAACGCAGGACACCGCCGGCAGCAGGCCTACATCACCCCCAACATCGCAGCTCAAGCCCCGTATTCCTTCCATCACAACAGCCCCTCCCACACGGGCGGCGTCCACCCGCACCTGGCCGCCACCCACCTGCCCAGCCAACCCCACCTGTACACCTACACGGCCCCCGCCGCCCTGGGCTCCACCGGCACCGTGGCCCACCTGGTGGCGTCGCAGGGCTCGGCGCGCCACGCCGTCCAGCACGGGAGCTACCCCCCCAGCATCGTCCACCAGGTCCCGGTCAGCGTGAGCCACCGCGTGCTGCCGTCGCCCACAATGCACCACACCCAGTACCAGGCCCAGTTCGCCCACCAGGCCTACATCAGCGCCTCACCCGCCTCCACTGTCTACACTGGATACCCACTGAGCCCCACCAAGGTCAACCAGTATCCTTACCTCTAGAGACGAGCCGGACTGACACTGAAGGGGCCCGACCCCCGACCCAGCGATGCTGCTTCCTGCACTGCAAAAACACAAAACCTCGCTGCGTGTTTTTAGTCTAGTTTCTGATGCAAATATACAGCACCCTTGAAATAATACAAAACTTACAAGTAACTTTTCAGCAAGAAATAGGAGCTTTTTCAGTAATTAATTAATATTATAGATGTGAGATTATTGGTAGGTAGAGTGTAAAAATACTCAAGTAAGAGTAGCACCGCTTCAACAAATTTAAATTCAAGTAAAAGTAAAAAGTAGCCGTCCAAGAAATTACTCAAGTAAGAGTAAAAAAGTATTTAGAAAGCCACATCAGTCAATTAATATTTAAAAATTACAAAATCAGACCGATAAAGTTATGTGGAATTGTAGGTATTTTAAAGACTAAAATTAAAATAATTCATAAAACTAATTATTAAAAAGTAACAAAAACAGGCAAAAGAAATATTTTTTCCAAATCAGTTCCTTTCAGTACATAACTTATGAATTTTTAACAAAAACTGCCAATATTTGCCTGGTGAATTATTAGTTGTTATTCATTCAGTGAAGTTACTCACACTGGGTATCCAGAAATTTTACTCAAGTCAGAATAAAATTTACAAAAAATAAATGTTACTGGTTACTATAACTGCATATAACCAGTACTTTTTAAATAAAATAAGAAATGAAGCTCCCATATTTTGCTGAAAACTTACATGTAAGTTAGTTTTGTCATATTTCAGTTCTAAGATATTTGCACCAGTAAGCGGATCAAAAGTCTTGGTGAGATTTTGTGCTTTTGCAGTGTTCATCCTCCATCCCATCCTCTCCTCGACCTCAGACATGAACAGAGACAGAGGAACATGCAACCCTCATGAAGCTGTCATGTGTAACTTGAAGAAGGAATGACTGAACAGAAGGAAACGTGACTCAGATCCTCTGGAGAAGAGAAAAAAGATGGCGACTGTTTTTCTTCTTTTGACCATTTTCCCCCCAGAAAAGGGCCAGTTCCGCTTTTGTTTCCCTTCCCTTTGCTTTCCTTTACGAAAGAAGCAACGTCTCGTTAGTTTTATGGGGGAAGTTTCGAGGACAGCGGATGTTTTAGGATTTATTTCATTTGTTTCTCCTCTCCCGTCCCCCGCCTAAATATGTTTGGGACTGTTGAACAGGGGGGCGATATTGACTGGAAGTTTGAATTCCCAAAAGCTTTGGGACTTGGTGAAATACGGAAACCTGCTGCTCTTCAAAGATAAAAAAAATACTGATGGCCTTGAACTGTCTTAGTATTTCCAAATCAGCGGAGGCGTGGGGTGAAAACGAAGAGAGAAAACTCCGCCCACTCCGCCTCCTCCAGCAGAGGAGGGAACTGGAAATCTAACCAACAGAAGACAACAAATCTTTTAGTGTATTTATAGATATTTTTCCTTTGTTTTTTCCACCTTCAGTTTGATCTAGGTGTCTTAGCTGGGCCCCGTGTATAGAATGTAGCAGTATGCACCTGTTTTTATTTCTTTTTTTAATTCCCTTGATACCAATAGAGTTATTTGTTATTTTTTCTTCTTCAATGTGATTGCACAAAGTGGTTATAATAACATAGGCATGTACAACGTGATTGTCTGTGTGCTACTGTCAGCCATGCGTGTGTAGCTCATCTCCACAGGATCCTCCTCAAGTCTTTAGATGTCGATCGTCGTTCCCTCGTAGTGCCTTACAGATTTACCGACACAGTTTACTCGGCTCGGGTCCCGAAAGCCGCGAGAGACTACGGCTAAACTTAGCGAGACGCATTTTCCCCGGTTTCACATCTTAATCGGGACACTTGTAGGTTTCTTCCAGGTGTAGGCTCACTCAGCCCTCGCTGTTTCACAACCACAGCGTCCCGCAGATGATGAAGATTAATGTCAAAGCAGAAATCACGCTGAGCTGTTTTTTTTTTGTTTATTGCTATTATTGTGTGTGCATGAGATAATTTGCCTGGGGTACTTACCAAAGTCAGAGATAAAGTCATGTTACAGTTCGCTCTGGAAATTCATGTAAATATAAAAAGATAGATGTAGAGTGAAGCTGTAGCTGTTTTCTGCTAATCACACGAGAAAACGTGAATCACGATTCGGAGGCTCAGTTGTTTTGAGGTTACGAGATAAAGTTTGAGACACAATAGTTTTTGGTGCATCTCAATGAATTAGATTATGACAAAATGTAAAAGAAAAACCTAAAAAAAAATGGTGTGTTTCAGTAATTTCTTTTTGTTAATTATGATTATGGCTTGCAGCAAATAAAACCCAAAATTGAATCTTTTAAAAAACTATATTGTACCAAAAAATCTGACTTTTAAGAAAGAAACTTTATACATAATCATGGAGGTAACTGATATGAATATTCACTACAAAGAGGGTAAAATATAGCGCAGAAATTTTGCTGTTTCAAGCTTAATCGTGGAAAATTCAGTGGAAGGAAAAGCTGTGGCCAATCTAGCACAGTAATATAAAAGTCATTAAACAGATATTTGTAGTGTAGCCATGAACACGTCCTGTCAGAAAATTAAACTAACCTATAAAAAGCTAAAATGTGTATTCTATCTTCCTCCAGACTCTCTGTGTTGTTGATTTTCAAATAAATCTCAAATTTACTTTTAAACAATAATCTGAAAAGATTATGTTTTTAACCAGTCTTTTTTCCTTCCACTCAACTTTCCACCAATATTCTTATTGGCTGACTCTGTCAATGAGTCAGCCATCTTTCTTTTGATTTTGGGAGTTTTTATTAGTCATAATTATTACATTTAACATAAATAAATCACTCTTTTCTTCAACAAATGCTAATTTATTGAGATGCACCTGTATTTTTCAAGGTTAAGAGCTAGTCTGAGAGAAGGGCCTGACAGAAAGTGATTGTTGCCATGAGGTAGTTCAACAGACAGAGCACAGAGGGATGTTTGGAAGAGAAACCGAGCGGGGTGAAGGAAAGGGGCTGGTTGGAAGCGTAGGGTCCGTTCAGGAACGGGGGGAACTCTCCATCTTAAAAGGGACTTAAAATGGTTGCAAGTTGGCAATGAGCAGGTTGATAGTTACACTGAGCCACGGCGGGCGCTGCCTCACCTGGCGGCGGCGGGCGCTGCCTCACCTGCCGGCGGCGCTCCGAAGTATCTGACATATTGTTTGTGAGCTCTGATGATGCGAGCGCAGCGTTAGCGGCGGCGCTGCAGGGAGAGAGCGGACGGGAAACGGGACGCGCATGCACCTGGAAGGGGCGCCTTATGGATGTTTTCGTCACTGCTGTCCATTTGTCTTCGATCCAGGTACACCACGGATATCGCCATGCCGACGGGGCGGGGATGCCTGAGCACTTAGAGAACCAATAGGGCTGCCGCTTTGTGTGTTTGCTGCTTGATTTTATTTAGCCAATAGTACAAATAACCATTTGCCCTATTGAATGAACATGGGCACATCAGAACTGCTGGTGGTCTAGTCAAAGCCTTCTGCCCTCCTCCTTGGTATGCCATAGTACTTGCATTTGAAGTGATTTTTTTTCTCTCTTTTTAACTTATCTTCATTTTCTTTTACATGGCTGTAGTACTTGTGTTTATTTTTTAGAGATTGTTGCAATAATTCTTGTGGACGTTTTATCAAAATGCGTGTGCGTGTTTTTATGATATGTCGGGCTTATTTGGGTTTTGTAACCTGGTGTACAGTGATGTTTCGTACTGGGTGAAGGTGGGTGCCCCTGTGTAAAGTGTTGCAACACTGCTGAGGGTAGAGAAGTGGGCAGGCTGATGGTAATCCACTGAGGCGCTTTCAGAAACCTGCTTTTGGGTAATCCAGCCGCCCTCTGGAGTCAGCTTTCATCCTGGTACTTTCCGCTCCCTGTTAACGCCTCGGGTCCAGGTACTTGAAGATGTGATTACATGGTATGTCGCTGGTTACATCAGGCGTCTCTGTTCTGTTGTTTTCTGTTTCATCTCCTTCGTTTCCTCTGGGTTGTTCAGGTCTGAGCACACGTGCATAACTTGGAGGATTTCTGAATCAAACTACTGAAACATTCCACTGTTTTTGAGGGAATTTCACAACTACTGTCCACACCCGTCAGCATGGAGGCACCAAAGACTTTAACGAGATCGACCATGCACAGCACAGAACAAGCAATCCTCCTCGTCGTTGCCAGAATATCCAGGCAATAACTTCAAACGCTTCATAAAGTGTGGATTTCACTCTATAAAACCATGTGTGTGAGGATTTAACATGCATACAGCACAGGTGTTTCTTTGTGGGCTTTTAGCTACGACGCCATGATAAAGCAATTACCCCTTTGTAGATATCTCCTTTTCTCTCCACACACTAAAATATTTAAAAGATAACATGAACAGCTTTAAAGCTGTCCCAACCAACATGGCCGCCTCGTTAAGTCATGAATTAACTGTCATCATTTTTTTTTGGCTCATTTCTCTATCCACCTCATTGTGTAATTATTACCAGAATAAGACATAATTTTAATAGAACCCAACTGACAGAAGTAGGGAAAAATATGTCAAAATGGTCTCTAAGGAAGAGTTCAAGGTCTTATATTTACCAAAAATAAAAAAAAGTATGTTTGCTCTACTTCTAGTGCAAATATCTTAGTCAACTTGAAATAACACAAAACTAGCTTACAAAACATGGAAGCAGATTGTTCCACTTATGGGAAAAATGTCTAATTGGTGAGACAATCTGCCAATGAAACTAATACTTTTTCATCAATATTAAGGAATTATTTACTTAAAACAAGCTCCTATATCTTGGTGAAATTTTTTTTTGCAATTTTGTTTTGTCTTATATCCAGTGTACTGAGATAATTGCAGTAGAAACTAGACAGAAATTACTTTATAAGATCTTCTATTTTTGCAGCGTGGAACCATAAATTCTGTTTTCTAGCAGAAAACCGTGTTTGTTAGCCCAGTTTAATTAGATTTATAAAGCGGGACGATGATCCAAAACAGCAAATCAACCTGTGATTGGCTGGAGTGGCCTGGCCAAAGTCCAAACTTAAGTCCGCTTGAGATGCTGTGGCAGCTCGGTTTCCCACATGACGACTGTTTAAGACAGACTTCAGTGTGTAGGAAGTGGGAGGGGCTAATGGTCGAAAGTCTGTAAGAAAGTCGCTAGATTTGATGCTAGTCGCATTTTGAACAAAAGTTGCTGGAGGCGTCTGAAAAGTCGTCAAATATCGCGACAAAGTTGATAAGTTGGCAACAGAGCTTCTTCTGTCGAGACCACACCCCTCCACTCATACCCACATTTGGCCACGCCCCTCAGCGTACCTTAGCTCCGCCCACTTTGGTGGAATTTTTCCAAAATTGTCAGAGGTCTAAGTTTTCACAGGGGAGTTAGTTACATTTAAACTGTATTTTCATGCACAAAATACCCTCCAATTAACATAACATCAAATAATTACATTTTCCCTTAATAAATGATGTTTCAAATCATCTTTTGAAAACTTCTGTTTGCATTTACTCAGGTTATCTTTGATAATAAGATATTTCTTATAATCTGAAACATTAAAAAACAAAAACAGAATAAAAGGGGTAAATACTTTTTCACAGCGCCGTATCAAAACATCCTTTTTCTGTTTTTATTTTGAATTCTTCCACACTTTTTACCTGTTAAAATGAAACCAGAAACGATCATGCCTTTTCTCTCCTGATTGTTGTTTTCTGTTTTTAATGTGTTAGCTTTGTTGTTGTTGTAGGAAAGCTAATTTTAAAAGGTTTCAGAGTTGACCTGCAAAAATGAATAACCCAAATTGTATGAAGTATACCTTTAAAGATCATGGTCACCTGCACAAAACGAATGTAACATTATGTGACCCAACCACATCTGTCATGGCTTTTGATCTTTCGGTGGGTGATTATTTTATTAATTTGTGATCCATGCATGGCACAATAACTATACAACTGGTTTCCATCAAAACCCCACTAAAAACCAACAATGTAATGTTGCCTATTATCATAATTAGGAGATATAAATGCTCTTATTTTTCCAAAATGAAACAACACTGTGGAAGTTGATTTGTATGATATGTTTGTCTGTTTCTGTTTCACATAACCAACATTTTATGAATTACTGAGGAAAAAGAGGGTCAGAAAAGTGAGCATCATCGTAGATAGAGTGACCTTAAAATTACCAAAATGTGCTTAAGTAGCGTTTAAAAATGTTCGGTGTTGCTGAGGTGTGTACAGCCTTCCCAGATAGCAACGTTAATGTTAACTACTGCCTTCCAAATAACCAACGATACCTCCAAAGCTTTAAAGGGGATATTTTAATTAGTGGAAACTGAAACAAGGCAGCGTGTCCATCTCTCTGTCGTCCTCCTGTCGAAAAGCGCTCAAACTTCCAGTCCTGCTTACGGTGTTGCTCATCCCGACAAACATTCCCGACAGTGTTACTCGCAGCGCCGCAGCAGTCGTCCTGAAACGACTCGCAGCTCGTTAAAAACACACCTGCAACACCTGCGCTGTAGAAATACCTGGCTGGAGCTGCAGCTGCTTCCCAAAGGTCAAAGGAGATGAAGACAGGTGTGCAGGTAGATACGTCATGTCACGGAGAAATGCATAATGTAGTTACACAACATTCTCAAAGCCCCTTCGGAAACATGTTTTTATTATTATTTAACCCTTTTGTTAATTGGATCTATTCCTTTCGCTGGTTATTCCTCGGGGGAATTCAGGGTTGGGTGATCATGGTTTGATGCCTTCATTCACTGATTCAATTTTTCAACACCTCCAGTTATAATTATTGTGTATAAAACCTGCTAAAGAGAAAGAACTGCTTACTTGAAGTAACTTAGGTCCTGATTTTATAACAGAATTATTGTACATACCATCTATTGTTTTTTTTATGGGGAATCATGTAACTTGAATGTGCTAGAGTTAGATTTGAAAAGCTGTTTTTGTTTGTTTTTAAATTTCTTTGGGAAAATATTCAGCTTACGTCAGAAATCAGAGCGGTACCGAATTTAATTTAGTTTTCTGGGAACTTCTACACTTAAAAATAAAAAAAAAATGTATGTTTCAGATTTTTTGATAGAAGTAGAGATGAATGATTCCAACAGAAAATGTAATTTAATATATAAGATTTTTCTTATCTATGCATAAAACTTGTGTTTGTAATCTTTATCAGATGTTTTTTTAATCTAAAAAAGTTAGGAAAATACCTGCTTGTTGTGTCTGTGGACTGAAAGTAATGAAAGTTCTTTGTTTTGATGCATTTAATATTTTTTTTCTGAAGGAAGAAATTGGCCGATTCAAATATTCCCTAGAAACTATGAGTGGTAAATAATAAGTTAACATTTAAAGGACAGAGAATAGGAGCGCATCAAACCCTGACCCCCTTTTTTGCGTCTATTGCTGTATGGTTTCTCAATGTTGTGATATTTAATTCTTTGTCAATGAAGCTAATGTGTGCTGCAGTATTTCCTAGTATACATCTCTGTTGATGGTCTTTTCTTAATTAGTTTTGTTTATCGGGGAGTGATGTCTCATTATTTCAATCTGTTATTGTAGCGTTTTATGTATACCCTGTTCCTTAGCCTAATATTATCAAGTATGTTATGAGAATGGATATTTTACTGGCTTTATAGAATGTTTTAAAATAAATATAATATTGACAATAAGAAAAAAAGGATTATTTAAACCTCCTAACACGTTGACTACATGCTACTAAGCGCTTGTGTTTTTCCATTAGAATATTGTGTGCTTCTCTTAATCATTTTTGTTGTAGAAAAAATGAGTGAATTTATATTAGGCTTTGAAAAACTAATGACACAATTGTAAATTTTACAGGAGGACTTTTATTAGACAAACGGCATCATCAGATAGAAGAGAATAGTAATTTTAATTGTCCTCCTTACTAACTGTAGGATGAGAAGGGGCTCGCGTTGTGGTGAACTATGTTCTAGCTTGTTATTCACTGTTACTTTTGATCATTTTTTTGGGTCTCAGAGGTGAATCGAGTTAATGAGAATTTGTAAGCTCACATATGCATATTGTATATGTGTAGAAATGTAATCACACTTTGTCTTGGATTTACATTAAACTGTTAAGTCACGGCAACAGTGTCCACTTTTTTATTCCATGGTGTGTTATCTTCAGGTAGCTCTGTGTCCAATTCAGTTCAGTCTGTTTCTATAGCAACAATTCACAACAAAAGTCGCCTCAAAGCACTTTACAGAAAGAAAAAAATATTCAAATTAGTTTAAAATGTTTTGCTTTGAGTCACTGACTTACAGCATTTACTCCTCCTGATGTAGCAACAGTGCAAAATCGCTTGGATTGTCGTTGACAGCCATCACTCATACTGAGCATGCATGTGGCGACAGTGGAGAGGAAAAACTCCCCTTTAGCAGGAAGAAACCTCCAGCAGAACCAGAACCTTGCCCAGTACAATCTGTTGCTTTCCAAGTTTTGAGAAAACGGAGCAGAGACACAAAAAGAAACTGATTTACTGATCCAGGAGAACTTTCTACACTCATGAAAAGTAAAATGTTAACATGAGAGAGAGAACAATTAGTTAATGGCAGCATTATCTCAACTGATGCGGCCCTCCAGGAACGTTTCACGGCTAAAAAGAGCGCCACACAAGAGAAACTGTAATGCTACCAGTTGAAATAACAGAAAAACAATGCAAGTTGGAGAGTAATAGAAGAAGAAAGTAAGGAAAAGTGGTCCATCGACAACTTCTTCCTACCCCTACACCTCAACCCAACTGGGAAAATGTTGCTGTTTTAACTATAAAACTTCATCAAAAAGGTAAGTTTTAAGCTTCATCTTAAAATTAGACATGGCGTCTTCCTTCCTAATATGTTAAAAAATACAGGTGCAAGCATTGTTATGAAACTGCATGTGATAACTTTTTACAAAGGTGAATTAAACTATTTAGATAATATGAATACAAACCAATGTGTAGGTGGGAATGTATGTATCACCAGAATACATACATGATGGCAACATTTTCTAAACATAACAAAATAGAAAGCATTCAACCTAAAACGTTAGAAACCCGTACACCTTTCTTTTATTAAGGGAAACATCTGTCAGTTTTCAGGACCTACGCATATTGCATGAATAAATCACAAAAATTAACGATTACAATAAAATTATTTTGCATTCTTAATTGAAAAAGAAAACATGAACCCTGAGTGCTTTTAACTTGGTGACTTTGGATTCGGGTGCGAACAGTTTGAGCACTGGCCTACTGAAACTGCTACCACTAGGTGTCAGCATGCACCAAAATGTTAACTTGCAATAAATGACAATGACGTGATGGGGTTATGTTGATTATCTCCATTTCATTGAAAACTAACAAGTAGAAAAACCTTTCGGGCGCAAGTTCTACAGGCTTTGGAAAGCAAACCGCTCCTTGGATTATGGTATGACACTGCTTTCTGGAGCGACTCAGTTTAACGAAATAAACAGCAAAATAAATAATCATTCTTAATTTTTTTTTTAACCCACACTATTTGTAAACGTTGCGTTTTAATGTAGCTTCAATTTGAGATTGAATTCAAAGTTAAACATAAAGGAGTTTAAAGTTTAAATATATGACTGCATAAAAACTGGAGGACTCATTAAATGGCTCATAAGGAAGGTAATCCAATTTAGCAGATAGAAAGCTGACACGAATATGTCTCCCATAGATGTTAATGCATCATTGCATGAAGTAACGTTGCCGTGGAAGCCGCAGACGCCAGTGCGGGAAGACCAACCTAATTTAAAAGACAAACCTGATCGATGTGAGAGTCAGCCAATCAGAATAGGGCTGGATTAGCAAGAGACGAATCAGAACTGCCAGGGGGCGGGGCTAAGCCAATCAGGACGCGAGGGGGTAACTGGTAACTGTGTCACATCACAAGGAGCTATCAGGTCCGGAGCAGCACGCTTTCCCCAAAATAACTTCAAAACAAGCAAGGTTCTCATGAAGCGCTTCATATAAACGATTTTATTCTTTCCAAGGATATTTTCTCCCCACCTTCACGTAAACTGTCCGAGTCGGAGCTCGCTTTTCATGGGTAAGTGCGCAGCTATGAGCTGGCTGAGAGGACAGTGCGCTCCCTCCGGGAAGAAAAAGGGGGATAACCGTTTTATCCGAGCTAGCTTTTGGAAACATCACCCGAGTGCGGATGCTATCCGGCGCTTTGTGTTTTTCAGCGGCACCCAAAAAGGGAATATTAGCTTTTTGTGGCTTCATGAGGAGCCACATGATGGCTAAGCTGAGGGTAACGGGACGGGGTAAGGACGGAGGCTGAAGTGTGTCTGGACGACAGAGCTAGCCGCTCTTGTTTCACCTCTGGTAGAGATGACTTAAAACCCTGGAAACTGTTTCAAAAACCTCTACATATATATTTAATTCCTCAAAAATGGGGAACACAATAGAACATGCTGTTCAGGTAAAACAGATCTGTCCTCACCTAAACTTGCTACAGTGGGAAAATTAAAAAGTTCAAAAGAACTCCAACTGTGACAAACAATGCTGGAGGATGTTTGATTTTGTTTATCACAACACGGCAATGAGGGGAAAATTAAAGCCTCCAAATTTAATGTATTTATCAGGATTTTGTGTTATTCACCCATTTTTCTTTCCAAAATATCCCTACCTCAGATTGGATGGAGAGCACTTGTGAATATCAGTATCAAAGATTCACAATTTGTCTGGAGTTTGACTAGGCCATTTTACATAGATATGCTTTGATTCAAGCTATCCGTTTTAGCTTTGTCTGCTTACTTAGGCTGGTTGTCCTCCTGGAAGTGGATGATCTGTCCCACGTTGTCGTCCTACATGGAAGACAATGTCTTTTGCATGTTGTCTTCCATGTAGGCAGGAAGGAGTTCCAGTAGCAGCCTGTCTTTCCATGAATCTAAAGAGGCCTCTGACTGAAGCCTGTTGCTGTATGATTATTATGAGATGCTAACACTATGTTTCCACAATTTCCCTGAGGGTAAATCACAAAGGGATGAATAAAGTTTCTATCTGTCTGTCTGACTAACTAACAGCTCTTTATAGGAGCAGCAGAGACAATATTAACATGTCCATCAGTTTTTCGTAAGCACTGCTAATCCGCTGACTTTGCTTTTGCCACTCCTTTAAATCTCTGCGCATTATGATGGATGGAGAGATGGGTTAAACTTCCTCCTTCTCTCTCTGCTCTTTGGTTCTCCTTTTCAACTCATCTGGGATTTTGGGTCAGAGTTCAATAATTATTTTAGCTTTTAAGATGCTAATCAGCTCCTCCCAGTTGGAAAAACAATCACTTGTTGCTAGAGCTACGCATCATAACTGTTTAAAAGAAAAAAAAGTACAAGCAAAAATCTTTCTAGCTGCAAAATGAGAGGAATTAATTGTTCAAAAAAAGAAAACAACAAAAAAAGAGACTCGGATTCAGTTCCACACATGCAGACTCTGCTTCCTGATGAGGTGACCTCTAATGGGAAGTGGTTGGTCTGGATCTTATTTAGGGGTATCAGAGTAAAGAGGTTTATATTTTGTCATCTTCCTAAAAATAATCGCCTAATAATTTGGTGCCGCTGTAATTTTTTTGTCAAAAAAAAAGAAAAAAAATGTCTCCACCTCTTTTTTTCCAAAAGATGTTTCAGGCAGAAAAAAGTCACTTTTGGCGAAAAATGACAAGGCTCATTATTTTAGGAAGGTGACAGAATGTAAAAAAGATTCTGTCTTTTCCTTCCACTTTATAGTTTTGTCCTGCTTTGTGTTGATCTCTCACATAAAATCCCAATTAAGTTAACTGAAATTAGTGGTTTTAATCTGTATTGTTTTTACTGAAGTGAGCTGTAATTTTGACTGTAAAGCACATGGAGTTCAGCATCTAGCATCAGTTTGCATCTCTGGTGTCTCCCTGCAGCCTTTGACCTCTGGAGGAAGATGCTCCTGAAGGAGTAACACAAGCCTCTGTTGGTTGATGCGATGAATCTTCACTTCTTAAGCGGATGAAATGCCTTGAAGCTTGCACCGCCGTACCATGGCAGGTATTCTCTCCGCTGTGGGTTTGGCGGTGATGCTCCAGGCTCTGATGCGTGACCAGTGTGCAGCGTTTCTGGGGATAACAGTGTTGGTAACGCTGATCTCTGCTGGCTCACCTCTTCCAGGTAAGAGAACACCTTTCTACGACTCACTGAAACTCAATCCACTGACTTAAACTTTGTGTTATGCAAGTGGCTTCCATACCTATCGCGTGGCACGTTTGAGAAGCAGATTGATGCATGGGTTTTGTGAAACAAATTGCAAAAATGTAACTGTTAAAAAACGGGAGCAACAATTGCTTTGGAATCATGATCACAAAATATTTATATATTTTCACAAGTTTCACAAACAGTTTGAACAAAACATATATATTTCAGCATCTATTTGTCTAGTTATCTGACAACAGTATAGTTTCTCTACTTTTATATGATCATTTTTTTTTTACATATGAGATTTTGGGGAGTTCTATTTGCAGGACTACAGACAAACCTGTTGCACTGGTGAAGCTAACTTTTTTTAGCTTAGTTGCACCAAAGTTTTCAATGACATTGCATTTAATGTTGCAGTTTTACAATGTTTTTTTTCCATCATTGTCTTTGGAGGCAGTATTGACTGGCAAATAATGATTAACAGTCTAGTAAACATAAAGTTCTTTATTTGAATCAGAATTTTAGAAGACGGGTAACTTAGTGAAATTGGTGGGCATTGTGTTTCTCACCTCTAAGGGACATTTAACGCATTATTCTGTTATTTTGTTTTATATTCAGACATATACATGTTCTGCTAATGTTTGCTGAGAGTAATTAGGATTTTATCTTGATGTATTTCTGTTCTGGTTCTTCTCTTGCTTCAGTGTCTGTTTTATCCAGCCTCCACCATTCTGATCAGTATGTGACATGGTTACTCAAATCTTGGAGACTCTTTGCACAATTGCAGCCTTGTTTGTGGAGAGCAGGCCAGCTGCACTGGGGTGCTTCAATTTAAGCTGCAACCTCTGCATCTTGAATCTACTGGCTAAAGTCAAAGATCTGACGTTTAGCTTTCAGACTCAAGAGCCAAACAAAGAGTAAATGTCTGAATCTGCTAGATAGACATTCTCCCTTTACTTAAATGTATTGATGCTGACGTTATCCAATCAATGCAACTTCCCGGGGAAAAGAACACATTGCAAAAAATAAGCTTTGTTACTTTTTAGCAGGATTATGCAGTAAAAATGCCAGGAAATGAGGAATTAGTGAATCAAAGTTCTGCTGAAATGATAACACAGCCATTAATGTAATTAACTGCAGTTTTCCAATTACTGCAATGGTTATATTTGTGATTTGTGATACAAAAAGAAAGTTAAGCAGTGCTTTAAATGGAGCTGCTTGGAATTATAAACTCTTGTAATGGCGGTAATATTGGTAATTATTGTGGTGACTATATACATATATATCTATATATATATATTCTCTGTTTTCTTCTTTCCTCATGTTCTCATCTGTGCTGCTGTGAGATTCAGTCCAACTGGATGAACATTACATCAGCATGAAGTTTGTTACACTTTACAGTTCAGCAGTGAATACCACACACTGATATTGGGATAATGGCATATTGTGCTGCCTTAGGTCAAAGATATTTTAGCCTCTTAATTCACTTACTCCAGTTTTTTGCAAAAAATTTCACGCAAAATCAACAGATCTCCAATTTTGTATTTTTTATTTTATTTTTTGAGTTAATGTGTAATTGTGAGCTCACTGCAAATTTTCAGTTAAATTGGTCAAAAACATTTGGTTTAAGTGACGCTGACTCCCACCTGTAGGTGGCAGTAGTTCTTACTTCTACACTGCTGCCTCGGCCTTCCCTGATCTGTGATCGATGTGGCGAGTAACAAAAAGTCACTTTTACCGTCGTAGATAATTCCATGCAAATATTTCTAAAATTAACAATCTCATTTGACACTGTCAATAGGTTATGTGCTGTCTTAAACAGTTAATCGGATTAATCGTGATAAAATCTATTATTGAATATAATCGTCAACTAATTTGATTAATCATTAATAAGAGTAAGCATGCTCAAGAAAGGCCATTTTCTGAAACGACACAGTCACAGCAGTAATTAAGCAAAAACTATGTAAAAATATCTACATTTTGCATCTAGGATTAAACATAAACCTTCTTTATCTATAAATGCTTCACCCAAAACTCACGTGGCAATTCTGTAAAAAAAAAAAAAATCTTATTTAGCATCTTTTGATATCAAATTATTAATTGGTTAATCAAAAAACTAATCAACAGATCAGTCCTACTCTGTGTTGATGTTCAGTTCAGCGGAAAGGGTTGAACTTATTTAGTACTTTTCAGATTTAGTATTTTTTGTTACATTCCTTTACTGTACACTAAAGCAGGGGTCATCAACTCCAGTCCCCCAGGGCTACCATCCTGCAACTTTTAGATTCACCTCTGCTCCAAAATGTCTCAATTCCCTCCCCAGCATTCATTCCTCTCTGCAATAGGCTGGAAACGAGCAGTTTATTTGATCCAGGTGTGTTTGAGCAGAGACACATCTAAAAGTTGCAGGACGGTGGCCCTTGAGGACTGGAGTTGGTGACCCCTGCACTAAAGGAATGCCGCCTCAGTGCCAGGGGACGTGTACTACATAACTCATACTGCTATTATATATTATTATTATACCAAGGTAGTTCAGAGAAAAATTTGCCATGCAGCTCGAATTTTGCCAAAACACTAATCTAAGAGTGAATATCATAAAATTAGATTGGTTATTTCTTTCCAGTTCAATAAAGAGCGCTGTGATTTTCACTTCAGCTGTTGTTTTTCCTCTCTGCACTGAATTGGTTGACAAATTGGGCCGATGAAGCTGAGGGCCAGCAAAGCCCCGTCTAATTACCAACCCGGTCTGTTGCCACACGAAATCTGATCTGTTTTGGACGACAATATGTCCATTCATTGTTGATTAGAGCCAGGAGCAGTTACAGATCAATGGTTAGAAGCTATCAGAAGCCAAACTCTGGGTAATGTTGCACTGAGCGAGCCCGCCGCTGACCCCGAACCCACCAGCCTGTCCCGGCCACCGTCATGGCTTGGCTGAGAGCAGAGGACGCAGGTCTGCAGGTTGGGAGGGGGTGAGAGGCACCAAACAGACACAAAGGATGAACAATAATTTCCGACACATCTGACTGAACCATACCGATATGTGGAAGAAAAATGACGTGAATATTGTACAATCCAGTTTTTCTTCTTTGAACTAACATGTTAACTGCTAATACTTCTTTTGTTCAAAGCAGCATTAGATTTTAACTAAGATGGCGTCCAAAATGGCTGCCATCAAGGACAGGTTTTGTGGTATCTCAGCTTTTAATAGAGCTAGACAAATGATTAAAACAAACAAAAAAATCTAGTCATACATTTTTGGAGACAGACTTGGATAGACGTGTCACATTAACCCATCAGTGTCAAATTCACTTTACTGTGAAATTTAGCTTTTCATGGATTTAGTTAACAAATTCAGAGGAAGTTGTGCACTTTCTATTCATTGAAGTATCTTTTTAATAAACATGTATATTCCCAGGTCTCATTCATGCATTAATAGATGTTTATCAATAGACTGGTTTAAGATGTCGGAAATGTAAAAGTAATCTTGCATTTATGATGAGCTTGATTTAATTGGAGTTCAGATCTGGATACACCTGAAACCGAAAATACAAACAGTGCTGTTCTGTCCATTTAAGAGGTAAAACATTAAAAAAAAAAAAACATGTCCACCTGTAAATACTGTACAGTAATAAATGTGAAACTTGTTTAATGAGTTACAAACCATCAGATGTTTTAAAACGTTAAAACCGCCGACTTTCTAAGTGGTTCTCATTGTTGTATTTTCATCTGAAAATATGATTCAGAATGTCAGATATAATTAGATTAAACTGAAAGTCAAAAAAACTGTGTCTCAGTTCAGAACTCGGAAGGAACCAGTCTGACAATCTTTTCTTCAAACTGTAATAATGGAAACTGTGATTTGAAGCTGTGATATTTTGAACTGTAACTGTAAATTTGACTTTTTGTTACTGACAAAAAGTAACACAGTAACAAATGTGTATAACTAGATGTCTGTAACTAGACATCAAGGAAGACTGATTCAGTAGTGTAGCATCACTTAAATACAACAGTTTTTTCAATTTTGTGGAAAATTTGCAATAAATTCACAATTAGGGCAAAAAAATTCGGGGACCTGTGGATTTTGTTCAAATTTCTGCGATCGCAGAGTCGCGAAAAATGGAAGTGAATGTTTTAAATGTTCCCCTAATCACTTGGATGAACTAAATCTTTGATTACTATTCTTCGGTCTGTTGCTATGAAGTGTTTTTAAAATTCAAAGCTCTCGTTATGATTTACTGTGAAGAATCCGAGCAGCTCATGGTCAAAAGCAAACTGCTGTAATCAAAAAGCAACATTTGACTTTAACTTTTAAATTGTAAACATGTTTAATGAAAGTGCTTCTTGACCTTTGACCTTATTTAGAAATGTGTTTTGGATCTTTGAACAAGAGATCTGAGAAGCTCTGCTGAATGTTAACAGCTTTTCCAGCCTTTTTTGAGGCCTTATTGTTCCAAGTCCAAACATATGCGACCTCGTTTTGAGCTCCTCCAGGCGAAATCATGTTGTTTTGGTCCTTTATGCATTACAAACCAACCAGTAAGCACTTCACTTTACCCGTCTCAGACTTTTAGAGCTGAAAGCTTCCTTCCAACCGCCTGGAGGTCCTTTCTGAACCCGGCAGACAAAGGGCCTGGACTCTAACCGCGGCCTGTGGGAGGATTGAGACAAAGTGCTGAGTGATGAGCGCCTCTCTGGATGCCTTCTTGTTTTCTAAAGAAAACCAAGATTAAGACTTTATGTATTTTATGAGTTTTTTTTTTGTGATTCTGAACCCAAAGTTTTGGAAATGACTGAGAAATGTTCAGGAAAGTCAGCTGTGGCCTGTAGTTCTGTTTGTTTCTAGTGGTCTCCCTCTCTGTTTCACCTCTTCCTTTTTCTCAATCGGACTCTTGTGCCGCTCTCCTCCCCTCCCCCGTTTGCTGCTCCCCTCTTTCTTTAACCCGCCACCCCTTATCTTACAAAGCATCCCCTCAGGAAAGCAAAACAAGGGTCACATGAATGTTTTATGAGGTCTGTGCCGTGCAGTCAGGTCTCCATTCCCAGGTTCATATTTGTCAAAATCAAAGCAAAGATAAAGTTTGCAACTTCTTCTGACTTATCAAACCATTAAATAAAGTGCAGATTTGTTTTTTTCCCTCCATTCATTTGTTGAACGTTTCCATTTTTATTTCAGTGCTTGATAACTATTATATTAACAGTTTTTTTATGTGCAAGTGTTGCTTTCGGACAAAGCTGCAGCTTGTTTTCAGCAGCCTGAGTTTTAGCAGAGAGCCCGATCTCATTCGGCTCCACTGATAAAAACAATGCAATCTTTCCCATCTTAAAAGCTTCTCCGATAAACCGAATGTCAGCAGCTCAGCCGTATCTTGATTGTTGGACTCGGCTCGGCGTTGGCGGCCGCTGCCAGCTGAAAAGAGCCAGTCACGCAAGGGGGCTTGGCTGAAAACAGAACCATGTGTGGGGTTGCAGTTAGTGAGCGTTATTGCTAGAGAAACACGTCCTCCTGTCTCCTTCTCCTCCCAGAAATTACACAACTGTTAAACAACTTTGCTTTGCAATAAAAAGTCTGGCAAACAGAGAAAATGATATAAGATTTTTTTTTCACTTGGTGTCCAGGCGTTCTTCACACCTAAACCATGTCAGTAGCAGCTTGGAAACCATGTTTGAATCTAATTTGATCTAGATTAGTTATATATACTTATATCTGAAGGTTTCAAGTTGTTGTAACAGAATTGCCGTTGAAAATAATATTGATGTTTTCTTTACTTTGGCCCACTCCTTCCTGAGTGAACCCACTTTCAGCAGGACGATTCATCATGCTTTGTTTTGTTGTGCGAGTCTTTAAAACAGAAATTAGGTCATCTGCTAACAGTAATAATCCTCGTCTTATTAGGATGGTTTTAAAGTGACTAGCTGCTGCAATTCAAGCCTGTAACTAGATGCAAAACCAAACAGTGCAACTGTGTCCTGTCATTGGCTGCAAAATAATTAAAGAACCTGTGACAGAAAAATCTACGTGCATTACGGATGTTGTTATTGTAGGATGCTGTATTACAAGGAGAAAAACACATTTAGTGTTACATCACAACTCTGCTTCTCTGACTGATTCGTTACGATTTTATTTCAAGGTATGCATAAGTATAGAAAAGAGAAAATGCAGTCTGGAAGTTATTTTTGTTGACATTTTGTATGTATACCATTCCCCAAAGTTTACATCCATCCATCCAATGTAAAACTATCTGCCATAAATTACTGAAGTTTAGCAAAAATCTATCTAAAAAAATCAATCTGAAAAGTTATCAAATTCTGTCATAAAAAAACATGCAACAGATACCCCATAATATCCGCCACCAAGTTCTATATCCTCTTAACCTGATATAGGATTACACCCAGGAGACAGAGTACACCCATAGACACAAGTCAAACTTAATAACTGCTTGGAAAGTTCTGATGCATATATTTAAATCTCAACGCTCTCATTTCATAACATGAAGCAATGCACTTTATATTGAATCCCAGTCGTTCGCACAGCATAACTGTGTGTAACGCTGCAATATGAAAATTGAAGTTTTTATTTTTGGGCCTAAATCTACAGTCAGCATGCAGCTTCAGTTATTACAGTTAGAAAGATCAGGCCTGAAATCTGGGAGGAGTGATGGACTCTGACCTGAACCAGAGTTACATAAAGACAGTTACAAAGTCGACCACCTGTCACCTGAAGAACATCTCCAGGATTAGAGAACAAATGTCCCAACAATATCTAGAGAAACTCATCCATGCGTTTGTCTTTAGTCCCATCGATTCCTGCAACCGCGTCTTCTCAGGTCTGACTAAAAGATCAATCCTCCAGCTGCAGATGATCCAGATGCTGCTGCTGATGTTCTGACTAAAACCAGGAAGATGGAGAACATCACCCAGTTCTACAGTCCTTCCAAAGAGAGAATAGATGTTAAAACACTGTTGTTAGTTTATAAATCACTGAACAGCTTATCACCACAATACATTAAAGATCTGCTGTTGTTGTATCAACCTTCCAGACCCCTCAGGTCTTCTGGTTCTGTTCTGCATCCCCAGAACCAAACATGGAGAAGCAGAATTCAACTCTATGCACCACAAATCTGGAACAAACTTCCAGAAAACGGCAAAACAGCTGAAACACAGATTTCCTTTAAAGAAAGGCTAAAACCCACCTGTTTAGAGCTGCCTTTGATTAACATATTTGGTGATTTTTCTTGATGATTTTGACAAAATGTGACATTTTTTGCTTGTTTCATAATATTATCTTGTGAAACACATTGAACTACCTTTTTGCTGAAATCCGCGAAGCAAATAAACTTGACTCAGTGGAGGGCTCGGATGCAACAACTGGTAGCCGGTTGCATTTCAGACGTGCATTAACACTCTGCATGCCACCTATTTGACTGAATGGAGGAACTGCCACTGCCGCTCATGGCAGATATGGATCCGATGTTCAGAACACTTACAGGAATTAATGATGATTGAAAAAGAAAATGAGTGAGGAAAATGTTGGTTACTCACATCTGTCCAAAATTAGAAAGTTTTCCTGATGCTGCTAAGGAATCTCATTCATATACCTCACAATAAAGTGCAGTTTTTTGCACAATTCATTTTTGAAAATGGGCCTTTCAGTAGTCAGTCCAGTTTTCTCTCTGAGCGGCATGATTGGTGGAATTACAGGTGTTTGGTTTCATGGACTGGCCTGACAATGAGCAGCCAACCAACAGGAACCCTCTCCTGTTTCAGCGAACAGGTGGTGAGGCTGTGTCGTCTCTGAGACCTTCATCATACTTTACCCACAGTAATGGCCGCCCTAATCCAGGCTGAGCATCTATGTACGCCTGGTTGCTGTTTTCTGCAATAAGCTTTGACCCACTTTGACGCATTCTAGCATTAATTATTAAAAACAGGATCAATTCTCTTTATATTTTGAAGTAATTAGGTATTATTTAAACAGTTATTTGATTATATTTTGTATGATATAAATTGAAGTTTTTAAAAGACTCAAAATGATAATAAAGAGCGAAGACTGTGCTGTAAACGGTGCATCCTCTCTCTAATCTGTAATTGCCCGTGTCACTGTTTTCGTCCTTATTTCAGTCATTATTATCATCCATTGCCTTCCAGTAATCACAATTATCTCAATTAGGTGGCTATTTTTGTCGTCCTTTCACCCAAGCTTTGTTGTCTCAAAAAGGTGACTGCTGATAAAGTCCTTTGTGGCTGTTGGGGCGTTTTTTAATGAGCTGACATTTTGGGGTCACGAGCAGCAGCTTGACCTCAGACATCAGTGATCTCCTGCACGAGTCGGACTCTCTTTGTTTTTTAACAGTTTTCAGCCACTTAAATAATTACAGTGATTGTCAGAAACCATGTGTGTTTCTGCAACAACCATTCAGCCACACATTATTTAAATAATTAACTGTTTTGTGCTCCCTCACTTTTATGCAAATAAGTTGTTACTAGTTAGACCCCCTAACTTTTTATTTAAACTTTATTCACATACAAAGAGCTGCAAACAGATGAACAATGGTAAACAGATGAACAGTGGTAAAATTATGCATCTTTACCCTGAGTCAGACCCAGAAGCAGAAGTAGAACCTCCAGCACAACCAACAAGGAGGTGGCAGTGGTTTCTGAATGTTAAGTCAACAACAAGACGGTTGTCTTTTCCTGCAGCCAACCAGTTGACCAAACGTGCTTGTCTTCCAATCATGAATGGGGCGGAGCTAAGCTTGGGTTGCTCGGTGAGGGGTACTGCATGCCGATTGTGACTTTAACTTTTTTTTTTTTTCCAAGTGCTTGACCTGTTTCTAGAAGCAGTAGAAACCCAAATGGAATCAGAAATGTGCAAAAAAAATAAATTTTGCATGATAGGTCCTCTTTAAGAGCCTTTAGAAAGATCATGGTGCATCAGCGTAGCCTTTTCTTCCTTTGTCTTCTGTTCTTTTTAAAACAGGTTAGCAGATGTTGCTATTCTCATTTATATGGTTTCCATTGCATTGAAGGCTAATCACTTTATTATGTGCCCTGTATGTTTTCTGTGTGTGCGTGTGTGTATGTCTCTACTGGTTTAGCAATTCTATTTAGAAACGTCTCTGGCACATTTACTCACCATCTGAAGACCGATGGGCATTATGGGGACTAAATCCTGGTCATAAAGCAGTCAAGCAGTTAACCTTGCTTTTGGGGTCAAGGGTTAGGTTTAGAGGTATGGTGTGAATTGAGTTTTGTTCAAGGTTAGGGTGAGGAATAAACTGCTAATGGTTTGGGCTAAGTTAAGTGTTTGGGATAGCCATAATTGTAGTAAATAAAGTGAGTAGAAGTCAATACAAAGTCCTAATATGGGTAGAAATATGAACTTGTGTGTGTATACCCATCTGTGAGCTGCTTTCAAACACTTGGCACAGCAGCAAAGCATTTGAACAGAAACCCTGGATGTTTCCCAAGTCCTTCCAGCGGGTTCTTCTAAAGGGGCATGCTGACTTGATTAAGGTACCAATGTAGGTTATAATTAAGCCAGAAGTTTTCTTTAGGGAAAAGTCAGCCACTTTCTGATTGTATAAAACGATGCAGTTGTGATGTTTTTATAGGTGATCAGCTTTCTCTAGTTAGTATTAAAAATATCCTCACAGTCTGTTTCCACACTACAGAGAGCAGCAGCAGACAGCAGTTTAGATTTTAATGGAAACGTAAAGCAAAACCAAAAATTGTGCCTTTAAAGTTCACTATGAGCAGCCATGTTGTTTTCCAGTTTGTTTTAGAAGACGTTTGCTTAGACGATTTCCGCCACAAACAAATTCAGCATCACCACATAAACATGATAAGCTCTTTCACGTAGCTGGTCCTGTAAAAAGGCCTATAATGTATCTCTATGAATTATTTATGATTATTTCCTCTCATGAAGCTATTTTTAACATGTCTATATCAGAGCAGTGTAACTGAGGCTCGTCCAAAAGCAAATTATGTTTGATTTCGTGTTAAAAGTTAAACCAGACAACTTTCTCTCATTTCAGGTTAGTTAGAATCACCAACATTATTTCCATTCGCTAAAAGCCAAAATTATGAGAGAAAGAATATGTAAGATTTATTTACCTGTTGGTTCTCCTTTCCTTGTTTTTGTGATGGTCACACTAGAAGATTTACCTTGTTGTCTTTAAACCATGCTGTCTGTTATTGTCCATTTTAAATTGCCACCTGCCTTTCATTTCTCACTGTTTTAGTTATTCATTCTTTTTTATGAACATAAGCTTTGTTTTTAAAAAGCTAACTATTGATTCAGTATTAAAATAACTTCATTCTGTAATTCAAATTTAATGTCTTTCGATTTTTTTAAAATAATTGCTGTAAATGTAAATAAACAACAAATGCCTCATCTGATTTGTGATGTAGGACATGTAGTATTGTGTCACTTTTTGATACTTTGATAATACTCCAGCACACAAAGGTTTACTTTCCTCCAGACTGAAGCATTATCTGTGTTCCTCTGCAGACGAGTCTCTGTTGGACTCAAACACCTCCCCTGTCGAAGTTCTTGGAGGGGTTCCAAAGACAACAAGATCATCACCGTCCGCCTTACCAGACTCACATTATACTGCCTTTAAGAACCCAGAGTCACTCAGTGCCCTCCTCTCCATTCCTGAAACAGTTCCCAAAGCAAGAACTGCTGACAGCGAGCTTTTAAAATCAGGGCATGGTGCTTCTGAAAACTCTAAATCTGTAGTGCCAAGTAATGTCTCTGTAGAGGAGACAGGTGTTCGAACAACTCCGCCATTAAGCCCCATTGGACTTCCCCAGGGATTTGAGGCGTCAGCTACAATCTCCACTGAAAAGAGGGGGGTTAGGACTAGTCCTCACAAACAGGAATATAATTTTTCTCTATATTCCAAGATTTGGAAGCAACTACCCCAGTCTAATGCGTCTCTGACGACCGTAAATCCTTCTGCTTTGAGAAAATCAACATTTCATCAAAGTCTTGATCATGAAGAAGAAACAACTTCAAGCCTGGTGCAGAATGGGACATTAAAACAAATGCAGTCAGTTGTGACCTCAGTGGCCAACCCACCTCTTGAACCTCCCGAACTAGCTTTGTCTGAGTCTGAAAGTCAAAAGGTGGCTTCAAGCCGCCAAATAGTGCAGAACAAATCTGAACAAAACATGAACACACTACCCAGTTTAGACGAGATCATGGCTCCTGGCTACCATATGCCTTTCATCACCCCCCAATCCTCGTTGGTTTTTTCTGACCCTAACCAGGTGCCTTCAGAGGACTTCTACCCTTCAAACACCATGAATGTGGACTGGGGTTCTGGAGACTACTTGGAAACGATGTCCTTCTTCAACACGGATAATGATGATTACTCTCTGGTTACTAAGGTTCTCTCAGACCCATACGATATGGAGGACGACACAGAAATCTACGACACAGCCTTTCCTTCCAGAGTGGGCATATCGCCTTCCTCCAGGCACCTTGGTTATGCCTCATCTCCTTCCAGCCTCATGACGCCATACCTCACCGTTCCTCCACATCAATCCATTTATCCATCCTCCCTTTCTACAAAGGCTTCCAATTTATTGAAGCCGACTGATGTAGCTGGAACAGATGCACCTGACGTATCAGACATCGATTGGGGAGATGCCTTCACAATTCGACCAACAGATGTCCTCTTGCCTGACATGAACAGCTTAGAGTATTACACCACTCAGCTGACAAAGGACAGCAATGCTTCAGAAACTGGAGCAGAGTACAGGCAGAATGTCACTGAGATGTCCATCAATGCTACAATGGCTCCACCCTCCACAGACGTGACGTCTGATGGTAATCTGACAGAGGGTGAGTCCTCCAGTGATCTGTCAGGGTTTGAACCTCATTATGAATCAACTACAGTAGTTACCACAGAGATCACTCCTCAGCTGAGCAATGCTTCTGAGTCTTTTCTTGATCCTTCCATCGTCCCAACCTACGTCTTAGATCCCTCTTCCTCTGTAAGGGATGGTCCAGTTTCCACCACAGGCTGGTTTACACATTCGCTCACCGTAGATATTGATTCTGCTTTAGCAGAAATTTTACATCCAAGTGCAACATCTCTTCTACCAGAAGATTTAGCATCGTCTTCTCTGACAGACGTCCATTGGTTTGTTACAGAATCATTCGACGACGGTCCTACACTCATTACTCCCGTCATAACTGCAACTGCAGCCTTCTCTCCTGAACCCCCTGAAAACACCACTGCCATTGCAACTGACCCAATGTCCCAAGACTCATTTGCAACCGAACAACCCGGCGATATGACTCTAGTTTCAAATGAATCCATGTCTTACAATGTTACTCTGGTTCCTCCGGTTATGTTTGGTGATCAGAGCGTGACGGAAGACGGAGCGGATAACCGAACCACAATGGTCACAAACCCAACAAGCAGTGAAGTTATTACTGCTGCGGAAACCACAAATCCAGCTGCCACAAATACCCCTCATCAGGCAACAACCGGATCTTCTGCCACCGCTGAAACCTCCACTAGTGTTGGCATCACCACTGCTACCAGCAAACCAACCACAGCTCCATCAACTACATCAAGGCAGTACCTCTGCAAAGTTGACCACCCTGTTTATTTAACAAAGACTGGTAAGTCTGAAGTCTGTTTTCGCCGTAGCTGTTATTAATATGTAATGTTTGAATAAATATCCATATATGAGAGACTACAACCTCAACCTTCTGCTTTGTGCAAGGTTTCCCGTCTGGGGTGACTGTTGGATTTGCCAAATCTCAAGTGAGAGACATTCTGAAAGTGGAATTTAACAAGTCAGTGGAGCTGCAGGTAACATTGTTTTCTGTCATTACAAAAAGTAATGTAGCGACTTTGCAAGTACTACATTCAAAAACATTTTTGTTTTTGAGCCAACTAAAATTTTTAGGTGTACATTTTCCACAGTATTGGTTCACATTCCATAAACTAGTGGTGAATAAAAATAAAAAATATCAGTATACCAAGTGAAGACAACAAATAATTATGGCCAAACAAAGTGGTAAATGACAAGTCGATAAAAACAAGTCTACTTTATTCCATCATGTAGACATTTTTTAAACCATTGAAGTGTGGGAGGTAGCATTTTGGGCCAAGACCTCATTATTATTTTCATTGCCACCATTAAGCAGATTTAGATTGTTTGAACTTTCTTTTTATCCAACTCCACCCAATGGGGTCAAGTGGCAATTTGAGCTTTAATATGGTTTGAATTTCTCCTTGGATTCCTTGTCAGTAAGATTTTAAGACTGGGCAATCCCAGAAAATGTGTAAATAGTTACCAGTTTGTTTGCAGTCACTCCAACATAAATCAGTTTTAGTTTTTTTTAATTGTTAGTTGTGGAAAATCTCCTTTCCAACTCAAATCCTTAATTTTATGACCTCTTACCACAAACCTTTTCCCATTTTATATCTTTGGTAATTGTATTTGCTTCCAACTCCCATTTTCCCTTCATATCCTGGTAATTATCTGACAAATAAGGTTGTAGGTGTTTATATATATTAAGTATTATTGACTTTTGTCTGATATTAACCTATAAAGAGGTAAATACCTTTTCTCATCACTGTAAGTGATTCTCTTTTTATATTTACTGTAAAGGTTGTTAGCCCTCCTCCACAGTTCGTCTTCCGGGTGGTGTCGGGTCCAGTTGTGTACACAGCCATATCTGTCATCAACGCTCTGCGAAGGTCCGGCCGGCGCTTCCTCTATGTGTCCCCTAACCAAACGACACCGGACCAAAAGTACCAAGTCCACACAGGTGCATTTTCATCTCCTTAAATGTTCTTATGAAGCTGCTGCAGACGTTTTATCTGAGTCTCCCGGTGACTCCTCTGCTGCAGTGTTGCAGTTTGTCCCGGGTCATGTTGACGTGCGATGCTGCAGCTTCTTTGAGAGCGTGGAGAAAGGTTTGATCATGGCTTTTGCAGAAGTACGGCGTCGGTCGAAGGAATCGACCAACTTCACCATCCATGTGAGTGATCATTTAGGACTTTATGAAGGCTCACAACTGTCTAACCGTTTGGAGAAAATGTAGCTTTATGATCTTTTTTTTATTGTTTATTAATTTTGAAGTGGTGAGACTCAATTAAAAATAATAATCAAGTTAATTGCAAGTTCTATTTCAACATACTGCCCCCTGGAGAAGAGCAATTCTACATTATTATTATTAAGTGTGATTGAATATTAGTTTCAGGCACAGTAACTCCGATTCAAAGCCATTTTATCAAGACACTTTTTCTATTTTAAATTATAACTTTCACTGCTTCTGGGTATTTTAAATTATTGAATCAGTTCTTAGTTGTGTTTTTTGTGTATTGACTGGATCTCTTTATTAGTCAGTTCTCCCATTTGATGAGTTCATGCAGGTCTTGGTGCTCAATTCTGATTTTGTACCGAAAACTGATTTTTTTTTTTGCGTGGTCGTTCATGCTACTAAACAAATGCAACTGCAATCAGACTGATGTGTGAACAGTTTGACTTTTAAAACGAACTGATGGCACAGAAAGAACACAGACGTCACACAGCAACACTCGGTTTATGAAAGTATATTTAAGTTTTATAACATCTGATTTTTGGGATTCTTTTGTGTTAATCGTGAGCCTATTGATCTCTAGTGCTTTTTGTGAACCTCTTAAAACAAATATAGGAGCCCAGATTTGTAACTATTCATATTCACACTGCTAAGTTCTGTTTCTTACTTTTTCTAAAGCGAACTAGGTTATAATGGGAATTTTTCTGTAGCTCTCTAAAAGACAAAATGTCTCACGCTCACAATCTTTGCATTTTGTTGCTTGTTTCAGATTCTAAACATCACCACTGCTACAAACAGATATGGGGAACAACAGCTGGCGAGGCAGCCAGTAGACATCACCTTCACTGTCAGTGGTTCTCGGGGTTATCTTATGGGGTCGAAGGTCAGCAACGCACTAATGAAGCTCACAATGGTAGAGTTTAGCTACTACATTGGTTTCCCTGTGCTGCAGATTGCAGAGCGTGAGTACTAAAATGTGGAAAAATAATTCTCCTTTTATTCCCTGCTGGTTCGTTAATGCTTACTTCTTTTTCCTTCAGCTTTCCATTATCCAGAGCTGAACACCAGTCAGCTGCTTCGCTCCTCCTGGGTTAGAACAGGTACAACGCTTCCAGTTTCTGCTCCAGTCAATAAACAATCATGATTAAAATGACTTACGATTGGTGTGTTTATAGTTCTCCTGGGTATTCTGGACAAGAAAATGAGCGAACGGACCTTTCAAGCCAACATGGAGCGCAGAGTGGCCTTGTTGCTTGGGGAAGCGATGGGACAAGTCAGGCGGGTCAAAAGAGCAACCGTTGTAGGCAACAGCAGCGTACAGGTAGCGCACCTTTGCACTCATTCAGAACGTTGGAGGAAAAAACATGAGCTTAAATCTGCTGTAACTTTATTTGTAGTTTTTTAATTAGAAAATCTAGAAACAATAAAGAACATGTAATAGTTTTTGCCAACAGAACTATAATCAAGGATCTTCTGACAGCAGTTAGACTTTATAACTTATATAAAGTCACAACAAAAGTCCTCTAAAAGTTGTAACTAATTTTATTAATATTGTGCAGACTTCTAGTTGTTCTTAAAATGATGGGAGAACAAAAACTCGCTGGCCTAGATTAAACCACAGTGATATTTCACAGCGATGACCCTCTGCAACAGATTTAAAATCTTACAGAAATCAAAGGAAGTTTGTAACATTAGCAGGTTTTATTGTTTAGATCGTGTGCAATGTGTCCCATTTCAGGATAAATCACAAATGCAGCAGCAGCTTGCCTCCTAACTTCAAATCTTAAAGTATGTGAAATTGATTTTTAGATTTGCATCATGTTATAATGTTATTCTTTCATCAAAAACATACCCAGAGTATTACTTACATTTTTTATGACACTTTATTATGCTTTAAAACAATATTATGTGCCTGGAAAATTCATAATGCCGACTTTAATGATCCAAGAGCACTGTGGCTGAGTTTATTCGTGCCTCAGAACAGAAATGATTTAAAATCCTAAAGTTTACATTAACTGGGCAGTTGAAAAAGAAATGTCAGCTATTCAATCTGACTGTTAACAGAAATCATCACCAGATGAGTCTAAACTGCAGTAAATGTATTAAAAATTAACAAATCAGAAATGCTTGGTACTTTCTGCAAAGAAAACCTCCATCTAATAGTTTAAGGTAAATTAAGACGTACTACCTCCCTACCAGGGGACTTTTCTGGGGTAAATGTCTGTCTGGTTCTCTGTTTTCACCCTGGTAGATGCAGTGGAAACCAATGGGGGTAAATAGTTGCCCCAGAAATCAGCCCTGGTTCCTGGAAACAGATCCTGCAGTTGAAACACACATTTATTCCACGCTGAACCAAACCGTGGGCACACACACACACACACACACACACACACACACACACACACACACACACACACACACACACACATCAACTCTGCAACTGGATGCTTAAGCTAACAGAACCCTTCCTAAATATTTTAGTTTCATGCCTCTGTTTACTTTTAATATCTTTATAAGCGGTAGAGACTCTGAGTGCTGGGACGGACTACAGACTCACTACGTGAGTTGCAGTAACCAGTGAAAACCGTCCTGCTTTACTAATCAAGCTTCATCTTTTGTGGGTCTTCTCTGCACCTGCTCATCTCATCTCCAAAGGGGGGCAGGATGTGGCTTTTTTCTCCATGGCAACAGCATCCCATTTACCCAGAAGGCGAGCCACTTAACAACCTCCACCTAAAGGGGTTCAGATTTCTGTCGCTTTTCCTCGTTTTTTCACTCGCCGGCTGGGGAGAGCCACAGACCTGCTAACAGCAGATCAATTATTCATTTGGTCGCTTTCTCAGTCTGGATCCTTTGGTTCAGATGATTAAGATTTGTCTATTTTGGTAAAGTAGCGGCTTTAATGTGGTGGGATACAAAGATATGAAAGATTAAAGAAATTTAGAATCAGTGAAAGCCACAAACGGAGATTAAGGTGACGTGTTTTGAGGAATATTTTTATTTGACTTTATAAAATCTAAGTTCAGAATGTGGATGTCGGAGTAATAATTTCAAACATTCTGCTTCAGAAATGATCCTTATTCAACCTGATAATTAAACAGAAAATCTAAATATATTTAATTAATATTGTTCTCAACTTGTCTGACCATCCACACAGTCCAGCAGGGCTAAAGCTGACCGTCTCTTAGTGTTTCTTTGCTCACTAATTCACATCCTGTGTGTCAGACAGATGCCCTGATCTACCATGACAGAATAGGCGTAGTGTTGTCACCCATGAAAATACCTGATGAGGCTTTCTGAGCAGATAAAAGAGGAGGCTGGAGGGGGCGGCGGGGCAATAATACACACATTCATGCTGACCTCTTTCCACTCTAATAACTGTGCATGAACTAGAACTGACTCTGCATGAGGTCGCCTGCCCAGACACGACCTGAGCGTTAGGCTTTCCTGTCCTACAGACAGCAGCAGAGCCTGAGGGCGCCGAGCGGGGAATCACGCACGCACACACACACACACACACACACACACACACGCACGCAAAAACATAAAAATAAAGCGGGGATCGTTTAAACAGTGACTGATCTAATCAGATGCGTATTTGCCCCCTAGGCGATTTCTGTTGACGGCAAGTATAGATAAATATTTAATGCATTTTTCAAAGTTGCCACCGATAAATCTTTAATGTCACCATGGAGGAATGTTGAGACATTTTTATTGAAGAAATGTTTTAATTCAACCACATTTTCAACAGACAGTTGAAGGTCATCATGGGTCAGCAGTCAAATTTGCTCAGACTTAAGTTACAAACTGACCACCCAGCATTATCCTGAGTTGCTTTAATGATGTCAAGTTGGCCTGGTCCTAAAGCAGCAAAGCAGCCCCAGATCACCACACCACCACCTCCATGTTTGACCATAGGTTAAATGTTATTTTTAACATGACATGCTAACTGTTCCCAGCAACAGAGACGATATTCCACAGTAACATATCCTGGACGACTCCACCAGTTGCTGTCTGACACTGCTAATCCACCTCATTTGCTTTTACTGCATCTCTTTAAATCTCTGTCTGTCCGTACGGTTAGAAAGCCGGACAAAGTCGATCCTTGCCCATTATGATCGATAGATGAGATGGTACAGTGTCTTGGACTTTGTGCAACAGCAGTAAATGTATTAAACTATTTTTAAAAAAACAATATTTGTCCAGACATAAAATAAAGATTACTGTTCAGTTTGCTCAAACTTTCCTTTGAGGGTTTATAGCATCCTGCTGTATCCAAATCTTTTGAGTTTTACTTTCTGCCTTCAAACGAATTCTCGACTCCTCAGAGTTGCTGAGTTTCACTGACAGTGCGGCGCTGCCTTCTTCATTATAGAATCATTCTTTCCCACAGCAGTTGTGACACATTGCTCGTTAGGATCTTCATCAGATATTCCATTCTTAATTTAGAGAGCTGGCTGCGTCATCGTCCCTGAATAGCTCGTTTGCTTCAGGAAGCACTGCTTTCCAGCTGCTTGTGTTTGAAAGTGGAAATATCTATAACACAACAAATTCTAACGTCCTAATTACACCGCAGGGTTAGTGGTGAAGCTCACTGTGGTCTACACTGATACTAAAAGCTCAAAATAACTACAGATAAGAAGAAATATGGCAACATTTGACTTAAAAAACATTTCATGAGGTAATTACTGAAACTAAGTTAGTTAAAGAAAGGATAACTACGTCATTATGAGTGGTGATCGGTTTGCGTAGGATAGAAACCAGACAATTATACTCTATTTAGCAACGTCCCTTTTCCTTAAGCTGCTATTTGTTTTCTTCCAATCCAGCTAAACGTATGTCAAAACTCATCTGACATGGTTCCAAACTCAAGGGAAGGAAGTACAGTTTAGGAAACACCGACTCTTCTCACAATATGAAGAAGATGAAGAAACGACAGGGAGCCATTTTTAGACTTGCACATTTGTAGACTGTCGTAAGAGCACAGAATGAGGGTTCATTTTTCAAAATCATATTTTCACTGTTCTGTTTATTTGCAAATGTCTTAGTTTCAAATTGAATATTTAATTTGTAAGCTAATGTTTTAAATTTGAATCTAAATATTAATCTAGCAAGCTAACAATTTAGCTTAAAAGTAATAATTAGGTCTTAGATAGCTAAATATTTAGTTTAATGCTAAATATTTAGTTAGCAAGCTAAGTATTTAGGTCCAAATTAAACATTTTATCAAGCTGTTTAGCTCTAAAATGGATTTTTAGCTTTAATATAACTAAATATTTAGTACAAAACTACATATTCAGTTAGCATTTGCAAGCTATCTATTTGGCTTAAAGCTAAATATTTAGCTCTGAGCTAGCTAAATGCAGCCCAGAGCTAAATATTTAGCTAATTTGCAAATTCACTTGCAGGCTTTTATTAGAACAAAAACCACATTTCATACAAGTCCACTTTTCTCTTGAGTCGAGGCTGAAATCGCAGCATGTCTCCTCTGTCAGGTTTTGAGTGTGAGCCGGCTGGAGGGTGCCGACAATCCAGCCGAGATGGTGTATTTTGTGGAGGGTCAGAATGGTCAGAGGATGCCTGCTGTCCAAACCGCCAACCTGCTGAACAGCCTGGATGTTCAGAGGGCGGCCATTGTCCTGGGCTACCGTGTGCAGGGCGTTCTGGCTCAGCGTGAGTTTCCCCTCTGTTTACTGCGGTTAGTGTGAAAGCGCCATGTGTCATCCTGTCGCTCTGCTGGTGTTGCTTCCAGCTGTGGAGAAAATGGCGTCCTCTCCCTCCGACTCAGAGAACAGCAACATGTGGATCGTCATCGGCGTGGTGGTTCCGCTGCTCGTCGTCGTCATCATCATCTCCATCCTCTACTGGAAGCTCTGCCGGACCGACAAGCTGGAGTTCCAGCCGGACGCCATGACAACCATCCAGCAGAGGCAGAAGGTACATCCGACATCCATCCAACATATATGCATGTTGGATGGATAGATGTATACATGGATATATAGATCCATTCATATATGTTGGATGGATCTATGTAGGTGTTGGATGGATGGATATTGGATGAATGCATCCAACATCCATCCGTCCATCCATCCTGTAAATCTGACCCAGTCTGGATGATGGATATTCTACTAATGATGCTGAAACTGGATCAATAATATTATTTTAATGGTGTTCTCACTAATGCAGCCAAGTTGTTGCTGCTTTTCTGTTGTTTCCTTTTTTTTCTAACACGTTTGTGTTTCATTTGGATTGATTACATTAGTAATGGGGAAAAGCTTTTAATTATTAATCGTGCTTTAATTTTTTTACCTTGCGAATGATTTGATTCAGGGTTTAATTTGAGCCACAGCAAGTTATGCAGTGTCTGAAGAAGATAAGGCCAGAAAGAATCATGTGACTAATGGTCACTTAAAGGAGCTTCTGATTAATTAGGTCTATTTGTCTTTGTAATGAATGTGCTGCAGGAGCAGTGCTTTAATAATTTTAGTACAGAGAATCATTACTTCTCCTCATGTTACTGTAAAAGGCAAATTACTTCTGCTGGTATTTATTTCTTTTCAGATTAATTTCCTTATTTTCATCTGTAACAATTTAGATCAGTTTTCTCCTTCTTGTTCTTCCAAAAAATTATATCACATTTAAAAGTTTATTATTATTATTATTATTATTATTATTATTTCTTCCAGTCCCTTATATTCAACGTCATAATAATAAAAATAACAAGAAAAAAAGCAAAATGTTATTTTCCTGTCTAGTTTATAGCATCATTTTGGTCAAAAGCTCCTTTGTTGTTGTTTTTTTTTTTAATGTTACTGATGTTAAAGTTTTCCTCGGGGAACCACACAGCTTCTTTATTCCAACTCTGACTGAGTGTCTGCAGCTGCAGCTTGCTGTTTTTTTATTTAAACTGTGCTTTTATTGTGAAGAGTCTGAGCAGATGCCCTGGCCGGTTAGAGCACAGCCTCGTCTTTTCTACTCATCGTCTGTCACTCATCCTCACTGCTCTTCTCTCAGTCCACCACTTCGTTCAGTGAATCAGGAGCTTCCCTTCACCGGCCGCGCCCTCCGACTAAAAGGGATATTGAGTTTAGTGAGGATGAAGAGGGGGAGTATGAGGAAGAGGAGGAAGAAGAGGAGGAGCTGGAAGTTAAAAGGGGGAAGGTACAGAGTAGTGTCTGGTGGTTTGTAGATGATGTAGTCAGACAGTTTGTGTGTGATTGTGGTTCATGTTGTTGAATACAGTCATGTTAAAAAATTAGGACACCCATTGAATATTTGGTGCTTTAAGAAATGCTTTATATTGATGTTAACAATAAGAAAACAAAGTGATTTTATGTCACTTTAACAACAAAAATCCAACTTTTTTCTCATTAAGCAAAAGATATCAAGATAATTTTGTTTTCTAGTTGAGGAAAAGTTAGGAACGTTTTGTCTTTGGAGCTCCATGTTTTCCTCAGGAAATGCTTCTTCTTTGCACAACTTCCATTAAAGTTAAACTGTTCAGTTTTTTTTGATACTACCAGCCTTAACTTTTACATCTTAGGGTTTTTGGGGATTGTTTTAGCACCTTGTTAGAGTAAACGTCTTTGGACAGTCAAACCTCTGCATTTTAGCTAACGTTTCGAATGTCCTCCACTTCTTTTAGACTATTTCTGCACCATAAAACAGTTCATTTTATGTTCTTTAGAAACTCTTTAAATCCCTAACTGCGCTCATAAACCAACATTAGACATTAGCTTTTTGAATCTCACCACTTTCAGTTTAAGAGTGAGGAGCACCAAGCTTTTTAACGGGGCAAACCTCCTTCACAATGCTGAGTAATGATGTTTTAATCGAGCTCACCTGCTGTGATACACCTGTGTGTGTGATTGCAGTCATTTTAGGACAGAGTCAACATGTGTTGTCCCAATTTATGACCTGACAGAAATTGCTTTTGCAAAAAGACATAAACATATGTCCAGTCTGCCATAGAGTGTCCTAATTTACTCACATGACTGTATGTGTATGCGTATTTACTCATTTTGAATTAGAAAGGTGATAGATGCCTTTTATTGGACAGAATCTGGTTGTTGTTCAGGCTTTGGAGGTTTAAATGATTACCTGCTGGAGAGAAATATTCAACATGGATCCATTCATTCTGTCCATCATTGCTTCTGTTTAGAAACCAGTAGCTCTTCCCAAGACTAGACAAAATATGAGCAGTGATGAAGAAGAGGAGGAAGAAGAAGAGGAGGAGGAAGAAGAGGAAGAGGATAATTATGACGAAGAAGAGGAGGAGGATGACGAGGAAGAGGATGAAAATAAGAATTTCAGAATGAAAAAAATGACATCTGAAGAGCAAAAGCTAGAAAAGATCAGAGCTGTGCCGACTAAACCGTCAGGAGTGAAAACAGCAGAGAGGAAAGTTGAGTCTAAAGGGAGGAGAGCCGAGGAGAAGGTACCTGGAGGCCAGTGGCTGTTTGATGATCCTCATCTAGTAACTCTAGTGGACAGCAGAACCTTAGCGCTGGACGTGTGTGTGTGTGTGTGTGTCGTTAGTGATTTGTTGTTGTGTGTAGGTTGTGTGTTGTGCAGTAACAGATGCAGTGTGTTGGTCTGTTGTAGGTGAAGCATGAGACGTTTCCACCCTGTGAAAACCACTGTTTAGAAAAATGTTTCAACTTTATCATGTGTTTTATTTCAAACTGAAAGCAACAATTCTCTTGCAAAATGACATTCATGTTAATTCAGTTGTTTATAACGTTTCTTTATCATGTCAGTCTGTGGCCCAAAACACACAACTTGACTTTTCACGCTGCGCCCAGAGTTTTTCTTCAGCATAAACAGAAACTCAAAGCTGCTCAAACACCATCTCTGTTTTACTCTTTCACTTTTTTCACATCCTACTACTCAAAAAAAACACACTACTGTTTTAGCAAGTGAAATATTGTCGTTTGTATTTTCCGACCAAGCGGATGTGTTTCACTTTGGGAAGTTGGAGAAGCTGCCGCTGGAAATGGTGGGAGTGTTTTGGGTCGTAAGTCGGATCCGGTTTGGCCTCCGATCCAGCAGACCATCAGCAACATGTGTAAACCTGCTGTCTTTAAAGGCTTGTAATCTAAAATATATTATTTGCATTTGATAATTATTTTTCAAGTTGAAGAAATTTGAAGTTAATCACCCATTTATATTGTATAATATTTTACAGTAGATTTTAGGTTTTTAAATCTGATATGGCAGAAAAATATTGATGTTTCAAAACAAGTGTAACTGTTTATCATTAACCCATCGCAGCCAAATACTCTTAGAAATACATGAATATTTTAGGCTGAAGTTTCTATTAAATAAAAAAACAGTATCTATTGTCTTTCAGCAGATTTTAGTCAAAGGATATTTTTTGTCCTCAGAGGCCAACAGGTGAGGATTTTAAAGATCAGAACATTTCGCCGCAGTCCTTTTCCTCTTCCAGATGTGGCGTAATGAGCATCACACAAATATCCTCTCTTGGGATTAGCTGTGTCACACAGGATTAGCCGTTTTATACCAACAAGCTTCTTTTTAAGATGCACCACTGAATGTTTAGGAACTAGGGAGAGTGTTTAGTCTGGCAGCCACATCTCATCTCAGAGTTTCTCTGTCTGTCAGCACACAGTGAGCTTCTATTCTCCTTTTACCCCTGTGCTGCTGGAACGTCCTGAGGGCTTTACACAGAAATAACCCCACCCCCCAAACCCCCACCCACCACCACCTCATTCTGTGTTTACCCCAGTTTCTAACAGACTGCCAGACTCTCTTTATTCATTAATGTCTGCCTGTCTCCCTCCTGCAGACCCTTTCAGTTAGTCAACCTAATTATGGCTCTAAAATTGTATTTCTGTCTTGGCTGCAAATGTCGAGTCTTACTGGAATATTTATGTGTCATCCTGACTTGGAACTTGTTTGTTCTCCATTTAACCTGCGTGTAAAATCCAGCAGCTCTACCATAATGGCCTCAGAATATTATTCCACCTTTTCTTTCCACCTTTATCCATGCTGTGTTTACGTCATCCTCCTTTTCTCCTCAGCTACAGGCTCCCAGTGTGAAAGGCTTTGATTTTGCCAAGCTCCATCTTGGCCAGCAGAGTAAAGATGATGTCATGGTGATCCAGGAGCCCGCCCTGCCAGGCTCTGGCTCCGCTCCTCTCGCTCAGTCCATTAAAGATGGCCTCAGTCCATCTGAGAACGGCGAGGTCCCCACGCCCAAATCCAAAACCTCCGCCTCCTCCACCAAGGCGTCCCGCGGCGGCCGGAGGCGAGAAAGGTCAGTGCTACTGCAGGGAAACCGTGCCTCAGTGTCAAAACTGACTGCAGACAAACGGTTTCTCAAACGTTGTCTGAGCTGCAGATTCAGGTTTTAATTACACAAGGACCATAACAAATAGATTAAGCAAAATATTCTGCAGGCTAATTAATACAATTAGCAGTTTTGGATCTAGTAAGATTGAGATTTTTTTAATGAAATTACAAGAATGAAGTCATATTAGTATCAAAATAAAGTCTTGATATTATTCTAATAAACCTTTATAGCATTACCAGAAGAAAGTCATAAAAATATTGAGAAAAAAGTTGTTTTAATAAGAGCAGAGCTTTGATGGTTATGAAGATCTAAAGTGACTTGATCGTCCAGTCCGTGGTTCTTTCTCCAAAATACTCAGTCGCTTGATCAATTCTTTTGAAATCCATCTACTGATAATGATTTGATGCAGATGTGGTACGAGAATAAATATTTCTGTACTTGTAAAAGCAATACCAAAGTTTAACTTCACAAAAGGTGAAACATTCCTCATTTTATATTTTATAGTGTATTTAATGCAAGAGTTTTCCTAATAGTACTACATTACTGTCATCATTTTATGACTTTATTCTGGTAATTTATGACTTCATTTTCATATCGTTGCGACTTTTTTCTTGTATTATTGCAGCTTTATTCTTATGATGTTGTCATAAACAAGCCTATTATGTTTATTCTCATATTATTACTAACTAACTTTATTGTCATATGACTTCATTCTAGTTGTATTACAACTTTAGTCTCTGAATATTATTACTTTATTCTTCTTCTTTATTATGACTTTATTCTTTTACTATTTTCTCTGTAGGGTTGTTGAACGTTTTCTTGTTTTTATGCAACTTTATTCTCGTATTATTACAACTTTAATTATTTTATGGCTTTGTTCAGGTAATATTGTGACTTTATTCCTTGATTATTTCCACTTTATTGTTGTACGACTGTATTCCTGTTTTACTCCCTTTTGACTTGTTGGAAGTCCTGGCTCATACCTTCCTGGAAGACCTTGTTTTTTGCTAATGCATGGCGCTAGAGCGCATTGATGTGGCTTGTATTATTCATGTAAGTGTGTGTGTGTGTGTGTGTGTGTGTGTGTTTTCTGGGCAGGATCTCCCCATCAGACGGTGACTCAGTGGTGAGTGACCACTCCAGTGAACGGGAACCCACTGAGGAGAACCTGAGAGCCCACGCCACGCCCAGCGACAGCAAGCAGACCCGTAAGGCCCCCATCAATGTTTTAAATGGCATGTGGCCACGGCAACGCTTCTCCAAACATGGAGGAGGAACAAGTTGGGGACGGGCACGGACGGGAAAATGAGCTGAGATAAGCAGATGAAGAAAGCGCAGTTAAAGCTGGTGGGCCTGATTGACAAGAGGGCCAGACTGAGGGCAGAGGAGAAACGCAGGAAAACTGAAGAGAGCAGCAGAAAAACCAGGAAAGATGTTGTATGTTTATGTTTGTGGTGCAACAGGGTTCAGAGCAGGAATGGGGAGGGGAAACCCAAAGTGGCTGAATTTACTTTATCTGACAGCTTGTTGATTGAATCAAGCTTGCTTTGTCAGGCAGGGTGTGTGTTTGGGAGCTGGACTGCGTCACACACACACACACACACACACACACACACACACATACTGCAGGCTGAATCACTCACACAGGAATGCTCGCTGTGTTGTTACTGCTAAGAACGAGCTCCACTGTGTTTGTAATTAGAAGGTGTGTGAAGCTCATGTGCAACGTCTTTGTTTTGGTTCAGTCAGACTGTAATCAGGGTATTTCCTGCTCCTCTGAACAACTGATTTTGTTTTTAAAAGAATTAGAGACAAAGAAAATCTTTTATCAATCAATCAGTTATCTTTAGGGGCAGTTATTGCATAATGCTGTAACATGTAGGCATAAGATTTCAGGTTATTTAAGATCATTAAGAAACATTGAACCTGAAAAATGAATAATTTTTATTTATCAAATTAGTTTTTTTCTGTCTTTTCTTCTATGTGTCTCACCTGACTTTAGGTTTTTATCAAAGTGATGTTTAACTTTGTTTTTCTTGATTTGTTTGATCTCATTAAGACTCTTTCTCTTTTCCATCATGGTTTACAGGCAAGAATAGAATTGGTAAGAGTTTCTGTGTTTCCCCCATGGAGCTCAGGCTTGACCTCCAGCAGCTGTCTGTGTGTGTTGCCTGTTTGTTTCTTTAGTTGTTTTTGTGCTCTGTTCGTTCTCACCATCCATCACTGTCTGCTGAGCTGTCAGTCACTGCGCAGATACAATAGACCTCACCAGAAAAAGGTTAACGCTGTTGTCTGAAGGAAAGTTGGAGATCCACGATCATTCATGGCAACATTCCCTCTACATTTCTTTTTTTTTTTTTTTAGAAAATAATGCTGTAAATATAGTTTATGCAATTTAATAGAAAGCTCATATCTGTGTTTGAAGCTTCTGTTCGCTAATTTAAATTAGCAATAGCAGTTAGCATTCCTGTGCTCTGCAGGGTCACATTTCCCCTCCTTTCTTTCTGCAGGTCCACCACCTATGAACGGTGCTGCAAATGAGCAGCTGTCGTCAGCCTCCATCTTTGAACATGTCGACCGGATGTCTCGCGCCACAGATGCGAGCCGCAGGCTCCCCAACAAAGTCCAGCTCATCGCCATGCAGCCAATGCCTGTCCCACCACTGCACGGCCCACCTGTCAACGGCAAACCATCTGATACCAACCAAATGAACAAGGAGGTGAAATTCAGAAAGATCCACCTGCCTAAAATCCTACCCACCTGCCCACCAACATACTTAGTCACTTATCTACGTAGCAACCTTCCAACAAACCAACCAGTTTACCTACTTACCCACCTACCAACCTATGTAGCTAGCCATCTATCTACCTACCAACCCATCCACCCTCCTAGCTACCTATATACCTACCTAACTACAAATACATGGCACACTTTTCAGTCTTTTATAATGAATGTTGAAAACCATGAATCATTTTCCATTTGAGTTCATTTGTTTTGTTTTTTCAAATAAAGTCCCAATTAGAAATGTCTGTGTGGTTCTAAACTTCAGATCCAGGCAGCGTTGAGGCACAAGTCAGAGATCGAACATCATCGTAACAAGATTCGTCTGCGTGCCAAGAGGAAAGGTCATTATGATTTCCCTGCAATGGACGATATAATCGACAGCCTCGGCGACGCAAAGGAGCAGGATCGCATCTACCAGAAGGCACAGACTCAAATCGATAAGATTCTGGATCCAGATAATCCCGTTCCTGCCGTCTTTATGGATTCCAAGAAAAGGTTTGAGCTGATGCCTTTGATCAGTGATTGTGTGTGAAACCGTCGTCTGATCCAGCTGAGGCAGGATGACTCTACGTCATGTGAACTCTTGTCTGTTGGCTCCCCAGCGGTCGTGGGCGGCGCTCCCCAAAGCAGAGATTGAAGAATCAGCTGAATGGAGGCCTGATAGAAGCAGATAAAGACCACCTCATCACTGAAGACAGCGACGCCGTTTACAGGAAGTGCCCCGGGGTCAACAACGTGGCCTACGTGGTGAGAAATAACCAGAACTAACATCTGCTCAGAACTAACATCTGCTAAGGTTTCCTACTGACGCTCAAACACATGCATGTTAATGTCTGGTGTTCTGACTCCAGTCGGACCCGGACCAAGGCCCCGGTTCCCCTCAGAGGAGCCCCTCCCCCACCGATGACGTCTTCCTCGGCCCAGCTTCCTCCCCGCCGGGCCACGCCCCGCCTCCGCCCCCCTACCTGCCCCCGCAGCCCTCCATCGAGGAGGCGCGGCAGCAGATGCACTCGCTGCTGGACGACGCCTTCGCTCTGGTGTCGCCCACATCTCAGAGCAGCACGGCGGGCATCACTCTGCCCGGGGTCAACCCCCAGGGCTGCAGCCCTCCTGGCCGGGGCCCCAGGGCCTGGGGCCCCTCCTACCAGCCTCCTTTTCCTGGTGTAAGTAGTCAGATGTTAATCAAAGATTTAATCATGCTTCTATCCATGTTGCATTATTTGAAGCAGGTGTAAAAACTTTTTAACGAATTTGAGGAGGTTATTTTGAATTTGGCCATTTAAATTAGGCTTTTCTAATGTGATACTTCACTCCACATATGGAGAGACGGCTAAAGCCCTAGAAGAAGGTTTGGACTGGATCCAGAACTGAGTCTGGACCTTGAATCACCATAGCTCGCTATAATTTGGTATAAAAGTTTGCACTGTCTATTCAGATCCTTATTTAAAAGTGCAGACATGTCCTCTCTCTTTCATGTCCTTTCATTCACAACATGAAGCCTGCAGCTTCAGCTTAAGTCGTTTCCTCTTAGCCAACTAATTAGTTAAGTATTCCTCCATCTGCTGGCCCCAGAGAGGGCTGAGCGCTCTGCCCCATCAGCCAGATAAGTTCACTCTTTAAGACCTGCAGCATTACAGTCTTTAAATGCTTCATCTGCACTTTGCCTCTCAAAGAAGGGAAAGTAAAGGAACCGCCTGAAACATTCAGTGAAATTATGCTGTATAAAAACAAGCAGCTTCATTAATTACTGCTGTAAGCTAAAATCTATGTTGGTGGTGCTTTGTTTTATTTTATGGATGGAACTGCTGAGAGACAAAGAAGTTATGCATGGTGTAGATATCCTGCTTTCAGATCATGTTTAGGCTTAAAGAGCGAGGCCAGAATGAGATAAAAGCTTTCATTGCCAACTAGAGTTACATGAGTAGGAGGCATTTAGAGAAGACGAGGCAGCTGGAAACTGAGCTGCTAATAAATCACTCAAACTGAGTTTTAGACATCAAATAAATGTAACTATCACACAAGAATATCCTGATTTAATCATAAAACTGATTTCAAAAAATGTCCTTTCCTTTAAAAGAGTAAAACCATGTTTCCTTTAGTGTAGAAAAATAATGTTGTTAAATAAACTGTGATTAACTGCATTTATTAATTTAGTTCAGTTTCTCTAACCAGATTAGTGGATGAATTGGATCCCATTTGGCAGTTAAGTTCATAGATTACAGAAAATGCCCCCCCAAAAACTCATTCATCAGTTTAAAGAACAAGAGATTAAATTATTCATCGTGTTCAGTTGATTATTGGAATAATCATCAAATACTTTAGTAATCGATTAATTACTAACTGGAGTACACAGACTGAAAAAATGCCATTTACTGAGAGAACATTGGACTCAGAGCACTAATTATCCCAAAAATGCACAATAAAAATATGTTTTGCCCCGAACACCCCAAGTGTCAGGTTTAGCTTCACCTGATTCAAATTCTGTAATAAAGTCACTTATTAAGCACGTTTCGCCATCCAGTTATTAATTTCTACACTGTATTGATGTTCAGTTAATAGAGGCTGAACTTTTCACATGTTGATGTTGGTGTTGGCTGCAGATGCATCCTTTGCTATTAATGCTCAGTTGTTCACTAAAGGAACACGATGTTACATTTTAGGCAACAAAAGTCTAGCAGAGTTTGGAGAGCTGTTTGAGCAGATGCATCATCATCTTCATCATCATCATCATCCTCATTCTGCCTCACAACAAGCTTTACTTTGTGTTGATCTCTCACAAAACTCATAAAACATAAAAGTAGCAAAGAAAATCTTCAACAAAATATTTTGAATTTTCTACATCCTTTCTACATCCTTAAAGGCAACACAGAGCATTTCAAGCAGTTTAGATCTACCTGAGATGTTTTACTCTCATTAACGTGTTTCTTGTTTGTCTGCTCCAGAGATTCACTGAGCTGGGTGTCTCCTCTCCTGCAATCCAAGGCCTGACTCCAAGGTGAGCAGTTAGTTCACCTATAATCAATAAGTTTAATTGAATCTGTATTTTATGACACCAAGGTGATGTCTGGTTGGATAGTTCCAGTGGAATCTCCTCCCTGCTTCACCAGTTTGAATGTTTTCTACGGAGCTGGCCGCTCATGAATAATAAAAGAAGCATCATCGTTAATTTATGAGTTTAATGGATCAGATCTAACCAGAAATCATCAGAATGCACAAACATCTGTTTGTAATTTTGGAACATTTTACACGTATTTCTTGTGAAAAGGGGCCTTGTTTAGTTTCTAGCAGTTCATAACTTCTTTCACATGAAGGAAATTCACACCTGGGCTGCAGTAAATGTGTGATTATTGGTGCGACTGAAGGATTTCGTGTGCTTCAGGCAGGGCCTTGGCTCCAGCTTCCTGCCACCAGGAGAAGCAGCGGGCCTCAGCGAGTCTCTGCAGCCGGACAGCTTGTTCTCCAGCAGGGCGCTTTACGCCAAGGAGCTGCCCTCGTCTGCCAGGCCGCGCCCGGTGGGGGGGACCACAGGTACGGGAGGGGCACGTCTGAAAACCACACATTTACACACCTGCTGTCATGAATTACTGATGCTGTTCTACAGTTTCAGCCTTTTAAAGTTTCCGTTTACATTTTAGAAAATAAACAAAGTACAAATTTCACAGTTTTCTGGAGAAAATACATTTGAGGACAAGTTACAGTTGTTTGTTATCATTATCCATCATAAACACATCTCCCGCAGTGGAAATATTAGTCATACATTCTGTTTAAAATGAAGCGTTTTGTTAAGCATGGTGTAAGATCTGTGATGCTGAGGGCCCGTTTCCCTTCCAGAGGACCTGAGGATGTTGTTAGAGGTAATTATTAAATTGTTGAACATTTCCAATAAACTCTGGTGACTCTAGGAACCAAACATATTCTGCCAAGTCAGAAACGGTTCTCCTGTTTCCGTCTCGCTCCGCAGCGAATGAATCCTGAGGAGAAGAGAGAAAATCTCTATTTTCTCCCTTTCAATAAAATGATCCAAGTTAAATGACATAATTTTTCAGTGTGAGATTATACAAGATTTGATTTTTATGCATTTTACACATGGTTGCCAGGGGCGACAGTTAGCGTGGCTGTTTTACTGAGCAGTAACAGTTAACAGCTGCGTTTGTTGAATCATTTAAATAACTTTGCTGGAGTAACATCTGGATGATCTTCTCCTGATTTCATAAATCCAACATTAATGCTAATTTATTAAAGTGCTGACTTTATTTCTCCAAATGAAACAAATGTCTTTTGGCTCTCGGCGTCCTGAGTACAGCGCTCGGCTGACTGACCGCCCTCTGGACGCTGCGTGGAGCTGAGCTGGAGGCAGCGCTGCGGACCGAGTGTCAGGTGATCTAACTCTGCTGCTCTGTGCGTCTCCAGGTGCTCAGCTCCATCACCTCACACAGGTGGGCCTGTCCAGCCACATGAACGGCTACCCAGCAGGCATCAGGGCGGCTCCCGGCCAGAACGGAGGCCTGGGCTGGAACCACTACCACACCGACAACTTCTCCAGGCTGGACGTTGAAAAAGAGGCAGTAAGTGATTGATTTACTTTGTAGACTTAGAAAGGTTTTCGCTTCAAATCAATAAAGAAATATGGGCTCAATGAAAAGTTTGTCTAATATCTGCTTAAGGGTTATATTCTTATATTTACTTGTATTCAGATTTACTGAAAACATGTTTAGTAGGATGTAAAACTTTCCAGTTTTCTTTTGCAAACTATTTGATGTGTGAATATTTGCCAGTTGCCTTCAGTTTCTGTGCTCCTGTGACTTCTTGACCTTCTGTGACCTCCAGATGCACAGGAGTGGGAGTGGGGATCCCACGGCGCCCCCTGTCCATCTGGACACGTCAGCGGCGGCGGCGGCGTACCTGTCGTCCCCCCCGCCCCTGGACACGTCGCCCCCCACCCACTCCTCCGCCTCGCTGATCAAGGCCATCAGAGAGGAGCTGCTGCGTCTCTCCCAGAAGCAGGCGGCCGTGTCCAGCTACCACAGCTGAAGCTCTGGACGCCTGATGATGCTTCCCATGGAAGCTCCTGTAGCGCCACAGCAGAGGAACTGTCCTGCTAAACTGAAGCGGTGGTTCACCTAATCCTCAGACTCTCTACAGGAAAAATACAACAGATGAACTGAGAGGAAGGGTTGTGAAATGGGACAATGTTTCTGTCTCATTGACCAGGCTGGGATAAATCCAGCTGTTTCCGCTGTAGATCCATCATTTCACTGTATTACTTCAGACTCAGTATCCTGTCATGTTTGTATTTTACAATCTTGCCTTCGCAAACAGAAGCACCCCGTTTATGAAAGTGTTTAACTGCCGGAGCCTCGAAATAAATCAAGAGCAAAACCTTCTCATTATAACGAGACGAGTTTTATATCTCGTTTATAACAACAAAGTTTCTAGTTAAAACAAAAAACCTTCTTGTTATAAGTAGAGACTTATAACAAGAAATGTTCTCCTCTCCTCTGACTGGAGGCATAAACGGCCCCCTTTGATTCTCCCTCTCATCCTGTTTCTTCCTCATGACATCTAAAAAGCCCAAGAAGTGTTTCTGTTTTACTGCTCTGACCATTCTTACTTCAAAGAGAAGATATTTTGGTTTTACTGAGATATAAAATGCCATAAGTTGCTTTTTAAATCTTATTTAAATGAGATGCTTTATTTCCAGCCTCTGGCAGTTGAAACCTTCTGTACTCCATAGTGTCCACTCATCACAACTATGGAGATCTACGCATGTAGTTAAACCAGTTTATGAAAGACGACGAAACATCAGTGGTGTCAAGTCTAGCTCTTCTCTAATCCAACATGGTCAGAATTATGCATACAGGCTCGGACTTCCACCACAGCCAGTGATTTATTAACTAACAGGAGTATTTTAAACTCTATTCTCTGATCTGAGTTTTTCAGGCAGACCTGTGAAGACGCTGTTGCAGTAAAGACAAATGCATGGATGAGTTTCTGTAGATTTTTTAGTCCTGTAATCCTGAAAATGTTCTTCAGGTGACAGAAGACTGACTTTGTAACTGTCTTTATATGACTGAAGGTTCAGGTCTGAGAACAGCGCTCTACCCAGGTTTTGGTCTTCTTCTTTATTCAATCCACTTTGCACCACTGGCAGCAAACAGATCCTCAGCATGATGCTGCCACCACTTTGCTCAACAGTGTTGCTCTTCCTTAAGTTTAAGAGCCTGAATAAACATTCTTCTTCTCACCAAAACCAAATAACTCGGTCATAAAATGTTCTCCGGATGATTTCTGGCAGGTGCATCTGGGTGTCAAATACAGAGCAATGCGGAATCATGACCTCTGACCTTAACTGCGGCAGGGAGAGCTTTAGATGATGTCATGAAGTTTCTGAGGCTTTTTTTTTAACTCATTATAATCTGAACTGCTTCTTTGAAGCTCTGAACCATGTAAGAGTCGGTCACATTTTTCAGCCTGTTTGCATAATTTTGACCCCAATTTGCTCCTGATTATTGTTTTTTTTTTTTTTTTAAACACAACAGGATGAATGTTCTGCCAGTCCTAAAGGACATGGAAAGTTCCAAATATGCGGTTAAAACCCAGACAGTTAATAATAATATTTCTGTCCATAATGAGTGGATGTAAACTGTACGACTCCGACCATCAGCAGCTCGTTTTTGTATTTCTGCCATGATTGAGCCTCGCCTGCCTTGACACTGTGATGTAGACATCAAGCAAGCCTGTCGGTGTGGCTTCCATGCATCATGATACTGAACATTTCTTCCTCGATTATTGCAGTAAAAACCGTTTCTGTTCATTTTGATCATGTTTTTTCATGGTAAAGTTCCATGCTGTTTATTTCTGTGTAGTATCTAACCGACTGGTACTTTAATGGCCTTGGAAGGAACCTCCAAACAGTTTTCTGGGCTGGTTTTATGTATACTTGACATATATATTTCTGTATGTATTAAGTATTTGGCTGTAACTTGATGCACTGTTTGCAGACTACTCACTGCAGCTCTGGTGTTTCAAAAAGAGCGAGTTAAAAAGTCAGGAGCTGTAAACTAGGACAGGCAACTTTTCTGTGTTAACTATATATTGGACCATCAGCTTTTATTCTCAGTATTTAAGGTCTGCTCTGCCTTTTTGTACTGTACTGTGCTTTTTTTTGTCATTTTTTTGTGCTTTATAAATTGCCTCATGTGATTATGTTTACTTTATTTGTTTTTTTAGTTGTTAAAAATCTTACAAGATTGCATTTTTCACAAGCAAGGCCCTTGTTCTATCCAGGGGGCTGAGGTAATTTATTGAAGTGAAATAAAAGATGGAAATGTGTATTTTGAAGCAGGAGTTGATCGTATGTTTGTGTTTCAGTGTTTCAGCGCTGTTACGTCCTTTTTAAAGCCGGTTGAACGGAACAGAGCAGATCGGCTCAGTCAGCATATCATCTCTGCTCCTGTAAAAAACTGTTTCCACAAAAAAACAGTCCGGATGTGGAAGAAATTTTATTGGAAAGCGCTCGAAAGGCAGGAGCATTTCGGCGGTCATTGTGTTGTAGCATCTAGGTGCTTCACAAACTCTGCCGCCACCTTCTGGTTTTGTACTGTAACTACATTTCCTAGATTTCCATTATTTGATTTTTGTCTTTTTTGTTGTTTGTGATCTGTTGGCTGGCCCAACTTTACATCTGATTCTTGTTGCATGTTCACTGGTTAAATTTATTTTTGTTTTTGTGCATGCTGTTAATTTTTGAAAAAAATCAAAACATAAAAAATGACAATGTGTCAGTGGAGCATATTTACACATTCAGAATTACAACACATCTGAGTTGATCCTTCAGTTCATTATTATTATTCATTGCACATTGGAAAAAAACAAAATTGTTTCCTGTCATTTTAGATGTTATTTTGTTTACAGCTGAAGAAGATTACAAATTGAATTTTTTTTTTTTTTACACCATTAAAAGGATATTTCATGCTTTACTACATGGTCACAGGGAAAACTGTTTATTGCGTTTCACAAAGGAAGATTAGCCACATAAGTTCATTATTTCTGAACTTATGTCTAAGAATGTCATTAGAAAGTTAAGTGGAAGGAAAAAGTACTGGAAAAAAGTTGAATAATCAAGTAAAGATGGACAACTGACTGTGTGTGTTAAGCTACTCCTGCACCAGAGATGGCAGCAGATCTAGACTGGTATTTACCAGTTCAAAGTCTTTCTTTTTTTCAGATTAAAGTAAAGTTTGGATTTAATTTTGAAATCCAGATTGTGGAGGAATCTGCTGGTTCTGGTCCACTGGGTTTTATCAAGTCTACAGTTAGAGCAGATGTCAACCAGGAAATCTTAGAGCTCTTCATGTTTCCGTCTGCCGACAAACTTTATGAAGATCCTGATTTCATTTTCCAGCAGTGCTATAGCGCTGACCCACACTGTTAAATGTAGCGATATCTGTTTTCATCACCATGGGTTGTTGACATCAGAATCAAAAATCCAGACAACCTGAACGCCGCAGTAAGTAACCCGGGCTTCCTGAACGCTTCAGCAGAACCACGATCCCATAATGCAAAGCAGCTAATTTTGGGTATTCAAAAATGAAGCACTTATCCCTCCACGTTTATTCAATGTTTATTAAGAGTTTTAGTGAAATCACCTTTTTGGAGGTGTTTTGCTGAGAAGCACCTGAAAGGTAGGCTTTGTAGTTATCACAAACAGCCAGCAGGTGGCAGCAGCCTACAGGAAAATGGACTGGTGCTCTGGCTGCATGCTAGCAGAGCGGCTTTACCTTCAGCAGGTAAACCAGTTACCTGGTGTACCTGCTGAAGGTAACTGGTTTACCTTCAGCAGGTACACCAGTTACCTGCTGAAGTAAACCAGTTACCTGCTGAAGGTAACTGGTTTAGTTCTCATAAAGCGGCAGCTTTAAAGTTAAATATTTAATTGTATGAATCAGTATTAGTAATAAACTATTATCACTACATGGCTGGGTATAAAAACTACAAATACTTAGCATAAAAACCAGTTGTTGCCTGAAACAAGCTAATTTTTCTCTGCAAAATAAAACTTAAATTTATAAAATCCGTAACTAGTAAGATATGGGTCTGGTTTCAGGTTGAAAGTAAACTTCCTTCTTCTCTTCTGTTTTATCCCATCACTGGACTTGAAGCAGCTAAAGGCCTGTCAAATCTCGTTAAACTGTCTCCACAGGGGGCGGCTTTCTGCAACCAGACGTATTAAACTGCACTGGTAGCGTTTATTTATACCTCTTACACAAAATGTGGATTTTCTTTTTATTTGGTGAACCAAAAGCTACTAAACTAACACCTTAATTATCCCTTATTCCAGATTTTTCCACGTTTAAAGCCAAACTTTTAATCAGTTTCACTTCGCATGTAGCTTGTTGCCAAGTTTTCATTCTTGAGTTTTCTACGTTTTGTTTTGCTGTAAATTTATTCTTGATAAAAATCTACCCTGCTAAAACAAGCTACACATGCGTGTGTGCTGACATCACATCAGGCAACATCTCTTAATTCTCCATTTGTGGGTTATTTTTGTTTCTTATATTTATTATTCACTTGTTTTTAACTAAATTCCTCCTATATGGTGTTTATTTCTGTTGTGATTGTCAGCAGCAAAATGTTTGAAACGTGAGGAAATTTTGTGAAAAATAAAACAAGGTCAAATTTGTCTTTATTGTTCTTTTGTAAATCTATGTATTTTATGAAATTTGGCAGCAGAAAATGTTACTTTATTATCCAGCAGCAGTTTTAGTGGCATCATGTGTTTGAATATCTGTGGTTTAGAAATTCAATTCAAAAACTGAAACTCAGACATGGTTCATTACAGATACAGTTATACTGTAAGTACTTATGTTAATTTAGATTAACATTAAGTCTGTCTGATAATGGTTTTATTAAATCATAGCGATATTAAAGGGGTTTATAAATACAAACATGCATATTTATTCAGTTCTTGGGCTCCTTATGCATGAATTATTACGTCAGTGCAACAGCTCATAGTTCCTCCACTTGGTTTTGGTCAGCAAAGTGTGCCTGCCAGTCAAGTGCATGTCATAATGTCAGTACGGGCATTTTTTCCTTCCACTCAATTTTCCATCCATATGCTAGGCTACAAACATCAGGCTTCTGTAACAATGACATTTGTGGCTTATCGTGGCTATTTTTTTAGACGATATTATAAAATTTCTACATTCAAATCACATTTGATTGGTTTCATGAAACACTGAAGTTTTCTTAGAAACAGAATTTTGGGTTTTCATTCACTAAGCCACAATAATCCTCAACTCCAACTGCAACCAAACACATCGCCTCAGTCAGGCTGTAAGAAATGATGGATAAGAAGTCAATCTGTCATCACTGTAACATTTTATGAAGAAATATAATCTAATGAGGTTTGACAGCTTTATTAGTTTTTGCTTTTTTAAACTGTTGCATTAATTCATCGGTCAGTTTCACCTGAGCCGTTAGAAGCATCACAAATCGAGACTAAAATAGTTTTTCACAGGACAACAGTTGGACAGACTGACTTCTCTATTAGGAGTTTGGATTTGATTACCATCTGATTTTAAAATCATCCATCCGTCCATTTTCTTAACACCCTTGTCCCTCAGTGGGGTCAGGAGGTGCTGGTTCCTCTCCAGGTAACGTTCCGGGCGAGAGGCGGGGTCACCTGGACAGGTCACCAGTCTGACACAGAGACACACAACCATGCACACACACACACTCACACCTAGACACGCAATTTAGACAGACCAATGAACCTGACAGTCATGTTTTTGGACTGTGGGAGGAAGCCGGAGTACCCGGAGAAAACCCACCATGCACAGGGAGAACATGGAGACTCCATGCAGAAAGACCGGGGCTGGGAATCGAACCCAGAACCTTCTTGCTGCAAGGCAACAGCTCTACCAACTGCGCCACTGTGCAGCCCTGATTTTAAGACCATAACTGATATTAAAATGATCATTTCAAAGGTTAAGAACTAAAGATGAAGCAGAATTGGACTCGTATTTAAACACTGTAATAGTTTTCAGTAGATTGTTTTATATCTTCAACTTTCATCAACTGTTAAAGGGACCAGAGTTACAAATTAGCCTTGGATTCAGACATGAGATTATTTTTGATCTATGTTTTTGTATCTATCAAATTGTTATACTACAGAAACAATACAAATAAAAGCTTAAACGAGTCTGTGTAATGAATGTATGTTTTCCACTGTCCTGCAGAGTTTTGTCCTCCTCTGTGGGGTCGCACCCCCACCCCTCTCCCTGAGACGTAATCCCGTCTGCATGTCGTCCAGCAACAACAGGAGTTAATCTGGATCATGATGGTAATTACCGCCTGGGTGTCCGGGGCCCGTAAGCGGGTATTGGGAGGAGTCAGAGCGGCGCCTCTACCCACTGACCTTGGAGAGAAGCGACGAGGGAGGGAGGAAAGGAGAGGAGAGGAGAGGAGAGGAGGCGAGGCGAAGGAGGCGGATCGCGGCGCTAGCTCCCTGACAGAGTCCTGTCTCTGTCTCTGTCTCTGTCTCTCTGTTTCTCCAGCTGCTCTCGCTTTCAGGGAGAAAGACAGGATCAGCGTGACGGGAAGCCTCTGACGGATGACAGGAGAGGATTTCTTTCTCTCCACTGCGACCTCGGCACAGATTGGGGAAGGAGCCGACCGCCGCATTGCCATTCGCTGTGAGTGCATGTGTGTTTCTGTGAGGGAGGTGTTGCAATGAGAGGCACAGCGCAGGAATTCAGGGATGAGTTTCTCAATCAGACGCTTTGCTTTGGTAACCAGCCTCTCCTGGGGCTGACTGCACTTGATGCAGTCTGACTGCTGACGTCTTGGAGTTGTTTACATCACAGATACTGTTCCTTTAACTAGACCGCCAGGAAAAAGGAGCATTTCTTTGACAGTCTATTGGTGGACGCCGACGGATGCATTTGTTGCGGTGGTGTTGCTGGAGGAGGATGTGGTTCTCCTTGTTTACCACTGGAGCTTTTTGCTCTTATGCAATTCTCTTGCATTTCATCCAGGATGTGTTCAGGGCTGCAGGATTGGCTGGTTGGCTGCAACACACTGCAGCATCCAGGCATCTTCTGCAGTCTGTGGCTTAGGAGCCAGCTGGCACTGTTTCCTCTGTTTAAAGCCCTTTTTGCTGTCAGTCACTGGGGATGTTTGCAACTTGAAACATCCCCATCTTGTAACAACTATTTGAAGAGAAGAAAATGCATTAAAAGCATCATTTAGGTGGTTCAAATAGAAAAAAGACAACAAAAAATAAGGTTTTCAGTTCTGATTTAAAGAAGCAAACAGTTTATACACGTTTCAGGTTTTCTGAGAGTTTGTTCCACTACTGAGAAACACAGAAACTCCCAGTGTTGGGCACCACTAGCTAAGAAGTTAGTAGCGCTAATCCTAAAACAGTAATTGTAAATATTAGTTAGCTAATGTGCTAATCTAACATGGCTTTTGGCAGATGCTAATGCTAAAGCACTAGCATTAACGTCTGCTAAACGCTAAACGCTAATGCTAGAAATGTGAAATAATGTTAACAGTCCATAACCAAAACTCCAACATAGATGTCAAACTTTATACAACTCAAAGTTTACAAAACAAATCAAATTGAATTTATATAAGGGGTAGCTTAGTGCGATAAACCTTTTCAAAGCTAGCTAAAGCGCTAAAGAAATAAATTAGCTCCTCTGTTAGCTTATTGAAGTATTAGCGGAAGTGCGCCACCACTGCAGATTCTCCTGGTTTGGTTCTGGTTCTGGTTCTGGTGATCTCTCATTTAGCATGTTAGAGATGATGATTCATTTCCACGATGTTGGTCAGGACTCAGGCTTCCTTATTGTGATTTATATGTATAATTTGTTGTACTTGCATGTTAAATTTGAGGTCTTTAGGAGTTCATAACAACGTTTATGTTCTTCTATTTGTGGGACCAAAACCAATTACTTCTGTTTTTTCCACTCTGATCCATCTTCTGATGCGAATTATGGACAGACTTAGTCACTGTGGTTATGTTTTAATACTAAATATAAAGTTTTGTGTCATCAGTTTAAAGATGTTTTGGGACTGATTCTGTCTGTCTGTCTGATTCTGAATGAAAGTGGCCTGAGAATACAGCCTGGAGGAACCCCACATGTAATCTTTGTCTTATTTGCATCACAAAGCAGCTCTGAAAACACACAAGGATAAGATATATTAAAATGTTTGTCATTTAAAGCCCTTTGGTCAGAAACCTCACTAGAAAGCACAGAAAATTTGATTTTTTTTAATCAAATTGTTGGTAAGCTACCATGTCAGTGATCTTTGCCGGGTTTTAAACTCCTTCCCAGCTGCTTCCAGTTATCCAGGTTACCTTTGCTCTGTAATTGGGTCAGTTTGTAGTTTCGCTGTGTCACAGCGGCTGCAGGAAACGCAGCAGTTTCAGAGATGCTTGGACGTTTCTCTCTTTGTGGGAGCAGAACAGCGTCCGCCTGACGCAGAGCCAGCCTAAACCAGCTGCTTCAGATGCACAGTGACACTGCGGCCGTCGGGTCAGGTAGCTCCGGCTCACACTCACCGTCTCCTGTTTCCATCGGACCTCAAGGTCAAAGAAGCAGATGATCTGTTTCTCCTCCCTTCCTACCAGGCTCCACTGTAATCAGAGGACACAGAGTGATATTGTGTCCTGCGCTGAGCTGAGTAGGAGGTAACACTCATGTGATGCATAAAGGGGGAGGTGAATAGCTGTCATTCATGACCAAGTGACCATTTGCTCAGCAGCTGCCCTCTGACTTCAGACACTGATCCTGCCTGTCAGCTGCTGCCAGTCGTCTCCACCGGTTCCCTGAGGACGGGACACGATAAACATGTTTATTCTACCTTAAGAGCAGCATGGTTCAAAGTTCAAAGCAGACCTGCTGCCTCTTTGCTTTGATTTTGATGGAAACTGGAATGTTTTCAGTACGTTTCAACCATCTTTTCCTGCAGTGCAGACGATTATTTGTAGTGAGAAATTTTCCTGCTGTGCCACAGCTGATCTCTGCAAACAAACACTGGATCTTTCTACAGGATTGTCCTGCAGATCTTCTCCTGCTCATGCTTTAAGGGTGGACAGGAACACAAATAACGACTCTACGTGTACACCAACCGTTAAATCTAACCAACCGTTAGATCTAACCAACCGTTAAATCTAACCAACCGTTAAATCTAACCAACCGTTAAATCTAACCAACCGTTAAATTTAACCAGTGTCTTTAGTTTTGGGAGATCGGCTGAGAAACTGATCTTCTCTACTGAAATCAGCCTCTGTCCCCGTTTGCTCCGCTCAGAGTGAGAGCTGACTGACAACCCGCCCACTTCGTCACGCCTGCACATGCGTGGGAAACAACAATCACCCCATTGTTGCTAACTTATTGACTTTGTTGCTATATTTAGCAACTTTTCAGACAAAAAAAAAAAAACATTATCATTCAATATTGAAAAACTGCAATCAATGAATCTCTCAGCCATGTTCATGTGGATCTTTCCTCAAGTCTAACGGTGACCTGCTACACAAAATTCACATTTTGTACATTTTTTTGTACTTTTTGTACATAAGTTTGGTTTCCACTGCTTCCAAAAACAACCCAAGCACTTAAAAATAACCAACCAACTTTTTTTGACAATGAGTTAATGTTTTTTTTTACCATTTCAAAAATCTTCTGAATGTAACATCACAAATCAGCAGGCACAGCAGGTCTCCTTGCAACTCCATCCCATTACCTAGCAACCCAAGCTTAGCTCCAGCATATTTGGTCAGCTGGTTTTCCTGCTGTATGCACTGTAAAATGGCTGCTGGAAAAGACAACAGTTTTGTTGTTGAGTCACCATCCAGAAATCACTTGCTGCGTTCTTGTTGGCTGTGCTGGAGGCTCCACTTCTGCTTTTCAAAGATGTACAGTTGGATAATTGTGCGAGCATGAACGATGCGTTTGGGGGCGTGGCCAGCAGCAGCTTAATTGGATTTAAAGAAACAGAGGCCCTAAAACAGTTCAGATTGTTCATAACTGAGCAGAAACCCTCGTTATTAAGAATGATTCTGTGCAAAAAAATGTAATGAACATGTTTTATACAGACTATAGACCTGTTGAAACGTAATAGAGCACCTTTAAACCACACACACTTCAACATATTTTTATATACAAGACCAACACCAAGTAGTGCATAACTATAATTTTAGAATAATATGAAGTTCTCAAACTTTAGTGCATCTTATTAGGATTTGACAAGACAAACCAACACAAAGCAGCTCGTTGTAATAAAGTATAATAAACACAAATATGTTGTGTTTTTGTTCATGTTGGATGGAATCCTGGACAGAACCGCCGCTCCATGTTTGAAGTGGAAGCCTTCACTGCTGCAGCACACAGTGATGTCCCTGCAAACAGCGTGCGGACACGCTGTGACCACACGCCATAAATCACAGAACATGCATCGGTATGCAGCGGCATCCATTAAACAGCCACAGGCTGGATTATAACTTCCTGAACACAGAAACACAACCAGTGACATTTATTTAACCACTTTATTTAAAAATAACCTCCCGTCTGTGACTGACTGATACAACAATCAAGTGCTGCAGAGCACTTTGCTGCTGCTGTTTGCCTCCTGTTCCTACTGATGAGGGAGATGCAGCAGAGCTGAGCTCATCAGCAGACATCAGCGTAATGAAAAGTGTGCTGCGCTCAGCAGCCGCCGAAGGACAAGTGGGTGAAAAGACGACCAGGGAAGCAAAGTTTCAAAAACCCATGAAGGAAATCGCAGATCTGCTGAGTGAAACGTTGTGATAGGAATGTAGCTCCACATTCAAAGATTTACAGTACAGTCACTTTGTAATTCAGCTGAACTCTTTATTTATTTATTTATTTATTTATTTATTTATTTATTTATTTATTTATTTATTTATTTAAATCTGATTCTTTAGAAAGAATAATGAGAAATTCAAGCAGTAAATGAGTTTTACACAAAATGCACAGATGGGATCAACACAGATCTCCTCTGTTTGTTGTAATTGTTCAGCTGCTCAGAGGTTAACCAAATAAACCAGCTAATTTGTTACTTTTTCACCTTTTTTCTTTTATTTCTATTCTTAGACTTATATTTTTAGGGGAGTTTGTGAAGAAGGGTTGAAAGACTCTAGAGCTTAAAAATTTAAGGACACAGAAATAAAAGTAGGAGCTCTCAGAGTTATGAATACATGACTTAAATTACACAATAACTACGGGAATGTGTAATTAAAATATGTTAGGAATCACAATAAGGCATAGATATAAAATCAAACAATTTAAAACAAAAACCATCATATTTTTGTGGTGCCATTTGTAAAGTTATGTCGCCAAACATCAACAGTAACAATTTGGTTTTTAAGCTGTAATAAGTAATAAAAGTGGGGGTTTATTTTTCAAAGTCATATTTTCACCATGTTAATCATTGATTTATAAATGTCAGTTTTAAACTAAATATTTAATTAGCAAGTTAAATGAGACAATATTTAATTTACAAACACAACTCTTGGCTTCAAACTAAATATTAGTTAGCAAGTTAAGCTAAATATTTCACTTGAATATGTGCTAACCAAATATTTGGATTATTTAGCTTGCTAGCTTAATATTGAGCTTGAAGCTAAATAGCATTTGGACCATTAATTGGTCAACTGGGAAAATACCAAAATGTAACTGTTTACATCCTCAGCTGCTCTGCTGAGCTAAAAAAACTGGGTTAAAATTTGACCCAATTAAAGCTTGAAGATACTTTCTCTATAAATGAGTCATCCTGTAGCAGTCAGTACCAAAAACAGGCTACAAAGTATTGAACATGTGCCAGTGATCCTGTTTGGTGCTGGTTCCCTGTGCCGTTTAGTGTTATTACTTTATTCCATGGAGTAGTTTGTGTTGATTTCTCTCAATGTCTGGATTACTTCGGTTTGTACTGACATCATCTGGGGCTGAAAACATTGACGTGTTTTCTCCACTGTAACTTCCAAAGGATGTGTGGAAGGAAAACTCAGGGAAGTTGATTCATCCTTTCCCTCTGTTAGTCTGTCACGATGCTCTTCCGGCGCTGGAGGAGTTGAGTCAGGATTGGCTGCTGATGATTGAGAACGGGTCTGAGTGTAGAACAGCCGCGCTGTAGGTGGGTCGGTGTTTGATTGTGAGCGGACATGTGGTCTCCATCTGACATCGGTATCAGGTTTCTAACCGTGTGGCGTCCACCAGCAGAGCAGCTACACAAGCTAAAGCCATTAGCAGCGTCAGTGGCTTCATGTAGAACCACATGTGAGAGCAGTTACACATGTCAGCAAAACCAAACTGGACAAGGACGTTTCTACTGACGCAAAGCACACACTGCAAAAAACACCAAACCTTACCAACTATTTTTTTATGTCTCGTTTTTAGTGCAAATATTTAAAAATAAGACAAAACTAACTTGCAACTATCAATTCAGCAAGATATGGGTCTGTTTAAGGTAAATAACTCCTTAATATTGATGAAAAATACTTATAACAGGAACATTTTAAGTGAAAAAAATCTGCCAATTTAATTAGTGTTTTTCATCAATATGAAGGAATTATTTACTTAAAAGCAGCTCCTGTATTTTGCTGATGATTTACCTTTTAGTTAGTTTTGTCTTAATTCAACTGCACTAAGATATTTGCTATAGAAAGGAGACAGGAATACCTGTTAGATTGTGTTGTTTGCAGTGCATGTGTTGTGATTTAGGGAGCAGCCATGAATGTTGGTGGATCTCAGACGTGATGATTCTGTTTTCCAGTGAATCTGTTTTTGTTTTTCACACTAACTTGTTACAGATGTGGGCGACGTTTGATTAGACATGTGAAACTGGAGCGGAGATGAAAAATGTGAGGAGGAAAATTAAAATAATCCGTCTGGTGGATGTTTTTCACTTCGTATTTTGAATTCATAACAGACGGAGCCAGTCAGTCAGCATCATTATACAGTTGGTAGATCTTGACAAAGAACTGTCTGTTGGCTTCGCGACGCATTTCTGACCAGATCTGATGCTGCGGTGACCGACTGTGACGCTTCAGGGTCTAAAGATTTATTTCTATTCTAAAATCAGACCTCAAATAAATTATTGTTATTTTGAAGTAATTTAAAACTGATGGTTGTGAACTTTGTTCATAAGTTAAGCAATGATGGGTCCAGGTTAGTCGGTACGTTTTTACCATTTGTAAAATAATGTGGGCTATTTACTGGGTTCATTTTCCTATTTATTATTTTATCTATTCGTTTATAAATGGCACTTTCCAACTAAATATTTAGTTTGATAACTAAATATTTATTTTGAAGATAAATATATTTTTTAAACCAACTAAATTATTTTCTCAGAGCTAGCCAAGTATTTAGCTTCAAAACTGAATATTTAGCTTGCTCACTAAGTATTTGGTTAGCAAACTAAATATTTATTTTGAAGGTAAATATTTATTTAATTAAATAGTTAGCTGGCTGCACAGTGGCGCAGTTGGTAAAGCTGTTGCCTTGCAGCAAGAAGGTTCTGGGTTCAATTCCCGGTCTTTCTGCATGGAGTCTCCATGTTCTCCCTGTGCATGGTGGGTTTTCTCCAGGTACTCCGGTTTCCTCCCACAGTCCAAAAACATGACTGTCAGGTTAATTGGCCTCTCCAAATTGCCCCTAGGTGTGTGTGTGTGTGTGCATTGTTGTGTGTCCTGTGTGTCTCTGTGTTGCCCTGCGACAGACTGGCGACCTGTCCAGGTGACCTGTCCAGGTGACCTGTCCAGGTGACCCTGCCTCTCACCCAGAACATTAGCTGGAGAGGCACCAGCAACCCTCCCGACCCACTGAGGGACAAGGGTGAAAGAAGATGGATGGATGAAATATTTAGCTCCAAAATAAATATTTACCTAGTAAGCTACTTTTTTAACCCAAATATTCTGTTAGTAAGATAAATATTTAGCTTCAAACTAAATATTTAGTTTGAACCTAAGAATAGAGATTACAAGTTGATAAATATAACTAAATAAGTTGGTAACTTCAAACTAGATATTTTGCTTGCTATTTAAAAATTGTGTCAGAAAGTATTTAATTAACAATCTAAATATTTATTTTGACATTAAAGATGTATTTACCGTAACTAAATATTTAGTTAACAAGCTAAATATGTAGCTTTCAACTAAACATTTAGTTTGAAGCTACATATTTATGTCAAAACCAATAAAATATGTGGCTTTTAAACTAAAATATTCTGCTAACTAAATATTTAGTTCACTAATTAAATATTTAGTTTGAAACTGTAATGTTTATAAGTGATTGAATAATATAATAATAAAACCCAAATAAATTTTTGACTGTGTAACTTTACTGCCCCTACATTCTCCAGCCACTTTTTAAAGGACGGCAGATAAATAAATGGGTTTGTGCATAAAGTAGTGAAGCAGAGAGCAAAGCGCTGCGACTCGCAGGGCGAAGACGTGAAAACATGAGACGGCATCTCTGAGCTGAAGGAGCAAGTTGGACACAACAACACCAACACAGGCCAGGAGTCGGAGGGGGGATGGCGGGAGGTCAGAGGGCAGATCTTCAGAAATAGATGCAACACACATTCAGACGTGGCACAGAGAAACCGGGCCGAGGTTTTCTGGGCTTCACCTGTTCCTCTGCTTCCAAACTCACAGGAATCAGCCGTCACACCAACGGCAACCAGGAGAGACTCTAGTCTGGAACTATAAGGAAAAATCCCCTTCAAACTGGGCCTGGACTTTGACTAGGCCCTCCTACCTCATATCTCTGTTATTTCAGAATATTATATAATGATTTCATTAAACTTAAATGACAGTGTTACAAACATGAAGAGCGTTATTCTTATTTTTAATACACACAGATACACTGGTCTTGTTTTAAGACTAGAAATACAATTAAATCTTGAAAATAAAACTAACATTGTTTCAGTATGTTACTCTAAAATCAAAAATAAAAGTGAAAAACATGAGAAATGTCATGAAGTATTGAAAAAACATTTATCCTGAACAAAAATGATACAGCAAGACAAGCACACAAAACAAAAACACAAAATCTTTCCAGGTATTTTTGGCCTAGTTCAGGGGTGTCTAAAGTCTGTCCTCGAGGCCCGGCATCCGGCATGTTTTAGTTCTCTCCCTAGTGGTTATAACAACCTGCTCAGCAAGTCAGTGTTCTCCTTAGGCCTCCTAATGAGCCATCATTTGATGCAGGTCTGTAAAACCAGGAAGAGAATTAAAACATGCAGGATTCCAGCCCTTAAGGACCTACTTGGACACCCCTGGCCTAGTTTCTAGTCCAAATATATTAGTAGACTTGAAATAAGACAAAACGAGCTGATAAGTAGCTTTTAAGATGAAGGAGTTTGTTGTCCTTAATAATTCCTGGACATTAGTGGTTCCACCGGCAGATTATTTCACCTACAGCAACACATTTCCTATGTTTTAAGTGAAACAAAACATGGGAACCACTTTAACCACTACTTTACCTAAAACAGGCTCCCATGTCTGGTTCTGAGATATTTTAACTATAACCTAGACCAGAAATACTTGGTAAGATGTTTCAGTGTATTGGCAGAGGAAGCTGAAGGTGTGTGAACGCCTGACGGGTTGGTCACGTCTCAGTTGTGCTGAGAGGATTCATGAAGAGTCGTGACTGAATGTGAGATCGGAGCGGGTCGGGTCGGACATGGTGCGGGTCCCTGCTGGGCATTCGGAGCGACGCAGAGCCGGGCGTCAGGAGAACGGGTCGGGACGAGGTCCATCCATCCTCATCATCCTCAGTCTTCCTCCCCCTGAAACGTTTTCTGCCTGGAGTCATCCTGAGAAAGTCAGAGGCTCTGGACTTGGTTCTGGTTTGATTCATGCACTCGTGAGGTTTTCAGGCTAGATAAGGTATCTGTCTGCAGAAAAATAAAACTCCTCTGCGTTTTGTGTTTGTGTTGGTCCTGAAGGTACGACGAAGAGTCCGATTACCTCAGTGAAACCGGCCTGGTTCCACATCTGCTCCTGCTGCGTATGCCAGCGGATCGGATGTGACATCACACTGTGTGTTTCTATGGTTACTAGTGAAATGAGGCCCGACTACATGATTTACAGCCACCCGATGGCGCGTTACTCTCCTGGCTGGGTGAGAAGATGATGGCGGCGGCTGAAATGAACGCCGTTCTTTCTGAGTTCATGTCAGAGGCAGACGCTGTGATTATCTGAGCCTTCGGTCCAGGAGTCTGGCTGCCAGGATGACCAGGATGTCTTACAGTTAAAGGAGTTTAGCTTCTAAAATAACCTGCTTTAAGGTGGAATGACTGAAAAAGTAAAGTTTACTTAATACATAACAAAAAAATTGAGCTGCAACTGTTACTTTAGTAGTCAATTGTCAACTGGCACAATTTGCTAATTTTTCATTTAAGCCTTTTTATGCAAAATTTGAAAATATTAAAGGGTGCAAATAAATAATTCAATTCATTTTTTAAATAAGAAAATAAACGTTTTATTGCCTAAAATGCCATCACAGCATTCATTTAGTGAATGTTTGATCATTTTTGCAGCTAAACAAATTCTTCTAACCTGTGAAAAGTTCGACCTTTTCTGTTTGACTGAACAACAGTTCAACGTAGAGTTGATCTGTTGATTATGTTTTTTATTTAACTGGTTAATAATTGAAGGCAAAAGGTGAACATATTTAAAGACGAGTTAAAATATTTAAACTCGTTTCATTTAGTCTTAAGTTCAAAATGTAAGTATTTTTATGCAGTTTGGCTTAATTACTGCTCAGTTTGTTGGTCTTTGTTCTCTAGTTAACAATTAATTGATAACTACATTATTAACAACACAGTCAGAGTGGTAATTAAACCAAAACTGCACAAAATTGTATCTTAAACTTAGCATCTAAGATATAAAACAACGTGTGTCTGTAAATATTTTCCCAGAACTCGTCAACTGGAATAGTTTAAATAAATTCTGAAAAATCAGCAGAATGTGTCAGTTTTCTTTATGTGATTCATCATCAGAATAACTGATTATTACTAATTGAAGTCCTATCTGACATACAGTGTTGCTGAAAGGCTGCAGAATCATTTTACTAATATCTTAGATTTTTTGTTTGCGGGAACTTATTGTTTGACTGGAACAATCAAGCATCACTGTGAAGAGATAAAGTTTTAAAACCAGCTGCATAGAATCGCAGAGATCTTGGCTGCAGGATTGGTAAATGGCTTTAAATGTCTTTTTTAAGAGTGAAAAACAAAGAAAACATCAAGACAAAAGCAGCTTTGTTCTCTTGAAAGACAGAAAAAATATGATTTAAGTCTAGAAACCACCGTATCATATGTCATTTATTTAATTCATGCTTTGCTCTGGTCGGTTCTCTTTGGTTTCCTCGTATTTGTTTAGCGTGACTCAAGCTGAACGGCAGACATTTCTCAGAGATGCAGCTTCACATGAAACCGTCTAACATACAGGGACTGGATCCTTGTTCTCCAAGCCATTGTGTTCTGGTCGTTCATCACAAACCCTCTTTGTGCCGGGCGGAGAACTCGGGTCACAATATTTGAACAGCTGCGGACTGTATGGTGTGTCTGGTTGTGTTGGTCTGTTGACACTCGGAGCAGGAATCCGTTTGATTAGATGTGAGAATTTGGAGAGTGAACTGCTCAGCAAGCAGGAATGAAACGTTTTACTAGCGCAGAAAATGATCAGTATATTGTGTACAGTAAAATAAGACAGGATATTTTCTGTTTCCTGTTCTTACCTGGCATGGTTTCTGCTGCTGTAGTTCAGCTGCTTCAAGGTTCAACGTGTTGCTCGTTCAGAGATGATGTTTTTTGTGTAGCTTGGTTGTAGCGAGTAGCTATCTGAGCTGATGCTGCTTGAGTATCGTCTGGAACCGCTCAGCCCATTTCCCTCCGACATCAGCAGGACGTTTATGTCCACACTGCTGTCACTCACTGGATATTTTGTTTTTCACACAATTCTCAGTAAAAATGAGAGACAAACGTTCGTCACCAACAATCATGTCATGTTTAAAGTCACTTAAATTACATCTCCTCCTCCCATCAGGTTGGTTAAACCTGATGATAGAGGACCTAAACCTGGAGGGTTGGTCTCCTGCAACTTTTAGATGTGTCTCAACTTCAACACACCTGAGTAAAATAATGAGGTTGTTATCAGGACTCTGGAGAACCTGACTGCACTTAGGAGGAGATTCAGCTGTTGGATTCAAGTGTGTTGGACCAGGGAGACATTAAGAGCTGCAGGACACCGGCCCTCCATGACCAGGATTGCCCACCCCTGACCTAAACTCTTTCCTCTGAACAAAAAAGTGCCCTTCTCAAATCTTTTTTTCTTTTTTTTAACAGTGTACAGTCTGCAGTCCAAGCTAAGATGGATGTAGCAGCCTGTGTTTCCTACATTGCATTTTGTGATCTTTCCTGACAAATCTATTCTTGTCAATCTGATTGTTAGAGAAACCAAAATATAGAAAGTTGACCACATTAAACATCTGCATCAGATACATATGACTATTTGATTTAATATATATATATAAATACAACCATGATTGCATGTAATGAATACAGAGAGTGCCTGGTCTTAATACCAGTTGAGCATTTTTAAAGCTTGGAGCAAAAAGCATTTATTTACCTGATAGATTCTGAACAAACTGCGGTCTTATTCTCAGCTCCATCACTAATCCTTGGTTGAGTTTTTACAAGAGTGTTGACAGGTGAAAGATCTCTGTTATATTTCAAAATGTTGGAATAAAACGGTTTCACATCAAACAGAACAATCAGAACGTGTTGTCAGGATCTTCAAAACCTCAGAGGGAACAGCATTGAGATAAATCGTTCATCAGGATTTGATTTGGCCTCAGGATCAGGAGTTACCAGAAAAATCCTTCCTAATTGTTATAAAAGTCACTTTGTTGCTCAGCCTCAGAACAGAACGTCAGGTTCTGATTTCTAAGTAATTTTACAGTTTCCTAGAAATATACAGTCCCATTCAATAAACTAAGATATTATTGAAAGGGTCATTTCAGTAGCTTCATCTTTTAAGATGATTTTAGTGAAAATACAAGATTTAAGATTATAATACACCACACTAATAAAAAGTATTTTTAAAAACAAAACTTTGTGCATAATCCAAAGTACCTACGTAAAGTTTGTAATTTTTAATCTTAGCATATTCTAATTTCATGAATATTACTGTATATCAGTAGAGAAAATTTGGAGAGCCATATTGGAAAACCTGACAGGGGCCCATTATGTTGTTCTGAAATACAGAAATGTTTGTTTAAATAGTTGAACTTCAGTTTAAATAACTTATTGTGCTGTGATCTGAGAAGTGAGTGACGGCTTTGAATCTGCCTCAGGTGGATGAGTCATGTCTAATTGGACAGAGACCAGTTTGTTGTTACTGGACACCAGTAATGGTTCTGTTGGGAGAGGCATCGACTGCATGTTGTCACTTCTGACTCGCTTCATCGACCTCAATCTGTCAGTATCAGGAAATTCTCCTCGACTTCTGCCTTCCATGTGTGACCGGTGGATTTCTGCGTTGTGTGTGTTGTGTGGTGATCAGACAAACCACAAGACATCAAGTCTGGGTTTGGAGGGTCTCCGTTTATTTAATCTCTCCCCAGTGGAACGAATAACAAAAGGGCTGCTAACGTACCTGTCAATTTGGAGATATTAGCATTAGCACCTAGCATGTGCTCCAGTTCTCCAACCCGATCTATACAAAATAATAGTTAGCATGCATCAAATGATATAAAGGTGTAATAGCAACTCAAATGAAAATATCCAAACACTTATCATTAATACAGAAGGAAAAATAAACATTTGAACAATATAAATGAAAGGATTACAATAGATTATAAAACTTGCCTCTCCCCAGTGGAACGAATAACAAAAGGGGAGAGGAAATTAATAACTTAATATTTATAATAGTCCTGGAGGGCCCTGAACAAAAGAAGAAGAAAATAAGGCGGAGTTGGAGGACCAAACCTCTTACAGTACACAGAGGAACACAGCAACAGTCAAGTAGAAGCAGACAAATACATAAAAGAACACATTTTGTGGAAATATAAAACTATTAATATAGACCCAGTTACACATGCATTTTCAACACATAGATATTAGTCTGGTTATTTTTAAATTCCTGACCCAAAAGTCCATAGAGCCGGGTTAGTTTGGGCTGTGTGAATGTGTATCGAACTCTGATATGGACTAAAAAAAGCAAACTCAGACATCAGAGATCCGCTCCAGAAGCAGACAGTGGACTACAGAGCAGGGCATTCTGGGTAAATACAACCAAAACTAATGTGCTAGTCTAGCGCTAGGAGGAGAAATGACTTGGGAAAGAGAAATATTTTGTTTCTGTCAGTGTCTTCTTCAGAGGTTTTGTGTTGTTTCCTTCAGTGGTTCTTGGTGCAGCGCCCCCACAGGTGAGGAGGGGAACAAGTTGCTCAAAGGGTTTGGCTGGTTTTTATGCAGAGAGAAAAAGAACCGCAGCAGCTGCAAATGGATCAAATGTTGCAATTTTGGTAATCAGTCGAACCGAGTCTACAGGACTATCTGGTGTGAAAACAACCTATGTTTTCTCCACAAGAATCATCAATGAGGAAACACTTTAAGCCAGGGTGTGAAACTCATTTTAATGCTTGGTCACAAGAGAAAGACTGTTTTTAAAGGGTCAATTCTGGAAGAATGTGTTGATAAAACTACCTCTGGAAATGAAATAACACCTTGACTTAATTTGGCAGGATAGCATACAACTAAAATTTGTCTAGAGCTGGATTTGGTCCACGGTCCTTGAGTTTGAAACGTGGTTTGAACCCATGTGCTTTAAGATCCTGACAGGATGAGGCTGACAGGCACGTGTCAGTGTGACTTTGTGTTTGCTGGTTGTTATGAATGCTGATGAGTCAGATGTGTGGCTGCATCTGTTCATGATGTTCTTTGCTGCCATTGTAAAGACAGAATGGCATTTAGCTTTTGTCTTCAGGCTGTCTCTGTGCTCAGACTCACTGTGAATGTGCAGAACGTGCCGCGTTCAAGAAACCAGAAATGACAGTCAGCACCTGCTCACGTGAGCTACGCTAACGAGCTCCAACTGCACATAAAAAGATAAGTATTTGTCTTTTTATAACCAGAAGTGTCAATAAAAGTGGAGTTGTAAACTTGAAGGTAAGCCATTATGCAAAATTCACATTTTGCACATTTTTGTACTTCCACTTGAGTTTCTAATGCTTCTCAAAGAAGCACAAACCCTTAATAAAACACCCAAACCGTTTTTGACAATAAGTCAATGTTTTTTGGTGTCTGGAAAATGAGAAGTTTCAAAATCCTCCAGATTGTTGAGTCATAATCTATGGACAATGTACAATGGCTGCTGGAAAAGACAAGAGTTTAGTTGTTGACCTGCCATTCAGAGACTACTTGCTGCATTCTGGTTGGTTGTGCAGGAGGTTCTGCTAATGCTTTTCAAAGATGTACAGTTGTATACGTGCATCTGTTTGAAGCTAAGAACGATTTTGTGCAAAAAATGTAATGAACACGTTTAGTATCGCCCGTTAACCTATCCTAACCTGTTCAAGGAAGCAAAATAGGTCACTTTTAACAGAAAGACGTTTTTGGAAACATTGTCACATAAACAGAGCTTCAGATTGCTGTAAAAGAATATGTACATTTACTGACAGTAACTTAGCTTCATATCCTCCCAGAAGCTTTGCCTCTATTCCTTTGCGGATCGGATCACAGATGGATCAGCATCTGGAGCAGCGGAGCTGAAAAAGACACAGAAAGCAGCTCTGATGGTGGTTCAGACAGAAACACAGAATGTTCTGAGTCATTGTTTGGTATCTGATCTGGAGCTGCTTTATCACAACAACAGCAGCCAACATTGCGAGAAACACTGATGAACTAAAGAGGGTGCCTGCAGTGCAAGGTGAGCTGGAAACAGAGAGGAATGTGAGATATTATCACTGAAACTTTATTTAACACAATAAATATTATCTAAAACTGTCTTAAGAGAAACAACCATCTGGAAGCTTTTGAGATTTGGTGAAAGGTAAAAGAACAGATCTTATAAAGGATTTTAAGAGAGGTGCCGCAAATCTTTCAGCCACAGTTAATATTTCTTAAACCAGAGTTCATATTAATATTAATTGATATTTACTGGAACCTCCAGGGCTAATCAGACAGCAATAAAAGTGAATTACCACAACCAACCAGACGAACACTTAACATAATGAGTAAGAAACAAAACATTTGAATGGCTAGAATAACAGTTTGCTCCAATCTGATGGTTGGAGAGCAGATGAAAAACAACACATTTATTTGTTGTTGAGCTCATACTTCTATTTATTCAATAATTTAGCAGAAAAAAGGGTTTTAGAATTGAGAATGTTGCTTATTTGATGATAAATTAAAATGCAATTAATTAATTACAGACCCTAATATTTTGATTGAATCTCATCACTAATTCTAAGAACTCCTACATTTTGCACACTGCATATGTCAGGGTGAAATCCAGGTGAAATAGGAACAGATTTATGTAACTTTTGGTCCCTCTTACAGTCTGGTGTAGAAATACTCCTGGCCTTTTCTAACTACAGGCCACAACTGGACTCATTCCGGGCCCTTAGAAGCCCGCAGTCTGAATAATCGCTTTGGTTCTTAACTGTGACGGTGTTATACGTGTTTAACACAGGCCAGAGGGTCATCATGACCCCTGTAACTGTGGAATGACAGGATTTATGGTGCAGCAGTGGAGCAGCTGGTGGACGCAGTGAGAGGACAGCGGGGTGAGAAACGGGTTCGCTGCAGCCGCGCCCTGACCACTGCTGGCTGCTGCGCTGCTCACACAGCTCTGAGGTCTCCTAAACACATGCAGTTAAATTTAGACTCAGACTGACCACAGTCAGACCTCCTGAAATCTGGCTTTCATTGTTTGCCCCGTCTCTCTCTCTCTCTCTTCGCTCGGCCACTGTCTGTGGGTTTTTTATTTACTTTTCTGACTCGTTTTCTCCCCAGGACCCCCTACCATCGCGGACACACACCCTCTGCTCCCCATCATGCTCTGGGGCGGCAGAGGGAGGCTGATTTACATGGTGTTTGCTCAGGGTTAGCTCTCATAGTTCTGGAGGAAATTAAATGTTCGAGTTACAGCCTGGATTGATTCGGGTTACCTAAAATACTGGAGCTGTTCCTGGAAGAACTCCTGTCTGAACAGAGAGCGTTCTCATGGTGTTCATCCAAATGTTCAGACTTTCACCTTTTATTCCTGCCTACTGTTCTGTTGGTGGACAGTTTAATGGAAGATGGAGTTATAGTTGTGCTTCCTTGTGTTTTTCTTGGCTTTCTCAGTAGAGAAAATCCATCTTGCTTCACCTGCAAATTCCAGTTGCTTTTCGTCTGCTTTATATGACGGCTTATTAGGGCCAATGTAGATTTAAAAAAAAGAGAGAGAGGAGTAAATTTCCACCAGAAAGCTCAAAAGCTTTGAGACTAATTCCAGAAATTTTCTAGAAAAAAAACATTTGAAAAATGTAAAATTTGCTCATTTCTGAGTTTTTTTCTAGCAACGTTTTGAGGCTCTGTTGTGTAAACAAAACCTCAGATTGTTGAGAAGAACACAGATTTGTTAAATCACCTCATTTAATCTGATCTAAGGTGTTTCATTCTCTCACAGTTAAACTTTTAGTCTCTCTGTTTATTTTCCTAAATGTTGACCTCATGTGCATCTGGACTTTTTCAGGAATGTAGTTTTAATCATGACGTCAAGCAGGCTAACAATGCTTGACCTTTTCTCTGACCCGCTGAGTTTGTTTGCCAACTTTTTTCTTCCTACCAATTTTTTTAAAATACTGAATTATTTAATGATTTCCCACTTTAAACTTATCAAATCTCACATTCTTTCTTGAAAAATCATTTCTTTTTTTCTTCCATTTGCTATAAATATTGATCTCAGCTCATGAAGAGATCAGATTTATCAGAAATGTTAATGAATGACATTCCTCTACCAGTCGCACCCTTCCTCCTCCTCTTCTTCCTCCTCTTCAGCTCGAAGCTCATTGGCCCGTGACTGGCTCCTGATGGCCGCCATGAACATGACGGGATCATCTATTAGCATAACTGTTTCTCATTATCTCTGCCACCTACTGATCTTTTTCTCAACAGGGGGGCGATCCAGCCTCAACGCTCCAGTTTAGTTCTGTTTTATTTACTTTCTATAAGCACACATTTAATATCAATCAGAACCGTTTTCAGAATTAGAACTGTGAACAATAATTATTTATATTTTTATTAAAAGAAACCTTCTTTCATCTAAATTAACAACACTAAAAGGCCACTTATTTAACAAAAATCCACTAAATACAGTATATTATAGATGATGTAGGAGCAATTATTTGGAAGGGGATTTTTTGTGATAAGTTAATTTTATAAATTGTTCTCACTGAACAACAGTTTATAGCCTGTAAGTGGAGAAACAGATGGCTTTATAGTCAGTAGTTCATGTTTTATTAATTCAGCTCCCTGCCCACTTATGGCTTTGGAAGCATTTATCTGCATAATGTATATCTGTGACTAGTTTAAGAGCATCTTGTTTCTGACACAATTTAATTTCATTCAGTTTTATTTATTTGGCACCAAATGTCTTTTAAATGTACAAAGTGGTTCAGTTTGTATCCAAATATAAATGTGTAATTTAGATAAATTAAACTCTATTCCATTTTATAATGCTACAGTCACATCCAGCTTCAAGAATGCAGTTTATTACTTTCCTAATTATGGTACAGTGCATCAGAATTGATATATTATTGTAAGTTATCTAAGAAAGCAGCAACGAGAGTAAGAAAAACTCCTGGATAATCTGAAACGATTATTGTGATTAGTTATGATGAATTGATTATTGAGATAATTTTCAACTAGTTTAGTAATTGATTAAACCTTAAATGGAGTTTACAGACTCCTAAAAGTCCATCCATCCATCCATCCATCCATTTTCTTACACCCTTGTCCCTCAGTGGGGTCGGGAGGTGCTGGTGCCTCTCCAGCTAACGTTTCGGGCGAGAGACGGGGTCACCTGGACAGGTCGCCAGTCTGTCGCAGGGCAACACAGAGACACACAGGACACACAACCATGCACACACACACTCACACCTAGACACGCAATTTAGACAGACAAATTAACCTGACAGTCATGTTTTTGGACTGTGGGAGGAAACCGGAGTACCCGGAGAAAACCCATCATGCACAGGGAGAACATAGAGACTCCATGCAGAAAGACCGGGAATCGAACCCAGAACCTTCTTGCTGCAAGGCAACAGCTCTCTCCTAAAAGTCATTTTGCTAAAAGAACAGCATATTCAGAGTTTATACAGTTATTTATATATATTTGACTCTGTCGTTGTTCTACCCAGAACTCCTGAAGTGGCTCTAAATAGTGGATTTAGCTTCACCTGGTTCAAATTCTATAAAGAATTTTCATAAGCACCGTTTGCTATCCAATTATTATTTGGTCAATCAAGTAATAATAATAATCAATTGATCAGCCCTGCACTGTATTAATGTCATTTCAAGCAGAAAGGCCTGAACGTTTTACATAGAAGTATTTTTTAGCTGCAGATTCATCCTTTATAAATGATCAAGCACATACTAGAGAAACGCTGTTATTGCATTTTAGACAATGAAATGCTTATTTTCTTATTTAAAAAAGGAATTGAATTGTTAATTGGCATCTTTTAATACTGTAAAAAAAAGAAGCTAATGTGGTTAAAAAACCTTCAGAAGGAGCCGATTTTTTATCCATTTCTTATCAGAATAATCAACTACTAAAATAGTTGTTGGCTGCAGCCGTAGCCCTCTGTGTGTATTCTGTCTCTGATTCATGTTTTAGTCACTTGTACTCCTGTCTGTTGTGCATCCGGTTTGGTTCGGTGATCCTCTGCAGCCTGTGTAGGAGGATAGTGTGATGGATTAGCAGATTTGTTATTTTTTCATCCACTGGACCCTCATATGCTGCTCAGCAGAATAACAGATGAACTGAATCTGAAACACCTGAATAAAAGTGACATCCCAACCAGACAGATGTCCAGAAGTCAGTCAGGAATCGTCCACCTCGTCCACCTCGTCCACCGTCAGAGGACAGCCTTTGTGTCGCCTCGCTGAGGATTCCTCCAATCTGGGATCTGGTGGGTGATTTGACACCCCTCGTCTCTTCCTTCTTACTTCACTGCATCCGGCCAATCAGTAAACAGAAAGACCTGGTCACATGGTGTGTCCCCCGCTCCCCTTCCTGGTTGCCATGACAACGAGCCCTGGTCCGGGCAGCATCTTGCTGTGGTGAGAAAGAAGAGCAAGAGAAGAGGAGGCAGACAGAGAGGAAGGAGGAGAATCGAACGCTGCGAGCCGGAGGGAGGGAAACCTTTTCGGATCCGGTGCCTGTTCCCGTTTGCCCTCCATGCTGTAAGTCATCTCTGTCCGTTCGTCTCATCCAGCCGCAGCTAACCCAGATGACTGACTCGGTTCCACTTACTGAGATAAATATCCGACGGTGTGTCTTTAAGGATTTCGCAGGTGACATCATGTGAATTTTTTGTGATCCACTGAGAACGCGGCGCGCCTCACCTCAGGCCTTTGTTTGTGTGCTTTAGTCAGCGTCCGCTCATCCTGAATGACAGATCTCTATAGTGAACAGAGGCGTGGTGAGATCAAGCAGCTCAGCTCTGATAAAGGCACTTCCATAATGTGGTGAATCTCTCTCTGATGTATTGTGATCTGGCAGCAAGTGATTTAGCCTTTATTTTCATTCCTGCTGCTTTAAACTGCTCTCTTCCTCTCTCTATCCAGTTCACTCTCACACAAGCAGACCTGTTTGCTTCTCTGCATCCTCCTGTGGTTCTGTTTAATTAGCAAATCCGTGCAAATCCAACTAGGGCAGCTTGTTCTGATTGGAGACCTCATATGTAGAATGTCCTTGTGCTGCTGGAAACAGGGATTTCCTGGCTTAAAAACACTTTTAGAGTTCAGACGTTTTAAATCGCGCTCCAGCTGGAGCCTTTTTTATTAGATTGTAACTGACTGCATGTACAAAACATTATTTCCCTGATAAGAAGACATTTTTAGAGTTTCAAAAATGTGAAGTTGTTTTTACAGAGATATAGTTCAGTTTGACATCAGTCTGCAGTAAATGTGACTGGAAGGCACTGAGCAAAACAAGCAGGTCAAATCCAGATCCGGTTTTGGGTCCACACTGAATTTTCATCTGCAGATCACAAAAACTAATATACAATGTAATAATATAACACCCAGCAGATACAGGCTCATTTTCACCGTCTGTTGGGACTGACTGGGATGGACAGGAAAGAAAACAGCCATATAAATAAAAATCACATAAAAACACAAAAGCCTCTTCTAGAAAGTCAGGTTTCTCTCTATCTGGTTAATGCTTGGCTCAGCTGGGTCTCCATTGGTAATGCGTTCCTCTCTTTATAGGTGTGAATTGGGACAGGAACGTGTGCGGGCTGCGATGGTGTCATTTTGTGTCTTTTGTGCTCTTGGGCTGCCAGTTTAGCTGAAATCTTTCGGTATAATTGTTTACTATGGGTTGCCTTGTCCAGTTGTCGCCGATTGGGCAGGAATTTGGTTGGACCATGCACATGCAGGAGCTCAATGGTCCAATGTGCTGCTCACCATCTTGGCATCTATACTGTCTCTTTGCAGATTGGTTGAAATGTTGTCAAAGGACAAAACGATCAACTAAAGCAGCTGGGAAAATGGAAATAAATTTGGCTGAAGCTGACTGAGGAAGCTTGTTTACCAGGCACATTGTGCCATTTTATAGCACAATGAAGTAACTATGTTAACATCAGTTGTTAAAAAATGACATATATATCAGAAATGGCTTAAAAGAAACCTTACTTTGTAATTTAGCATCTTTTAATTGGGCCTATGTCTCTTTAAAAACTCCTACTTTTTCTGAAACTCCGCCTTCAGCAACTAACATGGCTCCTCTATTTAACCTTTAACAACATTTTTACCAGTGTTTCACTGAGAAGTAGCTAAAGGAATGATCTCAGCAGAGGTGCAGTTCCCCTAGGCGCTTGCTAACTGCTGCTGGCTAGTCTGAAGGAACTGAGTGGGGGAGTCTCTGGAGAAGGACTGCTCTCTGAGGCTGAAACCCAGAAGCTTGTGGAGAAGGCAGAGGGTGGAGCTAGGTCCACCCAGGCGTTTAGCACAGCTGAATGGTTGCCATGGAGATTAAAGGATTTCTCAAACACGTATGAAAGAATCAGGTATATTTTTGATGAGGGAACAACATGATGTAAATCCATAAAAAGAAGGTTTTACATGACACCGCCCCTTTAAAGCAGCAGGAGCTCTGACACACACAGCTAAACCCCTGAGCGCTGAGTCAGGAACACTTTCCATGGTGAAGAAAACAGCAGAACGAGGAAGCAATGCAAACTTTACCTGCAAGAATCACGTTGACTGAAACACGTTTACTAAATCATTACAACTCATCCTTCTTTAGTGATGCAGTAAAACTATTAGATGGAAAAAACAAAGTATTAGTCAGAAATTAATAAAATGTTCAGATATTGTTTATTGATTTTGTGCAGTTAGGTGGAATAGACATTTTGCAATGAAAACATTCTTTCATCATTAGAACAATGAATGAGTTTTGCTATGTGGCTGTATAGAAGTTGAACTTTAAACTGTTTGAGAGGGATTATAAATACCTTACGTCTTTAGTCTCTGGTCACAAAAAACAAGCAAACAAAATTATGAACAAGTTGAAAGAAAGTTAAAGAAGGAGAGAATATGATGTAATACCTAACGTGGAGTTTGATCTAAGAGAAGATTTTAACTGTCCAATCAGAGCAGAGAACAAAAATAAAAGGCCTTTTCTGATCAAAGTGAAGGAAATTGATCTGATTGTCTCCTTTGTGTTTTCCTGTGATTTAATTTAACATTTGATCTTTACCATCCTGTAAGTAGAAGACATTTCCTGTGACAAACAGCAGCGGCTTCACTAAGTGATTCTCAGTTATCTCTTCCCTCCATTCTTTAAATAATCACAACTGGTGAGGCGTTGATAAAGAAAATACTGTATGTTTTTGTAGCAGGAAGACAAATGCAAGATTGTTTTGTGATTGAGAAAGAACAAAGCAGTTTATCAGTGGCGCATATTTCTGTCTGCAGAGAGCAGCCAAAGGCTCGCTACAGTAAATCATTTTTATGCAACGTCTTTCCTTGTAAAGCAATTGTTTGGACGTTATAATTTTCCAGAGTTGTAATCTTATGGTCTTCCACTGAAGCTAACTTTAGCCTCACTTAAACCCGTTGCACAATCTGTGTGTGAAACAGACGAATGGACTTTTGTGGAAGTTATAGACCCTTAAACAAAAAACTCATAAGAACTCAGAAATTAGAACCAGCACATCATATGGATTTTTCCTGTAATTTTAATGGAATGACACACAGTTAATTTTTATTATTTTATTGATTTATGATGCCTTTTTTATGGTCTTCTGTTGATAACATCCACCTTTCTGAATTTCCTGCTAAGATAAGTGATTTATATTTTCTATGGTGTGTAATCATGCACAGAGGTTAACATGACGCTGCACTATTAATGAGAACTTAAAGCTCTATCAACCAGTGATTCTTTAGTCCAAACTCCTAACTTGACCTGGGATGAAAGGCAGTTCAGTCCAGACCTGATCCGAGTCTTATTTTAGAACCAGCAGCCATGTGGGAGGGACCTGACAGCAGAATCAGAATCAGTTTTATTGGCCCAGATTGAACACACTGCAAGGAATTTGACTTTGATTTCAAGCCCTCACAGCGTACAGATTATTATTTATAAATATAGAGGAAACAAAATACAAGCTAAAGCAACAATTTATAAATATATTTCTTTGTTCACCCAATATTTATCTATTTTTAATGGCATGTTGTGGTAGTGCAAATAAGCTGAAGGTAAAATCCTAAACCAATGTGTCCAGGATGTGTGGAGTCTGCTTAGATGTAATGAGACGAATTGTCAAAGCAAATTAAAACAGAGAGGAAGTCTGGGAAACATCTGCCTGTGAAAAGATCCTTTTACTAAAGATTTCTACCTGTCTCCAGGTATCTTTAACATTTACATCAGTGGTTTTGGTATTTCATGCCCTTTTTACACTTTAACTCTAGTTCATGTATGTTCTTCATTCAAATTCATAAAGAAATGCTAGCTACTTGTTGAGGCAAGAGAAATAATTTTATCAAGTTTATGTAAAAAGTGTCATTATTGCCCTTTACTGTTAAATATCACAGTTACAAGTGTAAACATAAAGTATAATTTTTCTTAAGAGATTTGTTTATGACTTTGTCCTCCAGACCTTTGAAAATACGTTTGAAAACCCCTGATCTAAATATGTTAGGCGTCATTGCAAAATAGAAAAATACTATGTAGATCATAAACAAAAAGCAAAAAAGAGAAATTAAGAATTTTTTTTTTACAATTTGCACCTGGTTTAGTTGTCTTTACGCTCTGTTTTTGTAATTAAATAATATAACAGAAATGAAAACAATAATAAAATTACACAAAGGGCAGTATAAATAAAATATATTATTATTATTGATGATGATTACAATAATAATAATAATAATAATAATAATAATAATAATAATAATAATAATAGACTAAGTGAAAGATATGTCAATTTTATTATATTATTTTTTGTTAACAGTAAATATTAAAAGCGAGTTTGCCATCCACAATATGGCGGACGCGCTGACGCATTTTTTCTCTTTGACATTGGGCGTCTGTCTTGTTTCCCACACCAAGCAAACGTAGCAGTTGTGCTGCGTCACCTTGGCAGAGACCAATCGGATTAAACTGAGCTAAAACATGCAGGAGAAGTCAGAGACGGGGCGAGGGGGTGAGACACAATTTACTAACAAAAAACTATAGTTACAAGTTCGTAAACGACAGTTTATGCTTCATATAGGGACTATTTTCATTGTTGTTGGTAGTTTTAAATGACTGTTTGTAGAAGTTTGTCTCTTACTTCGGTGATTTTTAGCTAACAACTGCTAACTCCCCCTCCATGGTTGCCGTTATGGTCTGGACCGATCGCTCTGTGTCAGTTTCAAGTTGCGCCTTCTCTCTCTGCTGTTCTCTGCTCTGCTCCGGGCTCAACGGCCAGAGCTAACTAATTCATATCATCATTGTTTTTATTCCCTCATAAAACGCTGACGTTCCCACCAAAATGGATTTATTCTTACGGCACCAGAGTGGATTTTAACCGCTGAAGGATTCGGAGGTAGGATGACATTCCTCCCGCCCGCCGGACTAACGCGGTGTGTTTTCCTAAGGTTGCCGTGGGATCAGTGGACTGCACCTTTTGCACGTTTGGCGAATTAAACGCGCTGGTGGTTTTTAATGCAGCCACTAAGGATTTAACTGCATCCACTTGCAATAAATCTGACATGTCCTATTATCTGCATTGCACATGCACGTCTCCATGCTTGTGCATTGCTCTGGTTATCTGCCAGCCACGGTTTTAATGGGACAGCCTGTGGAATGTGTTGCATGGTGACAGCATGCGGTCTCATAATGAAATATGAAGTCTATGTTTTGTGTTTGCAAATAAGAAATGAGTAATGCAGGGGCAAGGTCATAAAGGCGTCAAAAACAATCTGGTTTCAGCAGAATGTGATATCTAAGGCTGTGCAATGTCGACGTTTTTATCTTATTTGCATCAATAACAGTTACAGCATATGGACAGACGTCTGTAGTAACTATTAATAGGCGTGTTTACAAATGAGCTGCATGTCAGAACAAACTATTTCAAATGAAAGCATCAACATAAATTTTACAGGATGCCAAGATGAGATGGGTGAGGGTTTTAAAACTTGAAATTATGTGCTGCTGTTTGTACCCTGATTTACTTTAAAACCTCTAAAGTGTTGTTAACTGAAATCAGAAAAATGGCTTAATTATGTTTTCTTGAAGCCTTCAGCAAATATTAGCGATCATTTTGTGTTTTGTGTAAATGATCTTCTGCAGCCCCTTTATTTAGCCTAAAGGTCAGTTTTGTTGGAAAAACATTTGTAACAATGGAAAACTATTCATGATAAAATGGCACCACTTGTGGGATTCGCTACAGATTTAGTCACATTCTTACTGTAGTTGAAGATACTAATTACTGTTTGCTTCCCTAATGGTTGTCACAGCTTCATTTGTAGCTTTTGTTTCTCTTCATCATAGAATGTTTTCATTTTCTAATCCTTCTCAGCGGTATCCATCTCCATAGTAACCACTTTATTCAATAATAATGAGAAAAACAAAATTAATATATTGTCTCTTTCACCAACTCTTTGGGTTTTTGTTTGTAATCGTTTTGCTGCCTACTTCTCTCTCACCTCCATCTCTTCTTTCTTCCTCTGTCTCTGCTTCGTGTCTTTCCAGAATAAATGCTTCTTTAATAAATTAGCCAGTTTTTAGAAACTCCTTAGCTTCTATGGAGGACTGATCTTGCTATAATTAGCAGGAAAAACAGAGGTAAACTTGTCACTTTATCTTTTACAGAATCAGAAAGAAAAATAAGAGAACATGAGAAAAAAACTAAGAAATCTGTAAATAAACAGATAAGGATATGATATGAGGATAGAAAATAAAAAGATTAACTAATACAGGAGAAAATGATTAAAAATAATTATAAAACAATTATTAAATGAATGACAAAATGATATAAAAATAAACAGAATGTAACAGCAAAACATTGTATTAAATACAGAATATGAAATGAGAAAATAATAAATGAAAAAGGTAACTAATAAAAAAATTAAAATAAAATGGGAAATTAAATAGTGATAATATTAATATAATGCTGTTGAAAATGATAAATATTACTTTATATCACAGTGTATATTTAAAACAGGCTGAACATGTACCTTTTCTTGGATGTAATATTTACCACATTAATTACCATATAAATCCATTTATTTATTTCTGTCTTTGTTGCCAATTTTGGCAGGATCAGCCCTCCATACATTTGTTTCCCTGTTTGCAGCCTTGCAGGTTGACTTCATGCTGGATTCAATATTGCAAAACCAAATGGCTCCTTCCTGACCCAGATTTGGTCCATACATTATGTCACAGCAACAAGAGTCATTCTGTGGTTCAACGAGGCGGAAAGTCCTGAGCCGACGGCATTTCTGTCGGACAAATACACTTATCCCGTCTCCGTTGAGTGAGGGTTTGTTTTATTGACCGACGGTATTGATTCTAATTTTACTTACATTTCAGTGAGTTTTGGTTTGCAGCAGACGTAAAGATGGACGTCTCTGAAGGCAGATGCTGTCTGTAGAGTGGGATCAGGATGGAGAGCGGCGGAGAAGGAGGATGTTTGCTTGTTGGTTGAGTCGGCAGCAGACAGAAAAGGAGGCGGCAGTGGCTTGGTTTTTATTAAATTCATTACTCGTAATTACTGCTTGTGTAGTTCTACCATGTGTGGACATATTTCATAACACAGATTACACTCATTCCCCCAGTTGGTCAACTTTAAGTATAGTGAGGGTTCACATGCAGTTTGGATGGGAACCGTTTCCTATCTGATTAGATTCTGATTCTTGTATCGATTCAGAATCAATTTTTGAGTCAAAACGATTATTCGCAATGACGCTAACCCTAATGATCTACTCCCGTCTGCTTTGGAAGACAGAACGACAAATGGAGGCATTAAAGTGTCCCTTTCATTCCTTTTTAAAGATGGAATCAGTCCCTCCAGGCACAGGGAGAGCGCCACCTTTCTGCAGACAGCCTCCTCTGTGTACGACCACTTGGCAGTTTCCATCCAGAATTTTTTAGCCCTTTGACAGTCTTTGTAGTTATTTAGTGAAGAATCGTATTAAAACGTACATAATTCGTCCAAAGTATTCAGGTGGTGTTTGAAACGACATATCGTACAAATATATAAAACATGGCAACAAACGTCTGACCAATCACAGGAGGGAGGGAACGTCGTACCTTGGCTCAGCTTTAGCTAGTCTCCGCAGATCTGCGGTGTTTCCGAAGTGCTAAATGTTCATTTTGTGAACTTTGCTGTGCGTGGTGAAGCTCATGTCAGGCTCAGTTTTCCTGGGAATTTGGTAAAAACCAAAATGAGTCTAAATCCAACATTGGCGGATTGTATCTCTCTTAGTTTTTGTAGTTTTCTCTTTGTTGCGGTGCTTTCCGGACATGAGTATGTTCCAGTACAGTCTCCATGGCAACGTCAGAACATCCCACCCTGTTGCAAAAGTTTGAAATTGTTTTATGTTTCCATCTGTTCTGAGTTGTAGTAAATGAGAATCGTGATGAACGTGAATCTATTCTTAGAAAGCTCTTAAAACCATCAGCAGCCTCCGTGTTTATTCCCTGGAAAAATCACATCTTTACCTGAAATCTGAAACTTCCAAGACTTCCAGGATTTTCAGGAACAGATGGACTTACTTTGCTGCTTGCCTTCCTGTTATCTCGTGAAACTCTTGTTCTTTCACAACCTGATTATACCTCCTCTCCTAAACTAACAACTGAATAACAGAAATAAAAGGCCTGCCTTGGTGTGTAGGTGTTGGAAGCGGCTTGCAGAGGACGAGCAGACCGTCTCTCAGAGTGGAGACGTTAGTCCCGTCCTTACTGTGACTCTCCGTCGTCCCACACGGCTTCATGGATCTGGAAGCGGCCGCTACATGAAAAGCCCAGTTGAAAGGAAGTTGTGTGAAATCAGCTGCTGCTGTGTTTCCAGCAACAGCCGTCAGGTTTTCACCCACCAGGTCTGCAGCGGTTCCTCCTGCTGATGTGTAGCTAACGGTTCCTAGCCGGTCTGGACTGCTGTGTGCCCTTAAAAGGAGAGCTGTGGGTAACGGCATGCTAACGGCACGCTGTTAACTGTGAGAGGTTAAAGTTCCTCAGCAGATGATTACTGGAAATAAAAATAAATTAAGGTGTAATTGCTCTGTTTGTTTTTAGCTGAGTAGTGTTCAGGAGGAGGTCACGGTGTTCCTCAGGGATGAGTCAGAGTGAAGGAGGACATCAGGATGCTGCTCAGGTTGCTCACTTTTCCTTAACGAGATAAAAGATGAGGATGTAAAAATTAGAGCTGCGTCCAACGATTATTACAGTAATCAGTTAACCTGACAATTCTGCACATTCATTTAACTACTTAATCTTATTTTACACAATATGAAAGATACATAAACAAAAATAAACACTTGAGGAGTTCAGGTGCAACAGATTTACAAAGTTTCTTTAATTTTATCTTAAATGGAAAACGTAGATATTCTTTGCACAGTTTTGACTTAAAACTGGTCTGAGGCTGATGATCTTTCATGTTTTAGAGTCTGTATTCTCCAGTTAACAATTAACCTATTATGGCAATAATCATAATCAATTAATCATAATGAATTATTTCAGCCCACGTGAAAAGATCCGGTTCTGTGTCCTGTTTGATGGAACAATGAGAGTTAGTTGAATTCATCTGTTCTACCTGCAGCCAGTCAGGCAGTAACATGACGACTGACAGTAAAGTGTGTGTGAGAGTTACTAGATGACCTCTGTTCATCCGGTTTAGTGATTTTTTTCTTTTTTTTTTGTTTTGTTTTTTCCCCTCTGGGCAGTGAATTAAAGACTTGGCAGTATGTTGCACCTTGGAGGTCAGAAGTGGGTCAGTATGACATATGCATTCTTGAGCTCAGGCCAATGAGGTTGTTGACATGTTGGGAGTCTGCTGACCCTTGGAACGGTTCAGCTCAGCAGCAGGTTTACTTTCCTGTCTGAACGACGGGGTTTTATCTAAAACGTCTGAAGAAAACTTGAGCTTCTGATTTTCTGTTTGGTTCAGGTGTCCTCAGGTGGCAGAGAGCTGGTTTGAGTCTATTCAGAGGAAAAGAACTGAGTCAGTTACTCTATTGGATAAAAAGATGGCACATGATGCAGATTTTTCATTGCATCACTTTAGCTAAAATGCAGTTAAATCACATTCCATTAGTGAATGCTTGATTATTAGTATCAAAGGATGAATATGGAGCTAAAGAAATACTTTTTGAGGATACTTCTGTTCAGAATTTGAACCAGGTGAAGCCAAAACTGCCTCTTGAGGAGTAAAACATTTTCAGAAAAGGAACAGATTTAAACATTTTTTTTTACCTGAATTGCAAAATGTATAATTTTTTTGTGCAGCTTTGGCTTAGTTACTTCAGCTGGCGATTTGTCAATTACTAAAATAGTTGACAGTTATTTTAATAATCGATTCACCATCATTAATCCAATTAATCGGTTCAGCTCTAAAATATTTATTTTGTGTACAATAAAAATTAATTTTGAATTGAACTGAAAAGATTCGTGATTCCCGGCCGTTCTCCTCTTTCTGTCCTTTCTGGACAAAAAACCTTTAAATAAAGTGTTTAAAATTCATATGGCAAATTCTCTTTTGCCGTAAATCGGTTAATGCCTCTCAAACACAGTTGCACTTCAAAGAATAAATGAAGACTAAACTAATAAAATAATGTTGATTTATATTCATGCATCAACAATAATTGTATGCATGAATATTTTAAAATGTTTTTTACTGATGCTCCTAAAGGGCCAACAGAACAGATGACATCACCAGTTAGAGTTTATTGTTATTGAGACATAAATTCACCTGTACCTGTAACTCTGCGTTGAAAGAACAAAAACGTGCTTAAAAACATCCCACAGGCGACCCTTCATTAGTCATGAGCTGTAATTTATTGGACTCGATGATCTACACGCTCCTGTTTGACGTTCAGTAAACCTGTGAAAAGGCAAACCTGTTTTTTGGTCCAGACAACAACCGAAACATCTTATTACTGCAGGAATCTGAGCAGCCAGGTGCTACCTAGCAGCTCTGCAGCAGCATGAGTAGTTTTAGAGTCCGTTGAAACCAATTTGTCCTCATTTCATGCCCGTTTAAAACATCCTGTGCTTTTCAGGCAGGATCTGCCGGTGCTGAGCCAAAGCAAGCCGGGCCTTTTCTCCCCGAAGACCACATCATATTTCACATTCTCTCTGCGCTTGTCTTTGGAGGAGCTTAAAGTCCTCGTTATCTGCCTATGTGAGCAAGTCACAAATTCTTCTCTGGCAGCTCTGATGGAGAAACAAGCCCACTTATGGTTCTTTTCCAGAAAAAAAAAGTCAAAACCAAACTCTCTGGAGAGTTTTTCTTTCTGTTTTAATGTTGAGGGCTGAAGCCTGAATTACCGCCATCAGATCCCAGCGTTCTCTCACTGCAGCTACCTGGGATTCTCATCAAGGCAGGTTTGGTAGTGCAGTCATAAATGATGATCATCCTCATGGTAAATAATGATCATCAAGGTGTTTTCTTTAAGTCGAAGTGAGCTAAAGTTTATCTGGTTTCTTCTTTATGTTGTAGTAAATCTAAAGAACCAACAATATGCTTCTTGCTGCAGTAACAATAGTCACCTCACTGTTTCCAACTGAGCAGCTTTGTATGAAGCATTTAGGAAAATAAACGTCAGTATTGGACCAAATCGTTATCGGCAGGTCAGGCTTTTTAAAGATGGATAGTTGGCCAGAAAATTCGGTGCACCACTAGTCCACTGTATTGACATTAGTGAATAAAATGCTCAGGCTGGTTGGGTCACTGGGATGAGAGAAGAGAGAAAGTTATGTGTTTTACTGTATCGCTCCAATAAGCATAGAAAGAAAAACTGTAAATAAAGTAAAAATGTAGATGATTTTGGCATCTTGTTACATTTCTAATGGAAACAATCCCATCTAAAAATTACAGTAAAATACAGGGATTACTCTGAGACTGGACTTCTGTGAGTTTCCACTCTCCGCTTGTTTCCTGTTAACCCGACCGCTCTAAGACATCCTTTATGTTTATTTACTGAAACATGAATTCAAGCCAAGCAAGTTTTCATCAAGCGTTTAAACATGATCTGTACTCCACCTGTCGGGTATGATCTGACTCCCGCCTGCAGCTTGTAATAAGTGACGGGGATTAAAGCATAGTTTGGGAGGAATCTACTTTCATTCGTTCTTCAGTAAATCTTATCAGCACGCTCTGCAGTGTTGGGTTACCTTCCTGCTGCAGTCGCTCTGTTCTCACACTGAAGGCCGGCCGGCCTGCCGGCCTCCCTCTGCTCCTGACTGGCCTCAGCCGTCTAGGAAAGAGGAAGATGATTCAACAAAGTCAAGCAAGGAAGGTCACACTTGCTTTTTATACACTACTGATGTGCGACATATTTTATTACTTGATTCTTTAAACATGTAGCTAGGAATGAAATCTGTGTTATGTTGCAGTTTTTTCAGCGGACTCATCCTTTATGAGATTTTCAAGAATTGTGTGACCAGGTTCAGATGATCTGTAATCAGATCTCTGGACCTGTTTGTCAACTTTGACCTGTTTGCCTGTTTTAACCAGTTCTGAGCAGAAGGTGATGGCTCGTGTCCCGTGTGAGAGGGCAGACACTGTAAAACAGGTTTGTAACAAATAGCTAAATTATTGAGTTGACATTTTAAACTGGTGACTGGTGCAGTTAGTGTGGGTAGTTTCATGAAAACACGAGTCTCCATGAGGATCAATTCAGTTTATCACTAATTGACAGCAAATGTTTCAGTCACGACTCAAACTGATTCTAGTTATCAGACAGAACTAAAGTGTTTTGTTCGATGTGGACGTGCCATAACTTTGTCCAGCTGAACAGAAATAAAACTGAAGTCATTGACTTCGGACCCAAAGAGTCAGTTTCAGGAATTACAGGAAGCTTCTCTTATTTAGGAGATATTTCAGTTGAACAGGTCAATGAACCATTTTCTCTTTGTCTCTTATTCTTTTAATACATGTGCTATCTCATCCTAGCACATGTATTGATCATGCATGGGCTATGACTAATACTTGGAGACTTGTTTGTTTTGCTTTATAGCAACTAGAGATCAGACTGAAATCTGGGTGCAGTGATGGACTCAGAACTGAACCTTCAGAGACACATAAAGACAGCTACAAAGTTGGCCTTCTACCACCTGAGTAACATTTCTGGGATTAAAGGTCCCAGCAGGATCTAGAGAAACTCATGTGTGTATAAATCACTGAATGGCTTAGCATCAAAATACATTAAAGACCTGTTGTTGTTGCCTTCCAGACCCCTCTGGTCTTCTGGTTCTGGTCTGCTCTGCATTCCCAGAACCAAACACAGAGAAGCAGCATTCAGTTTTTATCCTGTCATCTGGGACAAACGTCAGGAAAAGTTCTACTAACTCGAGGCTAAAAACCCATTTTTTGATCTTTCTGATTCCTGCAGTACTTTGACAGACTCTATTAATAACACAAACTGGAACATCATTATTTCAGGTCTGTAGTCCAACTTTTTTTGTTTCCTTTCCTTTATTTTATTACTGCAGTGCTTCTTTTGCTTTGTTTTCATAATGTAAAGCTCTTTGAATTGTCTTGTTGCTGAAACGTGTTGAACCTGCCTTCCCTGGTGCGGTGCGTTCACTGACTGACTTTCCAGCCGGCCACTGGTCGAGGCAAATTAAGCTGAAAATAGTTTGTTTCTGCCACTAATCGATCTTTGCTGCGTGTTCAGAACTGATATTTATTCATAAACTCTGCTCTGTGACCACCTTCCTCTGAGGCGCAGCGTCAGCTCTAACACCCGTTCCAGATCAGGCCTTGCATAACACACAGCGAAGCAGAGCAGGTCCAGATTCCTGCTGGAAGGTCTTAAAGGGACCACCAGTTGAGACATTTGGAGCTCTATAAGTAACAACAGCTGAAGATAAATGGGATTTTATTTCAATTTTTAGCAGACGTTCAGCATAAACATTTCTTTTGTCTTTCTTGAAAATGCCATAAATATTCCCTTCCCGTTAGAGTTGGGTCAGTTTGGCCTTCCTGATTTCTGCACTTGTTTAACAGGCTGTAAGCAGCCAGATGTGGTGGATTTTTAAACCTTGGTTAAAAGGTCAGTAAAGCCGTCAGAAGACCAGCGCTTCACTTGTCTGCACACACATGCTGCTTGTTTACCATCAGATCTGCTCACAGCCGCGCCCTGAGATTAGAGAGAGCAAGTGTTCATGTCACAGGATTAGACCTTGTGATGGTTTGCTGCTGCATGTCCCAGCAAGGCTTTACAAAGCAGCCTGAATGCACTTTGACCTTATCAGATTATATTGGATCTTAAAATTGTTTCATGCGACAAATCTGAAGAGAAAATGTCCCAGAATGTTTCACTTCTGTAAACGATATTCAAATCGGATATAACTAAACTAGCTGAGCTGTTTTTACTTCATTTATCTATGAATAATCCTTTTTAAGTCAAAATCTTAATAAAACTAACACATCATTACTTATATCTAATGTTTCCTTATCATGTTTGTAAACAGTCATGAGCTGAGGCAGGTTACAGGTTAAAGGTGAATTATCACAACTTATAATGTTGACTTATAGCCACATATTTAATATCTCAGTTAATTCCATAAAAAATAAACAGCAGAGTCATTTAAAGCTCTTTGAATTGCCTTGTTGCTAAAGGTTTAATTCCAAACCTGCAGTGTTGTTGGTGTGTGTTGATGCAGTCATTAGTCGTACTGTAGTTTTACCGAGGCATGCCAGAAGTGAAGCATGCAGTGGGTGAGGCTTTGTGTGTCTAACATGCAGGTTTTCTGTTTTACTGTCTTAAAATGAGGAGCTGAAGGGGATTTTATGGAACATCCAGCATCTTCATGTCTCAGATGATGAGACGGAGATGAAGTATCTGAAATTCACATGTTCTGCTGCGTCACATGTTTTTACCTTGGTATTTTCTCATTTAAAGCTTTTCGCTTCGTCACCTTGAACTGCCTTGAATCAGTGTTGTTTAGTCAATGCTTCAAGTAAACCTCAGTTATGGTAGCATTTTTTATTTAACCAACTCAGCTGCACATTCCTCCTAACTGGAGCATGCAGTTGCTGTTTATGTTGAAATGTTGATTTTACTGTACAGTATTTTATTCATATTCTGTTTTTTATAATTATTTTTTATATTCTATCTTTGTTTGAGTCTTATTTGCTGCTGTTGCCTGTCACTTTGTTAATGTTGCACTGACATTTCTCCGTTGTGGAACATAAATGATATTTCTGTTTTAAAGTTTTTTGAGCTTCTAAATTAGCAAAAAGAAATGAACTCATAAAATAAAACTGTGCTCATGTTAATTCAGATGAAAGGTTTTTGGCCAGGTCATGTGCTTCTCTTATTTGGGAGATCTCGGGACACCACATGTGTGGAGGAAGGTTATTTTTGGATAAATCTCTTTACTCTTTTGATTAAATTAACACAAAACATAAATATTTCAGTTGAACAGGTCAATGAACCATTTTCTCTTTGTCTTTTATTCTTTTCACCTTACCTCATCCTAGCCCATGTATTAATCATGCATGGGCTATGACTAATACTTGGAAACTTGTTTGTTTTGCTTTATAATGTCAGTTTACACATCCTTTTCTCTGTGATGAATGGAACCAAAGCACAGCAAAATTCAAATGAACGTCAGATAAGCAAATATTAAAGGAACCCTGGAGGTTTTTATGCAGTGCTGTGTTGTTCTGTTAGGGTTCAGTGTTCATGGCTGCATTGCATGTGATAGATGTGGAAGAAGAGACGTTTTAGAAAGTTTCTCATGTGAATTAGCTGCTGCAAGTTCTGGCAGGAAGCCTGTTAATCAGGATTGACATTCATGAGCGAGTGGAGTTGAAGCTTTAACTGAGAAGAATTTCAATAGAAAGACTCTTTGTCATCTGCATGCTTGTCCCTCTGGGGCCCGTCTTCAGGAAGCTGGTCCATGTTAAATACGCGCCATGCTCAGCAGGGGCTTGATGCAGCTCGTTAGACATGGAGATGAAACAGGGCCCGGTCCGAGTCAGGACCTGTTTCTTTTGGGTTGGACCGGATTGTCTTGGCAGCAGAAGTAAGTAGAAATGATCCAGTATTGATCTTGGACCCCGTCTCCCCCTGCAGTGATGTTAGCCTTTTATATGAGGTATATTTTAAGAAGGTCAGCAGGAGTTTGAAGATCCCAAATGCAAACACAGGATTTTATTGGAGGCGCTGAGAATCCAGTTTGATTTGCTTAGTTTTTCTACTTCAGTGCATTTTAAATGGAAATTAAATTCTCTGTCTTACCTTTTTGTATTAAAGTAACCATGTCTATGTTATGAAAAAACACAATCTAATGTGAAGAAACTGGCTTTGACCTGCATTGCAAACATTTCGCCACCTCTCCAGCTGTTCCTCATCTTTGCCAGAACATTCAATGTATTTGATTAAGATTTATTGCATCGATATAAAAATCTGGGCTGATATTCTGTTTTAACATTACTGCCAGGACTCCGTTAAAAGAAAACTGCGATCCCTGGCAGATTGCAGTTTTCTGGCCGATTACTGATCTTTTGAAAAACTTAACCTGGCAATTCTGATTTTGGCCAATACCAATTTTTTATCAAATGTTGATCAATATAGCAAGGAAGTTGTTGAGATGGCAACAGTGGGGCAACTATTAATTTTAAATATGCAGACATAACTTAGCGGGCCGGTCTGTCAGTCAAACCTTTCTCACCGGAGAGCAAAAGAGGACATTGGTTGATTGTTCGACTTTTGACAGGCTAGATAATATCGGTGGATAAGATTGGCTTCACATGTAAAAATCGGCCGATCACCGATCTCCCAAAATGAAGGAAATCGGCACCAATAAATCAGCTGGCCAATAAATCGGTGCACCCCTAATGAAAACTGCATGTTGCGTCGTTTAAAGATCAGGATATTATACAAATATAGCCTCAGATATTCACTTTTGAAAAAAAATGTAAGCTTAACTTTCCTTGTTTCATTTGTATTAGCCAGACAGAAAAATGAAAACATAAAACACATGTACCGGATGCTTCTTGCACTTTCTGAGCTTCAGTTCCCAGAGGAACCAAATGAACTGATTCATTCGACTGAAAACATGTTTTCATAGTGCGGAGCATTAATATGTCAGTTTTTGAAACGACTCGAACAGTGGAGGCCTCAGTGCTGCACAGGCTTCCAGGATGAATGGAGGGAGTCTCAGTTTTTGAAGTGCTCAGCTGTGAGCTGCAGTGAATCAAAGGCCAGATGGTCCAGAGACGCTTCTGCCAGAAGCTAACTTCATTTCTGCCAAATGTTTGTACTCAGCTTGAAGTCAAAAGACACAAAGTCTGGTGTCCAGAGTGACAGAGAAGCTGTCCTCCTTGTTTCACTTCTTTCTCTGGTTCTCAGTCAAATCCTGGTTCTTTATATCACTAGGCTGCACACAGTCATCTCATTTGCTGATATTTATTGATATTCTTGTGGAATAAACAGTGATAGAATAAATGATAGAAATAATTTTTTACATGATTAATAGAATATTTTGAGACCACAATAAATCTAAATTCTTATCCTGAGAATATATTTTTACAATAAATGATAAATTGTATAATTTACACAATGCATTAACATCAGTATCAGACAATGTTAATCATTTGGACTAATAGAAATGTGCCTTTTATCAATAAAGGTGAGTTTATGCAAAATTGGTGTGTTTCCAAGAAGCTGATTTTATTTTTTGTAATTTCAATTTGTGCAATTTTATGGTCGATGGAAATGTAGCTGGTGATGCTGATGCAGATTATTAGTTATTGGCCATAAAAGCAATACTATTGGTCCAGATTGTTACATCGATGCATCCCTATGTGTACTAACTGGAAGGTAAAAATCACAGAATTATCATTTTTGCTTAGGTAATTGATTTGTTTTATAATCATAGACGGTGAATGATCTAGTCCAGACGTGTTTGTCTCACTTGGTGCTTCATCCCTCTGTTGACTTTAGGTGTGTGAGTACTTTAACTCTGTTTACATACAACGTTTTTCTTTGGGCTGATGATTCATCTTAAGGCTCGAAAATTAAGCATGACCCAAATTTCTGGTGAAGAAAAAAAAGTGTGATATGTGTAGCATTTTTCATTTACAGTAACAACCTAAAATCTGCCGTATGGTTTGCTTTAACTGAGCCACGCAGAACGACCCGCCAGCCACAGGAAGTGAGAGTTATTAACGGCGCTGATGTTTTTACAGCAGCCTACTTGCTGTCCAAGAGGAGGCCACACCTGTTGGTACATTGCTCTGTAATTGGTGTTATGGTGCTACCGTAATTCTCAGCCTCCGTCATGATGAGTGGGTTCTTAAGGTGCTCATTAGCTAGCAGGATCAGAGCCAACAGCGATGCCAGCCCATGTTAACTGGTAGTTTGGTTTTAAATCTAGAAGTGTGGGAATATTCTCTGTCTGTACCACTTCTTCCTGAGTGTCAGAGACAGAAACTGAGGTCAAAGTTGACAGGTAACGCATCATTACTTTGGATGTACAATGTATCATGCATCGGTATCGGCTGATGTTGGTCGTCTTCTACAATACTGGTATCAGTCCGATAAACTGGGCCGATGTGAAAACCCAGTGATTGTTACGTCTTTGTGTTTTATGTTTCAGGAAGAGGTTGGTCATATGACAGTCATACTGATTTAGCACAGAGTGTTTTACTGATGTAGGGCTCAAACGATTAATTGGATTCGTTTTATTACTCGTGAGGAATCGATTGTCGAAAACATAATTAACTGGTTTAGCTATCAAATAACAGTTCACTGATCCATACAGACAAAAAAAAAAACATTTCCTGAAAGAACAACATAGTCAAAGCAGCAATTAAACCAAACAAAATTGAACAAAAATGTAAACATTTTGCATTTAAAATAAATAAAACTTTGTCTGTAAATATGTTCCACCCAAAACTCATCGAGTGGCAGCTTTAGTTCATATTCTTATTTATTTTTAATGTGATAATGTATTTCTAACTTTATAGAAAAAAAAGTTTTAGTGGCTAAATGAAAAATATGCATCATGTGTCATTTTTTAAAATTTAATTAATCAGTTAGTCATCAGAATGATCAATTACTAAAATGATTATTAGTTGCAGCTCTAGAATGAAGCAGAGAATCAGTGTAGGCACTTTGTTTGCTTTTAGGTGGTCCAGGAAGTTTCTGGAAAAAAAAAGATATGATATTGATAAACATTGGTCATGAGCCATAGAAGCAGCATTGAGTTTGGATATCATTATTATTGGTAATTATTATATAGGTTCATCCCTTATTACTGTCCCAGTGACTCAGTTCTTCTAAGAAGGATCCAGATTTGAACTGTTCAGAACTTTAGTGTGACAACGCAAATGATCAATTAATTGCATTTCTGCTGTAAAATAATTTTTTCATATAACTTAATGTAGTGTTTTGTTATTTCTTCTCAATCTTTTTCAGGTTTGCAGCTTGCATCAGAATCGAGGGAAAGAAAGAAACAGCAGAAATCTGAAATAGAAGGAAAAATATGAACAACCTAAAAAAGTGAAAGATCAGGTCAGAGTGCAGTCATCTGTAAATATATTTGCATATAATATCTGTTGCATGTCTGGTTTGTGCAGCTTGTGACTCAGAAGCTCCATGTGAAACGTGCAGCCTCGTGGCCTAATCTCCAGATCTATTTTTAGATCTGTGGATGATGTAATTCAGCCAACAAAGCTAGAGGCGTTCTCTGTGTGTGTTTGCCTGCAGAGGAGGGGGCTGCTGCTGTGTGTGAATTCCTGGGAGAATCGTTGGGATGTGTGAAATCCAGAGGGAAATCTGGATGTGACAAAAGAGATTTCTTCTTTTATTGATGACGGTTTTTTCAGGACAGAAAAGCTCGACGCTCCTCTGCTGTTGTATGTGTGCTCCCATCGCAGGAGGCTTTCATTTTTCAAATTACAGGTCACCTTTGTGGTGGTTAATGTCTGACTCAGGAGCCTGTCATTACAACAACCTGGCTGAGAAACATCTCCAGGTCCTTCAGGTGCTCAGAATGAGCAACCAGCTCAACCAAATCATTCAAAAACATTTCTCCTCACCGCTTCTTCAGATTTATTAATAAAACCTGTTTTTTATAGACTCTGTTTGTGCAGTCAAGTGTCACACAAAGTGCTTTATGGTGGTTAGAAATAGGCAGACAAACATAAAACTCTTTGAGACAAACAATAAAAATGTCCTAAGGTGACAGGACAGAAACCCCCAAAATAAAATCAATTAAGGCAACGAGGAATAAACGGAGGGAGGGAAGTCCATCAGTTATTTTGTAATGGCTGCTTCCTGATGGATGTGCGTTGTTTTTACCTGGGAAATTCACTGTTCGATATTTTAGAGTTGATTTAAGAACTTTGGTTTTTGGACCTGATGGTGTGTAAAAGTTTGTCATTTTGTCGTTATTTGCTTCCTCCTCCCCTGTTTTTGTTTTTTTGTTTTACCTCATTTACCTCATTCTTTTTTTGTTTTTTCATCTGACCTCTGTGCTCATCTGACCTCTGTCCTCATCTGACCTCTGTGCTCGTCTGACCTCTGTGCTCGTCTGACCTCTGTGCTCGTCTGACCTCTGTGCTCATCTGACCTCTGTCCTCATCTGACCTCTGTTCTCATCTGACCTCTGTTCTCGTCTGACCTCTGTGCTCGTCTGACCTCTGTGCTCGTCTGACCTCTGTGCTCATCTGACCTCTGTTCTCATCTGACCTCTGTGCTCGTCTGACCTCTGTGCTCATCTGACCTCTGTGCTCATCTGACCTCTGTTCTCTTCTGACCTCTGTGCTCGTCTGACCTCTGTGCTCATCTGACCTCTGTGCTCATCTGACCTCTGTGCTCATCTCTGCCCGCCTTCTTTACATCACCATTTGCTGCCAGGACTTCATGTGTTCATGAATTACCTCAACATGCTGGATGTTGCATGTCAAACTCATGAGGAGAGACGGAGGATTAAATCGTAAAGATTATTTTCAGATCATTATTTTGATAACTTATTTAAATCAGGTTGAAATCTGAAGTTTGTTTCTAGTTTATAAGAGATTTAAAATCAGTGGGTTTTCTTTTAAAAGTAATTTAATGATTTTGTATCATCAGTGGTTTTGTTTTTTAAATTTCTTTACTGGTTTTTACATCCTAACTAAAGAGTTGCATACATTTTCTCCTCTTTTATCCACTTTTTCTAAAATTGAGCAGATATTCTGGATTTTTTGCTCATTTTAATCAGTGCTGCTCTTATCTTCTTTTTTTTATTATCACTCATCACAGTTGTGGTAAAACGATGCATTTCTTAAAAACCATTATGAACTTCAAACAAGCCGAACGAGTTTCTACATTTCTTCCCTGAGGGACTGAATGCAGAGCAGAGCTGCTGCTGGTTTTAAACACAGACCATCATGACGTGGTTTCAGTCATCACTGCAACTGCTGCTGATGTTTTCTCTTCCTTCATTCTCTCTGCGCTGTTGTTCCGCTTTTGTTCTGGTTTAACTGGAGTAAAGCTGACATTTAAATGCTGTATTGATGCATTTTTCCTGTCAGACACTCAGACAGAAAATCCAACGAGACGTTCCAGATGTATCAGCAAAGCCACATGCCAGAGAACATGAAGGATCTTGTCCCCGTGAGGAATAAAAAGTTAAAACATGAGAATTAACTGCAGCATGTTGTTGCACGTTTAATTGCTTCCGATGGGAAAGAACACTGTAAACGTAGTTTTCAGCCTTTTGCTTCTTGGATGTGTTTGTTTTTGGTGTTGAGCTGAAAATTTGGTGTTTAGATTCTGTTTGGAGTCATTTTGACTGGTCTGTGTACTTCCTGTTGGCTTTCTGTAGCACCAGTCTCTAACATCTCATTTTAAAGTTCAGTCATCACTGAACTTTAAAATGGTGAGTTTTCTTGTAAATTTATCTTTTCCACCTCATGAAATCAGATTAATGTCATATACACAGAAAAAATATTAAACCTTTTAGGACGGTTTAGGATGCTGATAATCTGATAATGAGTTGAAACACAAGTTTCATGGTTGCAAGGTATTAAAAATGTATGAAACTCTAACCATAGCTAAGCAAAGTAATAGTTTTAGTAAGTAAAGGTGGACACTAAAGTAACATTAGTTTTGCTAATGCTAAATGACTTTACCACCATGCTATCTGGCAGAAGCTAGTGCTAATGTGCTAAATTGATATCCACCATGTGTCGATGATAAAACCTGTATTACAGCACAACATGTCACCTTAAATGGAGTCAAATTTATTTCTCACCTTCTTGTACAGTTTGCGCTCTGGAAGTGATTCTTTGGAACGGACCTTTCACTCATGGTTTCGGTTTTATAGTTGAGTTTTGCTAACTTTTGCATCAGGAAGACACAACCCGTTTACTGTAGTTCAGCAGTGATGCATTCTGGGTACTACAGCTAAAACTCTGTTACTCTAAAATATGAGTCTACTGGCTGCAACAAGCCCAACTTTTCTTAGCTCTTTTTTTAATCCTGTCTTTCTTCTGTGTCTTTCGAAATGAAGATGCTGGGGGCCGGGAGTTAAAGCCCCTCCACCAGAGGAAAGCTGGTTCACAGCTGGGGCTGGGCCCCTGCCTCAGGTGGGGGTGAAGAGCCCTCACGGCCCCCCGCGGGTCTGGACCATGGGGGATGGCGGTGTTGGTGCAACTGGAGGAGATGGGGCCAATCAGTCCCATGTCCTGTTCGACAACTTTGTCCAGGCGACGACGTGCAAAGGCACCCTGAAGGCCTTCCAGGAGCTGTGTGAGCACCTGGAGGTGAAGCCCAGTGAGCACAGGATCTTCTATCACAAGCTCAAGTCCAAACTGAACTACTGGAAGGCGAAGGCGCTCTGGGTGAAGTTAGACAAGAGGGCCTGCCAGAAGGAGTACAAGAAGGGACGTGTCTGTGCCAACACAAAGGTGAGCTGAACCTCCGGAAACGTGATCGTTCCTGTAAAGCTGCAGCAGGACGTACCTGAGGCAGAGACTCGTATCATTAGACGCTCATGTTTACCAATCAGATCCCAGACGGGGCAACATGCTTTGGATGAGAAGACAGTTTTACTCAAACATTTGGTATTTTCCATATTTCAGAACATTAGCTTATGTTGAAGGGGATTTATTATGAAAATTCTAACTTTGCACGTTTTTCTACTTGCATTTGGGTCTAAACTGTTTGTAAAAACAACTCAAGCTTTTAAGTAAAAAAAAAAAAATCTAGCTGGCTTTTGGCTATAGACTAATGTTTGTTTAAAAAAGCTCCCAAATGGTAAGTCCCGAGCTGAGCTCTGGCACATTTCGTCGTCTGGTTTTACTGCTGTATGTGCTGTATAATGGCTGCTGGAAAAGACAAGTGTTGAGTTGTTTACTTACGAGCCAGAAACAACTTGCTGTATTCTTATTGGTTGTGCAGGAGGCTCCACGTCTGCTTCTCAAAGATGTGCAGTTGTATATTTGTGCATCTGTTTGGACTCATTTTCCCGTGTGAGTGTAAACGTTGCGTTAGGGGGCGTGGCCAACAGCAGCTTATCTGAATTTAAAGTGACAAAGGTCCTAAAATAGCTGAAAGTAGGCAGAACTGAGCAGCTAAAATCTCATTAAGAATGTAAAATGTAATGGTGGATATCAGTTTTGTGGAGCACATATCCTAACCTGTTCAGTGAAGTGTGAAAGGTCACCTTTAATAAATCACCAGCAATAATACTGGGAAAGATGAAGAGAATATTGCCTTGCAGAAGTATTTATTTGATCTTTTCCTCTTTCCTTTGCATTAAAATCACAAACTTTGATAATTTATTAAGACATTATTAGTCCCCCTGTGTACAACGTTTTTCTAATCTTCAGTCTTCCGTCCCTCTGAATTAATACCTTCAGTTACAGAATGATGTGACCAAATACATGCGATAGAAAAATGCCTTGTGGTGTGAGCACGTCAAGATGCATCAACACAACTAATTTAATATGACATTTAAACAGCAAGCATCTGACGGAGAATGGTGAGTTATTGAGGCTCACTGCACTGAACAAAAGAGACGCCTGGAGCAGTTAAATCAAGCCTCAGTGGTCTGAGCGTGACAGTCAGACAGCTGAGCAAATCACCTGAAAAATAATTCAGCTTATCAGGCTAGTGGACCTTTTTCAGGGATGGACGTCGCTGGGTTCGGCGATAACTTTAGGTTTTATTTTTACATGTATATTAAAACTGTCACCATGTCATGACATTGTAAGATGAGACGGATATTGAAGCTTCTCTGCTTCCTCCATGTGGTCCAACTGTCATCTACAGTAAAACTCTGCTTGGGTCAAAACAACCAATCAGAGCCGGGAGGCGGGTCTTAGCGCTGTCAAAAGGGTTTGCTCATTAAAAAAGCTACCTATAACTTTGGATTGTGTATTTGAATGCAATCTACATTTGACTTTGAATGTTTCCTTTTTTACTTGACATTATTTGATGTAGGCAGTGTCATGAAATGTATTTGACATTCTGTGTAATTTTAGTTCATGAGCGCCTCAACGTTTTCATTCTGTTAAATATCGTAGCTGGTATCAGGTTCCTCAGCTGTGGTTCTGATTGAACAGTTTTTAAAAAAAAATTTTTGTCTGAATTTTATGGTTTCCTTTTTTGCCATTCATCACTAAAATGAAAAATTAACAGCCAATCCATGTAATCTGTATCACCATAAACCCCATTTATGTGTGGAAGCGGGTGGATTTTGGGCATGCTGAAAGACGGCGTGTTGCCCGTTAATCAGTGAATCTGCTGCCTGTCCCTCAGTGTCTGATCATCGGTGCGGGGCCATGTGGCTTACGGACAGCCATCGAGCTGGCCTTCCTGGGGGCCAGAGTGGTGCTCCTGGAGAAGAGGGACGCCTTCTCCAGAAACAACGTGCTGCACCTTTGGCCCTTCACCATCCACGACCTCAGGGGCCTCGGGGCCAAGAAGTTCTATGGGAAGTTCTGTGCTGGTGCTATCGATCATATCAGTGAGTGCATTTGATACTGCAGCTCTGGTTTCCCTCAGAGCCATGCATGAAGACACCTGGTGCTTACTGGGATTAATCCACACCGTTTCTTCTCTCTGCGGGTTTTAGGTATTCGTCAGCTTCAGCTAATGCTGCTCAAAATGGCCCTCCTGCTGGGGATCGAGATCCATGTCAACGTGGAGTTCAAGGGACTAATCGAGCCGCCTGAAGACCAGGAGAGTGAGAGTAAGACTCGAACTGCTGCTTTGTATCGGTTTCATCAAGCAAATATCTCTGGGCTGCTGTAAGCCTGGCGCTGCAGATGCATTTCAATCTGATTACACACGCTGTTTGTTCTCAGGGATAGGCTGGAGGGCTGAGGTCCACCCCAGGACACACCCTGTCAGCGAGTTGGAGTTCGATGTCATCATTGGAGCAGATGGAAGGAGGAACACACTACCAGGCAAGTCTGCATGCTGAGACTGGAGGAAAAGCATTAGTAATGCACTTTTTTCTTCCACTAAAGGGACCTATAATGCAAATTTCACATTTTCCACATTTTTGTACTTCCATTCACGCTGCTTCTAAAAACAGGCCAAGCATTTAAAAAGCACCCAGCTGTTTTGTGGCAATAAGTAATTTTTTTGGTGTCTGGAAAATGAGCCATTTTAAAAACCTTCCTAATGTAACGTCACAAAGCAGCAGGCAGTGCTGGGATGGTGGAATGAACCCCAACAACCCAACAGTTTGACGTAGAAATGGTGATCATCAGGAAGCCCAAGAAATCATTTAGAGGCTCTGCAGCAACTGACGTTATAATTCAAAATCCGTAATAGAGAATAGAGAGACTTGAACAGGCTGAAAATATGACCCAAACTGAACACAATGAGATCAATGAAGCACCAGAAGACTAAATTCAACCTTTTGGCACTTCTGGAGACTCAAAGTATACAAAAAGCATATAAAATGTGTTAAAATAAGTATATATTGCCTGATATGTCCCCTTTAAGTAAACACAGCAAACAGAGCCGTTTGTTGTTCCCCCTCCGACTCATCAGTGATTATGATGTCACTGGTTTGCAGCTGCAGATGGACGGCTGACCTCACTCTGCTCCTCGTGAGCGCTTGTGCACATCTACATGTTTGTTTGTGTTGAGCTGCTACATTAAACTTCACAGCGTGTTTGTTGTCCTGGAACAAGAGGACAGGAATGGTAGAGCTGGCTGTTTGTCTCCTGTCTGAGCGCTGAGCCTTCACCGAGTTCTGACTCCATAAAAAGAACCCGTGTCCTCCGCTTGAGCTATCCACTTACAGCAAAATACATGCATACGGCGTGAAAAGCTGGGAACTGTTTACATTGTCCAGAAACAGAACATCTGGTAACATTTAAGCGTTCTGAAAGCAGATATTGTTTGTGAGTAGCTGGTGGTATGTTTTCCTTCTGAAATGTAACCGTTCGGGTCCGTTAGCCGCGGCCGCTGAACCGCTCCACTCCTCTGTTTCTGCAGGATTTCGACGGAAGGAGTTCCGGGGGAAGCTCGCCATCGCCATCACCGCCAACTTCATCAACAGGAACACAACGGCGGAGGCGAAGGTGGAGGAGATCAGCGGCGTGGCCTTCATCTTCAATCAGAAGTTCTTTCAAGATCTCAGGGAGGCAACAGGTGACCGACGGGCAGCTGCTCAGTTTCCGCAGACATTTAGCTTCAAACCGAAGTAACAAATATCAATAATTACCGAGACAATATATTGTCCAGCAAAATTTGTTACTGTGACAATCGTATTGGTCACTCTGGATTGTATTTAGGGATAACAAATTAATTTGAGTAAAAACTTGCATCGTTATTGGAACTATTTCATTGCAAAGGCTAGAATAAAACTAATGTTTTCAATGATATTGAGTGTAAAATGATAGAGATCAGGATGATATAGTTGTTCATTTTATAAATTACTACTTTACGGAAGCAGTTTATACAACAAAAATATAGATATAAATACAAATGTTATAATAGTTTGAATAATTCTGGGTTTTGTTTGAGTTGCCAGCCTTGCTGCAGTTTTATTGCTGACTAGACAATGTCCTCGGCGTTCTGAATCCCATAATTGCTGCTCCGGTCCTGAAATGACGACAGGACTGGCAGCCTTGGCAGCAGGGGGAAGAATTGTGTTCTGTTTCTGACAATCCATCTTTTTTCTCCTTCTCTTTTTAGGTATTGACCTGGAAAACATTGTGTATTACAAGGATGACACACATTACTTTGTGATGACTGCCAAAAAACAGAGCCTGCTGGAGAAAGGAGTCATTCTGCATGTGAGTGATCAAAGCGTTGGCGTCTCTTTGTGCTCCTCTTTACCCAGTATGAAAGCTGCGAACAATCAGAAACAATCCCAGTCAGAAGAATGTCACTCCCGTGGCTCTCTTTCATTATTTTGTCTTTTTTTCTTCTTTGTGTGACTTGGCCAAGCGTTGGTCTAATGGCCAAACCGAGCCAACAGCGGTCAGCAGCTCGCTGACTGCTGATGTCTTCACTGTAGACGGTGGCTTCCTTTCTCTGGGCACTTTCCTCAGGAAACGGGAAAGGCCCTTTAAATGCCTGCCTTCATGTGAACACATAGCCCTGCTGTGTGTTGTGGAAGAGCTCCTTACAGTTGGTGCAGGTTTGGAAGGCTGAGTCAGGATTTTTGGAGCTCTTTAAATTACCTGAGGTATGAAAAGGTTGGATTCTGCACCGTTACCTGGAAAGTTTTCACACATCCAGAATATTTCATGTTTTTTCCCCAAACTTCATTGCATTTTGTTGTGATTTCTTGCCCCTTTAATCTAATACTCATAACAGGAGTTAGCCTATCAGCAAAACTATTAAAGCCTAAAATAGCATCTTAATGCATAATATAACCATGTTCTCCAAGCACATTTTCAAGTATTGCATTAGAAAAGGTTGATGGAAATGCCAAAAATTCAAAATGACTTCCTCAGTTTTGTAAAAAAAGTTTTAAAGAAAGCTGGTGATTGTTTTATTTTTCTAAATAAAGAGTTAAGGCTGTAAAGCAACACGTTGGATGGATAAGTTCTGATGTAGTGAACCCTCCCTGCTGCTGGTATGCACAAAGTTTAGATCAATTTCAAAATCCAGCACACTCTCCACTTTTCTGAGGTGTGTCGATATTTCGCAGCCTCTCCTTCCTGTTTATTGCAGCCCTGCATAATCTCCACATCAGATGAAAATTACGCTTTTTGTAACTTGCTTAATTCGCTCCAAACTAAGAGATGGAAACACGTTTAATTCGCATTAGCTGCGACCTTTTAAATGTTTGCTCAAAATTCTCATGAGAGTCTGATGGAAACATGGCTGTAAAAGGCGTCTGAATCTGACTGCTGTTGTTGAGTCTCGCCGTTCTGTCTCTGTTGCTGTCCTGCAGGACTACGCAGACACTGAGCTGCTCCTGTCCAGGGCTAACGTAGACCAGGCTGCCTTGCTGTCTTACGCGCGTGAAGCTGCAGATTTCTCCACCAACCACCAGCTGCCCACCCTGGACTTCGCCATCAACCACTACGGCCAGCCCGATGTCGCCATGTTCGACTTCACATGCATGTACGCCTCGGAGAACGCCGCCATGGTCCGCCAGCGCAACGGCCACAAGCTGCTGGTGGCGCTAGTGGGCGACAGCCTTTTGGAGGTGAGGACCGATTGTCTTCTATCGGACCGGTAACGTTTGTAATTGTTCAATTACAATTATAATCAAATATAACCACAAGAGCAGCTGGTAGAGGAATTGTAAATTATCTTTTAGGAAAAGCTCCTTTGGTCAGTCTGCACATCAAACTCTTGGAATACATCACCATAAAATCTGAAAAATATCACATCAGTGAACTGTTTTAGAAATTTATTAACATAAATAAATAACAAAATTAATATCTTTGAATTACTTCAGTTTTGCAATTCATTCAAAATCAACAGATCTTTGTATTTTTTTCATGTTACTGCATAACTCTAACTTTATTGCAAATTTTCTTCAAAAAATAGTCAAAAACATTAGGTTTGCTTACTCCCACCTGTAGGTGGCAGTATTTGATTCTTCTATGGCAAATTGCAAAAAAGTCACATTTAGCATCATAAGTGCAAAATATTTCTGACAATCTGGTCGTTTTTAAAATCTTTTTTCTTAGAATTTCTTTTCATAGATTTGAAAGATGTTTGATGAGGACAAAATATCACAGAAAATTTCTTGCCAAACTTTATAAAATATAACCCCAAAAATCAGCAATTTGATTGCAAGAAAACATCAAAATCAATTGTGAAGTCCTGTAGGACAGTTTTAGTTTCCTCTGCTGCGGTGTGACCATATTAGGGAAATGAATGTGCTTTTCTCTGCAGCCGTTCTGGCCCATGGGCACCGGCATTGCTCGCGGTTTCCTGGCAGCCATGGACTCCGGCTGGATGGTGAAGAGCTGGGCGCAGGGAAAAACTCCTCTGGAGGTTCTGGCCGAGAGGTGCGGATGTGGAAACACTCGTACACATGTGCCAAGATTCACATTGTTCCTGCGTTCAGATTTACACACAGATCCACATTCCTAATCCGCCTCTTCAGATACAGGCTTTTATCTCTAAGTGCTTTACTAGGAACTGAACCCGCTTGCGATTTAAAGCTTCAGTCCCACCTCTCTGAGTACTAATGGGATAAGAAGCTCTTGTATGGCCTGAATGTGGCTCCCCAGTCGTGCAGCATGTCTCTTTGCTTTACTTTAATGGTTTGTTAATGGACTGAGATGAGCCGGTCCAGTACAGGGAAGGAAAGCTCACTGTGTTGCTCTGTTTTTTTAGGGAGAGCATATACCGGCTTCTGCCTCAGACAACACCGGAAAATGTCAGTAAGAACTTCAGTCAGTACAGCGTGGATCCGACCACACGCTACCCCAACATCAGCCTTAACTTCCTCAGGCCCAGTCAGGTGAGTCTGACGGCTCACAAACCACAAGGATGACTTTGGTTTTTCCATTCAGGCAGAAAATCAGCTCTGAAAAACATTTCTTATGATGTTTTCAGCATCAGCTCCTGGAAGTTTATCACATTTTGTTATGTTACAACCATAACATTTTATGGGAAAGTCAAAAACAAAGCAGATGATCATTTTGAAGTCACATTTTTTTATTTGATACCCAAAAATGAAATCTATCCATTGTCTTCTGCATAACTTGCTTTAGCAAATAAAAAAAAGATCCAAATAGATTGAAAAACATCGAACAGCAACAAATCTCCATTGTACATGAATCTGACATGTGCAAAGCTGAGAAATGTTCGCTGCACTCGATAATCCTACTTCTGACTCACCACCAGGGGGCGTGTGTCTGAGTAAGGTGGTTTCATGGATATCAACCGACCTATGCCGTTGTGACAAACAGGAAAAATCAACCGCAGCAAACACTGTTGAACCCATAGAGGGCACTGAGATTGTTTGAGTCAAAATAATGCAGAACTAAACAAGTTTAAATTAAAATATGGCAGTGTGCACAGAAACATGGATCTAATGGAACAAAGAACTAATTTAGACTGTTCATCTGAGAGAAAAATGACTTGGGATTTAAGTTTTGTGGTTGTCATGTGACAAAATGAGGAAAGCTTCACTTCATTTTGTACTGACATCAGTCTGCAGTCTGGCATGCAGTAACAATGTTTATGCTGCAGGTGCGACACCTCTTTGACACGGGAGAAGGGAGGGAAATCCGAATTGAAATTGAGAATGTGATCAACTCGTCAACGCCGAAGTTAGCCCGGAATGGTCTGTATTATTTCTCTTTCCGTTTTCCTTTCTGGGGTTATGTTAATTAGCTGAACATTAGCATTGAAGAGAGACATCACTTTGTTCAAATGAAATAATGAATGACTGTATTTTCACTCCAGACAATTACCTGCTTGACAAACAGTTTCAAGGTAACACGAAGTCTGAATGCATGGTGTTCCTCGAGTTTTCTAATAGTTTTAACAGTTTCAAACCCTCCCTGCTTTGTATCCATAAAGAAATAAATGTGAAGGTAATGGTGGAATGTGAGAACTTTGTGGACGAGTTGCACTCATGACTCACTAACCCGGCCGGACATGCTGCCGTCTTCCTGGATTTATTCAGCAGCTTGTTTTAAAGATTCCCTCTTAAATCTGCAACCTCTAACTTCTTGTTTGCATCCATTTCCCCTTAAATCAGTAAAATTGAGTTTGTTGAGATAGAAACTAACGCTGCCGTTAGGATCGTGGATGACAATAGTCGTATGACTTTTTGCCCGGTAACATCGACGTTGTGCTGATTGCATTCTTTCAATTTTTAATCCTTCAGATCCACTCAAGCTGCTACTTTAACTCCAGCATTTCATTTAGTAATCTTTTGGTGTTTTCTTCCCAGAATCCATTGCTCGATCCAGTAAGCTGCTGAACTGGTGCCAGAGGCAGACGGAAGGATACAGGAACGTCAGCGTGACGGACCTCACCATGTCGTGGAAGAGCGGCTTGGCGCTGTGCGCCCTCATCCACCGATACAGACCCGATCTCATGTGAGTAGCAGGAGTCGGAACCTGCAGAGTGACAAAGAAAGATGGCAGATTTGCTTTTCTTCTGTTGTTCTCTTACAAACTTACTTGTCAATAAGATCAAAGCTGAGGAGTGAATAAATAATGCTACATGACCAATGCATTTTTATTTGGTGTTACTGATCTGTCCAATACAGCAAAATATGTTCCCAATTATTCTTGAGTACAGGGAAATGCATATTTGAAAATGACCAATTTTTAAAGGGACAGCATTATGGAAAATAGACTCTTTTGAATTTTGCATCATATTATATGGCAATATATTATAATGTATTGCCATTATACACTAATGGCAACACAAAGTTAAAAAAAAGTATCGGCTTAATGATAAATGGATAAAATGATGCAACAGATTCATCAATACAATAATTGTGACTCAACATGTTGGTCTTGGAGTATCTTTACAAATAGCACTGCTGGAGCAAAACGCAGCATTTAAAAATGGTGCAGTCATCAAACCATACCTGTAGTGTTGCTTTGATTCCTTCATGCGTATTTAAGAAATCCGTTAATCTCCGTGGCAACCATGCAGCTGTGCAAACCACCTGGCTCCTCCTCAGAGCTGCAGCCTCCGCCTCTCAGAGCACCCCTCCCCCACTCGGCTCCTTCAGACTAGCCAGCAGTAATTAGCAAACATCTGGTGGAACTGCACATCTCCTGAGCTCATTACAGGAGCTACTTGTCAGAGCAACGCTGGTAAAAACTTTGCTAAAGGGTTAATAGAGGAGTGATGTTGTGATGACTTCCTGAAGGCGGAGTTTCAGAAAGAGCAGGAGCTTTTAAAGAAACAGAGACCCAATTCCAAGGCAATAAATTACAAAGTAAAAATTCCTTTAAGTAATGTTTTATATATAGTTAAGATTTTAATAACTGAAGTTAATATAGCTGCGTGATTGTTCTGTAAAATGGCACTGTGTGCCCCTTTAACATACAGGCTAATAAGCTGCTATTTTCCGAAGCTAATTTGTTCTCTCTGCTCTGTTCTCTGCAGAATGTTAAGTAGTTTGGCTTTCTGCTCTGATGGAACCTGCAGTCAGCTGCTTAACACTCACTCTGTTTGTTCTTCTATTCCTGGTTGCAAACACTGCCAAGTATGTCCCCCAGTGGTTAGCCTGGTGCTCAGCCTGCAGTGATGGTGTTCGTAAACGGTTTTTATCACCCAGCAGGGCTTTTGGTTTTAAACTGACGGTTAACGAAGTCCCTCCTCAAACCAAACCTTCCTCTGCAGCCCATAGATGCATAAACACTCTGCTCACCATCACACACACCATAAACAGCGCAGTTTCCATCCGCTGCGTCTAATGGGGTTTATTACCCTCTGGAGGTTATGCTGCAATTAACATTAGAAGCTATTAGTGGCTGTGTCCTACCTGACCTTTGCAGAGTAATGCTCGGCCGCGTCTGATTGGCCGGATGATGGGAGGAACAGAGTAATGAGCGGAGGTTCAACAGAACCGCGTTCATGCGAACTCATGTACAAGATGGATGTAAAGAGGGTTCAGAGGGAGGTCTCACTCTGTCCCTGATGTGATGTTCGGATGCTTATGGTTTTAAATGGACTTCATGTTTCAGCTGAGATGTATCGATGATGCATGTTAAGAGTATTTTAGGCTGAAGTATGATGACATTTACAGTAAGGCTTTTCCACAAAGTATACAGCAGTTAGCAGTGCAGAAATGCTGCGTCGTCAGTGGTTGTATTAGTCCAGACTCCCTGGCACCTCGTCCACATGAGAAGTTAGGGAGTCTGCTTGGTTGGAGAAGCCAAACTTTGGTTTCTAATCTGGTTGCAAATCATGAGATCATCTGGTAAAAACATTGAGAACTGCAGGATCCTTCGGTTCTCTGGAAGTTTAAGATGCTTGTTTTGTGTCTACGGCCCACATCATTTACTGTTTTGCCTCAACGTTTCAGTCACAGGAACAAAGAAATCCTGTTTTTTTTCTCATTTATCGAAGCGGTGAGGTGAAACGGCTTAAAAACGGGACGATGTGGGTTTGAAAACAAAAGTAATCGGTTCCAAAGAACTGAAGAGTCCAGCTGAGCAACTTCACATCTGCCTTTTAGATCATATCACTGAAACTGGGATTACATTTCCTTCATAATTTGGATTTTACTGAGATCTTTTTGTCACCTAAATTCATTTTTTATTTTTCAGTTTTAAATGTGATATGCTGCCTTTAGAGTTGCTATAACTACAGTAATAATCCAGCAGCATCAATGTTCTTGGTCAACAGGAGTTTTTTTTAATTGATCTTTTTGATTTCTTTGATTTGCTTTCTGATTCAGGTGTTGGAACTACAACCCTAAATAGGAACATAGTAATGAAAACTAACATTTATTTTAATATTTATGACATGCAACAAAAAACTTAGCTAATTGATGTTTTTTGGAGAAAATAAATGAATCACAAACATTAATCATTAAAACATCTATCAGCTTCTCACTGAAGACGTTTTAGCCAAACACTAGCAACAGAAAACATATTTTTATTGGTATTTATCTTTATAAATGACTAAAACCAGGTTGATTTTAGCTGTTTATGCACCATTCAGTGTTCACTGTGCCTCCCTGTTCCGGGTTTTGTTTTCCTGCTCAGAGACTTTGACTGTCTGGATGAGGAGAACCATGAGAGGAACAATCAGCTGGCGTTCGACGTGGCAGAGAAGGAGTTCGGCATTTCGCCATGCATGACCGGCAAGGAGATGTCCTCAGTGGTGGAGCCAGACAAGCTCTCCATGGTCATGTACCTCAGCCAGTTTTATGAGATGTTTAGGGACACAGTGCCACCTGGAGGTGAGTGGAGGAAAAACACCTTGTGTTTGTGACTCGTTTTGTTTGGTTGGTTTGTTTTCAGGGTTCGTATGGTTGATAAAATCCTTGGTGTTAACTAAATGCTTTATATTCCAACTGCACAGTTTTGTATTAAAGTCCAATTTTGTTCTAAAGCCTAAATTTTAAAACCTTTTGAAACAAACATTACATACACCTAATAAAAAGACGTGGACATTTCTTTCTCACCGTCTGAAGCTGAATTGAACTAAACGTTTCTGTTAGTAAAAATTACTAAAATATTCATATTTTCTAAATGCCAGTTCTGAACTTGGTGAGAATGTTTAGAAAATGTCTTTGTAATTTTTGAAGCATATTATTTGAGCAGGAAACTCATTTACCTTAAAACATTTTGGTTGGATTGTTTCAAAGAAGTGAATATTTATTATTCCTAATGTTCATCTTATATTTTATACATCAAGCAACATTAAAGTATAATGAAATTGGGTTATTTTTAGTTAAATTGGTGATTTGTTCTCAGATTAATTGGGTGTACAGAGTGAGACATTTCAAAGGATAAAATTTAGTTATATTTTAGTTTCTTGTTTCTCCTGTAGAATACTATAACAAGACATCATTAATAACAGTGATAGACATCATATAATTGTGAATTAAAATCATCTTTGTTTTGTTCACTTCTATTGTTTTTATCTCCAAAGGTGGAAAAGTTTCAATATCTATCTGAAAATGTGTGAAAATTGCTTGAGTTTTTCTGTGGGAAAAGTGTTCTGCTCCATTTCTGATGTGATCTAATTCTATGCCTTTGAATCTGTTCAGATAACCACAACTTGAGTCCAGAGGAGAAAGCTGCGCTGATTTCCAGCACAAAGTCTCCCATCTCCTTCCTCAGCAAGCTGGGTCAGAGCATTGCTATTTCCAGGAAGAGAAACCCCAAGGTAAAACACACACACACACACACACACACACACACACACACACACAACTAAACTAAACTGCAACACCGTCACCTCCTTTTTTCAACTCTTCATCTTTAAGCTTCAGGTCAAAATAACACCTCGCATTTTGTAAACAGGATAAAAAGGAAAAGGATGTGGACGGTTTGGGCAAAAGGAGGAAAACCAGTCAGTCTGAAGATGTGAGTCTGACAGAGAAACTTGTGATTGTTGGTTCAGAAGTCCATCCATTTGGAATGAACTAATGATTCTCACTTGACCAAATCTGGATTATTTTGTTTCTCCAAAGGAGGACGTTTCCAGGTCCTGTCGGGAAGAGCGGCCGTCTGTCCCTGCTGACCTGTCGGAGAGAAAACTTGACTGTGCTGCTGCAGGAAACCACAACAAAGTGAAGGTGATGGCCACCCAGCTGCTGGCCAAGTTTGAAGAGAACGCCCCGGCTCAGCCTTCAGGCCTCAAGCGACAGGTACGCCGGAAACATGCAGGACGTGTTTGATGCTCCTGCAGCTGCAGGCGGGGCGTGTTCACATCTGGTTCGAGGTGACAGAACCTTCTGTTTGACCCGGCCGAGCTGTAGGCCGCGGTATTAATGAGCCGAAGTCCAGAACGCTACCGGTCAAGCAGATGATTGTTTCTGGGTCGTGTGGGCGACCTCGCTGTGCTGACTGGACCTGAATGATTCACAGGGCTTTGGTTTGCTGGCTGCTGATGATGTGTAATGTGGGGAACAGTGGGATGACTAAGTTTCTGAAAAGGAGACGTGTCCTGGGTTTCCTACGGAACATGGAGCGGATCAAACTGGGAAAAACTGCATAAGAAATCCAGATGTATGAAACTGCTTCTGCCTCTGCACATCCCAACCTAATGTGAAAACAGCAGACTGTCTTTACCACAACCCCGTTTAAGCATCCAGATGGGTGTAAACAGTAAGAACAGAAGGTGGGAGATGTTCCTAAATGAGGCAGTCGATATTTTATATCAAAATTATAAAAGTGGTTTGACTCGTTTAACATTTTTAACCGAAATAATTGCAGCATATAATTAATTAGTCAAATTTTCATTGAACACCATATTCTGACAATATAACCAACATTCTCAATTCAAAAACCCTTTTTAGTGCTGAATTATTGAGTAAATAGACACGTAGGAACGATGATATATATTGTTTTTAATCTATTCATCAGATTATTCAACCATCAGATTAGAGTTTTTCTGGTCATTCAGCTTCCCAGTGGTCATTCGTGGATCTTCTTTAGAAATCTGGACGCTGGCATTAGCGGTAGCTGCTACATTTTTAGCACTGAGATGTTATTTTAGGTTTTCACAGCTTTGCCAACAGGCTAATTTGTTTTAGCTTTACTTTAACACAGTAATAGTCTTTTCCCGTATCTCATCAGATCAGTTGATGAAGCAGAATTTAACCGTGTTAAAATCCCGGCATTATTATTGTAAGTGCATGTGAAACCTGGCTGAGGTTGATAATTTAATCCCACATTATGGGATTAAATTAAACCATGCAATTTCCGTGCTTTACAGCTTATTACTGCTGAATCCGAACTCTGTGGAGAGGGTATTTCTTTTACCTTATCTTAAAAAAACGAGGCTCTTTTTAGGTTGGTTTTAAGGAAAAGGTCTTTCTTCCTGTTGAGAATGAATTGAAGTAACGAGTTAAAATTTTTGCCAAATGAAAAAAAACAAACAACCTTTTTGATAATTTACAAATGATAGACAAAACAGGTTTCCTATGTTTTCCTCTGTTTATTCAGATTCGTCTCCTGCATGACATTCCTCCATATCAAAGCTTCTTCTGCTCGCTCATATGTTGACACATCATCATAAACTCTTTATTTTCTCCTCCACTCGCCTGTGACTCCTTCTCTTGTCTGTTTTCTCCCTGGCCTCTCCTCACCTCCTCTCTGTGGACCGTTCCATGACGCCTTGCATGATTGTTCTGTCTCTCATTCTGGCCACTGCCATGTTTGCCTGACCATTAAAGGGGGACTCTCTGCCCAACCTGGACCACCTTTTGCCCCCTTCCCCTCCACCGAACCCTGTGCACGAGTCAGTGCGCCTGGCTCCTGTCCCCGCATGGAGAAAGGTAGATGCAGATCTGATTAACCAGCAGTGGGGAAGCTGTGCTGCGTTGTGTGTTTGTTGAGCGAACGTTGTGTCTGTTGTGCCATCTCCTCCGTGCTTGTTCTGTTCTGGTTCAGAGACGCACCCAACAGCAGGAGAACCTGAGCATTCGCTACAAAGAGATGGTCAAATGTCAGACGCTGCCCAGCAGAGGGGATCAGGTATGGCTAGTTAGCGCCGTAGTTCTCCAGCCCATAGAAACTCTTCACATCCTTAGAGGATCCATCATAGATCATAGCTTTTGTAGAGAAGATGTATAATGTGCACCTTTAGTGTACAATGATGAACAATTCTGCAGTTGCATAAAAAAATACTGTTTTGTGATCAATAACAAGTGATGCTCTGATCTGCCGATACCGATTTTAGCCAGTTACGATTCCCAATATTGACTCTTTCTAATCACGCTGAGGCACCAAGACGTATTGGAAGTGAAGGACGGATTGTTTCCTCCGGATGTTTCTCCCAGGACAGCCTTGGCTTCTACTTCTACTAACGATTAGATGCGTACCTTTGCCCTAATATTTGATTTAATCTTGCTGATCTTAGTTATGTATGAAGTATATGAAGGTTAATATTCTTACTCTGTAGAAAAGTGTTTGCTGCAAAGCCACAAACACTCAGAGATCCTCCAGATTTACAGCTGCTCTCCATGGCCGCCGTATCTTTCATGGAAGACGCTCATTGATTGTTTTGAAGTCATCATGACGAGTCGCTTCGGAGTGGTATACCATTCAGACAGTGTCTGATTGAGGTCGCATTTAATTAGCAGTGTGAAATGCAGCCTGTTTTCAGATGGATTCGTATGGTGCATTCACACTGAACTCTTGTTAGTTTGACTGGGAAGTCTGGTTTGACTGGGGACGCGTGAATGCGTAATAGACTCTGATGCAGAAAAAAAAATGTAATTTTGGTTTGCCTACAAACCTCCGTCTCAGTTCGGTTGAGGTGAATTCTTCCGTGGTTTGAATCTAAGCAGATTGGGGGCCGCTCCAAAAACAGGAAGAGGACCACACCGCAGGGCATTCTGGGTAAATACAACCAAACCAAACGTGCATGACTAGAACTAGCAGGAGGAAAAAAAAAATCCTACAACCGCTGAAGTCCTACGCCCACTCCATTTTTGTTTCCATTGAAAAAGGAAGTTGCGCTCAGTGTGTTCTTCGTTTCCTTCAGTGGTTTTTGGTGCAGCGCCCCCACAGACGAGGAGGGGAACAGCTTTTTCAAAGGGTTTGTTGGTGTCACAGTGCAGCATCTGAAAATGTAACAAATGTTGCAACTTTGATCTCCAATCGAACCAAGTCCCTGTGTGTGCGTTCGTGCGTGCGTGCGCGCGCGTGCGTGCGTGTGTGCGTGCGTGCGTGCGTGCGTGCGTGTGTGGTTGTTTTTTATTGGTGTTTATTAGTCTTTGTTGTAATTGTTGCAGACCAACTAAAAGCTCACCACAGTTGTTTTCCTATTCCTCGTCTGGTCTAGAAGCTCTGCTTCATTTAACGCTATAATAAACTTTTGGTTTATTATGACTTGTTTTCTTCAGTTATATTTACTTTTGCACATCTTATCATTTTATTCTTCCTCTGCTGAACTTGCTGTTCCTGTCCCTCACTTTTCAAGGCCAGAAGCGCTGCAGAACAAACGTCCAGCTCGGGCTCTCGGAGCTGCCCAAAGAAAACCATTCTGCTCCCTTCCTCCTCCTCCACTTCCTCGCTCTCTCTTCACTCAGAGGTGACATAAAGTCTGCTGCTTGTTTCTGTTTGTCTGCCTCCCATAGCTATAAATCCACAGCAGAGCTCCCTCTAGCCTCCCTTTACTCCAGCTGCTCTCCGTGTTTTCCCGTCAGTGTCACGTTAACTTTGTGGAGAGATCAGGTTGTCTGTAAAAGATGGGGAATTGTTTTTAGACACCCTTCTCTACTCGTTTCTGTTTTGAAGAATTTACCCCCAGAGCAAGAGGAGCTTGAATACTATGAAAGGCCTCTGACACACAGGGTACAGTACTGCATCTCTGTATGTTCATAAGATGTTAAAACCTGTTAGATCCAACCATGACGTCTCACCAGAGCTCCTTTAACAGGAAGGGAAACAGTCACTCACAGTTGACCTCACTCCCATTCACATCCCTGGGATTCAGGAGCGGGCCGACCGCCTCATCTCCAGGTTTAAGGGCAAAGCTGATAAACCACCAAAGGTGCTCAGCATGCATGGACATTCTTCTACCTTTGGGCTCATTTGTTGCACAGATCAAAACTTTCTGCTGAGTCTGCACATCTAATTTCCCCTTTCAAACCTTCCTCTGCCTCCCGGAAGCCTAAGAAAAAGCCGTCCCGTTTCTTTTTAGAGCAGTGGTACTCGAGCCGAGGCCTGAGTCCGAGCCCAGCCTCACCTCTGTCCTCCCCTGATGCTTCCAGAAAGGTCAGACTGAGACTCACCCTCTGCAGTGCCGAAAAATAGCAGTTTTCAGAAAACCGTAATTGAAGTTTCACCTTAATTTTTCACATTCTGAGTTTATTTAAAGCGAAGTCTGTAGTTTTGTGAGAGATGCTTGTGCCATATTTGCCTACTAAGTGCAGTGAATCCTTTACACACCCTGCTTTAAATTACTGCATGAATGACGGCCTCAGTTTGCGCCACAAGCTCGGCTAATTGATCCAGAAGTTTGAATCTTGGTGCTTCATTCCTGCCGTTCCACTTGGTAACTAAATCAATTGCTTTCCTGCAGGAGCCAGTGAGGCCTCTGGACTCTGAGCAGATGCCCATATATGTGCTTAGTATTCAGGAAAGAGCTGAACAACTTGAATTTCAGTTGGAAGGCAAGCGAGTCGGGCCGCAGGTGAATCCCCCATTTAACACAGACGGCTGATTCAACACTGACAGTAAACGATTCCTCGTTCTCTGGTATGCTAAGCATGTAATCAAGGGACTATAGGAGAGCATCAGAATACAAGTAACACTATGGCGAGCATTAACTTTGCAGAAATGCAATTCTTAAAGGACATAACTCATCATATTTTAAAGGGAGAAAACCTTAAAATGTCCGAGGTAATCTATCAGGAAGCACTTCCTTATATGGATAAGGATGTGCATTAAAGAGTTTCTCTGTCTGCCTGGAGACGACTCTGTTTCATTTCTTAATCATAAGAAAAACATTCCTGACAGGAAAATGTGGAAAGAATGTCTGAGGCTTATTGATGACAGAAAAAGGACGTAGTGAGCATCTTTGCAAAGATAATCTATTCAGGAAATTCATAGAACTTTGTAGAAGGAAACACTTTTTGGAACTATTTAGCAGTTTAGATTGTAAGTTAAATCCATTTTCTTTCATGTAAACTAAACCCATAAAAACTTTCCTCTCTTCCTCTTGAGCCAAAGAAAAAACCCTCTCGTTTTTTTATGGAGCGATGGCACCTGGCCCGCGCCCAGAGCCCCCCCGACAGCCCCCCGTCCGCCTGCTCCAGACAGGTAGTCGTTTCGCACCTGGAGGGCACGGATTGCTGACGCTGACACACTGCACCTGCATTTGGTGTTCCAGCAAGATGCATCACCACAGTTAGCTTCAAAACGGCTTAACACGACTAAACTCACTGCAGATTTTCATCCTGCTGAGAAATGAAAACACAAACTGAGCTGCAACCTGCTGCACATTGATTGTTGTTGCTGTGATTAATAATTGTGTTGTGTTTTTCTGTAACTGTGGCTCCGAACTCTAAATATTATCCCCCTCAGGACACAGAAAGGCTTTCCATTGTTCTGGCAGCTCTCATTCTGCAGTCACTATACATTCTGATGCTATAGTGGATAAAAATTGTATCTGAGAGGTTAAACAGGATAAAATCTGAAGATTATTGTTTCAAATCCAGATGAACTACCAGCTTTAGTTGAGAGCAGGAAACCAGCTTCCATTTTGGTTTGTTAAAGTCATTAAATGTGTTTGTGTGTTTTATTTCAGCATTTCTCACTTTGTGAAGCCAGTTTTTTCCAAGCTAGGCCTCCATACGGTTGCTGTTTTTGGATAAGATTAAGGATGAGTTCATGTTGGGTTAGTGGTTAGTTATATATGTACTAGTAATGGTTCGGTTTAGGCTAAAGGTCACGGTTAGGGTGCAGAGACGAATAGAAGTCAATCCAAAGACCTTGTGAAGGTAGAAACACATAACTTGTGTGTTTTATCATGTCTGTGTGTGAGAGAGTGAAAAATGCTGCTTGAAGTGACTGGATGAATAATCCATACGCGTTTCAGAAGCGCTGATGGTGATAAACTTCAGGTGTTTATTTCTGTTGATTTGGGTGAATTTGACTTGCAGCCAAAATTCAGTTTCTCTGAAATGTATAATATTATTCAAGACTTACAAAAAGAATAAGGAATGTTTAGTGGAAGGAAAAATGTTGTAGCATTACGGCGCTGACGGGCCAAAACTCCTCCCGTTTTGGGGGAACAGAACATCATGTTTCCATCTGCTGACAGGTTTCATGGCGGTGCTGATCTAAGTTCCAGAAGGACTTGATACCGACACACACTGTTAAAAGTACCAATGCCTGGTAACCATGGCAACCCCAGCAAAACAACCTGACCCGATCCCTACAAAGAATCTATGAGCTGACAAGAGACACCAGAACCGAAACACTACAGGTCAGTGTTAAAGCTTCGTGAGCAGCTCAGCAGAACCACAGGCCGGCCCACATGCTGCGCTGCGTAGACCCAAAAGGAGCCCAGACGGAGTCCTGAAGGCAGATACTGTCTGCAGATGATCCATTTTGCTTGTGCACTTTTTTCTGCCACTTTTTCCTTCCACTCAACTTTCCTTTAATGAGGATACAGTGTCTGTGGACAGACAGCTTCCTCAGCAACGACTTCCTGTCGGTTATGCCGTAACATTTCACATTAGTGATACGTCAAGTCTATTTCATGTAAAGTTTTAGCTTTCTGAGAAGCTGAATTTGCTGATTTCTTTGCCATGATGATTAAAACTGACAGAAATACATACTGGTGATTTATCACTTTGTGTTTCACCTTTGTGAAGGAGTGCATGAGTTCAGTTTGGGTTTGTTGTCATGAGCTGAGTTTTGTTTGCAGCTTGTTCAGTGAGGCGGCTGCAGCTCTTCTTACCGTTTGGTCAGTGAAGCATGGAAACGGCTCTGTCGTGTGTAAACTCCCCTTTTCTCCCTCTGCTCGTACACACACCTTTTCCCTTTTGTTCTCCGTGTCCCATTCCTGTCCTTCAGTCATTTCTAATGTGTCTTCACTGTCTCTCATGCTGCTGCTAGCACTTGGTGAGGATGTACACAGGGGGAGTTAGCAGCCTGGCTGAGCAGCTAGCCGGCCAGCTTCAGTCTCAGGAAGAGTCCAAACCCACACATGTCCCAGAAAGGAGGGATTTGGTAAGCATGTTGTCTGTAGGGTAGAAAGCACCGAAGCAATCCTTTGTGCTTAATCAGCTGACTCTGATTATTACAAATCATCGACCCACAGTTTGATTGTTCTTCAAAAGGATTGAACCCCAAACGTTTCGCAATCTGAGCTGTTTTGGCAAAAAGCAGATATGGAAGACCTGGAACAGACAATTTGTGGCAAAACAGTGACAAGAATCAATAAAATTAATGAATTGTGTCAGGAATGTCAAAGTTTTTATCTTTATGTCAGAGCAGATTTTTAAATTTATTTATTTTTTTATACCTCTCACAATTTAGTATCCAATTCCCAATTCAGTGACGCCTTATTACTTTGGGTTGATCTGACGGAAAACTGCAAGGCCCACATCAATGAGTTCTACATTTCCTGAATCCTGACACGGATTCCTGTGTTTCCATGTGTGATCTGAGTAGAAAGAATGAAAACTGAGGGAGTAAGCAGGAGTTGTTCAGAGACGGACAACATTTTTTAAAAGTTGGAGAGGCGCACTGTAGCGTCAGAAGAAGTCTGTCATTGAAATCCGTTATGAAAATGAAATATGAGCATAAAGCGACCAAAAAATTGAAGAGGGACTTTATGAAAATGGTAAAAAGATGTGAAGAAGCAGAGATGCAGAAGTAGTTGATGGATGTGACTTCATTTTAAAGTTTTAAAGGTGTCTCTAGGTGAAAGTATATGGAAGTATTTACTTTTGATTGTTGCATTTTATTTAGAAAGGACATAAATGCTCAAAGATTGTATAAAAAGGGGCGAACTCATAATAACCTGGCTTTCCCTTTTTGTTCTGTGTTTTCATCTAAATGCTGACTCGACTGTTTTCCTCGCAGGGTTCTCTCAGGAAAGAGTTCCCCGTCAACATCGGCGGCAGCGACGTCTGCTTCTTCTGCCGGAAGCGAGTCTACGTCATGGAGAGGCTGAGCGCGGAGGGGAAGTTCTTCCACCGCAGCTGCTTCAAATGCGACTACTGCGGGACAACGCTGCGGCTTTCCTCCTACGCATTTGATGTGGAGGACGGTGAGGCCGACACTGGAGGAGCATCACGCTGTTAGGAGTTTTACTGAACCAGTTTGGAACATTTCAGCTGCTGGGTGAAATAAAATGAACCTTTTTTTTTTTTCCTGACAACAAAATTTACTCCCAACAATCAGAACCATAACAGAAGATAAACAGCAGTGTGACTCTGCTGCCCTCTAGTGTCAGGTTTGAACTATGTGTGTTTGTGAACAAACTCCTTTTTAAATCAGATTTTTTTTTTTAAGTTAATTTAACTGGTGAATAGCTTCAAAACGTATTTTTTTCATTTAATGTATCCTGTACGACTTTTCCAAAAAATAACTGATAGTGTAGTGTTGTATAAAATGTTTATTTTCTTATTTAAGGAAGTAATGTAAGTATTGCATTTTTTAATGTATTTCTAATATTTCATAAAATAAGCTTAAGTGGTAAAATGAAAAACCGCAGAATGTGCCAATTCTTTTAATGCGAATAATACATAAAATAATCAATTCCTTAAATAATCTCCAGCTGTAGCTCTAGTTTAAATTACACCAAAGTTTTTATTTTTATGGTCTTTTCTCTGTTTGTTTTTTCGTCTTATAGTTATTTTTCAGTTGATTTGTTCAATGAACTCTGGAATTATAGCAAGTGTGCCGACTCTTTTTCTTTAATCTAACTTTTAACGATGCATAAATCAGGACATTTGTAGTTTGTCAGGGTTTACGGTGTGTGCTCTCGCCCTGAACCTGCTGGTCCTGTGACCGCGGACCTCCTCGCTCTAAGGTTTCCATTGTTCTGACGGACAGGCGGCAGATTGTTGGGTGAGACAGAGTAGCTGTTTCTCACTGTTTTCTGTGGGATTTCTGCCCACTGAGGGTCCGAAACACAAAGACACTTCTCTTTTATTTTAATTTGGACACACACTCCACTTTCTGCATGATTCTGTTTCATTTGATTATATTTTCTGTCCTGTTTTTCTTCCAGGGAAATTTTACTGCAAGCCTCACTTCTGTTACCGGCTGTCTGGTTACGCCCAGAGGAAGCGGCCGGCTCCTTCTCCTTCTCCTGCTCCAGTCTCAGCTAAGGTGCCTCTATTTCTTTCTTTCTTTCTTTTTTACGCAGATTAATGCGTCTTCCTTACAAAATCAGACAGTTGTTACAATGTGGTTTGAGGAATCACACGTTTTCTGGATCGCAGGAAAACCAGACGCCCCTAACTCCGATTCAGACCGTGGACGCCCCCAGCAGGGCGGCGGCGGCGGCGGCGGCGGCTCCCTCGGCCGAGATCCCGCCCTCAGGTACCAGATTTTCCTCTGTAGATGTGGTGGCTGTGTCCCGCCGTCTGGCCGTGGGGGTGGGAGTCCCTCTGCGCGCCCTCCGCCGCTCCCTGTCCTGGACTTGTCACCAGGTGGCGCTCAACCCCTTAGATTCTCCCTTCCTTTGCACCTACTGCATCTACCTCTTCTGCTGTTTCACTGTCAACGTCCTTCTGAACCTCCTCTAGCATGAAACCTCCTTTTGATTTGATCTCACTCTGTTTTAGTCTCTGCTCACTAGTTTAAAGGAGATTTCGTAGATTTAAGGATTACTAACAGAACTGGATGTGTTCATGTCGGTCTTTTTTTTTCTGGTTAATTTATTCCTGAAGACGCGTCACCCACGTCTCCTTTTGCCAATTTAGGATTTGTAATTGGCAGAGGAAGTTGGGTAGAGGTCTTGCAGTAAAATCGTAGAGTTGAATGGTGCATCATGAATCTTTTTCTCTTGGCTTAGAAATTCACATGAGCTGATCAGGATTCCAGCTGATCAGCTCTTCAATTATCAGCTGCTTGTGGTTTCCTGCCTGTTTGTATGAAGATCCAAGCCAAGAGTCCCTGTTTTGTGTTTGTAACCTTTTACTAGCCTGTGACTGCTCCTTTTTTAGCTCCACCTCCTCCTTGTGAGATGTTTCCTTTCATGCCTGCTGTGTGATCTTCTCTTTTCTCTGTAAGCTGTTCTGCACATAAACTTTACCCACCGTGCTGTAATGAAGTGCCTGTATCAGTGCTTTGTGAGCTTTACCTTTCCCCCCTCCTACTGGAGCATCTTAAAACTGGGAGCTTTATTAGTGCTGGAAGCTCTGCCCTCTGATTGGCTGATTTTTATCCCTCTGTTCTCGTTTAAAGCTTTGTTTTTTCTCAGTGCAGCAAAACTTTTCTGCATGTTAAATAGGACTAGATGCAGCTAAATAATGGACACTTTGCTGAAAGTATACAGAATATAAACAAAAATATAATTCAGGTTTGTGCAAACTTTGTGCTATTCGTTTTATCATAATTAAAGGATTAATTTAAATGTTTGATTATTTACTTGCTTCTTAAAGTTTAAACTATTGAAAGTGTTATCAAGCATTGTTTATATATATATAAATGGATAAAAACAGATTTTTTTTTTACATTTTAGGTATTTAGATAACGTAAGGTGCTTGTAAATAAAATAGTATAACAATAAAAATGGTGGTTTAGTTTAATATTGGTGTTCAGATGTAAAGAAATCACGACATTTAACCTTTTAAAGTAATTGCATTATGGTATAATAACGTATTACAAATTATTATCTTAAGCCACTTAGATATAGCTTAGTGTAAGATATTTTACATCAGATGTTGTATTTTATTCAGATCATTTGAAAACAAAGTCCTTGGGTTATTTTGACCCCTGGTCAGGGCCGGGTTTAGAAGGATGTTGGCCCTGGGCTGCAGCCATATTTGGTGCCCGTCCGTAAAAAAAACTAAAATCTTTTATTATATGTCTGTATATCAGCATTTTTGCTCCTAAAAAGATGAGCTATAATTCACCTGAATAGTATTTACATGTAGTATGAAGTGCAATATTTGCTAAACATTTATATTTATTTTAGCCATTTCCTGATTTCTGAAGAATCAGCACATCTCCCCTGTTTGAACATGTTCTCTTGTCTTTCCCCTTTTGAAGAGTTCTGCAGAGAAATGGGGTCTTTTGTGACCAGATATTTGTACCCCAGAAAAACAGGAACAATCAATTATTTATATTTACTTCTCCATATGAATTTGAAGTGTTTCTTAAGTCTTTTTCAACATAACACAGTAAAAATTAAAACAAGATAAAAGAGAAATATGAAAATAATTCCAACTTTATTGGCAATAGTTTAATTTAAAAAAATGCTTTAGTTATATATACTTAAAATAAATTAATTTGATGTTAATAATAGTAAGAATTAAACAATTCATCAACAACGAATAAGCTAATTTATTTAGCACAAAACTCAACACAAAATTAAACATCCCAGGAAAAAAAAAACTGAAATACAACAAAATCAGAAATGATCAGAAAACGGATATAAAGGGATTTAATATGAAGGACTCTCTGCGTTGCACCGTTTCCTGGATTCTCAGCTGATTGGGTTTTAATCCCACATAATGATTGGAGGCATCAGAATCTTGTTTTAGCTCAGAATTCATTCACACTTCGTTTGATCTGAACAGTTTTAAGGTTTGCTTTTCTGGATGGGATTAAGGAAAGGCACCAGCCTCGTGTATGAAACTGTAGCATAAGATAATTTAGTGTGTTAAGATTACATGTTTGTTTTTATTGTTTGCTGTAGGAATATAATCTAATCCAATAAATTCAAAAGCGAAATTGGTGTGTCCTTGTCGGTTTGTCCTAACGTTGGTGTGAACTGTTTGAATGGAGATCAAGGTTAAAAAAAAGCCTGGAGACCAGGACTGAAATGATTAGTCTGATTATTCATGATTAATTGGTAATTTATTAATCGTTAACTGGAATATTCAGTCTCAAAAAGGCCATTCACTGAAAGAATAAACATGTTCAGGGGAGTAGTTAAGATAAAACTGTATTTAAAATAAAAATGTTTTTGTTTGTAAACATGTTTTGGGCAAAACTCCAGTTTTAGCTTCGCTCAGTTCAGATTTACTAAAGGAATGAAGGCTGTTATTGAATTTTAATCAATAAAACATTTTCTTCTTACTTAAAAGAGGAATTGAATTATTTTATTTTCATATTTCTAATGTTTAAAAAAGGCATAAGAAGTTAGATGAAAAGTCAGTGTGCCATTTTTTAACTCTGATTCATTGATTAGGCATTAGAATAATCAGTAGATTAATCGGTTACCAGAATGTTGTTAGCTGCAGCTCTGCTGGAAACGGGTCCAGCTTGGAGTCGGTCCTGCATGGCGCCTGAACTCCTCTCCTGCATCCGGTCGATTCTCAGCCGTGTATTTTTTGCTCTTTTTCTTCCTCCGGCTCGTCTGCGTTTGACGCCGGGCCGCAGCACCGGAGGTCAACGGCGTGCAGGAGCCCAGCATGGCTAAGCGTCTCCGTGGAACCCCGGAGCGGATCGAGCTGGAGAACTACCGCCTGTCCCTGCAGCGGGAGGAGGAGCTGGAGGAGGTTCCGGAGGAGACGCTGGCCGAGCACAACCTGAGCAGCGTGCTGGACAAGGCCACCGACGTCGACCTGGGCTCCAGGTCAGATCCTGTGAATGAAACCCTGCTTAACTCGTGCTCTTTTAAAGATGTTTATTTATTTTTTATGCGCTGTGAATTTTAGGTTTCTGTACTTTTTGGACGTCTTCTGCGCTGCAGTTTGAACATCATTTCCTTCTCTGTTTCTCTGTGGGGATAATCTTCGGTTTCTTGCAAACGGAATCTGAACTCCAGGAAAAACCCTGAAATTAGTTCACCATTATTGACAAAACAACATTTTAAATGCAGCTATTCAGGGCTGAAGCAGCACTAACCTGCTACGATATCATTGCTGGACGAAATGACTGAAAAACGTGTCACAATATGAGCGTTTAATATCAGTGGATGTTGATAACTGTTAATATTGATAATTATTGATTAGTTTTTGTTTAAAATACCTGAAATACTGACCTACTGTTGGCGTGACCTTTCTGTTTAATCCACAGTTTTCACTCGATGCTGTTGTTTTTTATTTTTTAGCAGTTATGAGGCATGAGGGCGGAGCATGAAACCGAGTCCTGCACAAGCTAGGTTGTTGCTAGGCAACCAAAGACTGAGTTAGTTGATGCCACCCACCTTTCTTAATGAGAGGTTGAGCAGATAAATCCTGTCCTCTGCCTACATCTCCCAGAATGCTTAGGTTCAGGGAATGTTCTTTATATTGAATATTCTATCAGATGTACTGTCTATCAATTGTCTATTGTGATATTGTTATTGCTGAATTGTCCTTTTCTTTTGTTTTCGTTTGTAACTTTTGTGCTTTGCTTCTTTATTTTCTTAACAGTAGTTCTGAGTCTGACATGGAGGAAGAGGATGAGCAGGAGGAAGAGGCGGAGGAAGAGGCGGAGGTGGAGGAGCAGCCGGCCAGCCCGACGGACCTCGGCGGCGTTCCCTGGAAGGAGGCCGTGGAGCTCCACGCCAAACTGCGAGGCGGTGAGCTGGAGGACGAAGCTCTGGCTGATGCTGCCAGCAGGGATGGAGACGTGGAGGAAGACGAGGAAGAAGAGGAGGAGGGCGAGGACGAGGAGGAAGATGAGGAAGAATCCAGTGATGGTGATTTTTTTTTTTATTATTTGGTCGTTTTTTCTAGTCTAATCCTGTTTTTATCTATGTTTACATTCTGTTCACACTGTTGTCAAGGCAACCCACAGCTCCACCTGCTGTTTGTCAAAATAAGTGTTTTGTTTAAATGTCACCTTCATCGCTGTCCTCACCCTGTTACTCTCTGCCTTCACCCTTCCTCCACCTCCTCCTCCTCATCCTCATCCTTTGTGTATATGTGTGCCGTTTTGGGTGTTTGTCTCCCCCTGCTGTCAGAGGGGGATTACTGCCCCTGGGACAGAGAGCTGCAGTCAGGTCTGTGGCTGGAGAAGCACCTCACTGATGAAGAGGATGTTGGTAAATTCAAAGGTAGCAACAGAAGTGCTTGCGGTGGCGTTTGCAGAAAGCTGACATAACTCTGGCTGATTTCAGTTTCTAAGCTTCTCTGCTCTCGGAGCTCCGTTTCTGTTGCTGTGTTTTTGTCGTGGTTTGTTGGTTGAAGTTTTGCCATTTCTTTAAAATTGAAAACTAGGCATGGGTCGGTTAACGGCATCAGAACCGCTAAAACCTTCTGTCAGAACTGTAGCGGAGACACCTGAGAGGGTTGTTACTGCACACAGCAGGTCAGCTGGCTGAAAGAGAAATTCACAACCTTTCTGTCACTCAGAAAGAAAAACTCCCTTCAGCAACAGCTGTTAGCTACAAACAATATGTCTTAAGCTGTTCTTAAAGAGACAGAGACCATTTTCAGGCTTTGTTGCAAAGTCAGACTTCCTGTAAGTTGTTTTGATATTTGCAGCATTTCCATAACAACTGAAGCTCACATAGTTACTGAGCTAAAAAATGAGACTTTATGCCTGGAAAATACATAATACTTACATCTCTTTTGCTGATTTACTGCCTCCTTCAGCACAAATGGCTGTAAACACACATCTGTAATTTAGACTGCAGCTGTTTTCTCACAGGTTTAAATATGACTGCGTCATAATATTTTGCCACCAGTGGGAATAATTGTTGGTTTTTCTTTGATAAATCAACTAATTACATTCGGTTTGACCTTTTTTGGTGAATCTGTGATATTTTTACTCACACCGGCCCATGCCTACTGCAGACCATTTAACCTGCTTATTAAAGCCTATTTTTAGTTTTATTATTAATCTAATAAACTCCACAGATTCCTCCAGGCGCTGCTGTTATGATTTTTTATTGATTGGCAGCATTGCTGTGTATTCAACAAATTTCTTTTTAACTCGTATTATTTTTTAGTGTTTTTGCAGAGTATGAGTGCATGCAGACTTCCTGTAACTCTTCCATTCGGAGGTCGTTCTGCCCCCTCAGTGACTCTTTCTGCCTTTTCTCTCTTTTCACTTCTTGTCTGTTTTCCCTCCTTTTTCCTTGTTTTTCTTCTTGTTCGCCTTCCTGTCCAATCGTGCGTCTCGTTACTGAAAATCACGACAAACGTTTAGCCAGGAACATACAGCTCCAGCAGCTCCTCCAGCCGGTGGATCCCAGCGCCATTCCGAGTTTGGCGAGAGCGCGGCGGGATTCTGACCCGGACGGCCCGGTGGGTTCTGAGCCCACTCTGCCCCCCTCCACAGGTAACCCGCCCGGAGGCGCCGTCGTCCGGACATGTTGAGGATCGGGTCTCATCGCGGCGGTTCTGTTTGAACGTCTGTGTGTGACGGGGGGGTCCGCCCTCCGCCCTCCACTAACCCACCTGCTATTTTTAACCATCTCTGATTTTGTTTTATGTTTTTTTTCTGGAATGTTTAATTTTGTGTTGAGCCTTTTTCATGTTTCATCCAGAGTTGCTGTGTAACGTCCTCCAGCCTCGTCCCACTGCACCATGTAACCCCCCCATCTGTTCCTTTGATATTTTTTGGTTCTGCTTTGTTCTGTTGTGTTCTGCTCGGTTCTTTTCCCATGTGTCTAATTGCTTTGCCGTTATTTTCCCCCGCCATCTTTCTGTTGTTCTTCTGGTTTGAGCGTAGCCCCCGCCCACACATCCACCCGACACGAGGCAGTGAGGGTCTGGTTGGAGTCGTTGTCTGGAGGTAGCACAGACCTGAACGGAGATTTGTGTTTTTATCTGTCTGTCGGCTGGCCTTCCCCTGCAGCATGCAGAAAAGCTCAGGAGCATGCATGCAGCCTGCAGCACCGCAGCCAGCCATCAGACCAGCATCTGTTTCTCACCAAGCTTCTCATTTCACCCGTTGCCTTCTAGAAACGAGCTTTCTCTGGCTTCATGTGCGTTTATTTCACAGAATGAGCTGCTGAGCTCTGAAAACGTTTCCGATGTCTACACACGTGTTCAGCTTTTTACATTTTGCCACATTACAACAAACAACAACGGATTTTACTGGGATTTGATGAACAGACGTTTATACATTAATATACATGTTGGTAGAGATGGATTGATTATTGGAGTAATCATTAACTAATTCAGTAATCAAGTAATTATTACCTGTAGTATACAGACAGTTTTCTGTAAGAACAACACAGTCAGAGCAATAATAAAATACAGTTTCTGCATTTAAGATGAAAAACCTTCATTATCTGTAAATCTGTTCCACCCAGAGTGGCAGTTTTAGCTTCACCTGGTTTAAATTTGGAAAATCTCCCATTAAGCACCTTTTGCTGTCTAATTATTAACTGGTTAGGTGAAAAAACAACCTTTAGATCAGGGGTGTCAAACTCCAGTCCTCGAGGGCTGCTGTCCTGCAACTTTTAGAAGTGTCTCTGCTGCACCACACCTGAATAGAATAATTAAGTAATTAGCAAGGCTCTGGAGAACTGAGGAGGTAATTAAGCCATTTGATTCAGGTGTTTTGTACCTGTGGCACATCTAAAAACTGCAGGACAGCGGCCCTCGAGGACTGGAGTTTGACACCCCTGCTTTAGATCATCGCTGCTCTGAATTGATGTTCAGTCCAGCAGAAAGCGCTGAGCTGTTCATGTTTGATGTTAGAAGGATCTGTTGATCAAGAGTTCACTAAAGGAGCGCTGTTATTGAAGTTCAGGTAATAAAATGTTTATTTCCTCATTTTACAAAGGAACTGAATTATTTATTTATTTGTATATCTTAATGCATCTTTAATATTGTATAAAAAAGGCTTAAGTGGTCAAATGAAAAATCTGCAGAATGTGTAAATTTTTTTTAATCTAATTTATTGTCAGAATAATTTAGTAGTAAAATATCCATTAGCTGCAGCCCTGGTAACAGTTAGTCCGTCTCATAACATCCCAATAAAATTCATAAAAGTCTGAGTGACACAATGTGAAGTTTGAGGGATATGAATATTTTTGCAGAGCCTCTGTATGTTTCCTTGTGCAGGATTTATTTCTTTCAGACGCAGATGTGACGGTTCAGGTATTTGCAGACTAACTGCTCTTGAACATGCTGTGAAACCGGTGAAGTTTCCTTTAATCTGCTGATTAAAAGCATGAATGACTGAAAAAGTCACCGTGTTGATGCACAGTTCAGTCAGATCAGACTCACTAGAACGACTCTTTCCTTTCCTGTGCATCCATGTGAACAGATTTAGTTTAGTGATGACTGGAGGAGTGGTTGGACTGAATTATTGCATGAAATGCTTAATTTTTGTTTTCTTGCTTCAGGTTTGTTTGGGCAAAGCAGCTTTTCCTGTAATCTGCTGCTTTTTAACAGTTTAGTTTCTGCTTCTGCTTGGATCAAACATAACGGACGTCTGCATGCATCTTCATCACCAGGTTCACTCTGGGCTTCTTTTGTTCATGTATTACAGATGACAGACCATTACTGTCATCTGTGCACTAAACCTTTCTGTAGCACATCAGTTTTCTAGTGCTGAATGGAGCTAAATGGATTCTGGCTTTGAAACCTATTCATGCTTTTTCAATTATGTTTTTTTTTTTTTTTTTTTTTAGTTTTTTGTTCAAATTGTTCCCAATATCTTTGGAGCAACAGATTTTCAGAGAAAAGTTGATTCAGGCTCTTAGGCTGTCAGGGAATTGGAATTGGAAAAAGTGCTCACCCATTATTGACTCCAGACAGTCTGCAGCAGCCAGGTTAGTCATTTCTCTCCGTTTTGGTTTCATACCAGAACCGTGTGAGGATGAAGAGCTGCAAGCTGAAGCAGACAGTCCAGACATGGAGCCCGGCACGGAGCTGGACCAAGGTAAAGAGACAAAGAGTCAAACATTTCTCTGTTCTTCTTCATATGTTCTTCTTCATGCTTTTGCTTGTCGAGCATGAAGATACAGTAGAAACCAGGTAGTTTCATTCTTGACAGAATAAAAATACATGATGTTTTTGTAAGACGGTGAGAAAACATTTAGATGTCTTTTTATTCTGCATATGTGAATATCTGCCATCCATCCTTTTTCTGTACACTCTTGTCCCTACTGGGGTCAGGAGGGGTCCTGGTGACCCAGAGGCGGGGTCACCCTGGACAGGTCGCCAGTCTGTGGCAGAGATATCTGCCAGCAAATAATCACAGAAACATGAAAAGTTTCCTAACTTATTCTACATAAGCTGCAGTAAAAGTTGAGTTTGTTCCTTCACAGCAGCCTCCCTGTTGAATGTTAATGGTCAGATAAATTCAGTCAGTATTTCATCCACCTCAGTGATTTTATGTAACTGTCCAGATGACATTCCTTCGGATGCAGAAGCTGAGGCTCGGCTGCAGCAGTCGGAGCAAAACGAAGCTCCTCCAGAGGAAAACCAGGACACAGACAGTCTGGGGAGAGACTCGAGTATTGGTACGAAACACAAGCTGATATTTTAGGAGATATTTTACACAAGTACCTTACATCACTGAAGCATTTCTGTATTTTTCACATTGCAACAATAGATTTGAGTGAATTATAGACGTGTTAATGCTGTTTGGGGGATGCTAGGCAGGTGGTCTGGGTTTTTGTCAGGTTTTTCAGAGTAAATGGGGCTGAACGTAGATTTCTGTTTGTAAATAAACACCTAAAAAACATTGTTTTCCTTTTGTTTTAAAGTTTTGTGTTTGTCTGTCATGCCACCTCCATCCAGTTAAAGTAGTTTATATTTGTGTGGAGGTGATGGATGATGGGTTTCATTCTTGCTGTGACTTCAGACCCAGCCAGCTCCAGCTCACTGCTGAAGGACGACGTCGTTCTTTCTCCCCTCAAACGGCCGGCTGAGCCTGTCAGCCCGGTAAGGAATTCTGCTTACACAAAGTTAAAATGATGGGATGTTTTTTTCAGGAACTCTAACGTTCGCTGCTCCTGCAGGTGAAATCTCCCGGCATCCGTTTCTTCCCGGATCCCTTCTTACCGGAGGAAGAGAAGACGGCTGTGTCCCCGGCTGTCAGGAGCCCGTTCAGCCCTTCATCCGTTTCATTTTCCGCTCCCATCCCGTCTCCCGCTCCTGCCGTCACGCTCCCCTCCGCCTCTTCCCCTCCTGTCTCGCCCGCCGTCTCTCCGCTGAAGCCATCTGGCCAGTCGCCCTTCAAGTCACCGCTCGGCTCCCCGATTCGCTCCCAGCCCATCTCCCTCCCAGAGACGCACACGCCTAAATCCCCGGTCTTCCCCCACCGCTCCATCTGCCCCCTGACTGGAAACCCCCTTTCCCCGATCTGCGCCCAGCCTTTGCCCTGCCAGGAAGCCTCCTCACCTCAGACCTCTGACTCCCCCGTCAGGACGCAGCCCGTCAGCTCAACGCCCGAACCTCTCAGGTCCGCTGACTCCTCCATCGAGGAGAACGCCTCGAAAAAGTCAGACATCATCGAGGAGTTCTGGTTGAAGAGTGCAGAGATCCGGAAGAGCCTCGGCCTCTCTCCTTTAGACCGCAGCAGTAAAACCCTGGAGAAGACCCCGATACCGGACCCGACCCCCGTGAAGACGCCGTCCACTGGGGAGCCGACGACGCCGTCCACCGGGGAGCCGAAGCCGGCGTTCACAGGCCGCACCGTCATTCGCCGACTCAACATCACGCTGGAGGGTCAAGTCATCACGCCGATCGCTCCCGCTGCGGCCAAGAACGACACAAACCTAACGGCGAACGGCGACACGTCGGACTCCACCATGCTCACCCCGCCCTCCAGTCCGCCGCCGCCCGTCCCTGCCAACCAGTCTCCGGCAGTGCTCAGACAGAAGAGGCACCAGGCGTCTTGGAGCAACGGGACGGAAAAGCTTCCAGCCGACGCTCCGGTTCCTGCGCCGAGGACGCAGCTGAGTCCCGCCCCCGCGCCCAGGAAACCGTCGTCCCCAGAGGCGGCGCCACAGACCGCCCCGGTGGTGATAATGAGGGAGAAGAAGAAGCAGCCTCGGCCGGCTGAGGTGAGGAAATCGTTTGTGGAGACGGTTGAGGAGATTCCTTTTGCCGACGACGTGGAGGAGACGTACGATGAGCGCACGGCAGAAACGAGCCAGAACAAGAGTCAGGCGCCGCCCGCCATCAAGCCGCCGCTGCACCTGGCGTTAGCCATGGAGAACGGAAAGCCGAACATCCCAGTAATCCCAGTCTCCAAATCCCAGAGGGCCACTCGGTTTTCCCCAGAGGCCAAGGAGATCGCCGAGGAGAGAATCAGAGCAAGAGAGAAGTCTGTGAAGAGCCAAGCTCTCAAAGACGCCATGGCCAAGCAGCTGAACAAAATGAAAGAGTCTGACCCAAACAGGAGCGTCTCCCCTAGGGTGGCCTGGAGCGCCACTCCGGATTCAGCTGGAAAGACCAAAAAGTCACCCGGATCTCCCAAAACGTCGGCCGTGAAGGCGCTGGAGTCAAAGAAAGAGTCTGTTCCTGAGCGTTTCTTCAGCAGCAACAAGAGTCTGGACAGCTCAGTGGCGTCGTCAGAGGGATCGTCAACGGGCAAGAGCAAGAAGCGAAGCTCCCTCTTCTCACCCCGCAAGAACAAGAAGGAGAAGAAAGCCAAAAACGACGGCAGCCGGTACTCTGGCGCCGAGGAGACGCCGCCCAAACACAAGTCGCTCTGGAAGGCCGTGTTCTCTGGATACAAAAAGGACAAGAAGAAGAAGGACAACAAGTCGTGTCCGAGCACGCCGTCGTCCAGCTCCACCACCCAGGACTCGGGGAAGAAAAGGACGTCGCCTCTGGGGAAATCCTCAGGTCAGATCCACGTTCAGAAGTCCAGTGTTTCTGAATGTTTGTATCCTGGAGGTTCATGTTTTCTTCTCTTTGCGTTGAACAGACTCAAAGACTCGGAGGAACCTGAGCTTTTCCGAGGACTCGGACCTGTCCTGTGATGATGTTCTGGAAAAATCGTCCCAGAAATCAAAGGCAGACGTGAGTAAAGTTTCACAAATCAGCTCTGTCTGCCAGGGAGCCTCAGGCGGCACCGCGCCTGACAGAAGTGTTTCAGAAGATTGCAAACAAATAACTTTAATATTACTGGGATTTAAAGCGATTGGCCAAAACAGAGCAGTGATTAGTTATACTGGATTTTCTTAATTAAAATGTATTCAGTCAGTTTAACCTGTTATCCGTAAAAATATTTAGCTACCAAATAACTGAAAGTAGTTTTTCCTCTGTTGTTCATACATCTGAAATAAATATAAAAGTACAGGGGGAGTGAATACTTCATCAGGGTTCTGTTCACTACGATCCTAACATGGTAAACATCAGATGTTTTGAAATTGTTGAAAAGTGAAATATTAAATTTAACCTTTGTTTTATACAGATTATTATAGAAAATATAAATCTGCTGCTTTAAACTGCCTTCAGTAAATGACAGGAACTGGAATATTACTGTCAGACCCACTGTTTGTTTTAAAAAGCTCACTTTTTTCATATTTGTTTTTAATAATTTCTTCCACTCTTAGCTGCGTATGGACATCTTTGACCTAGTGTCAGGCATGCAGAAGGAGGCAATAAAGGAGGAGAGACTGGAAAAGGAGAGGAGGAGGGAGATAAAGAGGAAAAAGAGGGTGAAAGAGGGGCAGAAAGAAAGGGAGCCAGAAAAGGAGGTTGACCAAGAAAAGGAGAAAGACGATGAGGAGGTATTACGCAGCGTGAGGGAAAATGATTCTGAGTTTCAAATATGGTTTTGGCTTTTAGATCTCACCTTAGGTATTTTTAATGTTTTTATAATAAAGCCTCACAATGAGAAATGTTTACTTCTTTCTCCTCAAGAAATCCCAAAACTAATCATGGCGCCAAATTAGGACAGGAACCTGTCTCCAAGGTCTGGAGAAGCCCAATCAGAGATCTTAAGCATCTTCATCAGGCTTGATTGGGGGAAAAGTTGGGAAAATTCTTCTAATGTCTGATTTTATCTCTGTATGGAGGCCTCAACATGTCAAATGAGGTTCACAGAAACCTCACATTTTAGAAAAGCTCTTTCATTCATCAAGTTGTGAAATTCAGAGTGATTCTCCCGCTGCAGCTCAGTCCGTGTGTGTGTCCTTGTTTTTTAGACACAGTGGAGTTCAGGGCCAGAGGCATGAATTTTTTAACCGTTTGAAACTATTGACAGGCTCCCGTTTAGTTTTCTGCATTGTGACGATGACGCTAGGAGACAGAAATGGATGCTGTGAAAAGTGATCTGAATTCACAGCAGCATGCCTCCCAGGCCTCACGGGATCTGATGAACTCTAGTCACTGTCATGGTTGCAGTTTTCCTCTCTGTCAGTAGATCAGATGTAGGTTTAGAGCTGAAACTGTCCGATTTTATCTTCTGCTGTTTGGTGTTTTGTTGTAGTTTTAGATAGAATTACACAGCTGTGAAAATATTTACTCTCCTACAGATTTCTTCTGTTTATTCATGTATTAAGGAAACAGCGATGCAAACCAACCTCCTGCTGTACTAATGTGACCAAACAGCTGCTTGAGATCAACTTTTAGTGAGTCTCTAAAATCACTGGGGTGGATTTTTGGCAGAATTGTTTACATTCTGCCATATTTGAGAGTTTTCCAGGATGGAAGTCCTGTTTAATGTCAAATAACCACAAATGGACATTTGTGTTAAAGTCCATACTTTGACTAGGACACCCCAAAACCATCTGGAAGTGGATTTGCTGGTGTGCTGTTGAGCTTAAAGCTGCAAAATCAAGGCCAGACCAAGGGTCGCGTTAACTGAATATTTTCCGTCTTCCTGATTTCTGATCACTTCAACAGGAGAAATGTTTCCTGATTTCAAAACTCTGGCTAAAGTGCTGATTGTAATCCCCATCCCCATTGTGGCAGCAGATCTCTGATCCTCCAGATCAACATCAAAACCCTGAAACATTTGATGACACACAATCAAGCGCCAAATTCAGACGCCACATCTGTATTTTTCTGTGGGTTTGATTTTCTTTTTTAAAACGCTATTAGTTTGAGAAACCTTCCAAAAAGTTTTGCTTTCTGCTCCAGAGAATATTTTCCCAAACGTCTTCAGCTCAAGATGTTTTTTGGTAAATTTTGACCGAGGGAGGCCTGCAGAGTTTTACATGTGGGGCTGTTGGAGTAATTTTTGCGACAACTTTGTAACTTTTTAACTCTGAGCGATCACCCATCTCTAAAAAGACTCACCTGGTCATACTGATTTTGCCGATATCATCTTTTTTTTGCCTGAAAGGTTTCACACCAGTAGATGTGAGGCAGCTCTCTCTCTCACTGCAGAGCAAAAGTGGCTGAGTTTCAGATCATGCGGCAGTAGATAAGATCCGTGGATAAGATTGGTCACTATTATCGGCCAATCAGCAATCATCCAAAATCTAGGAAATTGGTGCCGATTTTTTGTTTTTCCAGACGAATAAATGTTGATGACTTTATTCTCATTTGTTCTTAAATTTATTTTTTGAGTTTTTTTGGTGTACATGTTGCGTTGCTCTTTTAGATCTTAGCCAACTTTACGCTGTCAGGCAGGTTCTACCTCATCAGGCCCGTTTGCCTATTAAAACTCAACAAAAAATTGGGATAATATTTTAATTTTTAATGAAGAAATCTGTAAGGGGAGAAATACTTTTGTGATGATTCTGTGTCTAGCTGTCACGTTATGGGTTATTAACATTGCCTGTTTTGATTTTTTTACCACCTGAGTTGTCCCGTACTGTTTTGATTTTTTTACCACCTGAGTTGTCCCGTACTGTTTTGATTTTGAGCTGTTTAACATGATCATTAACCCATTTAATCATGTCGTCTGTATCATGTCTGTTTTCCTCCCTGTTTTCTGTTTTGTCTTCATCAAGTCTGTTTATGTTCCTCACGCGCTGGCGTTCAAGAGATCGTACGCCACAAAGGTAGCAGTATTACATCCGTTCCCGTTGAAAACTCCCTCCACTCCTCCACTTCCTGCACAGTTCGCTGTCGTAACCAGCTGCGTGTTTCTGGTCCACAACTAATAAACGGCGCTCGCTCGCTCGCTCTCTCACTGCTGGATGCTCTAAAACGTGACTTCTCCTTCCTAAAAGCTCGCTCTGCTGGTCACTCTGATGAGACTGCATCTCTGTCTTCCTCTTCCTTCTGACGTTTATGTCATAAATATTCATCTGTCGTGTGGATTTACTCCAGACTGGAGCAGCTTGTTCTGCCTCGCTGCCTTTACTCCTTTCTTCTGATTTATGAAAGCTTTTCATGTACCAACAAGTCGTCTGATAAAGAGAAAATTCCAGCCTTTTTTAAATAAGCAAACTGTAAATGATCCTATAAAAGAGCATGTCCAATATGTGGTTTCTATGGAGTCTGGAAATTTGTGATTTTCTTATTTTTCAAGACTAAAAGTACAGAAAAGATGCCGCATCTATCAAAACATTTCAATTACCTGAAAGATAAAAATTTTATATTAATTAATTTATTACAAATATGGTATTGTCTTTCATTTGCTTGTGAGGGATTATTAATCTGGTACAATGAAGTGTTAAAAAAGAATGAGAATAAAGTCCTAACATTAGAAAATAAACATGCAATTTTATCAGAATACAAGTTATCAGATTACGTGAGAAGAAAAGACATTTTAATGATAAAGAATCATGGATGAGTCCGAATCTCTTTCTTTGAAAAGACTCAAAAAGCCTGATAATAATTTGATGCTGATGAGTTAAATTTCATAATTGTAAAACTTATTCAGAAGTATGATTTTACAACATACTCGACATTCCTCATTTTAATTTTTAATATTTTTGTGTTAGTGTTATACTTCATTCTCCTAATATAAATTCTTGTTCTGGTATTATTACAACTTTATTCTCATGTTATTATGATTTTACTTTAATTATCAATTCTGCAAATTGTGGTGTTAAAGCTTATTTACATGTTAATTCAAACCTCGAGATGTTTTTCAGTAAATCTTTTAGAAAACCAGCAGCTGTCCGGTGAATCCCCGCCTCACCTCCACCGTCCAGTTTCCCTTTCTGCTGTTGATGTTCTGAAGTTTCAGGCTCCTTCTGCGGCTTCCAGTCTGAAACATTTATAAAAGAGATTCTCTGAGTCACATTTTCTGTTCTCTACCAGAAAACCTACACAGAGGAGGAGCTGAATGCCAAGCTCACACGCAGAGTCCAGAAAGCCGCCCGGCGACAGGCGAAGCAGGAGGAGCTGAAAAGGCTGCACCGCGCGCAGGTAAACCTGTCCTGATGTCATCTCAGGATTGTAAGCTGAATTATCGGAGCGCCGGCTGCTTTTCTCTTCTCTTTTGCGTCTTGTACCATATGTGTCGTTCGGTGTGACTCAGCTGCTGCGGCCTGAGCCCAGCTGCGTGTCTCATTTAGGAAAGTGTTTGGGATTCGGACCTTCAGGGTTCTGACTCGGCTCTAAGCTGCCTGCTTCCCTCAGGCTGTTTGGCTGTTTTGCCTCGTTTCTGCTCAGCATTTAGTTTTTCCTGTCTGTCACAGCCAAACAGAAAATCTTTCTGCATGCTTATATGTCAGTATATAAGCATGTTAGAATTTTGAGAGGTAATTTATTTCAGAAATTCAATTTAAAAGGTAAGACTTTACATATTTTCACACTCCTTGCTTCTTTTTTTTTAGTTAATTTTAATGGTGAAAGGGAAATCTGAAATACTTCTGCTCAGAAAACTGGAGTATAAATCAGATTTTTGATCCAGACATGTGAACAGTCTCTGCACTCAGTATTTGGTCTGGACTCCTTTTGCATGAACTCCTGCATCAGTGCAGCATGGCATGGAGCAGATCAACCTCTGGTTCTGCTCAGCTGTTCAGGAACTTGCCTGCATTGTTGGTTCTGATATCTTGACAACTGGGTTTACTTTGGGCCGGTTTGCTGGTGTTACCATGGTGATTGAAGCTGGTATGGTTCAGGAAGGGCTTAGTGGGTTTTGCTTCAGAATCCTTTCAGGGCTGTGATTATCCTTCTTGCATCCACAGCTTTTCCTTCCACTAAACTTTCCATGGACCAGCCAGCTTCTTTGGCAATGCCTGCAGTGGCTTACCTTCCTTTTGGAGAGTGTTTATGATTCCCCACTGAACAACCCGTTGCAGCATTCATCCTTGTCGTTTTGTTGTGAAACTTGACATTTTCATTGGCTGCCGGCCAGAATCATCAAAATGAACAAAATAAACATTTAAATATATCACTGTGTGTAAAAAGTTCAGCTTTTGGAGTTTTTTAATTTACTGAGATGCAGCCTTATGTATTTAATACCAAACGTTTGTGTGTGTCGGGGTAACTGGTGCATTTCTGTCTTAATTCATTGCAGCTGTTCGTTTTTCTCCCATTTCCAGCAACTTTTTTTTTTTTTTTAAACTCTGAACCGACGTAAGTCCCGTTTAAAATGACCAGTCCCAGTAAGGACCATTAGATTCACCTCCATGTTTATGGGGTGATGAAGGGCCAGGTTGCATTTCACTCCCCCCCAGCAGCAGTGAGATGTACTTTATGAGGTGGATTTATTTGAATATGTGAAATAAGTGCATGTGGATTGAATATTTGGCAGGTTTGGTCTTTTCTTCCTCTGAGCCGTTAATTCTTGATATGTCTGCCCAGATCATCCAGAGGCAGCTGGAGCAGGTGGAGGAGAAGCAGCGGCAGCTGGAGGAGCGGGGCGTCGCCGTGGAGAAAGCACTGAGGGGAGAAGCAGGTAACAACTTATTAAACTTTCATACTCCCTCATTTTTACCAGCTTATCTTTTAATATCACCACAAATTCGACATGACATCGGCAGATAGAAAGCTAATTGCTGTCACCACTTTTATTATTTGCTTTTTATTAATATTTTAAAGGGATTTTTTTCATGCCTGACAGTTAAATCTCCTTTCACAGTCGGCGTCCCACTGGTTCCCCCAGCCAAGACCTCATTTTATCTTCATGTCATTATCGGTTAAACCTTTTGTAGATGCTCCAAAGGGAAGAACAGTAACCTGTAAACCACACAATCCATCGCTGCAGTCGTGATTCTCCCTCCGCTGACAGACCTGTCCACATTTACAGTTTATTTAGTTCTACCAATGTAAAATCAGACAGAAAATGAAACGGTTGATCTTAAAATCGTGTTAAGTGGCTATCACAGACAATCTGTAACACAATGCATTATTTCCACTGTCTAGAGGGCGTATGTCATCATTTTCTTTTCAGTTAGCTTGTAGCTCAAACGAATGATCTTCCAGGAGTGTCCTCAGGTGTCCTCGGGTGTCCTCAGGTGTCCTCAGGTGTCCTGTATGTTCCAGATGTGTCCTGGATCTGAAATATCTTATCCAGATCCTCAGCCTCCCATCAGGTTTTACAGGAACCTGCAAGCAAAAAATGTATTTACCGTATTTTCCACACTATAAGGCGCATAGAATAGACGCTACAGTTAAGGTTGCTACCCGTCCTGTACATATGTGGATGTGTAATAATAATGAAATGGTCCCCAAGTACATTATATACTAGGCTGCCCCAGTTGTTGTTTCAGTCACGGTGTTGGTGTTGTGATATTGTGCCCAACTGCTTTCTGGGTAACACAGACCAACCGACACGCTGCCACCGCAGTCTCTGTCTCTCTCCCCCTGCCCCCAGCCCCCCTCTCCTCGGTCGGCGAGGAGAACCTTCGGCGACTGGGCCGGGGCGTGGCCGGACGATGGTCACCCTTCTCCGTTCGCGCACAGCATGTTGGTGGAGAACGTGGTGCTAAATGACCTGCAGACGACCTGATTATCAGGTCGGTAGGTAGATAGGTCAGTCAAACTTTATTAACAAACCAGCATTCTGACAACTATCCCAGCATGCACCGCGCTCTTCTTCTTCTACGGGGAAAATGAAGTCGGCGGCTGCTTACCGTAGTTGCTAGACCTGTTGTAGCTCCATATTGGTCCATATATAAGGCGCACTGTCGGCTTTTGAGGAAATTGAAGGTTTTTAGGTGCCTTATAGTGCGGAAAATACGGTAGTTGAAGCAGGACACCTACATTGTTTTAGCGCTAATACTAACATAGTATAAAGTTACTTAAATCTTTTCCATTTTCCAGCAGCCAGATTTATTCCTCCCATCCAATATTCATACAATCAGATGTTGCAATGTGTTTTAACATGTGCACTGCTTTACTCTCTTTAAGGCTTGTATAAAGGTACTTGTACTTTACCCAAACAACACAAAAGAAGATCAGGTATCAGATCTACTTGGGTTTCCGTTTTGCACACTGTCATGTGGACTCCATCCATCTGTGGTGACACACAGCAGCAGTTCTCCATCTCCAAACATGTTGATCTCTGTTTGTTCATCACATGTGTGCCATCGTCGAAGTGCAGCGCTGCATGCGATCAGGAGAATGTGTGTCCCCACATAGATTTGTCTGTGCTCAATCTGGATGTTTAGCCTCTCGCTGCCTCTCAATGAGGAGAGTTTCTGCACCTTGATCAATCTCTAAACTGCAAACAGAATGTTTGGCATCCAGTTTGCCAGTCAGAACTTTGGCAGCTTCTTCTGTTTTAGAAGAGTCTCTGCAAATATCTTTGTGAAATGCTGCAGATATTTGCTGAGATTTGTTTGGAGCCCTCTGAAGCTTATCTGCTAAAACTGGTTTTCATAGTTAGTTTGTCATCCAAACTAACCTCAAACTGAATTTCTTCAATGCATTTGACTCTAAAACTGAACAGAAATTCACCCCATAAACAGCAATACAGCAAATCTATGCAACACTCTTGTTTATTATATCTGGAAAATGCAAGTTTGCATTGATTCCTGCACTGCAGAACACACTGTGGTGCGTCCTGCCCAACTCTCTTTGTTCTGAGCGTCGCTGCAGCGTGTCTGTGTGTTTGCATGACATGCTGTTGTTGGAGATTTTTGGTCAGTGTGTGTTTGTGTTTGGATGCCCAGTTTGGGGTCGTGTAAAGTAACTCCTATCTCTAATCTACCCTGTCATTGTAGACTATTGGGGAGATTCTAATTACAGTGAAATCCTGGACTTGCATCTGGGCGGTATGTATTTCAAATCTGTCACTTTAATACTAATCCAATAGCTAACCCAATCTCTCCTTCCCCTACTTGTTTTACTACTTGAGCTTTGTACCCCATGTGTCTACCTTTAGTGTCTGGTGGCTTTTTAGCCTTTGCACTGTTCGTGCTCCTTTACCCCTCCGCCTTCATCCCTCGCTGGGTTTCTAGTCGGGACACTTGTCGCACCAGAGATCAGACACTGTTTTTATAAAGATCATGAAGTTATGAATAAAGAATGAGGGAGTAGAAGATTAGCTGCTATGTGTCAGTCCTTGTTATGCATATTGTTCAGTACAGACTGCAGCAGAAATCTGAGCAAAATGCACAAGGAGACACTGACAACCATAAAACAGCAAAACACTAAAACATTATTTTATGGCTGTAGGAATCTGTTTTAAACAGAAAAGGAGGCATGCCCCAATGAGGATTTGTTTTTGTCCCAGTCTGAAACTCATTTTGAGTTGATACATTTATTGCATCTTTAAAGCCATAAATAAATACCATAAAAAACACATTACAGTTAATCAAATTGTGAGCAGAGTGCAGAGCTCCTGACATGCAGACATGAATGTGCCTAAAGACTGAGGATATATATCAAATATGGAAAGTTTAGAGAAGACTGCTTCTAAAGTTAGAGCCGTAGATGTCAACCATGACATCTATAGATAGAATAGAGTATCTATTATTATCTGTTATTATCCCACAGAGCGAAAATTCAGGTGTAACGGCTGCAACAAGACACGTAGGATCCACTATAGGTCCAAAAGTGTTAAAAAAAAGAAGACATATACAACAACAATAATAATAATATACAGTACACAGTTATAACATATAATATTGTGTAGTTATTCATAGAAATATCATACTCTCAATCCAAGGGATGATGTGTAAATGAGGTTTTGTTTACTGTGCATATTATTTATATGTTGAACATTAAAAAGACAACAGCGTGTTTAGAGTGCAGCATATCAGAAAAACAGATGTGCAACAACAGCAGAAATGTTATGTAAAATGAGCAGAAGCAGAATAAATGACTGTTTGGTGCCAGCAGGGATGTAAACACTGATTTAGTTGGTTATAAAGTCTAACCGCTGCTGGGAGGAAAAATCAACAGAGATTCCTCAACGTTTGGCATCAGATTCACAGTTTGAAGGTAACGAACCCGACATGAGCAGTAAAAGTCTGTAAGGCTGGATGACGTGTCCGGCAGGAAGTTTTGTCATAAACTCATTAAAACATCGCTGATTGAGACTCCAGTTTGATGCTCAGGAGAGTTTTACTGTCTAAACTCTGTCAGCCAATCATGCAGCAGCTACACTGTTTCCTGCTCAGCAACATAAATGTGTGTATTTTTCTGGGTCTGTTTGTAATAGAAGCACTTTTTACAACCCTGTTTGCCCCAAACGGCTCTGAGTTTTGGGTGCATATAATTTCTCTGACAGGATTGGTGAATAACATGTATATATATATTTTTACCAATCCTGTCATGGACTGACAGAAAGAATTGATCAACAGATAGGATTGATCTTTTCTTTTCTTTCATCATTTTAAATTTTAAAACCATGAATTGAAATGCAAGCCTTATGCAAGCCTTATCTTTTAAAGAGATTATTTAAAAATAAATAAAAAACACCAGACTATTTTACGAAGGGGATTTTTGATACATGAGCTCTAAGCTACCTGGTTGGGTTGACTCTAAAATTGATATTCTTGTGATTAAATTTATCCAATTACTGCAGTTTTCCAGTTTGTTTCATCTCAGCCCTCCGTTGATTCATTTACATATTTAAGATAGAATATGTAAATTGGACACACACACACACACGCACGCACACACACACACACACACACACACTACAAAAGTCTTATATAACCTCCATGAACTGACTCCTACCCAGCTGCTGGTCTGGCTCTGTGCTGCTGTAGTTCTGCTTTATATCCCCAATAGTTGCTTCCTCATTCCTGCTCAGTCGTTTTACTCCCAGAGTGTTTCTGTTGTGCGTCCTGATCGATCAGTGTTTTAACCCTTTAACGGCGGCGGCTGAGTCTGAAGTGTGGTTGCAACATAGACGCCGTCTCTGCTGATCTGGGTTGAGACTTGATGTTTTGTCTGTTGCTATCGTCTTGCGGAGGAATCCATCTTTTTCTCCTCATGCGTTCTGTGAGCTCAGCAGTGTTTTTGAGAGAGGCCAGTAGTTTGATTTCGAGTCGTGGAGTCTCTCAGCGAGAGTCGGGAGACGCGTGTGTTTACTCAAGTTTGCGTGGGATTTGTGTGTTTTCATCCCGCTGATTGTTGACAGGTGAATGTGTGGAGATTTTAAAGGTGAGCATTTTAATGTTCCTCGCTGCATCCGCTTGACCAGAGGCGTGCCGTTTCATCTCTTTACTACCAGCTTGTTTTCCCATTTAACTGTTGGGCTCATGCACTATGCATGAGTGCTGAACAGAGTTTTTCTTCTGGTTACCAAGTCAACATCATTTATAAAACACTTCAAAAACGGCAGAGCTGAAATAAGAGAAGAATAAAAAATATATTAGAAATGAAACAAAAGAGTTAACAGTTAAACACAAGTGAAAGTATCGTTAAGAGAGCAAAAGAGAGATCAGGTGAAGCAATTTGATCCCAACTGAGATAGATTAGTTTGAAACCCAAACCAAAGAGGTGGATCTTAAAATAAGTTTTTTTTTATTTATAATGAGGATGCATTGCATAATTTGGAAGTCAAAAGGTTTATATCTGAATCCCTCCAGTTCAGGGGTCCTGGAGGCCCGGCATCCTGCAGGTTTTATTCTCTCCCTGGTGGTAGAAACGACCTTTTCAGCAGGTCAATGTTCTTCTTAGGCCTCCAATGAGCCGTCATTGGATCCAGGTGTGTTAAACCAGGGAGAGAATAAAACATGCAGGATGCCGGTCCTCCAGGACCCACTTTAGGCTCCACTGCTCCACTTCGTCACCAGTAAACACAACAATCCAAAGAAGATGTTAAAATAATGGAACTGACTGTTGAACTGTAGGAGAACCAGGAATCACACAGTTCACTCTGTTGCCAAGACAACCTGACACTGGTTGCTATGGCATCTGTAGTGTGTTGATTTACTGGTGTTATGTTTTAGCCCTTCAGGTGACACAGACAACATTTACTTGTTTTCCTTTAGATTCTGTCACCTAAATGTAGTTTTCCATAAAAATGTCATCAGATAAGTTAATTATTCCTGTTCAGATAAAAATCTATTGAGCATGCATTTCCAAAAATATTTGCATAATTTGAGGAAGCCATTAAAAAGCCATTAAGACTCCAGTCTTTCCAAAGCACATGTTCTAGTCTGCAGCTTTTCTCTGTGATAGTCTCTTGTCATTATTATCCAACATTCAGACCTTAAAACTCTTCAACCACCAGCCGTAAAACCTGCTAACTACGTCCCACACAATCAGCTCTGCATCCTGTTTGAATTGTCTGATCAACATGTTTTACCTTCATTATTTGGACTTTAATTAAAGGAGCGCATGCTGTTTACAATCGTTCCTCTTTTTCTTTGGAAAATCTCTTCACTGAAAGCAAATTAGAAAAATAAATCCCAATTTGCACTTCAAAAGTCCCCAAACTTCAAAAGTCTGGCAGCACATTAGGGTGGGTGGTCTAAACGTGGTATTTACTCAGAGAGGCTCTTTAAAGACAAAGCAATTATCAGAGTGTGTGAACGCCATGGATACCGTGGTGATCTGGAGTAATGGTGTTAAATTATTTTATGGGCTTTGATAAACACTGACCATATGTTGTAGGCTATTCCCATTTTATTACTGACGCAGGGAGCTGCTACCTAATTGAAGTTTATCTGCGAAGCTGCAAATGGAAGATCAAACGGGAGGCTTATTTTTTCCAGCTCGGTCGTCTGGATTTGTTGTTTTCACTTGTTTCCCTTCTGTGTTTTTACCCTTTTTCATTTTTCACACCACAGCTTATCTCTCCCAGCTCTTCTCTGTAGGGGATTGGTCTTCTCCTCCATATCTCTGTCCTCTGTTGACTTTTCTCCTTGATATTTCCTTCCTTACCTCACCCTCCTCCTTCCCCTTCCTTCCCCATCTTTGTGCTTTTGTGGTGTCCTGTTCTTTCTTCTACATCATCCTCTCATGCTTCCTACTCCCTGGCTTCTGCACCATCTGTGTCCCTCCCTCTCATTACTTCCCCCCGTCTTGTGGAAGTTGAGCCCTTTGTGGGGATGCCTCGCCGGAGACCGCTCTCCCTCTGCCCTTGCTGTTCCTCTGAAGGTAACGCCACCTTGCTGCATGTTTCCAGAGTTGTGGCAGGTCGGCTTCTCGGCCGTAAGGCTCTTCAGCTCTGGGTTACTGTGTTTCCCCTAATGTATGACTTCAGTTACTCACAATAACAGAAACAGTAGCAACACGTCAGAGTACCAAACGTTAGTGGGGATGCTGCTAAAGTTTAAACATACCAGTAAACCAGAGGAAGTGTTGTCCAAACTGTTTGTCCCAGTTGGTGTTTCTAGCAGCTGTAATTAACGTTAAGAACCAACCTAAAGATCAACTGGACTGTTATTACCGGGAACATGAGGAATTTCATTGGTTTTATGTGACAGGGTGTTCATATTTATACATCTACAACTTTTGTCTAATCTAAAGTATTGCTGCAACTAGCATTTATTCTAGTAATAGATTATTCAATTGATTATTTTGATGAGTAATTGGATTAGAAAAAATCTCATCTTGCAGCTTTTTCATTTAACCATTTAAGCTTATTTTATTCAATATTAGAAATGCATGAAAAATACAAATAACTCCGTCTTTAAATAAAAATAAACTTTTCTTACCCTAACATGCAATAATAAATTATTCCTTTAAGTTATGCTTAATCATTTGTAGCAGAGGAAAAACACTGTTAACATCAACATGGAAAGTTCAGCCAACCTCTAAGTAACGACTGCTGGTGGATGATTAAAAGATGTTCTAGTTGTGTCTTAAGTTTCTAAATTTCAATAATGAACAAACACCTCATGCAGCAGCGTCTGACATGTCCTCCAAAATGGCCGACGTATGATTAGAACCACACAGTTACACAATGAGAAGTAATGATATTATTTTTACCATAAATGTTCAACAGCAATTAAACACAATGCAAGGTCGAGTATTTCTCAGCAGATTTAAAATGTCGCCTGAGGAAATATTTCCCTGCTTTAGTTGTGAAACTCTGCAGTCAAATCAAGCAGAAAACTATCCAGACATGTTTTTAATCCACAGCATGTTTCTTTTTGCTGTTTGGCTAATCTGTAATTATCCCATTTTTGCTGTTGCTGTTGGGAATTGTGCCCTTTAAATATGCATATGCTTTCTTCAGTATGAATACCTGGAAGCTCACAGACAAGTGTGTATTTGAGGACTGAAAAAGTTGCATGCTGTGACAGTTTGACATTAACAATCAAGTCTTACCCAGAGCAAGTCTTAAAGTTTAATGTGCCGTCTGGTTTGTCTCTGTATCTAACAACTGTGAGACGTAACTCTGCCTGAGTGTGAGGAAACTGGTGTGTTTCTGTGTTTCTGTGGTTGTTTTTGCTGTTTTGTCCCAGATTTTAACAGTTTATGCTGAGGGTTGTTGTTGGTGGAGCTGCTCTGTGGTTTAGGAAAGAAAAAATGCAGATTATGTTAGATCAGTTTTGATTTGGTAATTGTTCTGCTTTCAGTTTGATGCGCTGTGTCCGTCTCTGTTTCTGTCAATAGCTCAGCTCCATCCTGGAGACCACAGCCATGCCGTTTATTTGTGTACGACGTTTTTTTTTCCTTTTCATTTTGCAAGAGTCTCCTCTAACCCAGCTAAGTATGTCATGCTGCATCAAGGGTTCCCTTCTGGTGTTTGATGGAAACTGCTCGGCTCCACCTGCTGCAGGGAGATGAATGAAAAGTTTCATCACACCAGTATCAGACCTCCCCAGGCATGCTGCATAGACCCTCTTCTTTGCAGAACAAAGCAGGAATGAAGTCGGAGATCGTGGCTGTTCTGAATGCAGTGCATGACGCCGGTGGCTCTGACCATGCTTTCCCCTGAGGCAGAGCTGAGTCATTTCATGAACATTTTAAACTTTTAGTGGAACATGTGCAAAGAGTAGATGGTATTTCTTACTTTCTGCCCTCTAACTGCTGAGCATTAATGGGGTCTAAAAAGGTTTTGTTCCAAGTTGTGGGGCTTTATGTGAAACATTTGTGGAAATTTTACATAAACTCTAGTTACTTTATTTTCCTTTTAAGATTTAGGATGGTAAATAATTTCCAGACTGGTTCCACCTTCTTAATGTGATGCAGCTCCTGCAGTTCTACTGGGAAAACAAACTGATTTGTTTGTGCGAAGCAAACTAGTGTTTTATATTCTTCAGTTTGATAAAAAAAATTATTTAAAAAATAATTTTCAGCTTTTGAACATCTAAAGGTTTTGACTAGTGTTTGGACTTTTCTAATCCACTTTGACAGAATTATCAGTTAATCTGCAGAAGAATAACCCCAGATCATGATGCTACCACCTCCGTGTCTCACTGCAGGTATCAGGTTCTTCTTTGTGCCGTTAGTCTGCCAAGCATTTTACAGCAGCTCTTTATGCAACACGTTTGCTTATTTTGAGTTGATCTGTGAATGAATCTAAGTCACTTTAAAGGTGGAAAATGTTTGGAAATGATTTATTGTGGTTTTTATTTTCTCAAAAACACGGTTGATTATTTTCTTTTCTTTTCAAACTTTGAAAAGAAGACAAATCTTTGAGGAGGGGCGGCTGTATGTAGCACACTGGGCAAACTGGGTAACACAAACTCAACATGGCAACAACAGGTGTGTGTGTGTGTGCGTGCGTGCGTGCGTGCGTGCGTGCGTGCGTGCGTGCGTGTGAATGTGGGCTGTTTGCTCTTAGTGTGTACACATCCACTACAACCATGGGCTCTTCCCCCGTTCTGCGTGCCATCATCGTCATGTATGGCCCGGCGCTGGTGTCAGTTCCTCCTTCCACCAACCATTCCTCAGCAAGGACACCCGGCTTGGCTGTCTCTGTGTCTGTCTCGGCCCCCGTCTGTGTGACATCCCGTCCTCCGGTCGCCCTGTCCTCACCTTCTGCTCCCGTCCTCCAGGTATGAGCAAGAAGGACGACCCGAAGCTGATGCAGGAGTGGTTCAAGCTGGTGCAGGAGAAGAACGCCCTGGTCCGCTATGAGTCAGAACTCATGATATTGTAAGTAAATTATTGTACAAAAACTATTTATGTTATTAAACTGTTTTGCATGCACAGAAGACACAGTTTACACTGGAATATGGAAGAAACTGTTTTGTGTTCATCTTTTTTCATTTTTTGCTTTTATTACCTGAAAAAAAAATGTAATTAAAATATTTTTGTGCTGCGGTCATTTTACATTTTTCATCACCACTCAGACCTGAGAAATGAAAGCATTTATGGTTGTTGCAGGCCTTCAACATGATGTAAAAGTGTTGCTAAGCAGAACTTATTCATCATTTTTAGGAGACTTATGAGGGAATTTTATGACTCTACCTCAGAGTGTCTAAGCTTTTTGCCCTAAGGGCCAAAATTGGGAAATTTAAGCAACTTGTGGACCAAAACATTCATTAAATTAAAGGCAAAAATGTGTTTTTTGTGATTTTTAAATTTTTTTGGTTGTTTTACTTGCTCAACAGTAAACAAAATATTAATGAAATCCGTCTCTGAATGTCCCTAATTGGTAAAAATACTCCACAAATCTCTTTTTAATAAAGAGGTTTGAATATAAAATACAATCTCATGGGAAATCCAAGTCTTCTTATTTGCAGTTTGTCACAAACCACCAACATGCAGAAGAAGGCTCTCTGCTCAGATGAGTGGAGCTTTTGGCCCCTGACCATGTCATCCCAGTGGTTAAACATGGTGGTGGCAGCATCGTGCTGTGGGAATGGTTTTCTGCAGCTGGAAGATGGTTTCAGAAGACCTGAGATTGGGATGGAGGTTCACCTTCCAGCAGGAAAACCACCTGATGCATGTGTTAGAACGGCCTAGTCAAAGTCCAGACCTAAACCCAATGTAAAATCTCAAAGAAATACATTAAAATCAGCTGTTAAAATGTGACAAAGCAAACAAAAAAAGTGTCAAAATTGTTGTTTTTTTAAATATGTTTATTTAAAAGAACATATATAAACTCAATGACAGCAGAAGACAAAAGTTTCAGCTTTAATATAATTTGTGTTTGATTTTACATTTTCTCCAGATTCAGATTTTTTAGTTCGTCTCAAATAAAACTTCTGGTTTGAGAAGATCTGTAGATCAACGCAGCCTTCAGACGGCTCCAGGTCTCAGCAGCCGGCTGCTGATGTCTGCAGTAATAATAAAGATGTTTCACTGTCAGCCAATAAATATCATCTTCCCCGGAGTCCTGAACCGGGACGGCTCATCAAACCGTCAGGGTTTATTCTGTTCATTCTTTATCTAATCTCTGTTTTCTTTTATGAGAATGCAATTCAACTTGCTACCTATTTACAGAAATAACTGTATTATATTCTCAAACAAATTCATTCAATTATGCTGTTATCTTGTTACATGTTCTGAAAGCTTCTGGATTAAATCTGTCTTGCTTTGAAGAACTAAGAATTGTTTATTGAATTGTGAGTAAGTTTGCTTGGAATCTGCTGGATGCACAAGTTTTCACACCCTCTGAATTATTCATGCTGAAACCACAAACTTCAGTTTGTTGTCCTTAGATTTTATGACAGAACATTGTAATTATTCAGAGCTGGGAGAATGTTGTCCCCCCAATCTGAGCTGGAGCTGGAGAACTGATCTGCATAAAGTTTCGACTGTCCAGGTTTCATTTTTTAACACAGTTTTGCTCTACAGTGTCAATCTATTAAAAAAACTCTCAAAGCCATAATTTGAAGTTTGCTCTGCTGATCAGACACATTCTTATCATGTTTTGTCTTGTTAAAGCCTCAAACTTATTTCTTCTTCTGTGATTCTGTGTCAAAGTGCCAGAGAGCTGGAGCTGGAGGACCGGCAGAGTCGGCTGCAGCAGGAGCTCCGGGAGCGAATGGCTGTGGAAGGTGAAAACATGAACATCATTATCTGAGGAGAGCTCACTGTACACCTGCAGCCAAATGTTATTGGTTTTAATATGAGTTAAAACATTTAATTTCCTTTTGGCATCACTCAACTATGTTTAATCAAATTGAATTGAGATTCATTTGATCTAAAATAGAACTGAAAACAACATATTTAAACTGTTCCATAGTTTTTAAGCATCTCAACTTATCAAATACATGTTTTATCATTTATTTGATAGATTTTAATCTATTGAGACTAGGGCTGCAACTACTTTACAATTAATCAGGATAAAACTTGCCACATTCTACAGATTTTTCATTTAACCTTTTTATGCAATATTACAAATACATTAACGGAAGCAAATAAACAAATGGTTCAATTATTTTTTAAATAAGAAAATGGCAGCATTCCTGTAGTAAATCCTAACCAGGTGAAGCTATAACTGCCACTTTAGGGGTTTTGGCTAAAACATATTTACAGACAAAGGTGTTTATAATCTTATATGCAAAATGTATGTGTGTGTTTTGTAATGTTGGTTTAATTTCGGCTCTGAGTGTTTTTACAGCAAATTGCTTGTTTGGAGTTTGTATAATATTCCAAAACCATTAATCAGTTACTAAGTTAGGTGACGATTATTTCAATAACTGATTAATCAGATTAATAGTTTCAGCCCTAATTGAGATGCTCCTGGTTTGTTGGTCATTTCCTGAACTGTGGATGTTTTTGTAAATCTCTCCTCAGACCACCTGAAAACCGAGAAGGAGCTGGCTCAGGAAAAGCAGATCCTGAATGAAATGCTGGAGGTGGTGGAGCAGCGCGATGCCCTGGTGGCCCTGCTGGAGGAGCAGAGACTTCGGGAAAAGGAGGAGGACAAGGACCTGGAGGCAGTCATGCTCTCTAAGGGATTCAACCTGAACTGGGCCTGAAAGCTGACACACACACACACACACACACACACACACACAACAAACAGGGTTTGTCTCGTCAAGCAGCAGCGTAAACTCCACTCAAGTCGTCTGAAGATAGACACGAGCAAACGATCCGGAACTGTCACACCTACAGCACTGAATGTGTAGATACGTTTCCAACACAACAAACACGCCGCGGCTGCCTCTGACACTGACGCAGCGTCCCAGATCCCCGCCTGAAGGCGGTCCAACTTAATCACTCTGCAGTTGGGTTCCTCTCCCTCTGTGTGGGAGGAGAGCCGAGTTCATGTTCACTGGTTTATCATCGCAGCCTTGAAGAGGATCCTTTCAGGCCCGGCGGCCCGCTGGGACAATGTGTGGAGACTTAATAAAGGGAAGAATCAGTTCAGTCCTGCTGATGTAAAGAAATTGTAAAGTTTTTGTGTATAGATGTGTTGAGCAACATTTTCTGCAGAGGTGTGTTGAAACATTCAGTGACAGAGTGTTTATCCTAATGAACCACACACACTGAACGGCCATGTTTTTGTCCTCCTCCACTGTGTTTAGTGAGTCAATACTAAGAATTCATTAACTCTGGCCACCTTTTTTAGTTGTTTTTTATATTTATATGCTTGCTTTTAAAAGATGAACACTTTTTTCCTGTTGCATTCGCAGGAGAGTGTCCAGGATCTCATTATCTTCTGCATAACCCTCCTGCACTCTGAAGCCATTGCGTGTCAGTAATGCGGCTGCAGGCTCATGCAGCAGAGCAGCTTGACGTGTCTTTAATCATTTCTCAGACTCGATAACGCCCGGCCTCTCCGGGAGAGCCGCCGTTTTACGGTAAATCACACTGACGGTAAAAGTTTACAGAAAGGCGTTTGATTATCGGGTGGCTATTGACGGCGCTGCGGGACGCGCCCGGCTGGTGGAGGGAGCCGTGTCATCGGTGTGATGTCGTTATACCAGCAGAGGTCTGGAGTTCCTGTCTCTCACTCTGTGCCACAGGAAGTTCTCAGTTACACTTCAGACGAATCGCGGCTCATGCTGAATATTTGAACAAGATGCCTTTTTAAGTTTTGTTTTCCACATTAAAGTTATATTTAAGTCCAGTTTTTTGTTTTTAAGGTGGAACTAAGTTTTTAAATCTATTCTGCTTCATGCAAATCAGTTAGAAGGAATCCAAACATGTTAAAAGTGCAGCAGAGGGTACGGTTTTAAACCCCGACGTGATCAGTGAATACAAAGTTACATAACTTTAAAGACTGTTGTTTTTCGGTGGCGTGTGAAACGTTTGACGTGATTGTACTGATATTTATTAACGTGTGAAAACTGTACCATATGTAAAAAAAAAATGAATCCTAATTTGTAAAACTGTTCTGTTGACACATGGACTGCAATGTAAATGCTTCTTCATGTAGCTAGAACGCATAGAGGTGTTGGATGTATGCAATAAAACAATGCAGTTGTTCTTTTACGTGTTTGGGCCAGAACTCTGATTCCTTAAAGGGACGGGTCCAGTTGTTTGGGGGGGGGATAAAAAACGCAGATGAACGGACGTCACAAATTAATTTAACAAACTGCTAATTCTGCTTTTTGTGAGGTTTGGTTCATGACATCACGAGAGCGGTCAGCTGACCAGTGGAGGAAATTACGAAGTCTGATCGACTTTTGTCAGATTTGAAAGGAGCCTGAAGGTTTGGTAGCGTTTGAGCTGCGATAACTCCAGCTTCATGTTTTTATCCAGGTGGATCCTGGATCACATTTTTTGTGCTGATGCTCACAGCTGGGAGGGAAAGAAACGGGATGAATCACCTAAATTATCTTACTGTTGTAGACAAAAAATACAGTAGCAAAGCATCATTTACATGCAGTTATTCACTAATAAAGCAGAAATGTACTCCTAACAACAAATGAGAAACATGAAAACTGATTAATACAAAAGCAACAGACAGAGTCAGCTTCAAAAATGACTTTGAACAGCCAATGTAGAGTTTATTAATAACGTCATGTAATAAAAAAGACTGAGGATTTTATGATTTTAATAAGTTCCTAATGAATCTTCCTCAGGAAAACAAATATATAGGTCAGTTACCTCTGTTGGGTTGGCAGCATGCAAAACCATCACTATATAATGAGCCCTAGACCTGTTATACACTCTGTTACCCTTCATTTGTTGTGATTTATTTTCCCTACTTTTATTCCCACTTGAAATTAGTTCTTTCCATGAATCTTACTTCCCACCAAATAAGGAAAAACGCACTAAAAATACTGATTTGCATGGACACCAGGTAATTTTTTATTAAATCACCTCACACTGATCTGTTCATATTCCACTTTGACATTTTCCATTTCGTTGGTGTCCGTTTGTATTTTACTCAAACTGAGCAGATCTAATCTTCTGAAATCATCTGAACCAAAATTATTTAGGTTTACCAGAACAGCCTGTCTCTCTCTACTGTCTGTAAGGGGAGGATTTTGTGTCTTAGCTGTTGACCTGAACAACAGAGATGCATGATGGGACAACTAGCTGTTGCTTAGTGGTTTAAAGCTCTTTACGGGTTTTTCTGACACTTGCTGTATTTATCTGCAGTGCATTAGACAGACAGACATCACACCCCGCCACTTTTCGTTATATTTTGTTTGTTTGTTGTTTTAGATTAACTTGTACATCATCAACTGTTACATTGGAGGCAGAAAGTCTCATGCTTTTATTGTGAAAGCGAATGAAGCGATATATGACTTCCGCTGAGGAATCCGTGAAGGAAACAACTGAGGAAGAGGAGGAGGAGGAGGAGGAGTTTTCTACAGCTGCAGACGGAACGTCAGAAATGATTGCGTCGAGTTTCAGGGACTGTCAGGTGAGCGTTTTTAACCACAGATGCAGTAATAATTTTTATTTTAGTTAAATTCATAGTTTTTTCGCTGTGAAGTGAAGTTGCACTCGCTAAAGTTAAAGAGAGACTTTAAACTTTCCTGCTGAGCTAATCAAAGTCAGCTTGGTCTGGAAAGTGAAGCAACAAAGTTTTCCATTTAAAATGAACTTTGGATATTTGTGCTGAGTAAATTTTCTGTTGGGAGATGTGCAGTTTTGTCATCTGCTCTGCAGGCGTGGAAAGATGAGGCTCTCCCGCTATCGACCAGCAGCAACGAGGCGTCCAAACTGTATGACGCCATTCTCACACAGGTAACCTCCCGAGCATCTGTTTACAAATAAACCCACACGTGACTATTTTATAAATTATGATTAATATGTGGTCCAAAACAGACTGCTGGAAAATTTACATTTGTTTCAATTAGTAATCACTGCAGATGTGTTTTCTACACGGGAACTTAATTATGAAGCCGTCTTGACTGTAGGAGGCGCTGTTTCTCCTCTACACCTGTGTTTTCACACATTTCACCACCACAAATGAAGACAAAAACGTAAATGAGGATAATTATGAAAATGAATTTGCACAGTTTGAATCAGAGCTGCAGAAAACATTGCATGTGTATCGTGACTGCAATATTGATATCAGGTGACTTTCTGAAGCGCCATATCATTTTTCATATGAATGTAATATTTAACCAGCTGGACAGAGTCTACAGGCCACAGATCTTCACAACAAACACAAAAGATATCACCTAACAGGTCAAAGGTCACGGAGTGAAGAAAGCATTTGCCATTATTATCACCATCAGAACTGTCCAGAAAAATGTTTTAATCACTCAAAATACCAATTTACACAATGACAGTAAAAGTAGAGTATGTATGGGAACCAACAAGCTGAAAATGTTTTCTGTTGACGTCTAAATATTTTTTTTAGCTTTTGTTGTGCTGAAATGATGAAGGTGAACACTGAACCTCCAACAAACTGCGTGTATTTTAATATGATATTTAATACTGATTAAAGCACCATCAATATTTATCCACATAGACCTTTACACAGCCACAATATTGGTGATCAATGTATTCAGCAAAATCAGTATATAAAAGAAAACATAAAAATCAGGTTTAAAAACTGAAACTAAATGGATACGGTCTGATTAGGTCATTTTTAGATGTTCAAATTCTGCCTGAATAAAAAAGGCTTGAGCTTTGTTTTAAAAAGTCGTCAAGTTGAGCTAAATATGAAGATCTAATGGAAACTGCTTGACATAATTTATGATCATAGTGTTTTGCGGAGGTTTATGGATTAACACCAAGTGTTTATTTCAGTCCTGCTCCATTTCTATTTGCATGTTGTTGCACACGTAAAAGATTATAATTTTCTTCCCCAAGCTGAGTGCATCTTTAAAAATGAGCCATGTGATGTTAAACCTGTTTCTGCTTGTCCAGTATGTGAAATGGAGGAATGATGAAACACTGGGAGGAATTGAAGGATGTATTTCTGCTATCCAGACAGCTGACCCCAACTTTGGTAAATAACTTCTTTATTCTTTACAAGTTACTAAAATATAAACCTCACTGGGAGTCGACCAAAGAATAAAATCCAAGCATCGGATTAAGTTTAATGCTAAGATTAATCATTGAAAGCTCCAGAGGTCATTAACAAGTGCATTTCTTGTGAGTTTTAGCAAAAATAGTTTTCAGGTTGAATTAAATAGTTTTATTGTTGTTCAGAAAGAAGAGAAGATGATTTCTTTGACATTAATAAATACTTGAAGTTATTGATGCTAAAGGTGGTTCTACTTGGTCTGCATTTAGCTTGTGTTGCTATGGAAACCTTCTTTAATTTTAAAATGCACAGAGGAGATGCAAAGCAACTGAGCTGCACCAGGCTGAAAATCAAATTTAGTTGAAGTGTTTATGGTTCCTGCTTTTATAACAGCATTTAGCAAAGTTATTGGCTGCATATTAAATATTAAAGCTCAGATCGCAGCACATGAAGCCGTGAGCTTCAGGTGACTGTAGTGTAGGATGTCTGGTGTTTTTGATTGACCAGTAGTTGTTGTTTTTTAACCTTTTCTGTATTTTTCATATCACTATTATCTGTTGTTTGCAGTCGGAGACGGAAATGAAACTTTAAAAAGTCTGTAGAACCCTTCTGGGTCCAAAACAACAGAACCTTAGAAGAGCGTGTGATTTCATGTGATTTCATGTGATTTTTCATGTTGACTCCTGCACCATGGGAAGGAAAAATAAATATTATTAATTAATATTATTATTAATTTATTGATGCCTCAGTTATGGGCCATGTGATCAGCACTGGGTTGGAGCTGATTGCCACGACAAGCAGCCCCCGGCTGGACGAGCGCCTGGCCAGCGCTGTGAGGCGAACGGTGGAGCTTGCCAGCAGCCAGGATATTTCTCCCCGGGAGAAGCTCCATGCCAAAGCTGTGGAGCTCTTCTCACGCGGGTAAGATCCAGAACCAGCTGCAGGCGGTCCGACCCAAAAAGGTTCGATCAGGGATGGGAGGGTGGTTGTTAAAGAGGTTTCGTTTGTGCAGCAACCAGCTGGATGTTTGAAAATGTCACATTTAGTCATTTTGAGAGCAATTAGATAAGGAAGATGTAGCTTCTAAAAAAATTGTAAAAACATTGGTGCCTTATTTATCAGTTTAATAAAATAAAACTTATTTACTCAAATTATATCATTTGTGCTTTTATTACCAAAGATGATCTGAAGAAATGCTGAAAGCAGTTTTACATTAATCATGAATTAGCTGTGATAAACATGTTTGAGCCGTTATTGTCGGCCATAAGGTGGCCATGACTCGTCATTTTAATATTTTTGTCCTACGATTCAGCGACAAGAAAACTGCAAAACATCCGAAACACTGAATGTCTGTAAATCTAGACTAAAACCCTCCTGTTTAGAGTTGCTTTTGATAAATGAAATATTAACATTCTGATGTGCAACGACGGCACTTGACCATATGTAATGTATGACTTTGTATTTTTGTGTTTTTATCATGTAAAGCGTCTTGAACTGCCTCGTTGCTGAAATGCTATAAAAATAAACTTGAAACAAAGCAGGTCAAAGTGCTTCACACCATAAACACATAACAGAGTAACTACTTATGAAATCAACAAACATTTTGTCAAATGCCATCATCCAAATCATCACATATATTAATCAATGTTTGGGTTATTAATAATCAAAGTCAACTTTAAACAGGTCGTTTTTTTAGCCCCAATTTAAAGGAACTTTGTTGTGTTTTATTGTAATTTCCCGAGAAGGTGAATTTTGGGCTTTTATCATCTATAAACCATAATCCTCAAGATTAACAAAATACCAAGAACTTAGTTTGCAAATCAGTAATTTTGTTTTTTTTAACTGCAAGATAATTATTACATTTGTCGTAACTCATATGATCAAAGTTTGTGCAAAGCGTCGCTGTGATGCTGTGGGCAGGAAGCATCTCCAGTAGCAGTCAGTCTGGCAACAAATCAGAGGACACCTCTGACTGAAGGTTGTTGCTGCGTGATAGCGTCATGACATGCTAACAGCTCAACTTCCAGGATGACGCCATGTTGGAAAGCACTGCTCATCCATCTCCTTTGCTTTTGCCACTCCTCTTTAAATCTGTTCATGGATGGAAGAGAAGATTGAATGCTCCGGCTCTTCCCTGTTGTAAAAACAATACTTTGTTGCCACGGTTACACATCATGACTGTGCAAGATAAAAAGTGAGAGCAAAAATCCTGCTGGCTGCAGAGCATCCAAACAAGAGTAGTAATTGTCTAATTGCTGTCATAACGTGTAGAAGTGAAAAAAGTGAACAGAAGTCTAGAAAACCAAACTCAGAGCTGCTCTAACAAGCTGCCACTAGAGCGGCGCTGTTCTGCAATCAATCAATCAATCAAAAATGCGAAGTATGTCACTGTTAAAACTTCAGTAAAGGTTTTATTTAGATGAGGAGGGAGTGTGCATGCTTAGGGTAATAATTACTTGCTGATTTTTTAAATTTTCTCTCCTTGAGTGTGAAATCCCCGTCTGAGCTCCTGTTGTTAGCCAGAGTATCCGCCATGTGGGCAGGATGGAGTCCCCGTTTCATGCTGGGGTTTATGAATAAAAGAAGAAAAGTCTGGACTGCAAACCAGGAACTGCTGGTTTATTTTTCATGTTCGCTGCTGAAATCTTGATGTTCTTTTGAAACGGGACTCTGTGCATCATTCTACCAGTCCATGTCACCGCTGAGGTCTGTTAAAGTCCCGTTCGATAAGACGTGGGTTCCATTGTGCCACAGGAAATGGGTCGCTTGTGAGCGGATTAGAAATAGTTTATCAGGAAATAGTTTTTATTCATGAAGCTGCTCTTTCTCTGTCTGCATGTGATTCAGTCATGCGCTCCAGATTAGCAGAACCCGACGCAGAATTCACGACAGTCACTCTACGACAGCTGGACGTTTATTATATCCTGTAACGTTAAACAGACATTTGGTTTCTTAACGTCGCCTCAGAGGATTCTCATTTCTCCCCAAAGCTCTGTGATCCTCCTGCTGTTCTCTGAACGTCTTCCACAACTTTTTGATTTCTCTCTAACAATGAGACGCGTTTCTCTTGTAGGAATTTCCCAAAAGCCTGTGAAGTGTGGGAGGAAATCCTGCTTGATCATCCCACTGACATGCTGGCTCTGAAGTTCGCCCACGACGCCTACTTCTACATGGGGGCCCAATCACAGATGAGGGACTCTGTGGCCAGGGTGCTGCCCCACTGGAAGCCTCACACGCCGCTGTCCAGGTACCCGGTCCAGCTTACCGGTTCTGTGGTGCTGGTTTACTGTGAAGCTGTTGTAACTGTGAGTTTAACCATAAATCAATCTAATAAACCATTTCCGGTTGAAGGTTTTGGGTCATTGTTGTTCTGGAAGATGCGATGATAACCTGTTTTCTGAAATGAGTCCATCAGATTCATATCTGAACAGAAAGAGGCCCACAGCATCACAGATGTTCCACTATGCTTAACAGAGATACATGTCTCCATATTTCACAGCAGGAGTGTTTGTTGCTGAAAAGCTCATAATTGCCAAATGAGTAGAATCTCCTGATTGGACCTCTGACTTTGGGCTCTATTGGCATATTGGGACTGTTGTAGATTTAAAAAAAAAATGATTGAGGAGTAAATTTCCACCAAAAATTTCTGTTATAAATATCAACACTTCTACCAGACTTGCAGTGGATGATACACGTCTGCTGATGAGCCAATAGTGGAGCTAAATGTTTATTTTGCTGACTTTAAAAGTGGACTTTACTTTCCTCAAATGTTTCCTGATAAATCCTGTAAAACTATTTTACTTTGCTGTTTTTTAAAGTTTGAGTTGAATAAAGTTCAACATCTGTGTTGAAGTTTATGTTCATGCTCTTATTTTGAAGGGGCTGAAGACTGTTTACAGCAGTTCTGCTTTGTCTCCCCACATTTCACTGACTTTATTTCAAACATACAGCAACAAAGTAAAATGGAGACGGAGGAGAACAAGATCTAAACATAAATACGATGTATAAAGGCGTGTTGGAAAATGTTAACTATAATAGAGCTTCAGGTTAGCACAGCTAGGCTAGTTAGCGGTGTCCACCACTGCTAACCTGAATAGTTTTCTCTTGTCTTCCCCATTTTGAAAGAGCCCAAGATAAATGAGCCCATGTATCATTTAAATCCCAGAAATGGAGGAAGTCAAAGATTTTCCCTACTTAGGAATTATAACGTGTGAAGAATTGCCCCAGAGATTTTGAAATTTTATATTTGTTTCTTAATGAGGGATTTTCAGTGTGAGATTTTCCCACTGTAATGAATTATGAATTTAATTGGAACACGTGTTTACCAGTGTGTGGGAAGGGAACGCTTTAAATAATGCAATGTGTCATTATAAGAGGCTTATTTGCTCTGAGTCAGATTGTGTTTTATGTCTGTTTTTCTGTTAAAAGTACATTGTTTCCAGTATTTTCTAAAAGTTTGTTTGCCTTCAGTTACCTGAAAGGACAATACTCCTTCGGCCTCCTGGAGACTCGTTTCTACGACCAGGCTTTGAAAGTGGCCATGGAGGTGAGCGTCTCTGCTGGTAATGGGTTTCTTTGTGCGTTTCTTTGTTGACAACACAGCAGCTGTGTGTCTGAGGTTATCTGCCTGGACTGATTGTGTCAGTCGGCCACCCTTCACTCTGAAAGCCTCATGCATTTAAAGCAGCTGTGACATGAGAGTCTCCACGAGAAAAGAGCTGAGACATTTCAAAATAAGTTATTTAAAGTGAGGACTGCAGTTATTTTTTGTGTGAATTGGTCTTTCTTGTTCCAGGGTCTCGCCTTGACCCCTGATGATGCTTGGGCCGTCCACTCTGTGGCCCACGTCTATGAGATGAAGGCAGAGGTGGACAAAGTCGTGAATTTCATGGATAGCAGAGAGAAAGACTGGCAGGTGGCGTTTTTTTTTTTTTTTTCATCACATCATATCTGGAACATTGTAGAAAATTCAGTTTAAGGTTTAAATATTTGGAAAATAAATATGAAAAAGCTGCCATTATTATTTCTAGGGGTCTGACATGCTGGCCAGTCACAACTATTGGCACTGGGCTTTATCCTTCATCGAGAGGGTGAGGACAATCATGGCTTTATTTAGATTTGATTATCTTTAGGTTCTAGTTTGTAGTGACATTTTTGTTGCTTCATCCTCTGCAGGGGGAATATGAAGCTGCTCTGCAGATCTACGACTCCCAGGTGGGTTTGAGTTGCCTGGTCCAGGTCCGAGTTGAAGGCTTAAAGGGGGCAGGCTATGAAAAATCAACTTTATGAGCTTTATATCATGATATGACATGATGTATCAGAAACATACCTGGATTGTGATGACATCTTGAAGGCGGAGTGGCATAAAGGGCAGGAGCTTCTTAAAGAGACAGAGACCAGTTCTAAGGCATCCAGTAGAAATTCAAGTTTCTTTCCAGTTATGTTTGATATAAACAGCATTTTCATAACTGAAGCTATCATAGTTAGCTCATTGTGCCTGGAAAATACATAACACTCATCAGTTAATATTAATTTGGAAATTTTCAGGATATTCTGGGATATTCCTGGTTGGTTTCGTGGCTCTGACCCACATTTTTACTATAACCAATATATGTTTTATTAAATTCGAAGATGAGGCTGTTTTCTCACATCATGGATGCTGTTATACTCCCGGTGTTAACATTCATTGATGCTGTTATCAGTAGCTGTAAAATATGAACCCAGTGTAATAAAATATCTCCTCTGAATGATTAGCTCAGCTACCTGCCTTTATAAGCTAATAAAAATGTAACCATGACCCACTTTGTGTAGCATCAAACCAACTGCACTTCATTAGTCACATTTTAGAAGCAACATTAAAGAAGGAAACTGAGTATTTTGTGGAGATCTATGTGGTCTTAACAAAAGCAAACTTCTCTTTAGAATTATATCTGTTCATTTTTATCTGCATTTAATTAGTTGTTTGGTCAAATCGGTTCAAACATGACATGGAGGCTTCAGGCATTTTGGTTATTAGCTTTTACTATGAACGTTATAATAAAGAAAATATGTAAGAAAAACCATTTCTGGCTTTGGGAGCCGTTATCAGCCCTCCTCTCCTCCATCGTGTCTCTGAACATCGTGTCCTTCTCAGGACTCCAGTTATGGAATATGACAGAAATAAAATATAACTGCTTTCTTTTTCAAAACACGCGTCTAGCAAGACTTCTGGCTATTTTTCCATTAAATCTATTGTTTTGGCCCATTTTGCCTGAAGAAAAGTAAATAGGACGAAGTTAGGCTTCAAACATCCAGTCAGAGCTACGGCAGGATGTTCTTGATGTCTGCACAAACGGGCTGGAGTCACGTCTGCAGCGTTGAGTCACACAGCATCAAAACACCAGGCATGCAGATTTAAAGAAAGGCGTGGTCCTCTTGTGAGTCGAGAGCTAATTGCAGATAAATGTTGAATCCAAATTTAAGATGTAAGAGCCAAAGAACCACCCCCACAAGGCGCCTCGGCGTCGGCTGCCAGGGCTGAGTTAGTCAGGATGAGACGGTGTGAGACGAACGTCGGTTATTTTCTGAATCCTGCAAAAAAAACATTTCATGAGGTCACTGGATTCTGCTCTGCTGCGTTACAAACTACGATTTATGCAGATGTGGAAAATAAAAAGAAAATATTTTTTATAATATATCTACATGTGACTTTCATGTTAACAGATAAAAGTTACATTGTATTTTTGTATAAAAAATGAGGATAAAATTATTTACTTCTTCCTAAAAGCCAAAAAATTCCACACAGGTGGAGAAAACCTTTGCTCTGTAATTAAAACATGAAGGTCAGACAGAGAGATCATAGAAAAAGACCAGAACTTCTGGAATAACAACGTCTGAACAGGCGAGTCTAAGCCTGAATATCTCAAACTCCAGAACGGAGGAAACTTTTGGCCTAAATAAATCACAGCATTCCAGGAAGTAAAGCTCATGGTAACCTTTAAGCATGGCGGTGGAAGTGTCATGCTTTGGGGATGTTTAGCTGCAGCAGGACCAGTGCAGCCCACCGTCACTGAATCCACCAGGATTCTACCATCTGAATAAAAATGAAAGATCTGCAACATGGCAAGAGGCGTCCTGGTCTAGTCAAAGCCCAGATCTGAATCTTATTAGGAGACTTGAAGCGTCTTAGTTATTTCAACTAAAAGGAAGGTAGGGTGTCCTGCCTTTCCTCAGATTAAAAACACATTTATATTTATATCCGTTTTCTTTTAGTTGAGATGAAACATTGATTTGGAAACATTTACTAATTAAAACTGAATATTTAATGTAGTTTCTGGAAGTAATTTTCCCCTTTGGCTGTAATATTTTCTGTCCTTCAGTGTTTTTACATAAATACTGATGATTTTTATTTTAAAGATATTCAAGCGTTGTAAAGCCGGGGCCGCCATGCTCGACATCGTAGACGCCTGTTCAATGCTCTACAGACTGGAGATGGAAGGTTGGTGTGACGTTATCTGAAGGCATCGCCAGAATATGGGAAATAATGATTATATTGTTGAACGGTTTCTAATTTAAATCCTCTTGCAGAAATAAATTGAGTTTTTTTTCTTAATATGTTGCTAATGACCAGCTGTCATGTCTAATTTAACACAATTAAGACTTTAGTCTGAAAGCAAGAAGACTTGATGAGGTGAAATGATCTCGGTTTATTTTTACTAGTAACGTCTGAAGAGCAGCAGCAGAGATGAGGATAATTATCCATGTTGGTTGGTTGGGGTCAGAAACGTCTTCCTGTTGCAGGTGTGTGTGTGAAGGAGCGCTGGCGGGAGCTGCTGCAGGTAACCCGGCCTCACACCGACGACCACGTCACGCTGTTCAACGACCTCCACTTCCTCATGGTGGCGCTGGGGGCCGACGAGGACGGGGCCGCTCGGCACCTCCTAGAGGGCCTCCAGGAACTGGCCAGGTTGGTTCCGTCCCAGTTCTCTTCACTGCACAGCTCCACGCTGTCGTGTTGCATTCGACTTTTATGTAACACAGAAACAAACGCGGCAGAGCGTGGGAGGTAAGACTGAGGAAGACTCTGAGCAGCTTCATCGGCTGGAGGAAGGGGCGGGGCTTCCCTCTGCAACAGATGCTGAACACCAACAGGATTTAGCTTAGTCATATAAAATGATTATTCTTTGTTCCCTAAAGTTGTCAGTTTTAATTTAGCAAACTGTGTTGAGCTGTAATCCAGTGAACTGAAGCTGGATTAAAATCTGCAGATTTACTGTTTGTTGTTTTTGTCCCATTTAATGTTTCAGGTTATCAAACAGTTTCTTGTTGCACTAAAAGTCTTTTACTGACGGGAATCAGAATGAAAATGAAGAGGAGAAAACAATTAAATTAATTGTCAGAATAAAATATTTCTAAAAAAGTGTTTTATTTTAATTATGCAGTAAAGGTCGACTGGCTGCATGGAGGACCAGTATATGTGATGACTCCAGTCTTGTTGTAGGAACATGACCTCTGACCCTGGCTGAGGCTGTTCCATGTTTCCTCACTGAGTGGATAATGGTTCTCAACGCGATGCTCTTTGTTCCTCATCTGTTGTTGAATAATTCAGATCTGGTTCAAATGTGCTGCTTTCAGATCTTTTGGCCTACTTCCTGCTGTCAGTCAGGTTTAAAATATTTCTTCATTTTTTTAGATATGAGTGATGAAGTCGACTGTAAAGAAACTGAACCAAAAACAGTTTTTTTCTCAGGTTATTTTTTTGTTTGGTATCAAAATTTATTTGATTCTTAACTTTTTAGTGAGACCAAAAACAGAACAAAGTCTTTACGGGGTGAATATCTTTTCACATCACTCTATTCAGTTCATCACTTTCCAGTTTTGCATCTCCCATCTCAAGCAGCGTTCATGATTACGGCTTTGTAGCTTCTGACGTATCGCACTGCTGTGGTGTGGAGTGCTGGGCCTTAGGTGACGTTAAACCTTCTCCTTTATAGATGGATAAAAATGCCTGAATATTCTTTAGAGTCTGCAAAAGCAAAACTTTTTTTCTTTTTCTACAGTTTCCTGTGTCTAAACTATTTCCCCTCACAGGGAACCGGGCGACAATCAGCAGCATCGGCTGGCGAAGAGCGTAGGCATCCCGATGTGTGAAGCTATGATGGAGTACAAGCAGGGCAACTTCAGCCAAGCTGTGGCGCTGTTGCATCCTTTACGTTACAGCATGGTGGACATCGGTGGCAGCGACGCTCAGGTGAGGAGAACAGACTGGATACGTTTTACAGAGAAGTCTAAAAACAAAGCAAACAGTTCAACGTCCAACTTCGAGTTTTTTTTCTCATTGATCATGTTGTTTTATTCAGGAAAAACCAGAAATCTGTTGTATAAATGTTTCCAGAAGTGAAGCCTGCTGTGCTGCATGTGGTGTGAGGATGCAGAGCACAGTGCACCATCGTATGAATAATAAATCTTTGTGATGGACGCTGATGCATTTTATCTTCCATGTTCAGACGAGTTCTCCGAGGTCCTGCAGTGAACAATGTATGCGGAGCAGAAGCTGCTGCTGCTGCAGTGGAGCCAGAGGTTTGCATCTCTAATGGCTTTTTCCACTGCTTCTTCCAGAGAGACCTGTTCAACCAGCTGCTTATTCATGCAGCCATGAAGTCTGACAACAAGCAGCATCACAAACTGGGAAGGTAATGTTCAACTCGCCTCTTATTACACGTTTCTCTTCTGTTTTTACTGGCTTGTTCACAATTCAAAAAAACTTCAGCTTACAGAGCATTGTAAATGTTTTCAGGAGTTTTCTTTACATTTTTCTGGCACTTTGTGTTTATCTGCTAAGTGGAAATAAATTCAAGCCCTTTTATAACTGATAGTATTAATCAGTTGTAAATTTTCTGTTTGGTGTCATCTGGGCATAAACTCCCAACAAAATACATTTGAGTTTATAGTATAAAATGTGGGAATGTTTAAAGGTTATGAACATCAGTGATGGATCCTTTAGCTCTGATTGGTGGTGGACACACTTCCACTGGTAGCAGAGCAAAGGTTTTGATTGGCATTTTTGCAAACTTTGGAAACAATTTGGCTGTTTTGTAAACTTTTTATTTGAATGAAGTTTGACAAGTAGCTTAGTACAGCTTTTAGCATTAGCTTCTGCTAAATACTGTAGCAATTTAGCAGAACTGGAGTTTGATTAGTGCTTTAGGGTTAGCACAGCTGTTAGCGGTGCGCTCCACTGTGTGTCATTCATTTAAAGGACTCAGTTCTTTGTTTCCTTATAAAACATAAACCACCTCCAGCTGTTCCTTCCTTCCTTCCTTCCGTCCTTCCTTCCTTCCTCCCTCCCTCCCTCCTGACTCATATTTTCAGTATCACTGTTGACACAGACTTTATATTAATGTTCATATTCACTGATCTGTCGGGTTTAATGCTTCATGTGCGTCTCGTCACACCAGGCTCCAAATATATATCCATACATTTAGCTGTAACCTTCTCTAAACTTTAATATGTGATGAAATTTGCAGCATGTATTGTTATATCACCGCAGTAGTTAATTCCTTAATGCAGCCAGGATGTAATTATATTCAGACGGTTAATGAATGTTGGTAATTCAAGGATAAGCTCTGAATGAGGCCTGAATGCACACCTGTAATTAGTGCGTCACCCAGGACAGATGTTGGCACCACATGTAAACCTAAAACTAACCTCCTGCAGTAATTAGTGCAACAAATCAGCCTGGAGGAAAATGTTCAGCTAATGGATCTTATATAGGAGGAGGAGTTGGTTGTTCATGATCTGCTTTCTCCAGAACTTTGCACAACGTTTCTATTACATTAGAAACGTTTCAACATTGTTTGTCTTCAGATTAATTTAAGTTTTAATCTATCAGACCTATTCTTGTAAGTCTCAACCAATGAACACCTGGTTCATTTAATGTCTGATAAACAAAATGAGGATAAAACCGTTCATGAATTATGGTTGATGTTTTATAGAATTAGCTTCTTTCATTTAAAGAGAGTAAAGTATCTCAGCCTAACTGACCATTTGGACTCTTCTGGACCCAGATCTGTTCTGTGGATCTTTGTTAGAACAGAACTGGACCAGAACTTTCAGGTTTTTTTCCAATTATCCTTTTGGCATATAATGTAATTTATACTGGTTCACTGTTACTGCAGGAAAATATAATCAATCCCTTCAGATTTGTTTTTGTGATCTTTTGAAATAAAAATTACAGACTTCATGATACCTTATAAATATTTGTTTTCATGAATAAACCTTTGTAATGAGGAAACGATATTCTTTCAAAACCTTAATTAGCTGATTAGCAGGTAGGAGTTGGTTTCATTTAAACTGAATGTTTTGACCATTTTGGATGCGTTTCCACGGTCAGCTGCTGTGGAAGGACCTTTCTGCTCTGACCTTAAGCTACTGAACATGATTGGTTCTGCTCTTCACTGTCCACCTCCCGTCGTCCCCCGTGTGCACAACACTAGCTATTTTTCTCCTTTCTATATCTGACACCATGTTGCACTTTAATTATTGATGGAGTTGTTCTCCCAGCTTGAAGTCTGGCTGAATCTGTTGGTCTCTGCTGTGTCTCCCCAGATGTCTGCTGGTGGAGCGTGACGCCGTGCGGCCCGACTCCCCTCTGACCCAGCGCCTGGTCCAGAAAGCTCTGGCTCTTCACGACTAGAGGGATTGCAGCGCGCGGGCGGGTCCCACGTGAAAACATCAAAGCGCCGCTCTAATCTGATTTTGTGTTGTTTGGGTTTAGGAGACATGAAACCCAGAGGAAGGATCTGCTCCCGTTAACCAGAACGTGCTTCATTCCTCATTGAATGTGAAATTATGAAGAAATTGTTTGAAAAATCCGTCATATTATACAGTTCAAAGTAATATTCACATTTATTTTCAAATGTATAACTTTTTCAATACACTTTTCTATTAGTAATGAGAACCAATAAATAAACACTTTGCACTATGCATGTGTGTCACAGTAAAGTGCATGAAAACAGTTTTGCCAAAGGATATGTAATCTAGATGTGTTGACTCTGATTGGACCAGAACTTCTTCCTTCTGCCCTCAAAACGGCGAAGCGATCTCATCTTGGATCTGAGAGATCAGGATCTGGGACAGCACGATGCCGGCAATCTAGAAAACATCAGAGCGCAGCGGTAATGAGCGTCTCAAGGTCCCGTTGGAACCGATGCTGCTGCTGCTCTCGGTTTGGCACAGTCAGGAAAATAAACTCATTTACATCTTAAACTTTTCACGTTAAAACCTTTTGCATTCAGCCTTTTATGCCTCAGAAGTTTGGAGAACAAGCAGCAGCAGAACACTAGAAAAATGTCGCATGACAAAGTTGAACTAATGCAAAGAAACTTATTACCTGAATAATTTTATTAGTCCAACATAAACAAAATCTATGCTGAGCGTCTTGTAATGTTATGCTCTAATATGTATTTTATAAACGTGACAAATCTTTTCACACATCAGTAATCAACTTTGATATGAATCACCAATGAGACGAGCTGATCACCTGAAGCTTTGCATCTTCTTGTAATTTTATGAGTTTCTTCTGTTTTCAAGTCTTTATTTTCATAACATGACTTCATTCTCATAATTTCAAAAAACAGTTTACCCTCAATACTTGCAAATATTAAAAACTGTTTTCCTTCTTAACAAATCAGTTTGTTAAAAATGTTGAGGTTTGAATACTTTTGGTATTTACATTAGTCGAGATGTTTCCAGCGCTGGGTGGAAACCTTGTTGTTCTTAAAGTGACCAATCGGTGTTCGTTCCCCAAACATCAAAGGAATTGCAGCTCTGATGTGATTGGTCCGACGGGATTTATGGGAAATGCAGTCAGATGCATGTGAGGCGCTCCTGCAGCGTGATGGTTTGATGTGTGTGTGCAGCTCCTGATAACAGCCGACACGTTAATCTGACTTCAGATATTAAGGGACTAATTGCTGTGGGAGTGAAGCTGCTGCGCAGCCGTTCTTCATGAGTGGGAGGGAGCCGTCAGCATTTTCCTTTTCAGACAAAGTTAGTTTTACTGCTTCACTTGGTGCTAATCCTCACCAAGTCACACAGTAGTTAATTTACAGTTATTTCTTGGTATAAACCTGGTTTAAATCATTCCTTTTCTTGGGTTTTTATTAAATTTGCTTATTTTTCCCTCATGGTGCAGAAATTTCACCCTAAATCAGAGTTTAGAAAATCCTCAGAAAGTAAAAGTCTGCTGCTGCTTCAGAACAGATTGATGAAGTGTTGCTGAAACTACTTGAACGCAGCATCCAGCCTGTCCGCTCAATAGGTTGATTACTGGCCGCTCCACCCAGCGAGCCTCCATTGACGTGTTCATTGACCCGTTGTGGCTCATTTAAAACCAAAGAGCTTCTTTTGTTTCTGGTTCTGAGGTGAATTAAGCTGGAGGTCACCTGAGGTAAGGCCAGGCCCAGGGTCAGCGCGCCCACCAGCAGCAGGTGAGACTCCATCCACAACACCGCTCTGTCTGCACAGCCCACAGAGTAGATGGACCCGTCTACTTCCTGGGACTGCTGCGTCTGAACGCCGAAGCCACACATGGTGTTGATCACCGACTGCAGAACAGAAAGAGAATATCAGCATCATGCATGATTAAACTCCACACTGGGCCGCTCTGACTGCGGCTGGAAAAACTAAAGATGATCATCGTTACACCTAATGAGTCGAAAACCATCATGAAGGGAGCAGGTGAGGCTGAAGCAGCGACTGGAAGCTGCTGCAGCAGCCTGAACATGCAGTCAGCCACCAGCAGGTCGCAGCACTGCATCGACTCTTCTGCCGTTTAATTAATTGATTTTTCAACCATGTTGGAGAAGGTTGCTGCGATCCGTTTTCTGTACAGCTTGATGTTTAATCAATACTGGCCTGATGGCTCAACATGAAGTCTTAAGTTTCCCTCAGTCGTACCTTCATGATGTGCCGCTGCGTCTGCATAATAATGACGATATTGAGCATTCATGCACAGAAGCAGGATCTATAAAGGCTGGCATGCACCATCCATACACACACCATGTGTAGACAGCTTGCTTTGATGCTCAGAACATGAAATCTCATTAGAACTCAGTGAAATCACAGCCAGCGCTGCTAAAAAGGCCTGTGATGTTTTCACTTCCTGCAGATCCGGTGAGCTATGAGCACATGATGCATGTGTCCATGTCAGGCCAACCAGCATCACTTTAACAGTTAAAGACAGTAATACACACAGTTTCTGATCCCATTGTTAACTGGACGGTTTTCCAAAGGAGCCACAGATCGGCTGAGCTGTCAGCCGACTCTGGGAAAACATGGAGTGTGTTCTTCAAAGACGAGCTGATGCAACTGGGGGGTAAACATGAGCCTGTCCCAAACCTCCTCAGCAAACGGAGCAGAACAAATAACTCATCTTTGTTTTTAGCAGCTGACATGTTGCCTTTGAGCAACTTGAGAAAAAAACCAAAAGCTTTTTTTCCAAGAGTCAGCGTCTCTTGAGGGGAATCTATAATTATTTACATTCTTTCAGCAGAACTTTAGAAAAAACCAGGGTTTACTGAAGAATAAGAGGAGCAGCAAAAGCAAAGGAGATGGATTAGCAGAGCAAGCCAACAACTGGGACACGTTATGGCCAGATATTCAGCTGTCATACAGCAGCAATGTCCTCAGTCAGAGGCCTCTTCAGATTTGTTGCAAGACTGACTGCTACAGGAGATTCTTCTGGCCCACAGCATCACCAGCTGCATCCATTCTTTGAATTTTTTTGGATGATCCGAGTTATGAAGACATTTCATTTCCCTTTGGGGTGAGGAAAGTTCCTCTGTCCTGGATGAAATCAGGTGATTCATCCTGAGGACGGCTGCTTCCGCCACATCGCTTCCATCTGATGTGAGGTTGCTGCCTTCAGGCAACAAGCAGTTGCTGTTTCGACAAACAAGTGGAAATATTTGGGGTCAATATGAATCAAATGCTGCTGTGACTGTTTTCCACTGACTGTACGGCATGTTGTACGGATAAAGTTTGATGCGTTTGAAAAGTTATCGGTTAATCTGCAGAAATCACCTGGAATAGACCTGAACTCTTCTAATCCAGCATGACTCTGAACTGTAAGCTGCACTTACAAACCCAGATAATCCTCTTTTAGCTACATGGAGGATAATATTAGCATATAGAGAAATATTTAAATGTTACATATGACTGAGCAGAGACCTGGATTAGAAAGGAAAACTGGCTTATTTTACACAGTCCTGTCCTCACCAGTTACAAAATAATGATCTATAGGTACATAAATATGCTGATATTTATGTGCGTAAAGCCAATATTCCACTCTGTTACAGTTTTGTAGTGAATTGTTTACGCTGCTGTGTGTGAACCCACCTCTCCAGGAACCGGAGTGCAGCAGGAGAACGGCACGGCGCAGCGCTCCGAGCTGGGGTTTTCCTGGGAGCAGTTGAAGTAGAGGTTCCAGGACCAGTCGGTGTAGTTGTTCCACCCACAGCACTTAAACTGAGCCAAGCACAGAGCAGAGGTGTATATTTAGAAACGGTCTGGTGTCGTGCTGGCCGTCTACGAGGGGAAAACCCTGGAGCCAGGATGTGCAGATGGAGCAGGAATATCTCCTGAGGAATCCCATGGAGCTGCAGGAAATGCATGTTTAGCTTCTCATGTGGAAAATCCTCACTGAAGCCAACATAAACACAAACAGAGCTGCTGTGTGGTGCAGTCAGGTGTGTCTGTGCCAAACCACAGCACCTCTTTCTGGATGTAATCCATCAGATTCTGCAGATCCAGGTCATCCCTGTAGTGAACGATCGCTTTCTTCACAAACTTCCCCAGAGCATCTCGGGTCTATGAGAGAGGAAAAAACGATTTAAAAAAGATAGCTTTGATATTATAATTCCCATCTTTTAAAAGAAATTAAGTCTTAAACTGTGAAGCGTCAGAAGACTCCAGCCTGCGTTAATTAGTGGAGGAGGTTTTAATGGCACACTGGGAAACGTCTTGCTGCAGATGCTGGGAGATCCCAGCAGAGCCGGTGATGGATAATAACTGGAATCATTTCAGACTCCGTCAGCGCTGCCACAAGTCAGCCAGGTACTCCTGAGTAATTCACCAGTTTCCATGACGATCTAGGGCTTTCATCAACAGTTTGGGTTATTTACATCTGCATAAAGGCAACAATGAAGCATAATAATCACACCTGAAGGGCCTCCTCAAAACATGAGCTGCAAATTTAAACCCAGAACAAAGACGACTGAAAACCTTTAAATTTTAGTGTTTCACTCAGATTTTTGTAATTATTTGCCTCTGAAGAAAAAAGAAACATGAACGTATCTTCTAGCCTTAATCTAAACCAGTAATTAACTGGAGAAAACATTCACTCCTGAACATTTCCTCCACAATCTCATAGTAAAAGGAGTTCAACACAAATGACCACAAATTTCAGATTTTTCTTCATAAAACAAAAGCTGAAAACAGCGTAGCATTTTGCTTCTTCACATTTACGTCCACTTTTTGTTGGTCAAACTTAATAAAGTACATTTATTGATGTAGCGTGATAAAATCTGGAAAAGGCCAGCGGGTGTGAATAACTGACATCATGCAGAACGAGGATGTTCATTCTAGATCTGATGCATCTGCAGAAACCAGCTGAATGTGAGTCAGGATAAAGATAACCGCTTAAACTTACACATTAGTTATTATAATGCAATTCTTATTATTTCATCAGAAAGTGAATAAGTGTCAAATAAATGATCTGATTCAACAATCTGTATTAATCTGAATGAAGTTGCTTCATGCTGTTTATGGCCGACTATTATACAGAATTGAGTATTTTCTTATTTTAACATGCTGATGACGTTACAGTTAGCATCACAGAACTCCTCAGATATAATAAAAGCTAACAGGGGCTCTGTATGCTAATAACCTGCTGAACCTTAAAGTTTCATTAAGCTGGAAATGAACCTCAGATCTGTTTGCTAACGGCGTCATAAACTGTTCAAATTACAAACTGTGTTGAAACAGTTTATGTTGATAAATACTATTATCCTCCAGTCGTTTTACTGAATCGTGGGAGGATTTTTAAAACCCCTCCTCAACTCTTCGCCTCCTTCTGCTCCTGTTTCCAGCTTGGCCCAGGGGCTTTGAAGCCCACCGTCGCACTGTGTCATTAGCGGGAAAGTCTCCTTTAAGGGATCTGCTGAAATGGAACATTTGGTTCCACTTTGAAGTGCCGAAGCATCTGAATCATTTAGCGAGGAAGGATGCTGGGAGGGTTGTTAAACTGCTCTGTTTAGCAGCAGGCAGTCCGAGCGCCGACAGCGGAGAGGCGCCATCAAACACCAGGAACATCACCACCGTGCGCTGATGTGCGGCAGCGGCGTCCCTGCTGGCTGTTGTACTTTTATTCCCAGTGGACCCTTAATGGAGAAGCTACTGAAGAGGATAAGTGAAGCGAGAGCCGCTATTAGGATGAAACACGGTTCCAGAATAAACCGGAGAGATGCATAAATCTGTAGCTTATGAGGCAAAAGTCAAGATGAGAAACAAATACCCAGAAACCGTTGGCACAGAACCTTCTACGTGTTTCTCCAGGAAGGAAATGCGCAGGAAAAGAGAAAGAACATGTTAAAAAATTAATTCCTGCAATAACCTGGTTCCTCAAAAGCTAAAATCAGGGACACTCCTAAGATATCCATTAATCATGAATGATGCGTCTGTTAAAACTGCAGTATCAAACTTCCATAAAAATATATTTTTTGATTTGTTGAAACAGTCGCCAATCATTGAAAAAAAAAAAAAATCAAGCTCCTCTGCTAACTACAACCAGCCAATCAGAGCGAGGACGGGCGGGTCTTAGGCTACAATCCTCCTGCTGCCTGAAGTGACCCTAATCTGATTTTTTGTGAAATCTGATTTTTTTTTTTTTTTTTTTTTTTGGTGTTGTCGTTCACACCAAATAAATCCAAGCTTTATGTGATCTCCAATATGAACAGCAAACCACCTGAAGGTGCCACACATGCATGATGGAGGGAGCAATAAGGTTAGAGAGCATGATCAGCGGTTTGCCAACCACCATCAAGAAGAAGAAGAAGAAGAAGAAGAAGAAGAAGAAGAAGAAGAAGAAGAAGAAGAGTTCAGAATTTTTCCTTATGCTGGGAAAATGTTTTGTTTCTATAGATTCCGTAGAAAGGATGCTAAACATTTCTTTATAATAAACCTGCTAATACTCTTTGTTAAATTTTACATTCATAAATGCAAATTTGCTAATAAAACACTTTGTTTCTCTCTTTTCATTAAAGATATGGAACTATATATCAAATCAATAGCAGAATCTACAAATGAAAAGGCTTTAAGGACAATTTCAATTTGTACGTCTTTGCATGTTCTTATCTAATCACCCCTGGCTGTTCTGTTTACTGTTGTATTGTGTTGTATACTTCACTATGTTAATTTGATGTATACTAATTTAATTTAAATAAAGTTCATTGAAAAAAAAAAAGAAGAGTTCATTGTTGGCAGAAGTAAACATGGCTGCTAATGGCGGAGAATATCTTATGATTTTGAAGTTGTTGTCCATTCAGAGCCAGAACATTAACCACTTAATCCTCCTTATGGTTCACCATGGCTGGTTTTCTTCCTGACTGGGGAATCAGGACACAGAATATTGACGTTGGTCGAGTATTAATGACCTTCAGACTCGGGTCACATTTAAAAAGATCAGATATCGGATGTAGGATCACATATTTGAGTGGCCTGACTCACATTGGGAAAAAATCGATTCTGTCTTGATCAGACTGTCTGAAAAGATCAGATACAGGCTGCATTAAGGCAAAAAATAAATACAATAAAATAAAATATATATATGATAGTGCTGTCAATCATGCTGCCCCCCTCCAGCTCTCAGGCAGAAATGCTAAAGCTAGTTAGCATGACCACTGATGACAGTGGATGAAACAGTTTTCCTGGAACAGTAAGTCGTTTCTCATGTTTAGCAGAAAGTACACAAAGTTGTCTCATATTATTCTGTAACATGGCAACCCTCTTAACAAATATATATATAAAAAAAACAATATATATTTTAATAAAAGTTACATACAGCAGCTTTAAGGCCCTGAAAGTGGAGAAAGTGTCTCCAGAACGGTTTGTACCTGATCAGAGTGGAAAAAGCCCAGAACTGCTATAACCAGCTGGATGAGGAAGACCAGCGTCAGCGTGAAGGAAAACTGGAGGACAAATTAAAAAGACCAAAACATTTCATCTCAAGTGACACATTTCCTGTCAGGCGTTTGATGTGAAACATGATTCCAGGTTTAGAGACATTTCAGCTACTGGAAGGAAAACATGCCGCCAATATTAGTGATGCGTCTTTTTGGAGAATTACCGTCTTGAGGAGGCGAATGTTCTCTCTGAGGGCGCCGATGCAGCCGCAGAAAGTGATGAAGAACATCACCACCCCCACCACAATTAGGATGACAGCTGGGTCGATGAGGAACGTGTCCCGCACCGTGTCTGGCAGAGACGGGAACACAGCCTGCCTTTAAAACGCTGCCATCCTCTAGACTTCCTGTTTCTAATCTCTTGTCAACTTCATTGTTTGCAGAAAGCAGTTTCCCGTTTTTGCTGCGGCCCTTCCTGTACCGACTGTCCTGACGCTCTGAAACCATCAATGATGATTTGAAACTGAAGGATTAAGCAGATGCAGAGGTTTGATCGCAGGGATTAGCCTCAGGTTAATCCTTTTCTGTTGTCCATGAACTATATACATCCTAAATTAAATGTGAGAATTGGGAGGAGGGAGGATGAAGCTAAAAGCTAACCCCCCGTGTTTCACACCAGGCTGCAAACAAGATCTCTGTTCTATTTTTACTGGGATGCAAACATAATCCAAACAGGCCTTTCAGCATGATTACATATCTAATGGATTCTACTTTCAATGCCGTTTTATACTTTTTAATCTGTGATTTTGTTTAACGTACCTGTAGCTTTCTGGACTTTGGCATAAACCCCGATTCCAACAATCAGCAACGAGAAAACCTGCAAAATCACAAGATAACCAGATTGAGTCGAACGCTGAGAACATGAAGGTTTGGTCAAATACCCCAAACTCTACACCCACAAACAAACACGTTTCATCCACATTTTAGTGATAAACCAACAGTAAGTAGGACTAGACAGCTTAAAAATAAAATCTGATTTTTTTCACAACAAATACAATTTATAAAAGTAACTTATTTCAATCATCCCTTCTGTGAGTTGTACGTCTAAGTTTTAGGGCCAGACTAAGAGTTTATGTTTAATTCCAAAAATATAGTCATAATGTTACTGAACAAGTCATTTTAACTTCCCATCCATCCATTTTCTTTACACCCTTGTCCCTCAGTGGGGTCAGGAGGTGCTGGTGTCTCCCCAGCTAATGTTCCCTGGACAGGTCGCCTGGATAGGTCAACTGGACAGGTCGCCTGGATAGGTCGCCTGGACAGGTCGCCAGTCTGTCGCAGGGCAACACAGAGACACACAGGACAAACCACCATGCACACACACACTCACACCTAGGGACAACTTGGAGAGGCCAATTAACCTGACAGTCATGTTTTTGGACTGTGGGAGGAAACCGGAGTACCTGGAGAAAACCCACCATGCACAGGGAGAACATGGAGACTCCATGCAGAAAGACCGGGGCCGGGAATCAAACCCAGAACCTTCTTGCTGCAAGGCAACAGCTCTACCAACTGCGCCACTGTGCAGCCCTCATTTTAACTTATAAAATATAAATATGAAATATATTGTTGCACTGGCAGAGTATTTCATTTAGAGTTAGTACTCCTTCATCAATATTTAGCCCAGTGATTGATGATGATGGTCCCTCCAGAACCTTCGCTCTGTTCCGTCGTAGCCAATCACAACTCGGCGCGTTGGGTCACCGTCATGTCAGAACGTCCAGCTTCAGGCTGATGAGTGAACATTTTCCTCCAGTATTTTCTGATATGCTGCATTCGTCCTGCCATCAATTTTGACCCAGTTTCCTGTGGCTCACACATCCCCAAACACCACGAGTCCACCGCCGTGCTGCACAGCAGGAATGCTCTACCTTCCACCATAAGCCTTGTTGATCTCCTGTTTGTGGCCAAAAAGTTACATTTTGGTCTCATTTCTCCAAATGACTTTGATCCAGAGATGTTGAGCTCCTCTCCTTGGAACCGGGACACTCTGAGGGATTTGCATGGAAATGACTTTCATGCAGCTCGTCTTCCTTGAAACTGACAAACTGCCACTCCACCTTTTTTTTTTTTCCTCCTTTATTCCAGCTGAAGTTATTTGTGGATTTTTCCACGCTGGCAGTTGTTGCTGAGGTTTTTGTTGGTCTACCTGACTGTGGTTTGGTTTCAACAGATTCCCTCATTTTCCACTTCCTAAAGTTTGAAAGCTGCTTTTAACAATTCTTTGCTTTCCCCATGACTCAGAAACCAGAAATGTTGATTCAGAACATTTCTGAAATGCTACGATTCCAAAAATCATCACAGTATGTACATTTTTGATCGCTGTCATTTTAGTAGTTTCTTTAAATTTGATTTAAAAACAGTAAACAGCTGTTGTACTGGAAGTAGCTTCACTCACCCACGAACCATGAGTGAAAGAGTTTTTGTGTTCTCATAATGGCTGGGAAAAAATGTCTGACTTTTATTTTTTTGCTGAAATAATTTATAGATTTATGGCAAATTGCATAAATATGAAGAATAAAGTTTCTCAGAAAATGACAGAATAACTGGACTGAATAAATTCTCAAACGGGTCAACAGGTTGTAAAAAACACCTGAAGATAAGAAAATCTTTCATTTGAAGCAGAATATTAATAAAACAGCTCAAAGCGTTTATGCAGCCAAAGGATGCATGTACGTATGAACGTTTTGCAGCCATGGCAACCACACCTTCTTGTTTTCATTGTTATAGATGAACAGATGGAAGGCTGGAAATGGTGACCCTCAGTTTTAATGGCCCGAATCTGAAACATGTCGAAGATAAGCTTTGTTTTAATATTGCAGCTTTTTCCTAGGGAACTTTAAACACATTTTCCAAACAAACTGGTGTTTTTTTAGGGGATTTTATCTGAAAGTCACAGAGTTGAAATGTGAAATATACAAAAAAATCTTCTTGACTAAAAGGATTATTTTTTCCGAGGTCAGTCCTGGTTACAGGAAGCTTTACTTTGTTTCTTCTGTGTGCACCAGAGTTGCTCCAGGAAATGTTGGAAAGCTGCTGAAGATGGAAGCTCACTTTAAATAATCGTCCTGATAAAACGGCTGCAGGAGGAAAACAGGTGCTGCTTCTGGCTGCCGGCTCTAATTCTCCCGTTCGCTTTGATTCCTGGTCTTACGTTTAACAACAACCTGCTTAGCTTGGTTGTTATTTCCAGCCTGCAGACCCACAGCCTGACTGATGATTAGGAGGTGTGTGTCTGTTTGAGAACAATGATTCTGCTTCATCTTTAATAAACTTGTATTATGTTTGAAAAGCACATTTTGGATTTCTGCAGGTCTGAAGATTCGGTTTGGGGTTTAATTAGAAGCCTGCATGTCTCTTTAAAACTTCAGAAGGAGGAAATCGTTGCTTTTAAACAGTTTCTTTACAAATCTAGAATCAATAAAAGCACCTTGACAAAACAATAGGTGTAGAAACATGGAGAAGATGTGTTTTCTGCTTCCAAAGCTTTTGAAAAGGGACGATTTTTCTAAAGAGGCTCCATCGGTTGTGCAGGAGAACCAACCCTCACCTCCACTTCATTTTTAGCTGTCTTGTTTTCCACCGCCCATGTGTGTGTGTATGTGTGTGTGTGTGTGTGTGTGTGTGTGTGTGCGCGTGTGTAGGTGTGCGTGTGTGTGTGAACACGCGTGGTGGTGAGGCATGCTTACGTACGCAGTGATTGTATTCCAGCTCTGTTTTTCAGCCTTTTCAAAGGGATGATTCAGTTTCTCCCAGAGGATTTTGCTGCAGAGGTGAGCTGAGCCACGGGACGCGGGACAAAGGCCTGATGGATTAGGGCTGCGGCGCTCACTCCGGTGCCTCGTGTCTGATAAACAAAGTGAACACGGCCCGGCTGTGCGGCGCTTACTGCTGATTGGCTGTGATGGCAGTGAGGGCGCGCTGCAGTGTTTTTGTGTTGCGTTGGATGAGCCGCGGTGTGATGATGGAGCTGAGGGGGGGACAGGTGTGGTCTGTGTGTAAAGCAGGAGAGCGGAGGAAATGAAGGCAGGTAGAGTTTTAATGTGTGTGTGTGTAGGTGTGTGTTGGAGGTCTGACACACAGGTCATCACAGCTCCTCGGTGCCTATATCTACTTATGTAAATGGCTCGAATAACCAGGAATCTATTGCAGAGTTTATTATGCTGAAGACTTCCCACTCCCTGAGAAACAAATATGCATAATTATGTGCATTTTAAGATCCTGAATATATATGAAAATAGATTCCAGTAGTGAGCAGAATGAAGGCGAACATAATCCATCTATTTTCCATATAAACGTAACCCTGACAGTCCCAGGCGGGCTGGGTTCATATCCGCCACAGACACAGCAGGTTCAGCCATGTCTGGTTCTGGACAGTAACAGGAAGCTGGAGTACCCAGAAAAACATCCACTCTGAGAGACTGGTGCATCCTAAAGCTCCGGTCAGGATTCAGGCAGCGATGGTAGCAGCAGTTCATCTGCAGTAAAGTTATGCTTACAGACCAGAGACGGGGCTTTAATGTGTTCATTTTGATTAGTTAATGACAGATTTTAACATGATTACTTTTTTTTTTCTTCTTACATACTAATGTTCTGAGTGGAGCCATTTACGCTCAGAATGAGGAACTGATGAATGTCACTGCTGGGTTTCCTTATGGAAACTTTTAAAATTCATTTCAATAATAAATTAAACTTAATGCACTGACTGACATTAGAATCAGCTGGAATATGTGTGATAGAATCAACTTGTTTTACTTTCTTGTTAAAGTATCTGTAGACATCTGTTGTGAATTGGTGCAATGGAAATAAACTGAACTGATATCTCACTCACTTTACTTGAATATTCATCTTTTATGAAACATAACTGCATTTCATCCTGAAACATGAAAAGCCGTCCTGACCACAGGCCGTCAGAATGAGCTCAGTTCTCACAGCGTTTCGTTTGTGGCAGTAATCCCTGTTTGTGCTGCGTAGCCACAAATATGAGTCACCTGTCTGTAGAATGCAGCTTTAAGATCCATGCAAATGTTCAGCGAAGGGTCGCGGCACATTTAACGGTTGCTTTCATTCGACTAGCAGCAGGCATGAACAGCTGCCAGGTGTTTCTGCGTCAGCGGGACTCAACGCCGCTCCAGAGGCTTCGGTAACCCCAGTGCCCATTTCCAACTGTAGTAAAGCTAAAACAAGTCGTAATGGAGAAGCTGGGCTCCTGCAACCGACCGCTATGGCTGCAGTACGTTTCCTCACTCATTATTTATAAGGTTTTTCTTCCTAGAAGTCATCTGTTCTTTAAAAGGTACAACTCTAATAGCTTGTGATTTGTACGTTTAAAAATAGTCTCAAACGTCCCGGGACGGCAGCTCGACTCTACTCACCCAAAACAAGAAGCTGAAGAAGAAGAGAAAATATCTGATCCAGGGGTTGACGAAGGAGAACGTCTCAGCTCGGTTCAGATTCGATTCTCTGTCCATTTTGGATTTTTTCTCTCTGATCTGACATTTAACTGAATCAGCCCCTCGCTGTGCATACCAGCCACCGTGTCAATGTGTGTTATGTTGGGCTGTTTTCAGGCTGCAGTGGCGCGGGGTGCAGTGGGGGGGCTGACAGGTCAGATTCCACTAAAAGTGTGTGTGTGTGTGTGTGTGTGTGTGACTCCATTAGTGTGAAACTCATTTCACCTCAAACTCCACTTTGCCTCCTGTTTTTGTGTCGCATCAGTTTCAGGTCCTGCTTCCATCCCCACCAGCTCACTGCCTGCTTGTTTCCGTACTTAAGCTTACTGCTTCTGAAAGCCGCGTGTTTTAGAGAACAAACTGCAGCTTCAACAAACGGACATGACTCTGTGAAATGTAGAGCAGAATGACAGCAGACACCGGCTGGACAATGCCAACTCTGAGCAGGAACATCTAATGCAGTTACAACAAAAAACACAAAACTAATCAGGCATGTTGTCGTCAAACATCCGGTTTGGTTCCTCTGTTTCTGGTTTAGGGGAAAATTGACGGATTTCCACAAAAAAATAAAAGGGCAGAGGAGTCAGTAGAGGGTTCAGGATGGAAACACATAAGAGATTCACTCAGGTCTGCTTGAATTTTCTAACATTTCCTCTGAAGAGATTCTGGAAGCATATTCACATATTTTCTTCCCTGGTTATTCTCCTGTGCAGCGGCGTTAGCAGCATTTGACACTGTTGATCACGATTTATTATTGAAGTGATAAATCACTGGGTCAGACGCTCTGGTCCAGTACTGGACCGGCTCGATTCTTACCTAATGAGCAGAAACGTCTTCATGTCAGCAGGTAACTTTTCATCTGAGCAGACAGAAGTCGCATGTGGAGAACAATAAGGTTCAATCCTGGGCGTCAACTTTCTCCAGCTGAACAGAAACAAAACTGAAGTTATTCTCTTTGGACCTAAAGAGGAGCGATCTAGAGTCAGCACACAGATTCAGTTATTACAGACAGCAACCAGAGATCAGGCTGAAATCTGGGTTAGTGATGAACTCAGACCTGAAGCTTCAGTCACATAAAGACGGTTACAAAGTCGGCCTTCTGTCACCTGAAGAACATCTCCAGGATTAAAGGGCTAATGTCTCAGCAGGATCTAGAGAAACCTTTCCATGCTTTATCTTTAGTCGCATTGATTACTGCAACAGTGTTTCACAGATCTGACTAAAAAAATACATTTAAAAAAATCCTCCAGCTGCTGCTGATCCAGAACGCTGCTGCTGGAGTTCTGACTAAAACCAGGGAGACAGAGCACATCATCCGGTTCTATAGACCTTAAACTGGCACATCAGAATTTGATCTGCCATCACCAAATTCTGATGGCACATATTTACTTCCATACACTGAGTTCTTTTGAATCAGCGCTAAACGCCTGTTTACATTTGCCCTTGATTAATAATAACTGAAATATTTATTAATATGTTTCATGTATATTTGCTTGATGAATCTGATGGCATTTGACAAAATGTAATGTTAATTGTTGGTTTCATCTTGGTAACTGCATTATGCTTTATGTTGTAAAGTGTTTGATTTGCCTTGTTGCTATAGAAATAAACTTGACTTCCTGCCAAGCCAGCAGATCATGAAGACTTAATGAGATTGATCTGCGTTTCCTTTGTAGCAGAAAACTTCAGAGTTTTATCCCCCTGATACTGAACTGCGACAAGTCGGCCTTTCTTAATTTGCCTGACCTTTTCGTATTTTGAAAGCCGTTGTGGAATTTGTTATGAGAGGAATATTGATGCTATAAAAACACGACGATGTAGAAACATAAGCCGACAAGATGAATCTGCCTTAATGAAGGATGTAAACGGCTAAACAACAGAAACATCCAGCTTTCTGCTTTACATAAAGACATATTCTTGTATCAGTGGGAAAGTCTTTGTTTTCTTTGCAGCTTTTTCAGTAATTTTTTCTCCAGTTCTTTAGCAGACGTTGAACAATGATGGGGCATCATGTTCAAGAAACATTTCAGGACCTGGATGAGAGCAAACAGATCTTAAAACATCACAAGAACGTCTGCCTGCTTAAAAATAAATATAAGTTATTTACAGCTTAAGTTATGTTTAAACTCTCAAAGGTTTTGCTTTTAGTGAGAAAAATAAAACGCACGGATTTCAATGCTGCACAGGAAAAAAACACATTCAACTAAGTAGAAATGACTGATTCATTCTCATCTTCTATTCCTCTGAAAAACGACATAAACACGTCGGTCAGTTCTGAAGCCGGTTCTGTCCAGGGACGCCGCATTCCTGAGGCTGAGACTCCTCTGGACTTCTACCCTGCAGCAACGATGAGCCCGATTATTCGTTCCTGGGGCGATCCTTGTGGTTTCTGCAGCTGTACTTGGATAAACCTTAAAACTTTTTCTCCTTCTTTAGATAAAGAAGATCTCCAGTATTTCCTTCAGCTGCCATTATCTCACTGCCAGGACATCCAGTCTGTAACTCTGAAACGTGTTGGTACCCAAACGGGAATATTAATCCTAGAACTATATTTAACCCAAAGCATTTAACCCTCATTAGTATAACATGATGTGGGTTTTTATCAACCCATTTGAACTTTGCATATTTTGCAGTAGTGTTTTCCAAGGGGTCCAAACCCAGAAGCTGATGTTGTTTGGAGCATGTTCAGGTAGAATCAGAGGTGGGTAGTAAATAATCACACTTACATGAGTAAATCTTAATGAAAACAACAGCAGCATACTTTTAGGAGCAGCTGCACTAGAGCAACATTATTATGAAGTGTTGCTACTTTTATTTAAGTAAACTAAGTGAGTGACTGACTGCACTGAATGAAGAACAAACAAAGATATTTTAACCAAAAATACATAAAAACACAAAGTCGGTTTATGCTGAAGTGAGACCTCTTGTTTGTAGACAAGCTTTGATGAAGTTATTTTCCATCTGTAGGTCAAACAGAGTAAAAACTATTTATTGTCAATGGAAGTACTTCCACACTTAAAGTATGTACTGTAAGTATTAGTTTTTCAAGTTTTTATTTAAAAAATTATATATTTGGAAATGTGTTTCTTCTGCTTTAACTAGTTATTAAGAAATTATGTTGTTTTCCTTTTAGTCTTTAAATACAAACTTACTAATTTATTATCTGTCTGATGACATTGTCATGATACTAAGCCTGATCTGATGATCTACCACTTCATACAAACTTGAGTAAATCTTCTACGGCTTCTTTTTAAGTTTTCTTATAAGTACATATATATTGACATCGTGCTACTGCAGCACAACGTTTTGAGTATTCCCACCTCTGGTTAAAACTTTCAAAGTTTTTATACTCTGACGATATTCAGCAGATGCCCAGTAAACAACAGAAAACATTTTAACAGAGATATTGACTCAAATTTACTGTTTACTTTTAAGTTTCTGACCAGAATCCAACAAAATACTGAAACTACAAGCGAGAGCCAGTCTGCTGAGGAGATGTTACAAGATGTAGGCAAAACACTAAAAAACTGATTTTAGTGTTTGGTCCTGCGGTTCCTTTTGTCGTCCATTCAAGAGAAATCTGGGCATGATTGTTGTTCCCATGTTTAAATTTGATAAATATATCAGTGCTGTTATCAAAGCCAGTTTCTTTCGTTTGAGGACTTTAGCCCAGATAAAATCTCATCTTCCTCTGATTTTGAACCCGCTGGCCACCCATTCATTACATCACGTTTAGGTTATTGTAACTCTGTGTTTTGTGTTGCTGCAGTATTACAAAATGCTGCAGCAGGTCTGCTGACGACAACAAGGAGACGTGAATCTGTTACTCTGGTTTGCGCAGCGTTCACTGGCTCCCTGCTGCTTTTAGGATCAAATTCAAGGTTTTATTGTTTTTATGTGTTTAAACTCTATGGGCTCTTCTTACATAAGTGAGCTCTTGCAGCCCTGAGGTCAACTGACCAGCTTTTATCATCTGTTCCTAAAGCTGGGCTAAAAACCAGAGCCTCCTCTGAGGTCAGTCGCCCTCTGCCTGTTAAGTTTTCTCAGTCAGTTTAAGTCCAGACTGAAAACTCATCAAGTTAAAGTGAAAAGGATGAAAGAAAATCACTGCAGCTAAATTTCAAAATTGTTTTTTTTTTATTCATAGCTTTTTGTATCTCTGCCAATTTTATATTTGTCTTATTATTTTTTCTAAACTTAATTTTATTTCTATCATTTATCTACCTGTGATGCGTTTGTCGTGAAGCACGTTGGCCAGCTGAGGCTGTTGTAAATGTGCTACGTGTGGTCAGGTCAAACTTTGACTAGACTACATGGACGCTAACAAATCCAGGCAGAACAAACCAGATCCGGTTCTGCTCCACAGAAACCATCCAGACAGAATCAGCTGTAAAACCCAGTTACCTCCTGCTGTCCTCATGGCTGAACCTGCAGTTCCTCCCTCACAGCTGACCACAATCACTCAACCTGCTCCTGCTGCACCTGCTCGGTGGTCAGTGGGTGGGCGGGGCTTAAAGGCTGCGGAGGAAGTTTGGTTGAAGACCCGGAAATCCTCCGACTCATGAGGAGGAGAAGGCGGGAAAGCCGTTTTCATCATCGATCACGTGTTTTCCAGCGCCACCTGGCGTCCAATAAACGCGCGAAATACATCAAGCTTCACCACACCTTTAGTAAACAGCAGCGGGGGCGTTTAGAAAGAACAGCGCCACCTGGCGTCTCAAAACAAAAACCTGGTTTCCCAAACCTGATGACGCCAACCTCTGATTTGTCAGCTGGTTGTTTCCATTATGAATGATGCACATAGAATTAAACACATTTTAACTATACTGTGCAAAAGTTTTAGACCAATCCATATATTTTTAAATATTATTTCTCTGATTTCCCTTCAACCATTAAAATGACTAAAACTTATACTTAAATAAATCTAACATTGAACTAATCTGTATTTCTTTGTCTAAATATTTTTAATATTTCATAACATTAGCTAAAATATTACATGTAGAAATCAGTTATTTTATGATGTGTTGAACACGTTTTTTATTCTCTAATAAGATCATGATCCCATTTCTACATATCTATTAAATGGATATTTATTCGACTAATTATTACTGAGTTCTGACCAATTTCTCTACGTTTGTCCTAAAACTAGGCTGACTATCTTAAATATTTTAGAGGTTTTTGTTTCCAATGTTTTCTGAGGTATTTTGAAATCTGGGTATTTTTTTTAAACAAATGTGAATTAGAAAAGTTTTAAGTTTGCTTTAAAGCCATAATTAATGCACAGTTTCAGATTTTGAAATCCAGGGAAAATGCAGTACATTGTTCTAATTTCAGGGAAAAAGCTGAAATGTTGCGCAGCTGTTAATGCTTGACGAGTTTTTCCAGAATTACAAGATCAAATGATCTGGAAGCTGTAAATTATGTTTATAATTTACAAACGATCCTTTTTTGTAGTTTGTTTTAGAAACATTTAGACAGAAAGGGCTCCATAATACATACCATAATGCAGTTTTGCAGACTGAGAACCCAGAAAAAACCTTAAAATCCCACCGACTGCAGCTTAACAAGCTCAGAGCTTCGCAGGAACATGAGATTCGGTTCCATGGAACTGAAAGCCTCCTGAATTCAGGTCAATGAAATGTATGAGGTTGGAAAACGTAGAGAAAGCTCTAATAACAACAAGTGGGGGAAAATCCACTCTAGATTACTTTCACTTTATTTCAATACATGTTACTCATACAAAATAATCTGTACAAAGGCTAAAATAGGTCAGAGTTTTGCATAGAAACAACAGCGATCTAAAACGACAAAACAAACCTGAGGGTGGAATGGCACAAAACATGCATTCTCTCTTTTACTCTCTCCAACACGCAGACACACACACACACACACACACACACACACACACACACACACTTCTGATGACGTTAGGTTAAAAAGGAGATCTGTGGAAAACATGCTGCCGCTCATTCCATCCTGTTAAAGTGTGAGACAAATTGCCAGTATAGTTTGGACTTTCATCATCTCCATTTGTTCTCTATAAAGAGCCTCAGAGCTCAACCTGCCGGCTGCTGTTAGCTCGTCTTCAGGAGAACTGCAGGGTTACCAGGAAGAAGCAGCTCTGAGGCAGGGATGCCTCTCTTTCATTCAACACTTCATGAGATCTGGACAGGCAAATTCCTCTCACTCTCCCCTCTCCATAAAACCTGAATCAGTGTTTAAATGTGGCCTATATAATTGACAGCATCACATAAATGAGAATAAATCAGAAGCAATGAGTCATTAAACATGAAAGGCAATGACTGTGCGCTATCTTGGGGTTTAGTGACACACTTTCCTTTATTTAAAAAATAGTTGATTTGGAGAGAAAAGAGCAGGTAAGTGCACCACCTCGGATAGAGTGGCTTTGTGGCAGGAAGTCACAGGACGATGTTGGCAGGCATCAGACGCCGCCGCAGAGCACAACATCAAACACGCCGTTTCTGCAGTAGAGCATCATTTCCACCGCTCAAAGATTCGGCTTCAGCTCAGGAGACGGATTCAGAGCAGATTACACAAAATAATACGCCGAAAGGAGGTAAAAAAAATGTAAGTGATTCAAATAAAAAGAAACTTCTCCAAGTCCCTCAGAGCTACGCAAAACCCGGATCGCTGCGATGCATTTAGTCCTCAGCATCTCTGTGACTTACTGAGGGATGAGAAATAATATTTTATGCTTCTTCTGAAATGAAAAAATATGTTTTTACTACAAGACCAAAATCCAGTCAAACGAGACACGAAAAGCTTACTGATAAAAACATAAATTTACATAAAATTTACACTGCAAGTGAAGGAAGAACAGTAAACAAGGAAAACAGACACGTACAGTACAAGAAGATATGTCTAAGTAAGCATGAAAGCACATAGTTTGTTAGAAAATTGAGCTGTCAGTGTAAATATATTCATTATTTGTGTTGAAGCAAACACTTGACTTGCATCAGTTGTAAGATGAGAATATATTTCTGTATATACAGGTGGGGCTGGTACATTAGAGAGACATGAGCAGTTAAACTGCACATCCTCATTTATTTAAAACTAGAAGTGGAATCTGCCAGCGGCGCGTCTCCAGTCATTAACTACATGACCAAAAGTATTCGCTCAGTCGTCCGAATCGTTGGATTCAGCTGCAACAGGAGCATCAAATCCAGCATTTGGGAAGGTAGACTGTTTCTAGAAGCATCTGTGAAAAATTAATATTCCACATCAGCTGTTAGTGGTAGCAAAGCAAAGTGGAAACAGCTGGGAGTTACAGCCACCAAGTAGTAGGCTGTGTAAAATCACAGCAAGTTTCAATGCTCAATTACGATTTTGTTAATTTTTTGCGTGGTCATTGATTCTGCTGATTAGATCATATTTCTGTATGAACAGTTTTTAACATCAAAGCGACTCACATGCACAGCAGAACGTAGAGGTGACAGCAGCAGCGCTGCGTTTATAATGGACCCATTTTAATGTCACTGACTCAAAATCATAAGATGAGGAAAAGGAAGAATTTAGCCCACGACTACAGCTTCTGACCCGGTTCTGTTTGGATGTAGAGTCAGACCAGAACTGGTGGGAATGGGATTTGTTACACTTCACTGACACACACACACTTCTTTCATAATTTTATAACTACAATTTTCAGCCTTTGTTTACGACTTCTCCTGGTGCAGAACTATGACGCAGGTTTCAGGTAAAAGTCGGAATAAACATGAAAATTCAGACCAACGATGTGAAAATCATTTTTTCAGTTTGGATAAGATACAAGTTGAGTCAAGATGTATTGATAAAACCCAATAACAAACTTTTGAAATTTTCACGTTGGTGTAATTTGGCTGTGTTAATAAAAACTGAGATAAAACTGCTTTACTTTGACTAATAAAATAATATTTAAGCACACATCTTATCTTTAAGGTCCTATTCATGCGGCCCTCTTTTGGCCCCTGCACCTTCAGTTTGACACAAGGTGTAGAAGATTTGAAAACAAACAGATATGTTACACATATGGATGTGGAACAAAACTGATTTTTTAGGACGGTGAAACCAAAGTGAGCCGTTCAGACTGGCGAGAAAAAGTCGGGAGAACGGCCAACAATTTCCACGGCTGCAAACTGTGGGCTGCCATCATATATAAATTTATATAAACTCTACATCTCTCAGACGAAGGTAGACCAGAGAATACTGCTGGCAGTGGAGTGTGTTTGCTAAATTTTCCCTCCATTCATTCTGAATCGATGTGCTTGTTCCAGTATTAAGACAAAAAAAGGCATTTTTGCACCTTGTAGAGAAGCGCTGCCAAGACTAATCCCCTGTGGAAAAAATGAATTAAAGGTGTCATCTGCGTACAATGAGAGTCAGTGGAGCGTCTGTCACAAACAGAAACAAAAAGCCAACAAAAACAGTAGAAAACAAACATTAAACAGCAACAACCAACATACAAAAATAACATCACCGGACAGCTTTTGTTAAAATGTCATTTGTCCCTACGTTCTAAAAAAACGCAGCGATGAGCCCAAACTAAGCGACAGTGGCAGAGTTGAAGCAGAGTTCACACTCAGAGTCTCTGTATTCGCATGACTCAGCGGCGAAGCGTTACAGAGTCTGCAGGCTTTGAACGTCACATCTGGAGAATTTTTATCCTCTGCATCCTGCTTCCTTGTGTTCTCTATTTAACGTGAGTACAGTGAAATATTCACCTAGATTTTTTGTGAGTTGTACAGTGCAGCCTCACTGTAGCTGCGACAGTAACACTGATTCCTCCTGTAGCTGTAACCCTCCTCAGTGCAGAACGTTTCCCTCTGCTGCTGCTTTCCACAGAGCTGAGCTGCTTCTCTGCAGCGTCTCCGTGTGGAGCCAGGCGTCTGCAGAGCCAGGCGGTAAATAAGGGAGAAAACAGTCGTGTGGAGTTTGTGGAGGCAGCCAAGCTGTGGGGGCTAAGAGAGGAGCAACCAGTCGTGCATGCAGTGTACAACAGCAGCTGTCATGTTAACCCCATGGACACGACAAGAAGAGGCGCAGAATATCTCAGGCTGCACAGAGCGCTCCAAATCTGCAGAACAAACCGGGAACCCCAGCTGCCCTCCGGCCAGAAGATCAATTAAAACACATGTTGCACAAATATGCAGAGTTCTACTGAAGAGAAATACGACCACTGAAAAAATTCTGAATTTTTTCTCAGAATTCTGACTTTAATAAAGTCATAATGCTGAGATTAAAATAAGTTTTCTTTTTTTCCCCGTGGCTCTAATCCTCTTCTGTAGAGTTCAAGCTTCAAGTGACGCAAACTGCAAGAATTTTAACTAAATTTGAATTACAGTCACTTTAATACTTTGTGTAGCAGCTTTGGAAGTTCAGGCTGTGAATGCAGCAGCTCTGCTTCCAGAGTGTTGGACGGGTGGAAACCAGGCTTGTGAGGGAGGTTAGAAATGTGATTTATTCAGTGGGATGCCCTTCAGGTGTCCAGTGCCTTTATGCACTGGATGCTGCGGCTTTAGCTGAGTAATTTCAGTGAATTAAACGGAAACAGAAAGCCACCAATCAGGCGACGGCGCCGTCTCGACCTCATTCTGCCTAGCTAGCGTTCGCTGCGAACAATACCGCTGGGTAGCTTTCTAAACAAACAAAGCCTCTAACTATAATCATACACAATGATGTGTCACAAAAAAATAATAATAAAAGTGCTGCAGCAGCAGAAAACCACAAAGACAGAGGCTGGAAAAGCAGAGAAGGAGTGAGCCTGAAAAATCAACATTTCTTCTGTTTTATTTTAGTTTTGCAGAACTTTTCCAGTTACTGTGTAAATATTGGCCAGGTGATGCATTTCAGCTGAATTTAAATTTTCATGTCTCTCCAGGTAATGAATTTTAAGTGAAATAAAGTAATCTGTGTCCCTTCTGGATTTTTGAATCATGTAATTTGATTCCAATACAGACTTTAATCGCTAAAATTCGTTAGAATAAAAATAAAAAATAAAACGAATTAGTGAGTATTAGTTGATGTGTGAAAAATATTTTGCATATAATATTTTAATGACATTCTTTAAGAAAACACAACCTAAAGGGACACCGGGGTTAAAAGGACACATGCTCTTTTTTCACTTCTTACTGCTCATATCTCATCATTTGTGTTTAATCTGCAGTCAGATCTGCTCCAGTTTGCAGCTAATCAACTGTCTCTCTGATTAAAGCTGGCCTGTTTCACTTTGTGCGGACACGCTGCAGCGTAGCTTCGTTCTCTGTAAACCGAACATCCTCGCTGTAAATAAAGCCAGAAATCTCTCAGGTTTTTTCTTTCTGCAACTTGTCTCTTAATTTGCTGATTCTTTTCCTTCGTTGTAGATGTCAAAACAATTTACCCCGGAGACGTCACGAAAACTGAATAACCTAAGCCTGACAGCCGCAGCTAAACCGATCCCCATCCAATAAAGGTAGCTCTTCACACCTCTTTATACCTCCTGAGATAAACTGGGGGGCATTCTCTCCAAGCCACCAGCAGATGAAGAGTATTTTCGGTCTGCAGGAGTCAGACTGAGGCCCAGGCTTCCTGCGGTGCATCAGTGCGTAAACAGACGTGTCCTACAGGGTTTGTGTTGCTATATCTATCCGCCTTGGCTTTGATCCCAGCCCCCTTCCTCCCCCCCCACCAATTCCTCTTTAGGCTGCATGAAAAGTAAGCTTACATGAAATATGTGAAGTTGCAAACCAGAGGTGTGACTGAGTAATGAGCAGGAGTGTCAAACTCACTGCTTCCTGAAATGTGGGAAGAGAATCGGGGTGTAAACAGAAAAAAATGGAGGCAGGGTCGAGTTGAGGCTGATTGAAGGAATGAGAGCTGGAGGAGAAGCTGCTGGCCTCCTCCTGCCAGCACAACTGATGGCTGCAGCAGGGAGAAAACATGTCTGCCGTTAGCCTTTCCTCTCTGATTCTAGGTTTTACCTCCTGTGAGTGATCAAACAGACACAGAGATAAACACACAAACAAAAAAAAAAGACTTTATCACCCGGATCCCTTCGTGGCGCGCTAACAGCTTAGCACTGTGAATGTTGCCTCACAGGGGAATTTGAACACAGCAATGCGTGTTCAAGGACAGATTTATGAATTAAAGTTTATTACCAAGCGGATTTTGCAGAATTTGATGGCAAATAAATCCACTGATAATTCCTCGCGCTCACATGATGTTCTTCCAACACTTTCCCTTTACCCTAATCTCTCCAGCACAGTAAAAAAAAAAAAAAAAAAGATAATGGATTACAACAAAAACCACTCAGACATGTCTGTGCCCCTTCACGTCAAACCCGAGCCGACACGCAGCGCATCTACCAACACTCTGCAGGAGCGTTTGAATAAAAAACAAATCTGACAAGTTTAAAACTAAAGTTTCAGAGAAGTAAAAAACTAGCATGCCTTATTGGGTCTTCATCCATTTACAAGGGAAAACGGGGAGCTTTGTGTTGATCAACATGAAAAAACCTCCAGAAAGGAGAAAAGTCTCAGTTTCTATTTCATGGGTTTTCTTCACCTTGGAGATGCTGTATGGGCTTCAGTTCAGTCTTCATTGTCTCAAAATCCAACTTTCCTTCCAGCAAATTGTTAGTCCAAGAAAAATGACCAAGAAGATGAGAAAAAACAAAGTATATTTCATTCTGAACCAATGTTATTCTCTTGCGTGCCAAAAGTAGGTGTCCCTTCAGCTCCAGTTGTGTTACTCTTTGGCAAAATGAATGAGAGGAGGAGAGAGAAGGAACGGTGCAGGAACACAGCTGGAATCTGTACAGGCCAGGAAGGAGCACAGGATGCTTTACACAAGTGGTGAAGTGAGACGGAGAGCATGGATGTTGGATTCAGAGTCTCTTCCCAGCAGGCAGTGGGGCTCCTCCGCCCAGGTTAGGCGTCGTACTTCTTCCCTGTTCTGTGGATGTGATGGAAGAGCGTCATGGAGAACGCCATGCCCAACAGCTGCACAGAGGACAAGAGGGAATAAACGGAAATAAGTCACTTCCTGTAGGTTTCACAGATGAAAACAGATGTTTAATTACACCAATAAAAACACACAAATCTTTTTCATATTGTCTGGTGTTATTTCAGACAGTGGTGGGAAAACTAGAGGATCTAATTTTTCGGTTAGCACTTTTGCTAACATTGAAAATGTTTAGCGCATTTAGCTTCCCCTAAATTAAAACACTTTTTTCTTGTCTGTTTTCTATTCATCTGAATAAAGTTCAACATCTGTGTTGAAGTTTTGCTTCTCAACTTGTAGTAGATAGACATTTAGATTCATGCTCTTATTTTGAAGGGGGTGAAGACTGTTTCCTGTCCTCGCCTCACTTTCTTCTTTACCCCAATAATTTTAATTCAAACAAGAAACAGACTTAAACAAAATAAAACACAGAAAGCAAAGAACACGATTAAAATATAAATATAACAAACAAAGGAGTTAATGAACATGTAAATCAAAATGTCAAAACTAATTAGGTGTGTGATCCATGTGTGTCCTCTGTGTGTGATCCGTGTGTCCTGTGTGTGATCTGTGTGTCCTCTGTGTGTGTGATCTGTGTGTCCTCTGTGTGTGTCCTCTGTGTGTCCTCTGTGTGTCCTCTGTGTGTGATCTGTGTGTCCTCTGTGTGTGATCTGTGTGTCCTCTGTGTGTGTTCTGTGTGTGATCTGTGTGTTATCTGTGTGTCCTCTGTGTGTGATCCGTGTGTCCTGTGTGTGTGATCCGTGTGTCCTCTGTGTGTGCTCTGTGTGTCCTCTGTGTGTGATCTGTGTGTCCTCTGTGTGTCCTGTGTGTGTGATCTGTGTGTCCTCTGTGTGTGATCTGTGTGTCCTCTGTGTGTGATCCGTGTGTCCTGTGTGTGATCTGTGTGTCCTCTGTGTGTGTGATCTGTGTGTCCTCTGTGTGTGATCTGTGTGTGATCTGTGTGTCCTCTGTGTGTCCTCTGTGTGTGATCTGTGTGTCCTCTGTGTGTGATCTGTGTGTCCTCTGTGTGTGATCTGTGTGTCCTCTGTGTGTCCTCTGTGTGTGATCTGTGTGTCCTCTGTGTGTCCTCTGTGTGTGATCTGTGTGTCCTCTGTGTGTGATCTGTGTGTCCTCTGTGTGTCCTCTGTGTGTGATCTGTGTGTCCTCTGTGTGTCCTCTGTGTGTGATCTGTGTGTCCTCTGTGTGTGATCTGTGTGTCCTCTGTGTGTGATCTGTGTGTGATCTGTGTGTCCTCTGTGTGTGATCTGTGTGTCCTCTGTGTGTGATCTGTGTGTCCTCTGTGTGTGATCTGTGTGTCCTCTGTGTGTGATCTGTGTGTGATCTGTGTGTCCTCTGTGTGTGATCTGTGTGTCCTCTGTGTGTGATCTGTGTGTCCTCTGTGTGTGATCTGTGTGTGATCTGTGTGTCTTCTGTGTGTGTCCTCTGTGTGTGATCTGTGTGTCCTCTGTGTGTGATCTGTGTGTCCTCTGTGTGTCCTCTGTGTGTGATCTGTGTGTCCTCTGTGTGTCCTCTGTGTGTGATCTGTGTGTCCTCTGTGTGTGATCTGTGTGTCCTCTGTGTGTGATCTGTGTGTCCTCTGTGTGTGATCTGTGTGTCCTCTGTGTGTGATCTGTGTGTCCTCTGTGTGTGATCTGTGTGTCCTCTGTGTGTGATCTGTGTGTGATCTGTGTGTCCTCTGTGTGTGATCTGTGTGTCCTCTGTGTGTGATCTGTGTGTGATCTGTGTGTCCTCTGTGTGTGATCTGTGTGTCCTCTGTGTGTGATCTGTGTGTCCTCTGTGTGTGCTCTGTGTGTGATCTGTGTGTGATCTGTGTGTCCTCTGTGTGTGATCTGTGTGTCCTCTGTGTGTGTGATCTGTGTGTCCTCTGTGTGTGATCTGTGTGTCCTCTGTGTGTCCTGTGTGTCCTCTGTGTGTGATCTGTGTGTCCTCTGTGTGTGATCTGTGTGTCCTCTGTGTGTCCTCTGTGTGTGATCTGTTTTGTGCCGTTTTCCCTCCCGTCCCGCCGTGAAGGAAGGATCTCGGTTCAGCCCTCAGATGTGAGCTGTGGATTTTTGTGGTGGAAAACAGAACGTAAGGGCTGCACAAGCATCAAGTCAATGAATCAAATTTAGATGCCACTGAATCAAAGTCTGCAGCCATCTCTTTGAAGTTTCCATTAGCCCTGATACTTTACATCAAACGCAGCCGCAAGGCCGATCCTAAAGTCATTATCCTGAAAAGTTTGGATGACAAGGAAAACAGAGTTTATGGGTAGATTCTTTTGGAAAAACAAATTTGGTTTTTAACAGGAGAATCCCTCGGTAGTCTGAGTTTAACTGAATGTTCTTTGGTTAGCATAAACTGCAGCTAAAAACTATAAAAAATAAATATCTAGAGGTCATTCTGCTACTTTTTCTATTTTGTATTTCTGCAAAATGACTTCAAACTGATGATTTGAAGTCATTTTCTATAAAGTGAATGTGGAGATGTCTTCTCAATAAATAATATCCATCAGTGGACGACTATTTTAGATCGAATGCGAGTCATAATCTTATCCTGCCCACACCTCTAACTATCATCCACACTGAGACGGGCAGCTGATGTGACTCTCCTCACTGGAGTTTAGGCATAAAGACTGAAAACATGCAAAAGAAAAACCCTCCTGTTGACAGACGTGTGGAGTAAAGACAGGATTTTATAGAAAATAGAAGCTTCCAAACAAACATTTACGCTCTTATGATCCGTCAGCCATGGAGACGTTTTCCCTGCTCTCTCCTACTCCTTTCATATAATCACTGAGCTATTTAGACATCAAAACAATCAACTCTTTTGGGAAATCTCTCATAAAACCTCATAAAAATAATTCTTATGATTCTTGAAATATTTACTTGTTTCAAATGTTTTTTTCCCCCAACAGGAATTGGGAAACCTTTCAAACCACTGAGCCGCTCTGGGCTCATGGAGGGATAATTACAGCCCCTCACTGTTAGCTAGAAACACTATTTAAACTTTAAACATGGATCTTTTACCAAATACTTCAGCTCCTCAACGTGTTTCACTGTTTTTATCAAACCAGTTGAATTGTCAGACCAGACGATGACTCCATCCATCCATCCATCCATCCATCCATCCATCCATCCATCCATCCATCCATCCATCCATCCATCCATCCATCCATCCATCCATCCATCCATCCATCCATCCATCCATCCATCCATCCATCCATCCATCCATCCATCCATCCCACAGCTAACTGGTCTCTCTAAATTGGCTGCAGCTGTTCATGCATGGTTGTTTGTCCTGTGTGTCTCTGTGATTGATTGGTCGTTGCAACCTGTCAGGGCTCAACGTGTTACTCAGTGAGAAACAGGTTAAAGCCCCAGGTGTAACGATGGCTGTTAGGTTTGTCTTCTTGAATCTGATTCAATCAGAAGAACGGTTATCGGACTGGCAAAAAAATGGGAATAGGGTTAATGTTAAATCCTCAGAAGGAAATGTATAATCAGTGAAGGCCTGACGACTGGTCTGTGGAATTTGAGCCTGATTACCTTTTTGTACTTTGACACCAACTTTGCTAATTAATTACATAGATTTTTATGCATATAAAATTTTAACGCAATTGATCGTTTTTTGTTTTTTTTTACATGCAGAAGTCCCAAGCTGGAGCCTTTGTCCTGGACAAGCGACATCAACAGACAGCAGCCACAAAGCTGCTTCTCTAACCTCACTGGGTTCATTTCTGCTTCAAAACAAGATGTGATGGACACTGGAAAAGACTCACGTGTTCAAGTTGTGCCAAAGGAGTTAGCCTGTCAGAAGCTATTCAAGCCCAAACTAGCATCTCAATGCTAAACATGTAGCAGCTAACGCTAATGTCAGTGTCCATCATCTACATTTCTAAAGACACTTAATGAATGATCAGGTTCCTGAAACATCTGAAAGCTGAATACCAGATTGAAAACAAACATATTTTTTTGTTGAACTCATGTCTATTTATTCGATAACTTAGCAGTAAAAAGTTCATTTTGTGCATATACATTTATGATTAAATGTAATTAATTAATTACAGACTCTATAATAAATTAACTACAGACTCGATAAAAAAGTCCTAAGACTACATAAAGAGCTGCAGTTATTTATTTACATGTTGATTAGAAATGAAGGAAACTGAACCGCTGCTCCTGTAAACTTCTACAGAAATGAATCAAACACCTTTTAGCAAAGTTGGAAAGTAAAATCCTTTTGTCATTTTAGAGGAAGACAAACATCCAGGTTTCTGTCAGACTGAGTCTGCATCTTCTATAAATATTTCAAAACTACATCCAAGTGCCTCGGGCCAGTTTTACGTTTCTTTGTCATGTTGTCCACTTTGGTTTGGATGAGAAAATCTGTACTTGACATCCTGACTCTTCCTACCGACACTGAATCAGAGGAGTGAGTGGGTTAAAACTGGGCTTCCGCCTTCAGGAAAATGTGGTTCACTTGTTAGCACTGACAGGCTGAATATATGAAATAACCGTAAACATGTCAGAATAATTGCTGTGAGGTCAGATATCAGATATACTGCATTTGTCTTGAAGTGGTTATTAACTTCATTTCAGAGAAATAAAGTGAAAGACGTGTTAAAAACAAGGCCAGTTGTGAATTCCCTGGACTCATTCGGCCTTGCCAGTGAATAGTCCTTTCATTTCAATTGGTATTAAAAGCAGATGCTAAGCACTTGTCTTAATTTATACAGGATTGACAGAGATGGTGCTGAAGGAGAAGGTTCTTTGTTCCTGGATGAGAACTGTGTTCATTTAAAAAGCTATTGACAAACCTCTCAACCTCTCAACGCTTTGTTTTCCATTTCATCGTATAGCTGGTGCAACTAATACCTTCAGAGACAAAGAAGTCATCAAACTGATAGCAATTTTCTTAGAAATCTTGAGTTCCTAAAGGTCTGATGGACGTAATCATGGTGAGTCTGAATTTTAGCTTTACATCTGCTTCTCTGTGACTAAAACATTTTTTGAAGGCAAATTCTACAAATATTTGTATTATAAGCAAATGTCAAAACTGTTCAAGCATATGAACTCTGGATGCAGCGCCTGAAGGTTAATGTTGACAACAACACGTACTAATTGCTAAAATACAGCACAGATTGTATGGGATCACACGGTAAGTGCCTTTCCTAATGGGTGGCATCAATCAAATTAGTTAAAGAGGCTTACAGCCCTCCAAAGAGCTCCTCTTAGCAACAGCTCTGATTTACAAACATGTCATAAGCAGAACATTTCTGTGAACAACCAGGACAATTACAATTTATACCAGGCAGATGCAGCAGGTCGCTTCCAATGCATGTTTATGAGGAAATTTGAATGCAAATGAAATTTTGGGACAAGCAGGGGGTATTTGTTTTGTCCTTGAGTCTAAAAAGTGCTGAGCTGAAGTGGAAGTTTTATAATTACAACCCAGTTGTTGGCCTAGAGAGGAGAGTAATAATTAGCCTTAGCGAAGCGCTAACTGTACAGGCTGCAGTAACACTTCTGATCCTGTGGAGGGCGATATACTCTGACACATGCTGAGTCAGTTACATGTGGTTGAATTTAGTGGTTTAGCTCCTGCTAAATGTCACAGCGCTTTAGCTTTAGCATTAGCATTAGCATTAGCATTAGCAGGACTAATGTTCATGATTAGCATAACTAACTTTTTAGCTAGCGGTTCAGATCACTGCTTATGTGAGTCTGAGTTTGGATTTGATGGGTGAGTTGAACATTTAAGCATTCCTGACTTTACCTCTTCACTTCTGCTTGCAGAAACTTTTAACATGATCTCTTTTTAAATGAATAATTGTGGAGTTTTCATGCCAGCTGTTTGTGATTGTGTATTTCAGGCTGTGCTACAAATTAGTCCACAAGGTGTAGAATACCTTAACCTCAACCTAAAAGTTCAAGCACAAATGTCCCCTAAGGACATTAACTATGTGCATAATCTTCCAGAAGTCAACAAAAAGCTTTAATGGGGAGGTCACCTTGCTCTAAATGAACCATGGATTCAAGGATTAGGAGACTTGGCTTGCCTTCAGCACAGTAACAGACGTATTAAGGAGAGAAGATAAAACAAGAGATCCACTGAAAACAAGCAACAAAACAGAGGAAGGATGCAGCAGCACCAGGAGGGACAGGTGTGCAAATAGTAATAATCGTAGTAAGAAGAGGCGGCTCCATTGAGGCTGTGCCGCAGCGTGAGCCTTGAAGGCTGTAATAATGAACAGAAAGGTGAGTTACTGTCAGAAATGTTCGGGTAGGTGGCAGAGATTAAATGGATTTAGCAGAAAAAAGGGCTGCACAGAAGCTTCCCCAGAGCAGAGCTCACATGGACAGAGGTGTGAATCTACAAAGTCCAGCCAGGATGAAGAGTTTAGCTCAAAACAACACAAGGGCATGTGAAACGTTACGGTTCTGTCAGAGTTCTGGACATTTAGAGGCCAATGGAGCAGAACGAGCTGTTTAAACTGGACACCAAAGTTCTGATTATGAATTTGTTCCTGCTTTAAATGAGTCACATTACAGCGTCATCTTTTAATATTAAGACTTACAATGTTTTTTTCACGCTTCAATTAAATTTGTAAACTGCAAATAAAAAAGATCATTTGGGAGGGAAGCGCTAAGCCCCGTTTAGTCCACTTTAATCAAACATTTGTTTGTTTGCCTGGAAAGTCCAGTTGGTTAGAGGAGTGAATGTGCAATCAAACTCTGATCCAGTCTATAAAACCCAATTCTGGTCTGCCTAAAAACATAAAAAACATCATTTCAGACTGCCTGTCATATGTACTCCCGTTGTTCTTGTCTAGTTATTTGTCGATTGTTGATCTGGAAGATTTAAATGCAACAACAAGAATAAAACTGAAGAAATCTGAGAGGGGCAAATATTTCTTATGTCCCTGAACTCAGAGAAAATATAAATTAATCATAAGCAAAACTAAATCAAAACTTTACTAATGGTGGTCAAACTGCAGGGAAATGTGGAGATGAAACAATGTTAAGGCAGTCAATAACTTTTTGGTTTTATTGGTCCATAAACAGGCCCATTAACCCACTTTTATTAAGTACTGAACTCATTTAGTTATCGTTTAATTGGCCATGCGGCCATCAGTAAAGCAGGAAGACGTGATGGAGGGTCATTTGGCTAAAGTCATTTCTTGAAGAGCCATTTCTATATAATTTAATTGATTCTTTCATTCATTTACACCCACAGCAGTTCAGAAGGAGTGAAAAACTTTCAGATTTCTTTTTTTTTAATAAAGAGTTTCAGAACATCCAACCAATTTAAATAAGAGTCAAAGAGAATACAAGTAAGTACAAAATGCAGCTTTTAAAATACAAGTAAATAGGAAATGCAGCTTTTAAATGAAGGTGTTTATTATTAAAGGGTTAAAAATCCTAATCTATTCGTTGCTGTATGAAAAAGTTAGTTTCTTCTCTGTACATTTTAATAAATAAAATCATGAGCAGAAAATGCTTCAACTTTTAGTTCTCATGTTTTATTATTTCTGACACAAATGTCAACAGTAATAAGTTTTGTTTGACTCTGACAACGGATGTGACAAAAAACAACAAATGAATGAATGAATGAATGAATGAATTATTTCATTCTGTATATTTATGTAAACAAACTGGATAAATAAACTAAATATGACTAAATAAGTAAATTCAATTCAGGCTGATTTAAAAAAATCAGTTTATACAAATAAATGGAAATAATAAATAAACCCAACTTTGTTTATATAAATAAATAAATACATAAAGTTTATTTATATAAAACTGAAGAAATAACTCAAAAATAAAATAAATTCAACTCTGTTTAAAATGAAATACATACATTCATATAAGATGTACAAAATCTGTAACTAAATTAAAATAAATACAATTATTATTTATTAAAAAACAAATCTATCTAAATAAATAAACTCATTTCATTTATTAATATAAACTGAATAAACAGAATAGGATCAAATGAATTTAGTTTATTTAAATAATAATCGTGTAATAATAAAAAACGCTGTTAAACATTAAAAGCCGACAGGTTTGATGCCACAGTAATTCGATGTGAAATGAATTCAGTCCCATCAGAATCAAAGCTCCCGTTTCTCCCTGCAGGACGTTAAACGGCCTGTCCTCACCGCCGCCTGCAGCCAGGAGCGGAAAACTTTTCCTCAAACATCTCGCTGATTCTCGCATGTCGGCCACATCGATCATCGGAGGAGTTGATTTGCACGAGTCGATGGCGTCTCGCACGACTAAATCCTGATTAGGTTTGTCTTTGCTGTGAGGAGACTCAATTACTGCACGGTTTTGGATGCGACCCAGCTGGACGTCGTTAACAGCTCTTCTTATTTAAAACAAACAAATAACGGGAGAAAAAACCTGTCATCCTTCGATTTAAGAGAGCAACCTGTGCGTTAGCTTCCTGGTTTATCAGTGGGCCTCAGGGGGCGGGTGGGGGTGGGGGGGTCAGTGTTGTTTGGGGCATTTAAAGATTCAAACTGCAGGATTTTAGAATCAATACTAAACCTAACAGGGAGCTGCAGCAGGAGAGGCTGATGGGATGATGTCTCTTCGTCTCAGTAAGTGAAGCAGAAGCTGAATTTTCCATGTCAATATCTAAATGATGTGTTGATATTATATGAAGATGTGAAGCAGAAGATGATGCTTAATAAGGTGAAGCATCAAAACTAAAGATTGCGTCAGCAATTCAGCAGATTTTTAAGGTTGAGACGAATCAACAGAGTAAAAGACGCCGTTTGAGCTTCTCATCACAGGAACTGGAGAAATGGTTGTAGAGATCTGAGCACATTAGAGCAGGAGCAGAGGAATCCCCTGGTTCTGCAGGCTGCAGGTTATTAGCCACCTTAGCAGGTGATTCATCTTTACCTGAAGTGCTCTGTGACAGACTGGAAGCAGCTTAAACTGCTGCTATCACTCTTATTACCTCAGCATCAACACATTTCTCTTGAAATACAGTTTGTAAATTATTCAGAGTCAAGGTGCCTGCATTCAGTTTGGTTAGAGCTACTTAAGCATCAGCATATTAAAAGTGCTCAGTAAAAAAGACAGAGAAATGGTCACATAAAATAACTCCAGCTGCCGGCGGGGACGACTACAGGATGAGGAGGGACTAAACCATGGAGCAAACTGGGATCTCTGAGTATGAAACTGGGAATAAACCAGAACTGGACCCAAAGTGGCAGAAATTACACACAAAACTCAGGCTGGAACAAATATCCTCATTATTTCCCTTTTAAATGAATAAATTTGCTCTCTATGCAGAATAAAAAAAGAAAAACGGAGCAGCTGTTGTGGACTTTTGGTTTTATTTCACACCAAACTATCATAAAGACACATAAATGGATGTGTCTCTGATTTAGATACATTCAGTTCAGACCAGCCCAGTTTAATCCAACTCCAGTCTGTTTGCCTAGAAAGTCCAGTTGGTCTGGGGAGGTGTGAATGCACAACTGGACTTTGATACGGACCAAAAAACATGAATTCTGGTCCTAAGAACCTCAGGCTCGGTCCGGTTGACGTGAACTCTGCCGTTCGGATGCATATCTGACAGTGACTGCTCCAGAAACAGGAAGTGGACCAAAGCGCAAGGCATTCTGGTAAATACAACCAAAACACACATGCTAGGCTAGCGCTAGCTGAAGAAATGGCTCATGGTCTTTCACCAAAGACTAAACGAAAATCCTCCAACCACTAAAATCTGACGCCTCCATTTGAAACAGAATCACAGCTGGAAATGTAACAAATGTTGCAATTTTGGTTTCCAATCAAAGCGATTCTACCGGCTAAACACCTTCAATCTCCACAAACTCAGTTCCCAGATTAATGACTGCAGCTCCCAGTTGAACATCACGCTCCAAAACAAACTAAAGTTCCCGTTTTAGGGAGTGAAAGTGGGATGGATATAAAGTAACGCTTGAATCTGCAACTCTCCCTGCTTCTCTATATTCAGTATCTTGGCTCTCCGATCGTCTAATAGCTCTTCCTTACCTGACTGCAGCCTCCTTGGCTCAAAGCCACGCAGCTTTGAATCTTCCAGACAGGAATAGAGAACAGAGCCGCAATATTTCAAGATGTGTGGGAGCCCAGAACGCCCACCGAGCCAAAGCTTCACAGCTTTCTCAATCGAACAAGATGGCACAGGGGGGCCACTGGATGCACACGTTCTCTTCTCTTTTTAACATGTTGTCAGACACATGCAAAAACATAAAAGAGCAACAGGGGAGGGAGAAAGAAATATATTTATTTTGTTACACCCACCTGCACTACCAAGATGACCATGCCTATGGTTCCCAGCAGATGCTTGTTTTCACCCAGCCATTCCTCCACCTTCTCAAAACAGCCCTGCGATGCAAAAGAAAGAAAGATAAAAAAAAAAAACAGGCGAAAATGAGCATTTTTCAGCGTGGGAGGCGAGTCGTGTCAGAAATGTTGCAGTTTTGGGCCTCAGCTGCTCAGTCACCTGGAAAAAGTCAACCAACCAGTTAAATAAAAAGGGCATTTCATCCTCATGGATAAATATCAGATGAGGTGTCAAAACAAGTGAATTTCCCCATAAGGTCAGGTTTCTATATGCAGGACTGTGGATGAATGTGAGCAGACTTCAGGCACTCGACTCTTCCTCTGCTGCTGCCTTATTCAGAGGTGAGGGACTTCACTTCGGTTTCGGTCTTAAAGACGTGCTTCTTGCTGAGGGGGATTGTGAAACATCAGGCAGCTGCTCCTCTGGGCAGGATTACACACAAGCTTTCAGGGATGAGCTTTCCCACTGGACCACCTCATTGTCTGCCTGTTCTCATTTTGGCAATTACATTACAGCTTTTAATCCTTTACTCTGGACCTGCTAACAAACCACACGCCAGACTAAATAGGAAATTAGACTTGTAATGGTTTGAGGACGTTGTGCTGCAACAACAACAACAACAAAAAAAATCTCCGTAATGATCCAAATTCTGCAGTACAAGTAAAATGTTTAAACAGGTTTAAATGGAAATCAGCTACTATGCAATCAGTGGAGCAAAGGGGCAATAGATGGTGGATTTTATGTTGCATGTGTATCAGTTTGCATGACAATGACTTAACATGAGATAAAGAGCTTAGTAAGCTTATTGTGCATCAGCAAAAGCACCTCAGATGCTTTCCAGATTTGTTTGGGCTGCTGTTAATCTTTGATATCATTTTTAGATCTTTTTATGTTGAATCTTCCTTCTGTCAGTTTGTGGTTGTTTCGTATTAATATCAATATTATTTTTGCTTTTTTTCCCTCCCTTTCTATATGTTTGCGTTTGCGTCTCTGTTCTGCTTTGGACAATACAACAAGAAATGTTCTCTTTCAGGCACGACTCATAAATTCAAACATCATTTATTTTAGTAATTCAACTGAAAATGCAAAACTCGTGAATTGTGTAGAATGATTAGACAGAGTGATGCATTTGAATATTATAGAACAACAACAAAAATGATTTTTAATGAAGAAATGCTTTGTTATAGGCAACACAGTCCTGGGGAAGACTGCTCACCGACTCGCTTCACAGTAATGATGAGGCAAAAACGGTTGATGGTAAGTTTAGTGGAAGAAAAAAGTTAGAGAACAAGCAACAGAAATTAGCAGTCTTAAGAACATTAAGAGTTACTAAACCTCAACTCAACCTTTGTGTAGGTAAACTGTGCTACCTTTATGTTTCTGTATAAATTATTACATTTCTGTGTACATTTGTTTAGTTATGCAATAATTTGCCTAAAACCGCCTCAGTGCTGCCCTCTTTGGGAGAAAGACTGGCTACTGCAGCTGATTCTTCCTACTGGTTATGGCTTGACTGAACTTGGTACCGGTCCAGACTGCCAAAAAGTACCAAGAGCTGCTTTAATCACCATGGCAACACCAGCAAACTTGCCTGAGCTAACGCCAGCTGTCAAAGTGAATGTGGGACATCAGAACCAATGATAAAGACGAGCTGAAGGTCGGCTTCAGCAAGCTGGGCTTCCTGAACCGCAGCAGAACCACAGACTGCAGTGATGCAGGAATTCAAGCAAAAGGAGCCCAGACCGACTACCTGCTCCCACAGGTCAGACAATGTTGGGTTTTATTATCTGCAACCATAAAAATTAAACTCTGCATGTAATTGATCTTTGATATAAATGAGTCTTTTGAGACGTTTTTGACCATACTGTCATTGTTTTGTTGCAACTCACCCGGCTCCAGAACATGTTGGTGGAGTTGCGGCCACAGTTTTGGTAATGCTCCTGGCAGCAGCGGTCAGGAACCACCTTCTCCTTCAGGGCCTCGTGCCAGTCCGTGTACGCTACGACACCGCAGCACTTCCACTGCCGTCACAACACAAGCACACCTGTCAGAGTCTGCACACAACTCTGTGTTTTAATTGGTTTGTTGGTCTTAAATAATGGAAGGACTCTTCTCCACCAGCCAGGTTGGATGTTTCTAACGTCACATTAATGGTGCAGCTACATGACTGGAAATGCATTAGCTGGAATATGTCAGAATAACTTTGCATTTAGGTGATTAAACATTGATGCTAATGTAACACCAGTGTAATGTGTAGTGTGAGGCCTACCGACCTCCGCCTGGATGATGTTCCATGCATTTCGAAGGCCTATGTTGTTGTCCGAGTTGTAAAGAGCCAGCCCATCCTTCAGGTCCTGCTTAGCGTTCTCGCTCACCTGCAGATAAAGAGAAAACATTAGCCTGAGGTTCGCCGCCTCGGCGTGAAGTGGTCGGCTCAGCGAGGGCAGTCGTCTGAGCTGCAGCTTCCCCCCGTCTTTATGTGGCGTTAAGATTCAAGAAGGCAGCGTTAGCTCGAGTGCTTGCAGCTGTGCAGTCACATATTTCCCTCTTTTCAAATCAACATGGTTTTCATATAGATGTAAACAATCAGGCCATTATCCACGCTGTGCAGAGTGCTTTTAGAGGACTGAGTATGGCTGCTTACGGATTGTTGTTTTTCCTCATGAAATGACTAATAAAGCCGAGTCAAACATGAGGGTTTATTTGAAAAAGAGCAGCAACAGCAAATGGACCGAATCCTGAGAAGCTCTTCACATTTCAGTTAGGATTAATATCTACGGACACGATGAATGTCCAGCCTTCACGCCGGTCAGGAAGGAGGAGACGGGTTCTGGTCTGAACTGTCCAAACAGACCCGGTGGAGATTCTGCTGTATTTCATTCCACATGTATTTGATTTTGTGGGAAAAGATGAAGGAAACTTTCTGATATCTCTTCTTCTGGTGCTGTTATTTTCTCAGCAGTGTTACTTTGTGTTCAAGGAAAGTGACTGAGTGAAATTCACCTTAATGACGAATCAAACTAGCAACAAACTTTTTACTTTAATGGTTGAATAACGAGTTAAGCATCCCTGATGTTCAGTAAAATGTGTCAATCATAATATGAATATGTTTCTGCATTTAAAGCTACTGCTAACTTTGAGGAGTGACTGTCAGAGACGGATGAAAAGACGTTTGGCAGTTTGATCCCAGGAGATAAAAGGTAACAACCTGCTTCCTCCTGTGTCCTAATGTTCAACCCAGACTCATCCATCAGCTGCCAGACAGCGATCCGGCCCTCTGGAGAACATGTCTGCACTGCTTCAGAGTCCAGAGGCCACGTGTTTCACACCACTGCATCCAAAGCAGCGAGCTCAGTTATGTGCAGCGGTGACAGCACAACACTTAGTCATGAGGAAATTAGAAGTGCACTGATTGCAGCCCGGCCTACTGATATTGATTTTAGCTTAAAACGTTTATTTTCCAAAGCGTTTCTAAAAACAGCTACAAAGTTGCGGATCTGTCAGTCGGCTCTCTTTCAGGCCCATTACCAGACATGAGAATCATGTTCAGTTCATACAAAGACATACAGAGTTTTCTTCTTCAATCAAGATAAATAAATATTGGATTTCAAACGAATATTTAAAACTCATAAATGAACCTAAATGTCGATAAATGGACATCTATATTTATATTTTGTGAAGGGCCTCTGCTCATGACATGAAATAAGAACATTAATTTAGAAATACACGCTAAACTCCAACTGCTTGTATGTGCAACGTTTAAAATAAGAGATAAGTTTTGAATGGTTTCCAAACCAGAACCAGTAAAGGAGCGACTGCAGCACCAGTTCCAAACCAGTTCCTGACTGAAGACCGTGTTTAAATCTTCAGTTTAGTCGCTTTGTCAGGACGTCTTTTGTGCATTCACAGCTGTGCAGGGCACATTATTCAGTAGCTGAAGCCATTTCCTTCTCATCTTTTTATGTACAAATGTGATGTCTGCTTCCAAATGTTCCTGGCATTTAACTTAATCCATTTTTTCCCTTTCCAGGTAAAATATTCCTCTTGCCAATTGCTGCAGCAGAAGCTCATCCACGCACCTTTTGTGTGTAACAGATGGAGAGGGATTCTGTTTTCTTTCATAGCATACCTCTACTCACTACAGCAAAAAAAAAAAAGAAATCTATTTTTGTTCTTCCAGGCTAAGACAGTTATCAAAAATGAATCATTCAATGATTTGGAAGTTCACAGACTTTTGTTTCTGAATTATCTCATGTTCTTCAGATGAAACAAAGATTACCTTCAAAAGAGCCTGAAAGGTTCTAATGCGGTGGAACAGACTGTCATTAATCTTCCAGTTGAAGCTAATTGGCAAACGCTTCTCGATCTTCCACCTCCCAACCGGAGCTCTGCTTCCTTTGGCAATGACTGGATGTTACAGAATAAGAATGCAGCTACGCTAATATGCTTGAAGACACGTCTGGGTTGAGACCAGAAAATGTGTGAATGCACATAACATACCAGAGGATATGTGAGCACATTGCGTTGTTTCAAAAATTAAAATAAAGTGCAGCAGCCATTTTAAAACCACTCTTTCTCCACCGGGACGTTTTCACCCCTATTTAAACTCTTACAGGTGTCTTCTCAGTGTTTTATGAAATATACAGTTCATACAAATAATTATGTTCATATTAAGACCACATGTCCTTGTAAAATTAAATAGATCCTCATCAAAGTATGAAAAACAGAAAGAGTTTCACACGTTTTATTTCTCTGGTTACCACAGATAAATCTTCTATTTATGCTTCATAATAATAAACTGTAACACATGCAAAGTGTAACTTTATGGCACGATAAAATAACACTGAGCATTATTTCAGAACAATTATCCTTCTGTCTGTGACAGAGTTGGAGAACAAAACTGTAGTTCTGCACACAAATTACACAAAACTCTGTAGGATCATATTATTATGCATGTTTTAAGTCGGAATAAAATAAGTCTTAATTTCCTATAATAAGCATTTCTACTCTTCTAGCTAAAATTTACCCAGATATTATTTAGTGAAAATTATTTTTTTCAGCTATTTTTAAATTGTATTAATTCTAACAGTTTTATGATAAACATATCAGTAAGTTTGGCATATTTACTTGTCGGCTTTTAGTCTTTTTCTTCTTCACATTTCTGCTCCTCTTCCTCTGACAGACCTGCTCCAGTCAGGTCTGTCAGTCAACGAGGACTGACAGATCTGACTGGATTAGTCCAAAATTCTCCACGAATGTCAACCAATTATTTTAAATAATTTCAAAACTTATTTAAAGTTATTTTTAAAATACTTTTTTGGTTATAATATTTGAGCCTTGAGGCCAGTCCACTCCTGCTTGAAGCCATTTCTTTGCGGTTCGGCCCGTTGTTGGGAGGAGAAACAAATCATTCATTATTTTAAATCTAAAGCTATATGTGTTTTTTTTTCCTTCTCACTCCCATAAGTCTGAAATAAAAGAGCATTTTAATCATTTAACAGTTTGTGTAGATCACTCTAATCCACTTCAAAAATAATAATTTAGACTTTCACGCGACGTCTGTGGTTCTGACACTGTTTCTCTTAAACTTGCCCTTTCACAGCACAAGCGCATCATTTTCCTCTTGCCTGCACCTCGACAACGTGCTTAGGGTCGTGTCATGTCTGGTGATTAATATCTCATTGGATGTGTTAATGAAACACAGATTCAGAGCCCAGCTCTCCTGCTGTTTGCTGTGCCTGCGAGGATTTGCTAACAAGAGAGAGAAACCAGGAGGCTCCTCAGATATGAGATAATTACGGCTGGGGAAGAAAAATGACAGCGATGTAATACTGTATGTTGTTTTCACGAGTAAAAAAAATATCAAGACAAAGGGATCACATTTTCTTTTACAGTTAATGGTTTGTTGATGGGAGAGAGAGGAGGGGATGCATTTTTAAAATGCGAGCAGAAGAAAGAGGCTCATCCTGTGTCAGTCTCTAACAAAGCAAGGTGCTTTCAGCCATTCTCTGATTTCTCTGCTCATTGAAAAAGGATTTTACTCGCCAAGAACGTGTTACAAGCTGACGCACAAATACTTGAGATAAAATGAAGCAGCCAGTTTACACCGTCAGCCTGGTTTCTATAGAAGACGCTGTGCATGGCTCCTGAAGGTCAGTCGGCCTTTATGCTGGAAATGCTGCTATAAATGCAAACACATTTACACCACTTGAATTCTGTCACATCTTCTTACGCTACAAACACAAACTTTGATGTATTTTATGTAACAGATGATCAAAGAGGTCAGCGTTAACCAGAGAACCCTGGAGGAGCTGCAGAGAGTCACAGCTCGGGTTCAGGAATCCATAAATCTGACCTTTCATCACAGAGTGGCAAGAAGAAAACCACTTCCAATGGAAGTCATAATACTGTTGATCCATCTGCAAACATTTAAAAATGTATTTATTTTGTCTACATGCTCAAAGGATAAAAAAAAACACCCTCAGCCACATTTTGGACACCTCGGTGTTAGAGCCTTGGAGATTCACCGTCCAGCAGCAGAACCACACTAAACACATTCATGTGTTAAAACAGCCTAGTCAAGGTCCAGAAATAAATATAACAGAAAATCTGGAGTTCATAGATGATCTTCATTCAGTCTGACTCAACCTGCTTCGATCCAGATTTTTATTTGTAAAAATAAAAAGTAAACATTCTATTCACATTCTCTTTGTCAATAATCTCTATTTTGTGGAGGTTTGTGGTTGCAGGGCGACAAAATATGAAAACGTTAAAACGGTATGAAAACTTCACAAAAGTACTGACAGACTGATCTAATATTCTTCAGATCAGGCAGAAAAAAATCCCACAAAACTTTAAATCCTCGTTTTTAAAGCTGCAAGGCAACAAAATCCGTCAGCAGAACAGACATAAATGTTAGAGGGATTTTATCTGGTAAATCTAAGGTCTTTAGCCACAAGAAGCCATTTAACACGCCCTCTTCAATGCTTTGAAATAGTAATTGCATCATTCCATGTTGCACTGCCGTTTCTCACTCTGTTTCTCAGAGATGCAGAGGAAGATCTGCTGGTCTTACCATATCCGTCCCTCTGCAGGAAAATTAGACAACGAGCCGCATCATCAATCTCTGCCTTGTACTCCGGTTCCATCTTTCATCATCTGCTCCCCGTGCTGGGCTGTATGTGATGTTGCTCACTCATTACTGACTCCTCACACTAATACAGTCACGAGAGGACCCCCCCCCCGCCAGCCTCTTTAAAGTAAAAACACAGAGAGCAACAGAAGTTTCCACTAAGGCTTGTCGCATTTTCCATTTCTTGCATGAGCGTCTTTGTTAAAAGTCTGAAAGGAAACCTAATGATGAGAGTCAGGCAAATGAGCTCAGAACAAAAAGGAGGAGATAAAACACATTTCTGTCGTAATATTTCATGAGGAAAACGAAGTTCTTGACTAAAGCTTCTGTTGCTGGAACTGCAAAGTCCTCAGCGATAACATAAAGAGGCAACATCCAGGTTCCCTTCCAGTAATTTTATTTGAAAGTTGCCAAAGGGCATCAGTGCAATATTTCATGTGTGGCATGTGTTGACAAAGGCCTGAGACACAGCTCACACTTCTCATTACAAAGATAAGCTTGTGCTTTCCCCCGGGCTGGCCATGTCTGGCTCAGCAGCCCAGGACAGAACATTCATCACTGCAGTCCGACGGGTCCAACCGACCAGCCGGGGAAACGGAGACAAAATAAAATCATTGGTTACCTTCTTAGGCTCACCTGTTCAACTGACACAAATAGCCATGGCAACAAGTTAATGCATTTATTCACCTGGACGTAGTGAAGGCGACTCGCTGATGTTTTAAATGACAGGAAGAGAATTTAAGTAACTTGATTCGTGTTCAAGCATCTCAGAACCGACTGATCTGCTGAGGTTTTCATACCGTTATCTTTAGACCCACAGAGGAACGGTCAACAGTCAGCACACAGCTTCAGTTAGTACCGCTAGAAACTACTGCACCTTCAGAGGCACATAAAGACAGTTACAAAGTCAGCCTTCTATTACCTGAAAAACATTTCTAGGATTAAAACACTAATGTCCCAGCAAGGGCTAGAGAAACTCATCCATGGATGTAAACTTAGCTGCATTGATTACTGCAGCAGTGTCTGCCTAACGAGTCAATCTGAACGCTGCTGCTCGTGTTTTTCTCTTCACTAAAACCAGGAGGGTAGAAAACGAAGCATCACCTCAGTTCTACAGTCCTTCCACTGGAGCTCAGAGAACAAACTGCATGAAACTGTGATTCATGAACAGCTTAGCACCACAAAACATTAAAGATCGACCTTCCAGGCCTCGCAGGTCTTCTGGTTCTGCTCTGGATTCGAAGAACCGGAACCAAACACAGAGAAGCAGAATTCAGCTTCTATGCTTCTCTAATCTGGAACAAACTTACAGAAAACTGAAAAACTGCTGAAAAACTGATTTTCTTTAAATGAAGGCTAAAAATCCACCAGTTTAGAACTGCCTTTGATTCATAATACGATTATGAATATTTGATGATATCTGATATATCTAATATCTAATATCTGATAATGATTTTTGATGATTTTGATCAAAAATCAATATCTGATAATGATTTTTGATGATTTTGATCATGGCGTGAAAATGTGATGTTTGTTGCTTGTTTGCTGCTTTAGGTTCTCAACATGTAAAGCCTTTTGAACTATGACAAAAATCTTGACTGGACTTGACTCATTATCACCTGTCAGGTCTCCAGAAGCAAAAAGAAAACATTTTTAAATTGTTCTGGCATCAACGCCTCGTTGATGCCAGAGTTCAGACTGTACAGACAGTGTTAGATGCAACCAAAGCACCTGGAATACCATCTCTGGATGCAACCAGACGGCCTCATCAGCCGTCAGACAGGAACAGGAAATGAAGCTGTAATTCACACAGGTTCCCCAAAACTGGACATAAAAGACTAGACAAACTTCTCCTGGTCTGATGGATGTGATGCTGGTGGCAGGATGGTGTGTGGGATATTTTTCCATGTTTTCTCTGTTGTCCTTCATACAAACTGATTTAAATCCCACGCTGTTCCTTTAGTTCCCACAGTGGACCCATTTGATGGCCACTTCCAGCAGGATAATGCACATTCCCCCAAACCTTAAATCATCTTAAATTGGTTTATTGAACATAAATCTGATCTTTAATGACCTCCTCAGTCACCTGAACTCAGAGCCACAGCGTTTAGGGATGAGGAGGAACGGCAGACTGTCACCAGTGTTCAGGAGACAGGTCTGCAGCTGGTGATGCTGCTGCGCAGACACGGACCAGAATATTTCAGATTTAAAAAACCCAACTTAATAAGGTGTACCTAACAAAGTGACTGGTGTGTGTGTGTATGGAGACAGCATAAAGGGAAGAGTGGATTTTATGTCTCGGCTCACATAAACAGAAAGGACAGCTTTCACCACCTGTCCTCAAAGACAACAGCAATAACAGACATTTCTCTTAAATTACCAGATGGTGTTTGGGCTCTTTTTCCTCAGCTTTACAGAGCACACCTGATCCCACTGCAGACAGGGAAAGTATCCCAGCATGAGAACCCAGTTCTCTCTTAACTGGGCTCCAGATTTGATGACAAGGTAACATCTGAGAGAGCAGGTCCACTGGGACCTGTCAGCGCCGATGTGAAGCTACACCCAATATTCATCACCAGGGTTCAGGACGGACCTGACGGCTCAAAAAAAGCGAGAGTGATCTGATATTTAGAGCTTCAGAGACTCAGGTTGTATTCACAAACTATAAACAAAATGGAGTGTCATCAGAGTTTAGCTTTTTGTCGGATTTGTCTTTGGTAAAAGACTATAAACCATTTCTCCCTCTTGTGTTAGACTCACGTTTGTTTTGGTTGTATTTACCCAGAATTCCCTGCTCTATGTTCCACTTCCTGCATATGGAGCGGCCCACAGTCTGCTTTCATTCACATATACTTTAACCAAACTGAGACCTACAGCTTTGTTTGCAGACCAGAGTTTTTATTTCAATATGCATCACAGTTTATGCATTCACACCTTTCTAGGCAAACAAACTGGAGTTCAACTAAAGCGGACTAAACAGGCCTGGTGTGAACGCACCCTAAATCAAAACCAACATGTGTGTTTTAGCAAACACAAATGTTGCGAACAGACAACAGAGGTTGCCTCTGCCGTTTAGGCAGATGGTGCCTCAGGCACAACTTCATATAGAAAACAGGAAGTAGTTAAAAGCGTTAGAGTCAGATTCACACAAACTCAGAATAATCAACCTACTGCAGGTTGTTTGCTGCAGACATTACCATTCTGAACACAGCTGCTTGAAATAAAAAGCACAGCCCATCTGTGAAACACTGGATCCCAGATGGGAGTGTGCATAAACACAACCAAGTACAAACTCTGGAATAACTGTATGCTGGCCTGTTCTGCTGACAGGAGACCTCCATAAGCAAACATTTCCCTCCCAAAAAGATTACCTGAAAATTCTTCTACTTTGATTAGTTTCACAACTTTAACCACTTGGAAACCAGCGATAAGTGACAGTTTACACACTCAGCTGTCAGAGCAGCGTTATCATTCACGGTCATATGCTCCAATATGCTCCCCAGTCAGATTCACCTTCTTCTGGGACTTTCACAGCCAGTCGAAACTTCATGTCAGGATTTGCCTCTGGCAGCTGAAATAGTATGTGCCAAGAGATCCACCAAGAACCACGAATAGTAAAGATGAACTCACGCTGCTCAAAAACAAGATGTTAATGAGCTAAAGAATACGTCAGTCAGGAGTTTTACACTAAGTTTCACATTTACTTTCACTTCCACAGTGAGACAATTAAAGGTGCTCTGCATGAAAATGAAGGTACAAGAAAATTACACTTAAAATAAGACATGCTAATAGCCTGAAGCTGTCTCTGGTTTAGGGAACTGATTGGACAGACAGACGACACAGGACGGCATCGCAATGCAAATATTTTCCCAATTATATTAGAAAGGTGAGAAACAAAGACTTTAATATGCTTTAACCATCCATTCTTTATTTTGGTTTGATCTGGTCTTTCTTAAATATTCAGTCATCTAGTCCAAAAACAGTTAGACAAAAAACATAAATGAGAGAAAATGCCATTTGGCTAAATGGTGAAACCCACAGAGAGTTGTTGCCTTGCAGCAGGAAGGTTCTGGGTTCGATTCCCGGCCCCGGTCTTTCTGCATGGAGTCTCCATGTTCTCCCTGTGCATGGTGGGTTTTCTCCAGGTACTCCGGTTTCCTCCCACAGTCCAAAAACATGACTGTCAGGTTAATTGGCCTCTCCAAATTGCCCCTAGGTGAGTGTGGTTGTGTGTCCTGTGTGTCTCTGTGTTGCCCTGCGACAGACTGGCAACCTGTCCAGGGTGACCCCGCCTCTCGCCCGGTATGCCAGCTGGAGATGGGCACCAGCACCTCCTGACCCCGATGAGGGACAAGGGTGTAAGAAAATGGATGGATGGATGAAACCCACAGACTGAACTCTGCTGCTAAACACATAAATGCAGTTTACTTGCTGTGGCTCCACTTAAAGGGAGATAAACAGGCTTAACATTATAAGGTCTATTGCCAGGAAGCATCTCTACAATAAAAAATAATCAACAGAACACAACCTGCATTATATTTTGTGAAAAGCTTGTTATTTTTGCAGCTGTGGTAGTAATAATTGCTTTTTTTGCTTTTTAATAAAAGTGAATTCAATAATCATACGCTCTTTTTTCATCCTTGTGTAAACAGAAGCACCATTTAGCCAATATTTTTATTCAAGGTATCCTGCTGTGAAAATTTCATACCAGCTCAAGCCAAGAATATTACTTTCATTTCTGAACAATTATGTTTTTTCTGTAACGGAGGATTGGTTATTTGTTTTGCTTTGATGCAAACAAATGTAGTTACATTGGGAAGATATCTGGTCATGCTTGAGCAAAACTGTAATGAGGCCTTTACTCTGTATCCTCGTAGAATAAATTAAAAGTGCAAGACTTCTCATCACAACCATTTGCTGTTTTCCAGCCGAAGAGGCTCCATAAATCATCCCATGGGGTAAAACATGGTGTTGACGCCTATTCTTTGCAATAAAGGCCAGATTGTTTTAGTCACTCTATTTAAACTGATTAAATTAAATTGGTTGTAGTCAAAGCAGAAATACTCCCACTGCTTCCTGCATGAAAGTAAAACACAGTTTTGCCTCACAGAAGAATTGGAGGCTTATCTGCTGAACACATTTTTAGGGTTAAATTAAGCAAATGATATTCTATGCATGATATTTTAACCATAATTAGTTACTTTGAACCCTTCTGGAACATAATCCGCCTCCTTTCCATCTTTTCCATGATCATTACCGAATCACAGGGCTTCAACTGCCAGCTTCTCTGGAAACAAAGACACCAACTACGTCTCCTTCTTGATCTCACTCCACAGAGCCGGACAAAACTTTAACATCCTGAAAGTCTAATAAATGATGTGGAGGCAAACAGCTTCAGAGGTTACCAGCAGCACATCATTAAACATGACTCTTATTTCCTTCCGTTGCTCTGGAAACCCGCGCTGCCTCAGGCCAAGACACAGGCAGGTAAACGGACCCTCATCGTCTGGAATTGGTCTGGCAAAGTAACCCACTGAAAATGACTGAACGGTGTCCCGCCTTCACAGACGGGAACGTACAGGGAGATATGGGAGGTGCGTGCTCTGTCTGAATGTTGCCACACTTAGCCGTGTTACAATCACCACCTTTTGCATCTAGAGCCGGAGTCTGAAACTTTTAGATGCATCACTGCTCCATCACACCTGAACTAAACAGCTAAATTACCTCCTCAGGTTCCTCAGGATCCTGCCAATGAGCCATTTATTTTATCCATGTGTGTTAGAGGAGGTGTGGATCTAAGGGTGCATTCACACCAGCCCTGTTTAGTCTGTTTTAATTGAGCTCTAGTCCGTTTTCTAAAAAGTCAGCTCCATTTGGGTGTCAGGTTCTGGGCTTTTCTTCTAAGAAAAGGGTCTCTCCCCTCCGGCTCCCCGTTGGGGAGTGGCCTGGAGTGGAGCTGCACGCCTGAAGCTCATTGGATCATCATTCAAGAGAGGATTTAAGGAGCTACCAGACCTCTCCTCTCCGCCGGATGATTATTCCTTCACGGTAGTCTCTGGCTCGCTAAGCCTTCTACAGAAACGCTAGCATTATTGTGACTTTCTCGAGAAAACCTCCGCCTGTTGTCAGCCCTCCTCACTTGTTCCCCGTCTTTCATTTCCAGGAATCGGTCAACTTCCATTGGTGAATCTGCCTGCAGCTCTCAGAACCTCACCGCCCTGCCCGCTCCAGCCCACTGTTCGTCCCCCCCCCATCGGAAAGCCTTCCAAGAAGACGTAAGCTGATCACACCCGTTTACCCATCAAACCTTTGTCCACCTCTGGCCAAATTAACCTGTTCTCTCTGCTTCCAGGCGAGACGCAGACCTTTACCTACGGATCACCTGCAAAACATTGTGATAGTTTTTTTCTAATAAACAGTTACTCACCAGTAGTCTCCGGGCCTGATTCTGCATGTGAGTTAGAAGTCTTCCATCAATCATGACATTGGGAAGGTGAAAAACAAAAAGGCGAACTCTGATTCACCTACAAACCTTGGCCTTGGTTTGGTTGAAGTGAACTCTGGAGCGATTCAAATACATATGTGAACGCCAAGCGGAACAGAAACCAAACTAATGAATCTAAACCATCAAATAAAATCTCTGGCTTTATGTTTGGCCTGCTTTTTCTGCTGGAAGGTGAACCTCCATCTCAGTCTCAGGTCTCCTGCAAACTCTGATCATCTGATCATCTCCCCTGTCCCTGTGGGAGAACATTGTCCCCACAGCATCATACTGCAACCACCGTGTTTCATAGGTGGGGCAGAATATGCAGGATGATGCTTAGTGTCACTTTTCCTCCACGCATGACTTTTTGCTTGTGATTTCAGCCTCATCAGACCAGTTCACCTTCCTGCACATGTTTGCTGTGAACCTGCATCATTTGATGCAGACTCATTTCTTCAGAGCTTGGAGTGTTGCTCTAAACCGAACCCTGCTGGGTTCCTTAGTCTCCATGATGCTTGTTGTTCTCTAGTGAACCTCTGAGACCAGAAACGGAAGAGGTGCATTTAGATTCAGATTAAATCAAACTAATTTTGACTTTATTTCCAACTTAGGTGACTTTTGAAGGTGTCAGTAATTCCACTGGCTGCTGTATGAAACTCTTTCACACCATACAGGTTCATCCTTCATGACTGAAGCTCCTTCTATGGTAAATTAAAGGTTTTGACATCTTATTTCACTCATTCTGTCACCTCCATCTGCACACTCACCTACTGCCCCCCCCGGCCTGCCGTCTGGCTGCGTATCGTGGCTCGCTCTCATTCCGACCTAATAAACCTTCTGCAGGGTTCGGCTGGGCGTGTTGGGCGACGAAGGCGCAATGAGGTCACAGCGTTCAAGACGGATGGCTGTAATCTGGTTTGTGGTCCAGCCATCTGCTGCAGTCAGCTGCTTGCTAACTGCAAGCCCGGCCTTTATTTTACTACGCGCCTCTACACGACATTTAATCAGGAAGCTTAACATCTCAGGGCTGCGGAGGGAAAAAAAGCAGGACACACACATACCTGCAGGCACAACTGCTGGGCTGAGGAAGATGAACAAGAATTTCTCCATTAGGGGGGAAGAAAGTCGCCTCTAACACTGGAATAAACAGGTGGAACTGTGAGCGAACGACCAGCTAAACGAAGGCTTTCAGAAGAACATCTCCCAGCTTTTTGGTGCGTTCTCCACATGTGTTTGACAGCTTGTCACACAAGGAGGATTGAAGTTCACACGAGGCGTCACTCATGACTTTCACATGGCCTATTTAAAAGATAAATGTTGTGTCTTGCAGGTTGATTTATGTTTAAAAGCTGCCAACAACTGTATGTCTTCCAGACTTGTTAATAAATGCCTTGTGATTAGAGGATCAAATAGGAGAAGTGAATTAGAGATTCCTCTGATCACAGCCTGCAGCGCCGGATGCCGAGAGCCTCACACAGCATATGTAATCTCACTTAAGATGAGGAAATTGAGGAGCGAAAAAGACAAAAAAAAGCAATTTCTTGTTGCTGGATGTGATGTACAGCGTTTGTCCTTCATCTGATCTCGACTTCCAGTTGGTCTGTAACTCTTGATCCCCTCGACTTTGCAGGCGTGTTGTTTAGAAGCCAGCTGAAAATTCCCATAATTAGCTTTAATAGCTTCACTTACCGATGACATTTGAAGACCAATAAAGGAAACAGATTTGTTCCCGATCCACGTTATCGCAGCTTCACATCCCATTAGGTCTAAACTCACTGTAATTTTGCGAGATGGGACGAACATGAATCGTTATGGGGGATTTACTGGAACATGTGTGGATCAGAGAGTTCTCCCAGAGCAACATCCAATCCTTTATTAATGCAAACTCATTTCATTTCTCATTTGGAAAAAAAAATCCTCAGCCCTGCTTCGCTATCTTTTTCTGACTTCACAGGTGACGGGAGCGCAAAAGAGGCTCTCCATTTAAATTCCCCTGGAGGGATCATGATTTCTTCTTTTTTTTTTTCCTTCTCCATGAAAACTTAAGCCAGAAATATTTTGCTGATAAGGCATCAAACATATTTACTCCTGGCTTGGCATGCCTGTGAGAGCTGATCCAAATCTGAGAACTGATGGGCTGCTAAATGAATTCCTTTATCTGCTTGAGAGTTTAAGTTTGAGCAATAACCTTAGAACAAAGACGGAAAATTAGCTGACGTCCCGAGGGTTGAAAGTAGGAGAGAAAAAACACACGTCTATCAACAAACTGTCCTTGAAAACACACAGAAGTGGTAAGTGCTTGTCCTGAGAAAGACAAGTTGTCATCGCAGAGAAGAAACACTTGTGGATAATATAGTCTGGTAATATCTGCAGCCTGAAATAACTCCATCTGTTGTCGCCCCAGACGTTCACCTGACTTCACCTGCTGAGGTCATGGGAAACGCAGCGGGCTGATTACACAGAGCCAACTGGTGCGGTTTGGTACCCTGACCTTTGACTGCTGGGCTAACGTTAGCATGAAGACATTCCAGCTCCTGCTGCAGAAAATACTAAATATACAAGGAAAGGAGGGGAGGGGGCTCTGACCCTGGAAGACAACTGGGAAACTCTTATTACTTTAAGACACTGACATGCCAAGGCTGACATTTTCATACATCAACAGCTGAGAGTGGAGTGGAGTTATTTTCAATAGGTAACATATGATATGTTAGGCTGAAAAGTATTTTCATTATTTATATAGCCGACAATGGCTCTAAAATTGTCAACACTCCTGTTAAGTTTCCAGGTTTTGTGATATGAAAAAGAGAGTGCAATAAATCACTGAAACTTTTTCAATCTTTGCTTTATTCTATTCAGCTCAACTATAAAAAAGAAAAATAAGTCTACAGGAAACGAAGGAAAAGTTGCAATAACCTCTCACTGCATACGTGTGCATTGCCTTTAATATCCAGTTTTCTTCAGTAGGAAACTGTCAGGATCCCACAACCCGACTGATACTGGATCACAAAAACTCTTCTCATCTCTCAGACTGAGAGAAAATCTCTTATCCACAGTCAGATTCGGGACGCAGGGTGGATCAAAACGTCAATGAATGAAATAATGCTTTTATTCTGTAAATAAAGTTCAATGTTTGGAAGGTTATCAGAACTTTGTTGTGAATCTGAGCTCATGTTGAGGTTCTAATGAGGCCCAATCATCTGACCTCATTAAATAAATACACAAAAAGCTTCTGATGAGGAAATGTAACCCAAAACATGATGCAGCCCCCACCGTGCTTCACTGTGGCAATCATTTGGTGATGTTTAGCGTCGTTACTGTGCCAAAATGCTTGGAAATGGGGCTCAAATATTTGAGCTTGCCAGATATATACTTTGGAAGAAAGCCCATTTAACCCAACAGGACAGAAGTCTGGAAAAAAAAACTGCTGCTGTTCCTCCCTGATCAGTTTTAGGGATTTTTGCAGGTTTTGGAACATTTTGTCATTCAATCTTTGGTGACTGTCTTTATTATATAAAAATGTGTTTATAAACATGCTCTGGATTGTTTTTTACTTTACTCCTGACTGTTGCCTTTGTACAGACAAATTATTTAAACTTTTGTAACTTTCCTGCTAGCTTGGACTTCAGCTAAATAATTAAAATGGGAAATAACAGAAACATTGTTCTAGGAAAGCAAAATTTTACTTCTGGTTATTTGGATTGAGTGTAGCTGATGGCAGGTTTGAACTGAGGAAGTGGAGTCAAAAAGATAGATTTAGATTAATTTGTTTGCCCCAGTAAACAATAGAGAAAAAGAGGAAAAGTCTTAAAGACTTACACAACAAACTTGATTCAAGTCCAACTTTCTCAGGCTGTTTAGAATAAACTTTAGCAAGAAAAACAACAATAACAACAAAAACCTAAAAGAAAAACCAGCTGCATTGTTTCTACCAGAGCTTGGCGTTCAGAGGAGCGTGGTTCAGACTGCTATGCTCAGGTACCTGTTGTTTAATAATGTATTCCCTTTCTGTTAGCTTTAGCGTTGAACATGCAGGGCCATCCTCCACCCAGTGAACCGATCAGAACCTATTTGTTTCTGCTGTCGTGCTCAGACCTGCTGCTGGCAGGACGTGAGTCCAGCTGGAGGCTCACAGACAAAACTGAGGAATGAAGCTGCATCTCACTGCTGTCTGTAGCTTCTGACTTCAGGTAAGCAGCTACAATAACATCACCAATTTTAGCAGACATGACTGATGATTTTACTATCAAAATCAAAACTTTTTATTTTCTCTAGAAAAGGAACACTTAGTGCTTTAATGGTGGCCGCATTAAAAGCTTCTGATGAATCACATTTCATTTGTGCAGAGTCATTTTGTTTTCTGACAGCTAAAGCTGGAATTAATATAAATTAAAGCTGCTTTAATTATAATTTAGCTCCAGTGAAAATCAGAAGAGGAGAGAATTAAATATGCATGAATAAACTGAACAAGTTGAGGTAAAACAAAGTATGCATAGCATGGTGGACGGCACACTAAAGCAGAGCAAACTCACCTTATCAGAGTACACAAAGAAGAGGGTGAGGATGATCAGCTCTGCCAGAAGAATGATCAGCAGTACGATGAAGAACTGTTGGACAAACAGAAAAAGTATTTTTCAGCAGCTGCTCTGAAAAAATCAATGATTAAAGTTATGCTCTGACATTTTACAAACACATGTTGTCAAACAGAAGATGAAAACAGATGGCGTCCTGCAGCTTGAGATAAAAATATATTCCAATAATAAGAAACACAAGTGTCTGAAATTTAATTTCTCACAGAAATTACAGACAGAAAGTCAAGGTGGAAGGAAGTTAACCATAATAATGTCTGAAAGGTGTAATAATGTTAGAATTTATATACACACATGCAATATTTTACATAACTTTCAGCTTGGAGGAAGACATAAAAAACACATAAAGATGCATAGAAAGCTGAATTAATTATTAAAAATGAGCCACAGAAGCTCGGAGTAACTCTGTCAGAGTAAGAAGAAATGCCTTTCTGTCACAGAAGACATAATAATGTTTCAGGACTTTACAAAGTATGCATGAATCAAAACCTCCTCAGCTGCACATATTCAAAAGAAAAAGAGTTTATAACCTCAGAGAACAATTGTAGAAAAAGCCTCCAGCAAGATCCGTTGTTAGGCAACAAAGTTTCATCTGAGCAGCGAATCGATGCAAAAGTTAGCAACAAATTCAAAGAACTGAAAATACCAGGAAGGTTAAAATACAATAAAAACAGTGACATCAATAGGTACACATTGTGAAGAAGGACTATTTTGTTTTTACTGTTTGAATTTTTTAAATAAATCAGAGCAGCTGGTTTATCAATCTCAGAGTCTGAGATTGTTTATTGCTTTTGCTATCTTTATTAAATTTAGTTCACATTTAAATAATTTTATTTCCATTCCTAAATAAATAAACACAGACTGCATCTACAGGTTTTAGTTGAAGCTGTTACCTTTTCTTCATATATACACTGCAGTCCTGAAATGTTTCAGAGGATAGAAAACCAGATTTTAAGTATTTGGAGCCCGTCTCCATGCCACCATGTTGCATCCCTCGCTGTGAGACAACAGCAGAAATCCCCCCCAGCGTGAAGAACATGTGTAAAGAGAAACTGTCGAGAAATTGTAGCCCAACCAATTGTCATATTCTGCAGAGCAGTCTTAGTTTATTCATAAAAAACAGCTTGAACAAAAAGTCATGAATAAAAGCTGCTTGATTTCTTTAACAATGTCGACTGTAAATGTTTCTTGAAAGTAGAAAGTTATATTTTTTAAGAAGAGAAAAAACGGTGGATTGAAACCAACCCTCCAGTGAAAACCTGATCTCGCCCTTGGAAAATTTCACCAAAATGTGCGAAGCCAAGACACGGTGAAGGGTGTGTCCAAGAGGGTGGACGAACTTTGTTGCTATATTTGGTGGAATTTCAGATCCTAAGCAACTTAAAAAAAACAAAACAAACAACTAGTGACGTTTTTTTGGTGTCGTTGAAGACTTATGGCGATCTGCAGCAACGCTGCAACTCTGCTGTTGTAAGCTCCTCCCACTTCCTGCAGCAAACTGCCGGCAGTCACAGCAGACACATTCCACTCTCTGTCCATGTTGCCAAAAAGATCACACATTTACAAAGCTGATAATGCATTCAATAAATGATCATTACGTCAACTCCTGACTCACCACCAGGGGGCGTGTCTGAGTGAGAATGTGGGGCTGAGCGAGTTGTTTGTAACCAACAGGAAAATTCAACTGCAGGCCGCACTAACAAGACTTTAGGTAAAATATAGCAGAACTTCACAAATTTACATGAAAATGTCAAAATTCACACAGAAACATAAAAACAACTCTCTGACTAACCCGTTTACAGTTTATTAGCAATTAAAAATGGTTGATTTGGGATTTAGTTCCACTTTAATATTAAACTCTTGTGAAGTTTTGCCTCTCCGTTGATACCCTGCGTCTTCCTTGATGCTGCCTCAGCTCAATATTTACAACCTTTTCTGCACAGCATGGGATGAAGCAAACCCAGATCCCTAAAAAACCTAATTAATTCAAAGCTCATTGGGGAGAGGAGGGGGGAACCATTTCTTATTCCATGGCCCACATAAAACGCTTTCAGCAGCCTTTTGTTGTTAGCATCTGCTTTGCAGGTTTTTGAACCGATGTTGCTTTTCCAGTCAGCTACCGACTACAGCTGACTGTTTTCTACATTTTACATCTTTCTGATATCTTTGTGTTTTCATGTGTACTTTTATTTTCTTAGTAAGCAGTTCCTGACATTCTAAAAAGAAAGAACCTCAGAAAATACTGCAGAGGATGTCGGAGCTTTGAATGCGCTGAAATCCAAAGAGAGATGTTGTCAAGGTAAACGCTCGGTTCTGTCCGCCCCCTGAGATCCAAACCTGCACTGATCTTTGAACGACATGACACCATCAGCCCCAATAACAACTCCCATAAGCCCCTGGGTGCAAAAAAAAAAAAAAAAGAAACAACCCCGACTCTCAGACAGCACTTCTTCCATAAAAAAGCTCAGCATGGCTTGATATGCAAAGCCATCCCTCAGTGATGTGGCAGACGATGTTCCCTACCTGACATTTTGCCTAATAAGAAACATCAGGACTTTTAAATGTAATATTTTGCATTAAACCATTTTATTATTCACAGCCTCCAACCTGCCTCCTCGCTGCCTGCACTTTGCTCTCCTCCACTTCACAGTTGTCAGCCAGGTGAAGGAAGCCACGTCTAGCACCCAGGATTTGGAAAAGCTTTGGACTGATGCAAGAGCTTCAAGGGTTTGAGTCGTTTGTGATGTTAAGTAGTCAGAGGCCTAACTTTACCTCTCATTTAAACTTTCTGGACATGAAAGTTTTCTTTTTCTTTGCAAATCCACTTCAACTGAACAAACTTCCATCATTAACTGCTTCAGATACAACACTTACAAAATCATAGCCAAACAGAGCAAAGCCAAGCCAAACTAGGTTTTATAATGAATAATAGAACATTTTAATTATTTAACTCATTAATATTAAGTGCTTTTCAGAGTGCTATGCCCATATGGTACAATCATTTGCTGACACACTTCACAAAGCTTCCTATTGAGGGAGAGTCGACTTACTGTACCGACTCGCTCAGTCGTCATTATTCTGGTTTAGCTGCTTTCTGCTTTTCCTGAACCCAAAACAGTTTTAAAATGGACGACATGGCTCACCGCCCAGGGTGCCATAGAATCAGGGGATGGCACAAGCCCTACTTGTGGACAAATAAAAGTTATGTCAGTTTTTTCCTATAAAAAAAATGTAATGCAGAATTATTCATACCCCGTGGCAGATGTAGATTTCTTTTTGTCAATGAGGCTGGTACGTTGCAAAATATGGCAAAATGATGTAAATGGAGCACTAATTAAAAAATATTATAATTACACTTTCTTTTAAATGGCATGTCAAAGATTATTAACACCCTTCTCCTCAGTAACTGGTGGAAAAGACTTTTGGCAGTAAAGAAATCAAACTCGTCCTTTTTTATTGACCGGCTTGTTGCATGTTTTACTGCAGTGGACGTCACTGAAAAGATAAAACCTGCAAATACTTCAGACCTTCTCTAAAAATGTTAATCCCTGCTTATTTCAATAGTTTAAACACCAAATATACCTTAACATGCATCAATGCACACAATGGAGACCATCTAAACACAACCACAGACGCCGAGACAAATCAAGTCTGGACTGAATACTCTACTGTCTTTCTTACCCTTGGGCATTCAGCCAATCAGCACCAAGGAAAATGAATGGTGCTCATGGATTGGCTGCTTTGAAAATATCATCCAATAGAGTTTATCTGCGTATTTCAGCTTCACAAGCTGTGTTTTCTTTGACAATTGTATTTATGTTCCACAGAAAAATCGTCAAATACTGAAGTGCGAACAGGTGGAAGGTCCACAGAGTTTTCCTTTGGAGATGAGCTCCAACTTTTAGAGGTTTGAAAGCCTCCTTGCCATGACCCTAATCTTTATCTCGCTCCACAGACTCTATCAAATCCAAGTGAGGACCTTGGCTTTGGCTTTGTCACTCCAAAACATTAATACTCCTGGTCACAAGAAACATGTCTTATTAAAAGATTACTTTAAATGTGCAGTAAATCTGCCGCAGGTATGAATATTTTGCTGCTGTGTTAAAAAGGCACAAGAATCAGCTGTAATTGAAAAGCTGAAGTGCCAAGACAAATAAAGTCTGAACTGAATAATTTAACACAGAACAGATTTTCTGCAAAGCTCAATTTGAGATTTATAAAACCTTTATTGCAGTTGTGAAAGAGCATTTTCCTTTGGCTAAAGATGAGATGTGCAAGTGAAGTACAGTTCTTCTGCTGGTGGGAATTATTTCCCAAAAACCTTTTAGGTTTTTAAAAAAATAAAAACGGTGATTACTTTTTGAAGAAAAAAATGTTCAAAGTTATTTCTTGCTCCATTCTTGGAAACCAGACCAGGCCACAGGTGGAACTGACACCAGGTCATCGTTTTCTGAAGAACACGGCTCGGTTGTCATTCCCTGCCTTCCTCAGTCTACTCACTTATCTTCCTTCAGTGGTTGTGTGTCATATTTCTGTCCTGTTTGGTTGGTGTAATCTTGTCTTTATTCTCTGCCATGTTCGGTGTGTCAGCCTGTTTCCCGCCTGGCAGCCTCCAGTTTCTATAATAGATTATTTCCTTTTCTGCGCTCGCCCCACAGGAACCTCGCCTTCATTTGGGTTTCCAGTTTTAAACCAGCACACGACATGAGCTGCGACCAAAGGGAAGCAAACGACATGTAAGCGTGTTCATTTTCAGACAGAGTGAATCCCGCAGCTCCGTTCCAGGATTTTATTCTTCCACCGTACTGAGAATGAAAACATCCTGAACCTCCACTGGATGTTTCTGCCTCTAAATTAATCATAGCACATTTAATGACTTCTACACATCCACATTAACTTTCTAAAATAAAAAGCATTATTTCACAAATCAGGCATAACATTATGACCACCTAGCTAATTATGTTGCCCTGTACTTCATGTTTGCTCAGTTGGGTTAGGATCTGGGTTCACCTCAGCTCACTGTCAGTCTCCTGAACCAGTTTTGTTTTGTGGTAGGGATCGTTACCCTGCTGGAGTCGGCCAAAGTCATCAGGAAATGTCGTTCCCATCAAGTAGTGGTCTGCAACGTCCTTGCTGAGGATGGCAGGACCCAAAGTTCTCCATAAGAGGCTCCAACCACCTCAACTGCCTGCTTTTGATGTGGAGAAGCAGCAGCTCTGCTTGGAGTAGATCGTTGGATCGCTTGGCAAGACGTTTTCCTCCACATGCATCATGAGCCTTTCACTCATTCGCCGTTGTTCCTTGCTTGGACCAGTTTGATCGCAGACTGGGAACTCACCACAAGGCCTGCAGTTCTGGAGATACTCTGATCCCAGATGTCCAGGTGTTTCAATTCATCCTTCATCGGTCTCAAATCCTGATTACTTCCCATCTTCAAACGACTAAATGTTCCATTGCTGCCTAACAAATCCCAGCTGCCAACATGAGTTGTGTTAAACAGATAATTACTATATTTTACGTCACATGTCAGGATTCATCATGTCATGTCTGATCTGTTGTTATTCCTCCATGTTCTGTAAGTGACAGTATAAAGAGATCTGCCAAACAAATTAAAGTTGTCAGCAGGAAACTGAATTATGTGTCTATATAAACACATTTGCACTTATAATGAGTTGCTGCCATTAGATTAGCACAAGAACTAATCTTGTCAGAATGTCCAGCTGGGTTGTTTGTGATTTATTTAAACGATTAATTTTTGCTTGTTTGGTGTTTTAACCTGATAAAAAACACGGAGTCCAGTTTAAACACTGATCTATGAAGGTCCACCAGCCAAAAAACTGACATTTCCCATTTTAACGAGACAGCCTTTATCTGTTGGTGTTTTTCAACAGTAACGTCCAAATTATTTGGTGCAAATGCTGCAAATGGAAAGATAAAAACCAGACATCCTGTGCATATATCTTGATACTTTTCATAAATCCAAAATTTTCTCTTGTAAACGAAGAAACAAAAATATTTTTCAAACTAATCCAGACTTTGTGGCTATATGTATCATGATAATCAGCAGTATTGTAACATAATATTCAAAATCTCTGACTCACACACAAAGTATGTATTATTCATAACTACTTAAAACATGAATAAACCGTAACTTCATTGGTTTCCAAGCTTTTCAACAGTTCGGATTAGTTTATTCAGCATAATTTTCAGGGGAAATCTTTAAGAAAAACATGTACGTTTATACTAAAACAAATATAAATCGAAGAGTTTGTTGGTCTTGTTGACTGCATTTGTTATATATGGCAGGTAAATATTAATGGAAAAAATATAAAGTTTGAATATACAGAGATTGAACTTACGCTTAAAAGCAGGCACTTGTTCTCCTTAATGGCACCCAGGCAACCAAGAAAGCCCGTCACCATGACGATTGCGCCAACGGCAATGACCATGTTGGCAGCCGACAGAGACGGGAATGAAGGTGAGAAGGTGGCGAAGCTGCCCTGTGACACAGAGAGCCAGATGCCCACGCCAAGCAGCCCACAGCCACACAACTGCAAAGCAGAAGACAACAGATGAGAGGGTGAGAAACGGACAAGTTGGAGTCTTTTCAGGCATAATTTTAAAACATTTCCAGCTCTTCTGGAACCGTAGCTCCTCAAGCAACTACGGTTACCTTTGAATTGAAAGGGAAAAAAAAGTACAGCTCAAGTTTCCGGGTCCTTCCAGCTGTCAGGGACCCAAACAGTTACTAAACACGGCCAGAAAAACCAACTAGGATTATGTTAATTACAGCGGCGATAAGCCAATAACAGCTCTGGGAGAGATTAGGGCAAAAAAATTGGACTTGAGCAGCAGAGTTTTTGATTATGTGAGCAGATTACAATAAATCCAGAACAAACAGATATGTAATTAGTCCCAGATCCACGGCGGACATCTTCCAGGCTTTCTGAAGCCACCTGCAGAGGATCTGAACTTTAACAAGAAGAGGCAGCTCCCTAATCTCACTCCAGCAGATTCCTGCTGATGTGTGTGGCGACGGCAAAGTGAACGTTATCGCAACATGGAGTGTTTCAGGAAGGCTTTGATTTGCGGATGTGCTGGTCTATTTATTCAGAGATAACGTCACACGGCTTTGGAAAATATAGAGAGTGAGAGAAATGGGGGAAGTTGTAGGTGACATCCAACAAAAAGAACAAACAAAGACAGATTGTCATATTTTTTGTAGTTGGAAAAGATATAGGAATTATATTCAATAAGCTCTAATTGATGTTTGCAAACATGCATGGCTGGGATCATTGAGTTTGAAACAATTTCTGGACTGCTTGGTTCTGTGACATCCTCAGTAAATATCCACTTTGATTTAAAACAGGATTGAACAGAATTATTGCGAGACCGATTAGCTCCAGCTCTCCTTACCGTCAGGCGACGATGTGCAAAAGTAACTTTGAGCTTTAACTGCAAGAGTCAGGAAATGGTGCGAGATGCCTGAGGTCTAATGAGTCCTACAGGATATGGGCCACACATCCCCATCTCAAATGTCAGATGAGTTCAGTCTGACTGCTGCTGAACTTTGACCTTTGAGCTGCTCTGGTTTGACTTCACACAGGCTGATGTGAAGACAAAGACCTGGTGCGTGGAGAACAGCGCTCTCAGGAAGATGATATGCCTGCCCTTGCAGAGAACAGGCAATGAATCAATTAAAAAGAAAAGGCGGAAAGAGCAGCGCAGAGTAATGCATCAAGACTGATAAGAGCTCTGCTTGAGTCCGCTAAAATTAACCAGCTGAGTGGGTTGTCCTGTAAAAAGCCTGCTCAGAATGTCTTCTGTCAAGGTTGAAGGAAACGCAGGCTGCAAAAGATCCCTGATTTTCAGACTTGAGGGAGCGATTAAGTTTCCTCATCGTAACAACGCAGAGTTTTTAAAAGCACCTTAAAAGTACAATTGGATCTATAAATAATCCAATTTTAATTGATGAAATAAGCAACATTTTTAATTCAAAACCCTTTTTGCAACTAAATTATGGAATAAACAGACATATGAGCTCAAAACAAAGTTATTTATTGTTTTCGATCAATTATTCAGGATCTCCAACCATCAGATTGGTGCAAAGTGCAAAGCTGACATTAACTCATGTTTAGCTTTGAGATGCTATTTTAGGCTTGATGATAGGCTAACTCCTTTTAGCACAACCTCAACACAACAACAGCCTTTTCCAGAGTCCAATCAGATTTATTCTGAAGTGCAAATGAAACCCCAGCAGGCCGAGAGAAACTGCGTTTCTGTCGCCTGTGTGTCAGATTTACAGACATATCCAAAACACATGAACATGTTAAAAAATGTAGTGTTAAAATTTAAGAAGTTCAAATTAAAATTTCAGACTGAAAAAATATGTGACAGCCAACACAAAAAGAGAAAAGTGGGGAAAGAAAAATTTGAAATCCAAATTCACCCAATCATTGCAGTCCAACCACGTAAAAAAGAACCACAGGTGTTCTGTAACAACCTCAGAGATTTGCTAGAGAACATTGTAAAAAAACAGCATCATGCTGTGGGCTGGTCTGTAATGAGGATAAGGATGGAAATAAAACCAGGACAATCTGAGAGGAAAACCTGTTAGAGGACCTGAGTCCGAGCCAGAGGTTCAGTCAGCAGAGAACATCTCTGAACAGGTGAGTTAGAAAATGAACACCACAGATTCTGACCTCTTTTTGTAAAACTAAAGGCTAAAAAAAGCATCTTTACCTTAAATGTTCCCTTCAAATGCACTGATTTGGGTTGGTCTGTCATAAAACATTCTGTCCCAACAATAAAACCCAATAAAATATGCAGCTGTAACATCTGGAACGTTAGAACCTTTCAACACGGTAAGACATGCAAATGGGAGCAAAAGAGCAGAGAGAAGCAGACGGACGCTTTCTGTCCTTTAAACGCTGAATAATTCCAGTGAAGCTGAATTCATTGGGAGGCTCCATTTGCCTTTTAATGGCAAACTGATTAAAAACAAGAGGAGTCCAAAAGTCATTTGAAAACAGTGGAGCGAGGTCGTCTTTTTCGCTGAGCGTCAAATACACAGATTCACAGCGAACGCCGTCCTGAAGGCCGATAATAAATAGTGTGAGGAGGGATTTAGGGAAGCAGGGGACTAATAGAAAGTTTAGGAGGCCACATAGATAAAGTGGATTTACAGCTAGTGAGGGGAGAGCCGAGAGGTTTAAGAGTCCTGCTGGGGAGGAACACAGTACCTTCTCTTAATTGTGTTTAATGCCCAGTGAAGGGAGCTTATCCGAGTGTGTCAGTCACCGCGGCGACGGTGAAACCGCCCAGCCCTCCTCAATCTGTCAGATCTGAACATGCCTAATCCCCACTCTGCTTCCACCGCTGGGAAAGGCAAACGTTTCTGAGCCAAACCGCCTCTAAACACAGACCTGCCACCTCTCTGACCTCAGGAACAAGAACGGGTTCTGAGCTGTGGCCTTCAGAACCCGTCTGCAGGAAAACATGGAGGAGTGACGCAGAATCTCACTTTGTTCACAACATGAACAGTTATGATCATTTTTCTGTCCAGATCTGATTAAACTGCATCTCAGTAAATCATATCATCATCAGTAAGTCCATTTATTTCAGTGATTAAATTCCAAAGGACACAACACTGTTTCTATAACTCATCTCTGCATTTATGACATTATTCTTGGTTGAACAATTAACTGAACTTACATTTATATGTGTGGTAGTGAATCTCCTCCAAACTCTTCAATGTTCCTTGCTATTCTTTCGTTTTCTCCTTGCTTCTTGTGAAACCTTTTTCCATTATGTTTTTTCCTTCCACTGAACTTTCCATTTATATTTTCATCAGCTTCAGTAATCCTCCTGGTAGAAGGAATGAGTGACTGTCGGCACGTCCAGCGTCCATCATTATGTTCCTCCATTAGAAATCTGTTTTTATTGGTTTTATCTATTATTGGCATTTCCTGTTAAGATGAATTTGTTTTTCTATTTATTAAGATTAGCTCTTTGATCCAGCGATGCATCCATCCCGGCACTAATCGCCTGTAATCACTGCATCCTTCAGATGAAGCTCATTTCAGCTGCTTTCATCCAGGATGTCGTTCTCTGAAGACGTTTGACTTCACTGAGCTGCACCTGTGTTGCAGTTCTTTAAACTTGATCTCATTTAGGTCCCTAATAAATCCCACTGCACCAGATTATGACCTCCAGATTATTTACTGTGTGGTTCTGGATAAATCCTGTGAGCAGACGCACACAGCTGCTGTCACACCTCACCATCATCATTCATTCCAGCTTCGTTGTAGTTCACTTAACTATCATGTCATCATTAAGCAACCAGGTCTGACACATGACAGCCCTCCAGGTCCACAACTCTTTCAAATTTAATCCACGTTATAGATGGATAAAGTCTCTTTGCAGCCTAGTTTTTCAAATGTCTCTCTTGGTTAGGAACTGGAAAACACTGTCAAAACCCATCAGCAGCTTTTGCCTTGACGCTCGGTTTTACGGCGCTCCCATGCATGCATGCAGCACGAGGTGCTTTCCAACACCTCACACATCACTCTCAAGGTTGCTTTCATATTTGAGGCCTCAAGGTACAAATTGTACCGCTGTGATAAGGAATAAAAAAAATCGTTGCAGCAGAGAACACAAGCTTGACAGCAGAAGCCCATTTAATTATACTTCATGTTTAATCTTTTCTTTGCAAAAATAATGGGAGAATAACAGAGTTGAGATAATGTTTGACCTACACATGTGGACATTCTTGGCAAAGAGAGAATGAAGTCAACTGTCTAATAGCACAAGAAGAAAAGTGAGAAAACGCCGAGCAGATCGGAGCCAGCTTTGAGTTTTAGTTGGAGGAAACAGGAGTATATGAGATGAGACTGTCTGAATGAGTGGGGACATTTTAACAAGCTCAGGGGGGATAATTGCTGTAGTGCAATAGGAAGCAACAGTGACGGCGCTTTCTACATAGAAAGGTGATGGAGGAGAGGTCAGCTGTGAGATGTGGAGGAGAGCAGAATATTAAAATCCAGAAAACACTGGAGACGAGTGTAAGAAGAGGAGTAAGCTCAGAGAGAAAGATGAAGAAGAAAATAGGTTGTGACCCCTCTTCCAAGTGGTTGGCTCAGATGATTATCAGTTGCCGCGGTAACTGACTCGGTGACACGGAGCCAGCCGCTTTCAAACCTCTTCAATCTCCTCCATATCAACCAGAGGTCAGAGTGAGACACCGAACGACATTTTAGAGGTCGTGACCTCTGGTGCTGCTTCTGTCGCATCGGGTCGTGTCCTGGAACTGGGCTCGTCATGAGAGCTCAGTGACCCAGAAGGATTCAGCTTCGCTTTACTTCAAATTTTGCTGTTAATGCCTTTTTCCATCTGTAGTAACTATCACTTAATTAGGCACACCTGTCCGACTGCTCATTAACAAAATCAGCCAATCAAAAGGCAGCACCTGAAGAAGAGCATCAAACTGAGCATCAGGAGGGAAGCAAAGGGAGCAAAGTGATCATCTGAACCCACAACCAGCTCTGAAAAGTCAGAAATATTCAGCGTCAACAGACCCAGCAGGAAATGTTTGATCATTTCATCACTCTCCAGTAGGGGGCACACTTCCAGTAATTCACTCATAACAGAGCTAATATTTCGCTTAGCGCTTCTGCTAAAACATTCAACACACTTAGCTTCACCTAAAAGCATTTTTCAAAATAAAATGCTCTCGGCTGTTTACTAGGCTTTCAGTTGAAAGAAGTTCAACATCTATGTTTAAGTTTTGATTATTGACTAATTTAAATCTCAACTTAAAACTCACCTGTTTAGAGTTGCTTATGGCTAAATTAGAGTTAGAGCGGGTTTTGATGTCTTCCATGTTTTTATGTCTTTAATGTTTTTAATTTCTTCTTCTTTCTTTTCGACGTTTTAATGATGTAATGTTTTTGTTTTTTTTATTTTTATTGTTTTTAATATCTCTCTTTCTCACTGATTATTTCTGTTTTTATTTTAATTATGTAAAGCACTTTGAAATGCCTTGCTGCTGAAATGTGCTATACAAATAAAATTTGATTGATTGATTGATTGACCGTTAAGAAGTCAAAGTAGTTAGATGTTAGCCAACAGCTGACGTTTTACTTGGCGGTGCCCATCGCTGTCCTTTTCATATAATGCAATGTCCCACTAGGATAAACATTTACAATTACTGAGTGTTACAGTGACATCCTCAGGTCCACCTGCATGTAACTACAGACAAAACTCAGCCTCCAAATGTGAAAACGTTCTATGACAGCAGTGGGTTCCTGTAGTCAGACTCTGGATTTACTACAGGAGCAGCAGGAAGAACCCGACCAGCCTTCAACTCCCCAGATCCCGCTCTGATTAAGCATCAGTGGGATGTGCTGAGTCCAGCCTGATTCAGAAAGATCTGCTGCCAACATCCTGGCGCCAGACAAAACAGGAGATCCCCAGAAGTCCAGCAGCCATGCCCATAAGGGTAAAAAACCCTAATCCAGTTCAAGAGGGATCTATAACATCAGGGAAGTGAATTTTATTAATGTATCTGGCCTCTAAGTTCAGTTCACATAAACTGAATCACAACAGCACAATAAGCAGAAAGATTTGTGAAAACGGATAAAGAAAAACAGCAGAGTTGACCTCAGAGACACTGAATTGTCTCCGTTCCCTTTTTCTGCAGCTCAAGAATTGTTGAGGTGCATAAAATCTGTTCTTTGCCACCATTGATTTGGTCCTGCAAGGAAGACAAGAAATATTCATTTAGCTACAGGCATGATTTTTCAATTTTTCCTTTGTGATTTTGCAACTCAGACTCATGTAACAATGTAAGTGCTATTTTGGTTGCAAAAAGGCAACCAGAATAATGTAACAACAAAGCAAAACAAAGCAAGTGTAAACATCAAAAAGGTGCAAAAATGCCCCAAAGGAAAGACAGGCAATTTGTGTTTTCTGCACAGCAAAGGAAAATGGTCCATTCTGAAGCATGCTGGGAAAGAAAAGGGGAGTTCATCTCCACCTCTGTGAGAATCGGTCAGAGTTTTCTTCATTTATTTATTAAGCTTTTCTGCAGATACATGAATGCTTCAACTCTCCCTCCTCCAGGACAGTCAGGCTCGAACAAATAAAACAGAAGCCTCAGTGAATGAAAAGTCATTTTTTAGATAATCTGTTTGAATTCATTTTTCATATCACCTTGATAATCTTTTTTCCTCTTTTCAGGTCTTTCATCATGTATAATAAGTTATTTTGGCTTTAAGTATAACATTGAACAGCTGCTGAAGAGACGGACTATACTCTACATGCGGCGCATTAAAGCAATTATGTTAAAATAAGTGCTGCATAAGGATTTCTGCAAACGCTTGTGACTCATGCATGTACCGACGCTTTATAATGAAAATCAGCTTAATTCCAACAAACAATCCATCATATTTTCCATAGAAACAAAAAGTTCCTAATAATCCCATCAGAAATCATCATTTTCTGAATTGAAAAACATTCAGGGGAATATAAAATACTATGATGATGGTGGTGTTGTATTTCACAATCCTTTTAATATTTCACCCCATCATAAAAGACTAAATCTAAACTGTCAGCTTCTGTACATAAAGCTTTCCACGGTATAACATCCCACTTTTGGTCTCCTTGGGATTCCTAGTTATTACCCTGTGAATACTGTACAGCCAGAGTGTGTTGTATAACGACTAAATTATTCACAGGGCAGTGATGGCGGTTGAGGCACTCTCAAAAAAAAAAAAAAAAAAAAAAATTAATAGCATGAATTCAAAGGACTAAAACAGCTGCAGAGTTTAGGGTTAAAAAGTTTTATCCGCCTGGTTAAAGTTTTATTCACAGATTGGAGTCCCTGAGGAATCACAAAAACCATAAAATTACCACGAAAATCCGACTTAGAGAGGAAGGAAGAGAAAACGTGTACAGACTGAGCTTCGTTCAAGATTATTAGCACTGGAGGTAGTTTGGCTGCATAAGCTAAATATAGAGCTAATTAAGAGATAAAAGATGAATTGTTCACATATTCTGAGAGAAACGACTGGAAAATGAAGCTTAGCTGAATATTTTTAATAAATCATATTTCACATAGAAGCAGAAGGGACAAAACAAGAAGTTCTGGTAGCTACTTCTCACCTGGAATAATTCTAGGAATGTCATTAAATTCACCTTAATCTTGTTAGTATTGCAAGATGGAAAACTTTATGCTAACGTCTAAACTCAGAGACAAGCTAACTACTCTTAGCAATGTGAACTGATGCCATGAATGTCTTTGTTTTTTAAGGCTGACCCTGATGGCCGACCTGCGACTTTCCCATTACAAGATTTTCTTGCTTATTTTTCCAACTTAAAACCTGCAAAGTTTGAATTCTGAGTAAAATTTGCCTGTATTCTTCAAATGAACAACAGATTGAAGATGTATATAAATTTGGTCTTATCTAAATAACAAAATTCATTAAATTTCTGCTGTTGTACCAACCTTCCAGACCTCTCCGGTCCTCTGGTTCTGGGTTTGCTCTGCATCCCCAGAGAAACATCATTCAACTTCTAGACACCACAAATCTGGAACAAACCTCCAGAAAACTGCAAAAAACATGAAACACTGAATTTCTTAAAAAAAAAAAAAACTCTAGAAACTCATTTATTTTTCTTCAATAAATCCTTCATTTTAGTCTGTTTTTCAAGTTAACTTTCAGTTATTATGTAATTGCAATGTTCTCTTTCCCCCCTAATGTTTTCATCATGTGCAGCACTTTGAATTGTCTTGTTACTGACATGTTATACAAATAAACTCGCCTCTGCCTGTTTTACTGCTTTAACATGTTCATCATTAGGAGGCTTTGGGAGCCTCAGTGTTTTCCCTGGAATGTTATTTGTTATGAACGGTTCATCCAGCCAACATAAGATCTGTGGTCAGTTCTGTCCCTTTTCTTCTGATCACATATTTAACATTCTGACTGCTGCGGTTGCCTTGGCTGGAAAACACAGCCTGTCCTGTCTGAGGCCTTTAGAGATGCACCTGTCAGTGATGCAGGGGTTGGCCGGGTTTTCTTCCCCTCAGTCTCTCTCTTCTGGGAGAAACTGAAAGGCCAATTCACTGCAAAGTGACTCCAAATCAATCCAGCCAGTAAGGATTAAAGACAGATGAGCCTTGTGTCTGTCCAGCACCATCCCTCTGACACAACTACACACATCCACGCCTGACACACAACCTCTACCCCATCAAGACAGACAGACAGACAGACAAGACAATAGCAGAAGGCTATTAGACACCCCTGACTAATTCTGCTGTTGGATCTCTAATATCCCAACCAGACTCTTCAATCAGTCTAAGAAGCCACAGGCACTTCAATTATGCATTGAGAATAAGTAGGAGCGCATCAGGAAGGGATGAGAGTCCAGCAATGATTGGAGACGGACAGAACGCTTGCACTGCAAGAGTCAATCACAGAGCCTGAAGCAGAGGAGGACAGGCCCTGCAAACCAAACAGACCACGACACACAGAGCCAACGGGTCCAAAGCACAGACAGACGCTGCCACAGAGGAGAAAAGACTCTCCACTGCTCTGCGCCGCGGATGCAGAGAGGCTGCAGCTGCTCTTCTTAACTGCTGCAGCTTCTCATCTCATCTTCAGGTATGAAGATGAAGGATCCTTATGATGTTCCAACATAAACACTTTATTACATCTGATCAGCTAAATACAAATCAATTTTACCGCTTGGTTCTGACATCAGAGGTGCTTCTGAAGATTTATGCTAAAGTTGCACAGATCCAATATTGATATCTGTATCAATCATGATACTGAAAAAAATTCTAGATTGGAAATAGACTGGTAATGTGTCCATTCCACAAGGACAGATCTATTAAGTCTAATTCTATGCGCACTGCTCTGAGGGACGTCATGCTTTAGCATTTAACTTACATTATATTTAGAAATCCTAAATACACTTTCTGAATCATTTCAAAGATTATTTGTTGCAGTTTATTTTTTGCATGTTTGCACATGTTAGTCAATCTATTTTCTTTAGTCAAGTTCAGTTTCTGTATTATTTATTTTACATTGGCTTTTATTCTCCTAATTACACTGACTGAACAAATGAAGGTTGTTTTTCATGTCTGACGAAGCTTGAGAAGCTGCTGGTGTATTTAAGTGAGCCTGGATGGTGCAGAGTTAGGAAATAAATTCATAAAACATTACATTAACGTCCGTTTAAAAAATAATAATAAATTCAGTATCAGATCAATAAGGGCCTAAACTGATTAATATCAGATACCTGATTTCTACTGGCTCATCTGACCACAATAAAAAATATGTTAGAAGAATAAATGTTAATTTATATGACGCCTGCAGCCCTTTATGAGCTCCTGTTTACCTCCACATAAACTGGCTTTTCCTGTGAAGGCACACAAACATTTGGCTCATATAAATATCTCACTCCGGTTTGCCAGAGTAGCCATGTTGAAGCCATGGCGCTTGGACAATCTCCCATTGACTTTCACCAGTTGAAGGGCTTAATGAGCGTTCTGGCTCAGCAGAGGCTCACGACTGCCAGGATCTTGTGTTTTAGACCATTTTGATACTCCAACCTGTTTCCCACACAGCACCTGAATCAGAGATGCAAAGAGCTAACAGAAACTGGGAATCTCTGATGCACCATATGGCAGCCATAGCGAGCTACTAGTAAAGAAAAGAGAACAAAGCTGGAATCAGCACATTTCTCTGCTATTTTTCACACCAACAGCAGTTAGATAAGCAGCAAGATGAATGTGAAGGTCCAAGGCAAAAGGTTCAGGACATCGATTTTGTATTCTTAATATTTAATATACTTTATAGTATATAATAACACACATATGAATGTGAAATGAAATGCAAACATTCGGCTGGTTGTCGTTTTGTCTTTACAGCTAAAAATCTGAAAAGTTGTTTCTACTGAACAACAGGCTTCATCAGCTCCAGTTCACTGAGACTCTCTTCCTCTCAGTGGCTTTATTTTAGGGCAGATAAAAACGTATCTTTTTAAATCAAACAGAAGTGAACACAAGCTTACAACAAGAGGCTCTATATAAAAAACGTCTGACACGTAAAACAATCCCTGTATTGTCATTATTTCACAATATGTAAGCATGTATGCACACCTTTTGGTTGTCCTCCCGTCACTGTGAGCTGTTTCTGCCTGTGATGATGCAAACTTCAATAAAAAAGGAAAAATCTCATCTTGAACAGTTTAGCTCTAAAGACCCAAATCTTTCACTCTGTTATCTGAAACTGGCTCAGATCTGCTCTTTGAGCGTTTCCTGGGTCAGCGGGGCGCGTTGCTCCCGTTTGAACCCGAGCTCGTCAACATTTCAGGAACTAGCAGTTGTGTTTGGTGTTTCTGTGCTCACTTCATGTGAGCCTCTCACTTGGAGGCTGAAGCATTAAAATCTCCTCTTTAAAAACTACAAAGTAAACAGTAAGCTTCAAGAGCAAAGTAAACAACCATTAGCATAAGTTTATTTTCCCTAATAAGCTGTGGGACTTTGTGGAATAAACCGAGGTGACCTTGGCTGTCTATGTTTCAGACCGCCTGAGGAGCTAAATGTGTCGTTACGGATGTATCTGGAAATGCGTGACGATTGGTTGCCCAGAATGAGGTGAAAAGCAGCCCTGGGATTTCTCCCTGGAAATGAGAGAAGCTCTTAGGCATCAGAAGTGCTTCGTTATGGTTTCATCAACAGGGCCAGTCAGCTTGACCTTCTGCAAAAGCAGCTGCTTGGTTCAGCTTTTGAAAGACAAATATTAGACAAGTCGTAGACGTGTGCATGGATCTGTTTGTGGGTTGTGTGGTGAACACAATTCTTTGCACACAGTGGCCTTGCTGCAGGGAGTCTGTGCAGACTGTTCATCCGACAAAGATCAGAACCGCTGCAGCTGAACGCAGCATCCTTTGGTACCAACATTCCCACAGAGGATTATCCACACACCTAATGAACAGGAGGGAATTTATACATTTATATGCCAGCAGGTTGAAAGACCAAGAACTGAGAGGCGATGACACATAGCCATGTGCAAAAAAATCAGATTGTTCCGTCTTTCCTTGTGATGATTTACATTTGACTGTGAAGACATCCTTTAAAAAATGCATCAGAATAAAACCGTGAACATCCCAGCATACGGTGTTTCCTAGAGTGGCAGCACTCCTGTTATGTAATGCAAAGCATTATGCATCCCTGGAGGGACAGAAGGAAGATGAAGACACAAAATATGCACATCCTCTTAAGTGAAAAGCGGAGCACCAGGCGGAAGTCGAGTGAGAAAAGAGGATGTTTAGATTGAAAAGCACATAATCAATACTTACTTTGCATGCCTTACCAGAGAGAATTACTTTTTCCCTTGCCCCTACACAACATTACAACAACCTTTTCTTTTCATATGCTAAATTATTCATCAGATCCTTTTAAAACACAGCCGTGGAAGTAGAAATCTGAAGAAATGGTTTTGCTAATATTAATAAAACCTTTGCTCTAAGGATGTTGGCTAATAGAAGCTTTTATTATTTTTTCCTTGTTCTCTTAAATCTATTTTTCCCTTGTTGCTACTTTTAATGCAACAGAGAACATATCTTTTTTCCCTACCACTAATCCCCTCTATTAAATTGGACTGTCTGCTGAAATTCATACTACATTTCATATTCTATTACATCCCAAAAGCTTTGTGATTTTGCAGATCTTCTGAATTACTTTAATACCACAGAACCCACCCGCTACCTCAGCCTTATTTTTAGTGAACAGTTCAAGGGAAACTGATTTGATTCTGTAAATCTGGGCCACAACCGACTTCGTTCTGAGATAATAAAGTTGGAGAGGGACGGGAAAGCGAGGGAAAAGCAGAGCGTACGTTAAGCACCGCAGGAGAACGATCTGTATTCATGGAGGGTCAGGATGTTGGTGAGCAGTGTGAATGTTGATGATGCTCTGTCTGCATCTGCTCCTCATCCAGGGGGAATACTGGGAGAAGTGATGTGATTTCATCTTGAGCATGACAATCACAGATCGAGATGATTGTCAAACTTTAAAAAAAAAAAAAACTACAACAAATAACCTCCCAGCACTATTACGATGAGCAATTCTTTACATAAAAGTAAAAAAAAAAACTCAGGTTCTAAAGATAGGATTGTATAATGATGAGCTTTGTTAAAACATGATAAATCCACATTGTTCCAGCTGCTGGAGGCAGAACAGACTGGGCTGCTGCTTTGGGCCTCCAGGCCAGCAGGGGGCCTCAGCTGTCCTTGTGTTCTCATATGAAACGAGAAAAACTACCAAACTTTAGATGAGTGATTTCTCATCAAGTCATTTTGAAAAATGACCACCGGAAAAAGTTTACACTAGATCAAGAAAATATATCTGATTTCAACGGTTCAGAATGATTTGTTGCCAAAAATCAAAACATAATCAGTTATTATGATTTCTATGGGTACAATTATGTGTGATTTGATACTAAAAATATTCATCTGTGATAAATATTGGCCAATTTAGTGTAAAAATAAAATCTCCTTGATGACCATAGTGGCCATCTGGAATTTTTCAGTGGCTGACAAACATCAGTGTTTCTTACATGAACACGTGAAATATTCTTGCTGAAATATTCAATACTTGCTGCTCTATAATCAGAAGTGGGTCATTAAATCAAATTCTGCTTAGGGCCCAAACTCTTGGTCCGGCTCTGGCTTTAAACCTCGTGCTTCATTTTATTCTGTAAAGTGGCTGATAGTGACACTGAGCTGCTGCATCGCCGGGTCTGTCAGGTTGCAAGTCTTTCATTCTGTGACGGATTCCCAGAAGAGATGACCTTCAGTCCTCTTTTGAGAAAAAGGCAAATCTTTGACAATTCTTCTCAAATTGCCCACTATTGTCTGCAGAAACACAATGCCCTTGGCTCTTAGCAGCACATGTTCCCTCCCACCACTAACAGGCATACGCTGCTAATAAATGCAACCTTCTCCTTAAAGGTCAGGTTTCAGTGACAGTTCTCGACATGGAAAAGCATCCCATCCATTCTCTCTTTTTAACCGCCTCATTGGAGGTGTCTCTGCAGCTGACATGCTAATTAGCACAGAGGGGAAATGGACTGTGAAACTACCCTTTTCTGGTCAGCCAACCTCTGAATTCCCATCAGCTCCACATCTGGATGCACTGGAAAGCACAAAGAGACGTATCATTAAATAATTGTCAGCCAAAACCCCCCGTGTCGGACTGTGATGTAATCGCAGCTGAATTAGTCATAGCCTTGAGGATGCAGGAACGGAAATCACAGAAGCTCAGAGAATAAATAAACATTAGTCCCAGGAGGGATGCTGCAACGGGGAGACTGAGCTCCGCTGGACAGTCGTCAGGAAACACCAACTGCGCCTCATCCAACTCCCCACAAAAAACCTGCTCCCGAGCGCAGGATGACTGACGGCTTCACTCGGATTAGACATCACCCTTCTGAGATACACAGCACCTGCTTTCAGGGGGACAGCACAGCAACATGTTTGCCTGACTAACAGAGGATTTATGCCTCCTTAGCACTTATCATTCATGAACTTTAAATGCTAATTCCTTCAAGATCACACTGGGTAATCCCCAGAGAGTGGGGGACGACAAAGAGGCCGCCTCCAGCTGGAGCAGTGTGAAGTCCTGGGCTGCTGGAGTAAAGTGGGACGACTAGTTTCAGAAAAGTGTGGCTGCAGAAAAGCAGCGGACTCCAACGCCTCGTATAAATGTGCATTTTTCATAACGCTTAACTAAGTAAGCCACTAGAGTGATCCCAGGAATGAAAATCACCACAGTCATTCATTTTAATGTCAACTTACATAACCTTTATATAAAGTGCAGATTACAATTTAACTTATTAAAAGTTCCTTTGCACATTTCAGAGATTTTATTTTCCTTCCAGTTACACCAAAGTTGTTGATAATATCAAGACATCTAGAAAATAAACTTTCTTCAACACTTATTATTACTATACATGTATTTAAAGAGGAAGTATTGTTTATTTTCCAGGCACATAGTGCCATTTTACAGTGCAATCAAGTAACTATGTTACCTTCAAGTTGTTATAAGAATGATACAAATATCAAATGTGACCTAAAAGAAATTTCGCTTCATATTTTTATGCCTTGAAATTGGGCCTCTGTCTTTTTAAAATCTCCCGCTCTTTATGAAACTCCACTTTCAGGAAGTCCTCAAAACATGGCGTCTCTATTGCTGAGCTCAGCAGATGTGCAGTTCCACCAGGTGTTTGCTAATTGCTGCTGGCTAGTCTGAAGGAGCAGAGAGGGGGAGGGCTGCTCTCTGGGGTGGAAACTTGGAAACTGCAGCTCTGAGGAGGAGCTGCACATTAATGGCGGGGCTAGGTCCATACAGGCGATGTCCACCGCTGAATGGTTGCCACGGAGATTAAAGGATTCCTCAAACATGCATGAAAGAATCAATGCGACACTCCAGGCATGTTTTTGCTGAAGGAATAACATTGCTGATATTGTTCCTTTAACACTTTTTACTAAAGTTTTTTGTTAAGTATGCAGGTCTGTTTAAAGTGTAACTAACTCCGCCCTGAACGTAAAGCCCCGCCCCCACCAAAGTAGGTGGAGCCAAGATACGCAGAGGGGCGTGGCCATGAGTGGAGATGAGCCAAGGGGTCGATGTTGTCGTCAGGGCCAAAGATGTCCTGTTGTTAACTTTGTTGCTATATTTCATGACTTTTCAGACCCTCTAGCATCTTTATTTGTTAAAAACCAACTAGTGACAGAACTAGTGATTAACATGTATATATTAGAGCAGAAGAAACCATCCCACTCTGAGTCCATTGCAAATAAATCACACATTTAAAAATCAACTGTTTTGCTGATAAGCTTTCTAAAAATGTTACTTAGGCTTATAAATGTTTCTGTGTAGTTTGTGTAAATGTTTATTTCTGCAATATTTTGCCTTAAACCGTCTAAACGCTGCCCTTCTTAGGTCGAATTATGCCTAATCAGTTGAATTTTCTTAACATTTTTTCCAAAAAGAAAGTCACTGAATATAATGACAGAATTGATCATTTGTCAGCAGGTACAGTTAAACTTTAATATTGCATTTTCATTGGCAGTAAGCAGAAAATCATCAGGGTTAAAAATATCAGTCTATGTGAAATTAATCACTATTTAATAAGGAATAAAGTCACTGAAGTAAATGAACTTTCAATAATATTCTAATTATCTTACATTTATTTTGAAAAGAGTGGAGGATCATTTTTCTTTCCACTGGTTTATTCCAAACAATCAAAATGAAATACATTGAGGTTGGTGGTTGAAATGTGAGAAAAAGTGAAAAGTTTCCTTTGTTCTGATTCTCTACATAAATGCTCCATTTTCCAGCTCGACTCTTCGGCTCCCTGTTGTTTCTAGAAAGACTTTCAGATGGAGCTTTGGTTTCCATCAGGGATGTTTTAAACACAACTAACGTGGATTACTTTCATCATAATTTATATGCAAACGCTGCAGCTGATTGGCACCTTGTCAGTCTGGCTTTTAGCTTTAAGTCTAAACCAGAACAATGAGTGACACCAGCAGGGACTGATGTTATGACAAAGTCCCTCTAGCATAAAATGTGGTAAGATTTATCAGCATTCTGTTTGTTTGTGAAAGGAACTCTGCCATCTTGCTCCGGATATCTTACCACATTTCAGATCTGCTTTAGAGGCTGAAAGTAAGGACAGAAAAGTACCAGAAAAGGGACAGAGCATCAAACTCATTAAATATGAAACAGATTTAGCAAAGTGCAAAAGCCCACATCCTAAATTTGTTCTTAAAACTCCCTTTCTTGTGTGCAAAGGGAGGAAATCGCTGATGTCTAACCACAGAGGAAACCCATCACCCCTGATCTTTAGTTAATTACCAGATTCAAACAGACTTTTAAAAGATTTCACGATGATGAAATGATGTTGCTTATTCAGAGTCAGAGTATAAAGGAAATTCATATGAGAGCTCAGCTCAGCTGCTCACATGTGAGTAAAAGAAGTAAATGGGTTATTTCAACTTTAAGGGCAACATTCGAATCGAGGGTGACATAATGGTGACTCTCTAAACACGCCACGTCAAAAAAGGTCATGCATGAAGCATGCTAAAAGCGTGACTTCACTTCTCATGCTCTTTAACCCCCCCAGGGACCAGCCAGGCGTGTTTGCATGTATGCCTTCAGCGTCCACACCGCAGAATTGCAAAATAGGTTATGTTTAACACTCAGCTGCAAAGTAGTAGACATGCATTGTGTGGGTTTAACATGTAAAAATTCTCTTGAGGAATTTCCTGCATCCCAGAATAATCTGTGTTAGTGACCGTCAGAGGATGCATAACGACCCCGACTCGCTCAGAGAGCTGTCCGGCACGCCTGTGGTTCGCTAACCCTGGAGCTCAGCGGGGAAAGGTCTCTGAAATTACATATGCAAGCAAGAACCTGCTGGCTACAACTTCCTGACATGTTCTTCATACACAGTGACATCAAAGCAAAGCAAAGAGGGAGAAACAGAAACCGCAGAGTTTGGGGTTTTATGTGAGAGCTGGCAGCTGATGGCTGCATCATTTATTGAGTTAAACTGTAAAGAAGTTTTAAAAAATAGATACCTGGAGTTTTCCAAAGATTCTGAGCTGAATGATTATATCGTTTTGAGCCACGGAGAGCAGAAAGGTAGAGAGAAATTTGGTAAAGGAACGAGTTCAGAGGAATGTTGACCCCTGCTCTGCTCAGTCTGCCAACTAGAATTTCAAATGAATCGTTTTCATTCATTCGTTTTTCTCAACCGAAGTCAGGATGCAATGTTTAAAACATCGAAAAATAATAAGATAGGATTGTTGCTCCTTTGTTTTTGGCTTTGGTTTGCAGGCAACAGCTGCATTTCAATAATCTTAAATATTTCAGAAAAGGTCATTTTGATTAACCTGGTTTACAACCAATGAAAACCCCCAAATTTAGTTGTACTGTACAGCAATCATATTTAATATTTGGTTGGGCCTCCTTTAAAAATCATTATTGCATTAATGTGCAGTTCAGCCTGTGGCTCTGCTGGAGCCCAGGTAAGATCTGCATTTTCACATATTCACCTCAACTTTATAGTTCTGATTCACAATAAGCATTGCACTTCTCAGGACCCAGCTTTTATTTTGATAGTGCACTTCCACTTCTCACTAAATACATTTGCATATTAGCTAAATATTTAGCTGAATGATAAATATTTAGTTTGGAGCCACGTAGCTAGCTTGCTCTCTAAAAATGGAGATAAATATTTATTTGGTTAAACATTTAGTTTGCTAATTAAATATTTAGTTTGAAACTGTGAGTAGCATATGAAAATATTAACCCCTATTTTTTAACATAATTATAATTTACAAACAGAACGCCGTAAAGCCACAGCGGCAACATCCATTGTTGTTGGTGTCATTTCTGAATCCTGACAGCCAAATGAAGAAATGCTGAACTTCAGCACTCAGGATTTATGTCTGACTTCAGTAATGAAATGAATTACTTTAACAAAAGGAGCAGTAGGTTGGCCTGCTAGGCCAGTGCAGCCGTGTGTCCCTCTGGCCTATATAATGCACTAAGGTCAGCTGAAGTCCAACAAGCCACTGAGCTGATTGAGGTGGTTATATATAGATACCACTGGCAGGCTAACTCATTCGGGGGAGCACGCTCTGTCACAAGGCATGCAGTGATTTAGTGCACAATTTTTAATCTAAAATCAGCCGATGGCATAATGGAGCCAGACTCTGTTCCATGACACAAACCAGAATAAGATTTCCCCCGTGGCTCATAGCAGATGAAGTGAATCAATTCAAAATAAATGAAGGATGATTAGGCATTAATCGTCGGTGCAAAGGTGAGGGTTTAAGAGGCAGATCTGATTTGCAGAGTGTGAGGGGACAAAGTGAGCAGGTCAGCCATTTACCTCTGCTGCTGAAACGGAGGCATGCAGGGAGTTTCAGGGCGCATGATGGAAATAGCTCCTTACTTTGGGAGATGTTAATGTCAGAGTGGGTGTGGGGCTTCTGCACCGCAGCAGAAAGGAGGAACTGGGACCATCATGTTATAGGACCATTCAGCAAGGTCATTTCATTAAGTCCATTTCCACTCATTACGTTGTTGTTAAGGTTAAAGGTCAGGAGTTGAAAAATAAAAGTGAAAATGTAACAGAAAAATTATCCATTTAAAGTTAATTATCTTTAAATCATGTCACTTTATGCGATGACAGTTACTTTATTGTACCACAAAATGTCACTATGTGCCTAGAAAATACATGATACTGCCTCTTTAAGAGAAATTCAGGAACATCTGGACCAGAAACGGATGGAAAGTCTCGTGTTCAACAAACTCTGTGAATAGGTGGGGGTCCACTGGCTCTCCTTCTGAAATAACCAAAGAACAGTTTATAAGTAGTTCATTTTAGGAGATGTCAAGGTAGTTAATATTATAAGCTAATATGAATGACTTGATATGAACCACTAACATCCTGTGATCTTGTTTCTATACTGGTGAATACATCAAACGCAGTTTTTCAGGAAAATATGTGAATCTCCTCTCAGGCCTGAGATCTATGCTAACATTAAAGTTTGCTTTTCTCCCTGATTACAACAGATGCAGATTAATTAGAAGACTTGACCTCTGACCCCAATTCCAAGTCAAATCTGTAGGCTTTGTTTTAATTTGACCCAAGTCACCATCTCTGCTGTTTTACTCCGCTGCAGTTTTAGTTAAAGACTCTGGAAAGAAATAAAGCTTTCAGAGACAAAAACACCATTAAGATCAGTCCATGCAAACATGTGAACCCAGAAAAAACCTCAAATAAAGCTGTTAAAGCACAAGACTCACAGTGACACTGAAAGCCAAAGATTAACAAGTCATGTAGTTTTCATTTATTTAGTGTTTGCTGAGTGTAACGTTTATTTTTAACTAAGCAGAAATGTGGAAACCTCTGGACAGTTTACAAAGCTTCTGTTGCACACTTTGAAATGAAAATCATTTCTCCAGCTTTGAGCCCCCAGAATATGCAGTATAAGCAGAAATATAGCAGAGATGCATTATTGAGCAGGGCTAAAGAAGAGAGAAGCTGTTGTAAGGTGAGGGTGGAGGTGAAAGGAAGCTGCAGGTTTTGATTCAAGCCGTCTTGACTTTTTTTGTCCCGGTGTGATGAAGTGCTTTTTAGTGTTTTTCTTTCCCCAGAGATGACTGAAGACGACTTCTTTTCATTATTTCCTGCTCATTTGCATCAAGAGTTTCATAATTAAAAAACTGGAAAGACAATTCCTGAGCTCAATCTCCAGACTGTGAACAAGCTCTCATCACTTGTGTGCAAATGTCGAAATGGAAAAAAAGTAAATCTCATAAATGAAAATCAAAGTAGGAAGAGAAGAGAAGAGAAGAGCCATGCATAACCAATGAAGACGATGGACCGGCTCTGATTTTTCACTGGGGTCCAAATGAAGGAATAACCAGCAAAGGATAAAAACATTCATTCATCCTCAACATCACTTATGTTCCCCCTTGTTTCGCAGCACGGACCTCCTCTGGCCCAAACACCCACAAACACCATCCATCTGAAAAACTAACTGATCAATCAGAAATCTCGCATATTGAGTAAAGTGTGGCTGGTGCAGATGCACAGCGGACGGGCAGAGTAACTGTGGAGGTGAATCTCTATAACTGTCGGGGAAAGATTAGTGAACCGAAGCTAAATTAGCTTTGCTCTCAGTGATAAACCCTGTTGCTGTGAACAACAAGCCTTCGGGACCTGAAAAGCTCTGCAACAGCGAGTCTAAATTATAAATAAATCTGAGGTGTTTAGGCATCTAACTATATGCAGCTGGGATACGATCCAGATGCTCTAGACGCCTTGGTTCACACTGCAAGACTTTTATGGTGGTTTTTCTCCAGTTTCTCCCTTCTGACAATCTAAAGGACGCCTGATTATCCTGATGGCTCTTAATATTAATATTCCTGCTGTGTGTCGAGTGTGACCTGGTCCGCTGAGAACATCAGAACTGCACTGATCTAAAATCAGGAACATTCAACATGTTGGATTGTCCCATATTGACGTTTATTGCAGTGTGTGGCGTTCCCTGAGGAAAAACGAAAAACGCAGCCTGTTGAATGTGTCGTGTAGCCAATCAGAAGCCAGGTGGCGAAAACGTCATAATAACAACTGGCATGTCTCCACAGAAAGTCACAAACCTTTTTATCAAGTCGGCCATGTTTGTTTGATCTTGAGAGGTTTTAGGAGTTTTCCTATTCGCCACAGATTCTTCTCACTGGACGTTTTCTCTTCTCTTCTCCTGGTCATCCTCTGTAAACCTGAGCGATGGTTGTAGGTTCTGAAATACTCTGACCATCTGGGAGCAACAAGCATGCCACATTCAAACGCACTCAAAATCCTCTTCCTCCCTCAGTCAAAACATCAACAAGTCGACTTTCTGCCATCTGGATGCTGAAACGCATTGAGTTGCTGCTACTCCCTCAGTTTGGTTCATTCACTCTTGGTGACCTTTAAATGACAGGTCACCAAGAGTGACCCATCATGTGACCTATCCAGTGGTCCAGTCGAACCACTGGAGCAAACACTGGTTCCTTAGCAATGCAGGGTGGCATGAACTGGGTAAGGTGAAGCAGTAAGTGGAGGTGTTGAGGATCAGTCTGTCCTCTCAGGGATCCGACAGCAGATCGCTCTGTACGCAGACTTTGTGTCAGATCCACACAACAGTTTCTGCCAGGCTGCAGGTCGAATCAGGGAACTGCTTTACATTAACGAGGTCTGAGTACGTCTGTGTCATGTCCACTGAATGTAAGGGCAAAGAAAACAAAAACCTGCTGAGGTTGTATGTGGCTCAGCGAACCTGTATGGAATTTATATGAATGAATCAGTGAAAACAGCACTGATGTGGCAGAGGTCACATCCAGGGTTATTTCCAGTCCATCAGAACCATTTTCTTTGTGTTTCGACAAATAATGTCGCCCCATTCTTCTAAAAATATCAGAAACTGATATAGATGTGCATTTCTTAAGGTAATTAGGTGTTTTGTGTTGTGATTTCCCTTCCAAACTGTCCTCCTTTGTTTCACAATGAAATGTTTCAGCAAGAAAAAAACATAAATAGCCAAGAACCAAACAAGCTATAATATGGTTGGTTACTAAAGAAATGTCAAAATGAGAACAATAACACCAAATCACTGAGCGGCGTCACACTTCGCTCCCACTCCCAGTAGAAACAGAAGAAGTGGAGCTGACTGAGAAGGAAAATGACAGATTTGACTTAATTACTGAATTATGAAACAATAATTAACTTTACTGGTTTCTCTCTATTTTTCCACTTCAGAGCAGAACATGGGAAGAAAAAGGAAAGGCACTCCACACTTATGATTTTTTCCAATTAGAAATCCATTCACAGTCTCCAAAACGGTGATTAAGAGATGAATGCAAAATTAAATCAAACATTTAAGTTGCAAAAGAATTGCTCCAAATCCTTTCTTGAGCTTTTATTTGTTAAATTCATCACGAGACAGTAGAAAGAAGAAAGTCAGAAGAGAATAGTAATTCACAAACTATCGCCATTGCTTCTTCCTCGTCGGCCATGTTTGTTTGCTCTGAACTCGCATTAGATCTCCAGAGGTTTTGACGGATTTCCTGTCTGATGTGAACGTTTGAATGTTGGTCACTGAAATCTGTTTGTGATTTCAGTGTGGCTGGTCACCTCACTCTGCACAACCAAACCTCAAACAGCTAACTTTTCTGTCTCTCAACCAACAATTTTAAAATCTCACCTTGGGAATCAAGCATTGGACGTGAATAAGACCACTCTAACTATAATTTAGATCAAAGTGTGTTTGTGTGTTAGAATGGCCTAGTCAAAGACCAATCCAGCCAAAAGTCTCAGATGCTCTGTGTCCACTTTGACTGAGCTTGAGTTGCTTTACAATAATTTCAGTTTGTAGATGTTTAAAGGTGGTAAAAACAAACAACCTGCAGTCAACCGTTAACCTGGACGCCGCAGTTTTTCATTTGTAAGAAAATCTGAAAACTGTGCATCATTTTCCATCAACTTCATTCACCAATTTGTGCCAGAAAGAAAAATCTATTGCAATGAGACAAAATGGGAAAATGTTCAAGGGGAAATGAAATGAATGTTTTCAATGATGCTCTTCAAATGATCTGTTTGATCTGAGTGCAAGGAGAGGAGAAGCAAAATGAGAAGAGAACGTGTGAGCGATCTGTTCACAGAAATGTTGCTACATTACGCTGGTGGCAGTTAATCAAGAGTCCCAATCTGAGTTTGTTTCTGAGGAACAGAACAACATCAGGGAACTTTCATTTAATCCAGGGGAGTCCAAAGTGGGTCCTGGAGGCCCGGCATCCTGCACGTTTGATTCTCTCGCTGGTGGTTCAAACAACATTTTCAGCTTGTCAATGTTCCTCTTAGGCCTCCAATGAGCCGTCATTTGATGCAGGTGTTAAACCAGGTAGAGACTAAAACATGCAGGACACCCCTGATTTAATCAGATCAATAAAAGGCTGTTTATTCACCTTGAATTAAAATTAATTACAAACAAATACAAATAAAGGTTTTTGTTAGCTAAAAATCTTTAGTTTAATCTTTATAAGACATTGTTTTTTAAAAGTTTATACATTTCCTCAAACACATACTGAAGTCCTAATATGGTCAGCATATTTTAATGGAAATATTATTTTCCAATCTAACAAATGTTGCTGAATAAATCACAGCTGGAAAATCACATGTCCAGCTGTGATTTCCCTCTGATTCTAATAAACTGAACATTAATATTAATCATTACAGTGTTTCTTTGTATTGGTGTCTTAAATCATTAAAACATAATAAATTAAACACAGATGAGTGTGAGTTAATGAGTGGGACTCATCCTGTGTAGAAATAAAAAGTGATTGAACATGTTGCAGTGCAGAATGTGCAGCGCTGAGCTGCTGGATGACTGGATGAATCCAGAATCTGTTCCTCACTAACTGCTCACCTTCAGACTGCAAGCAAACAGAGGCACATTATCGGTTAGCCTGATGTCGGGAAGCTCTGAGTAACAATTAGCAGGTCAGAAATAACACAAAGATTACAGCTGGGACTTCAGCGAGTTCATTTTAACTACAAAGATTGTAACGTGTTAAACATTAAAACAGAATCACAAGGTTTTTGGGGTTGTTTTTGCATACAAAGTGTTAATAAGGTTTAATAGATCTGAGCTGGCAGCAATCACTTCAGTGCCCTATCAGATTATTTCTAATATTCAGATGACTGTAGCCCAAACATAAATGTTGCTCTTTATATTGAACGTTGAGTAATTTGCCAGAATGTGGATGTGTGGTTTCTGTAGTATAATAATACAAACTAATGACAACCCAAGTTACATCATAAACATAAAGATGCAGCTAAGCTGCACTTAAACACACTATACAGCTAAATAAGCTAGCATACTGCTTCAGGCTGGTTATCTAAACTTAGTCAGATATTATGGATTAACACACAGCATGTAGCTTTACAACAAAGCCACATTCAGATTCTATCATCTATTATGCAAAGAATAAAAGCAGCAATACAATAACAACAGACGTGTCTGATAAACACGTCTGTGTAACCTTAAAAGGTAATAAAATCTTTTAAGCCCCTTATGCATATCTCCATTTACCAGAAACAGTGACATAAACTCCTAATAAGAAAAAAAATACTCTCATGGTTTAACAGAAACATAACTGAGTGCATCACATCAAACTCATGGTTTTAGGAACATAAGTTGAATGACCGTCAGTCATTCGGCTGCTGACCTGCACACCTGTGTTGCATTCAGGGTGCGCAGGAAATCCCATGCACAGGCACACAGGCACACCCTCCGTGTGCTTCCAGTACCCGGTAAATCTGACACATAAGCAACATCTGGAAACAACAGCGATGGATGACAACGCTGCTCCTCGACACACTGGAGGCTAACCGCTGCTTCAAAAAGAGAAGAATATTATTGTTGGGGTCAAGTTGTGCTAAAACCAGTCAACCTGCTGTTGAAACTACTCAAGCCTAAGATAGCATCTCAATGCTAAACATGTAGCGGTAATATTGACGTCCCTAACACCAATGCTGTTAGCTCCTTCTGCTAATGGTGTTAGCTGTAGCTAATGGTGTTAGTTCCTGCTAATGGTGTTAGCTCTAGCTAATGGTGTTAGCTCTAGCTAATGGTGTTAGTTCCTGCTAATGGTGTTAGCTCTAGCTAATGGTGTTAGCTCTAGCTAATGGTGTTAGCTCTAGCTAATGGTGTTAGCTCTAGCTAATGGTGTTAGCTCTAGCTAATGGTGTTAGCTCTAGCTAATGGTGTTAGCTCTAGCTAATGGTGTTAGCTCCTGCTAATGGTGTTAGCTCTAGCTAATGGTGTTAGTTCCTGCTAACATAGTAAGCAGGAGACAACAGGCAGATCATGTCCGTTTGTCTTGTAACAAAAGGCCCATGAAAACTTTGAGGCAGTTTGACTCGATCCAGATGTTTTGCCTTCATCAGCCTCCACTTTAACTTCCTGAGTTTCATTTACAGGATCGAGTTCACCGTTACCAACCGGGTCATCGGCCCAGCAGGCATTGTGTAGGTGATAAAATGATGATGTGACATAGTGACAAAAACTAATAGCATTTGGGGGACATGGATTATAAAATAGTTTTTATTGCATGTTGATTCCTGAGATCTTTGTTTACTGACAAATTATGTGGAGGGTTTGATTCTTTTTGTTAAACTGAAAGGGACTTTTCATTTTATTTCACAAATTATTTTATTTATTTTAGTTTATTTGGATGGACTTAAACAAATTCACTTCTAAATAAAAAATTTCTTTTTGGCCCTTCAATATTTGCATTTGAGTACCTCTGCTATAAGTATTGACATAAAAAATGAGAGCCAGCAGTTCACACCCTGAAGTAAATTGGTACCAGCAGGAAATCGGTGCCTTGCTGGATTTTCTGATGAGTTCAGGGACACATAAAAGTAAATATTGCTGTTGAAAGCAGATCCTCCTGTGTGTCATACAGCACGTCGCCCAGCGCTGGGAAAACAGCTGTCAGTCTCCAGGTCCTCAGTGTCTCGTCTTGTTTGACGCTGTCAGTCATTAGCAAAGCCGCTCGCAAACAGCAAACAGAACTCAAGCCGGAGGAAGACTTTGAAGAACTGAAGTCGCTCAGAAGTAGAAACCTCTCTCTGTAAAAAGACAGCAAGCTCTCCTGCACTCCTCAGATGAAAGAGAATCAGCAAAGGCGAAAGAAGGTGCGACTTCAATTATACGGAGTAAATGTTAATGGATTAACGTTGCATGTTGGAGCTTGTGATATTTGCCTTTAAAGTGGAATCGGCATCACTTTCAGGTCGAGAGTCTTGTACCATCCGGTGAAGGGACCCGGACCTTATGACAGCTGATCTGCATTAAGGCGCCGAGGCTCATTACCCTCTGGAAACAGGTTAATTGCTCTGACATTTTCTGAGGCTTCCAGTCCCTCAGTAAGTGGAGCCGTTTCCAGAGTTGGAGTGATGTCTGCAAACAGAAACGCAGGCTGAGAAAATGTAAATACAGATGTTGTGTCGGAGTCGATTCCCCTTTCAAAGGAGAGGAGTGATGGAGGGAAGCCATTAGAGCTGCAGGTGGATGGCAGGATGACGGAGGGCGGGTCTCCCAGTGTGGGGCCCGATCTATTAGGAGAAACGAGAGCCTTGGTGATTGACGAGTCTCTCCAGCTCATCCATCAGGTCCGGCTCACGGAGGCCTGACGCTGCCACAACCCTCAGCTATATCTGAAAGTTGACATTAATGCCTGACTCTTCCTCCACTATATAATCCCTCCACCTCTCTCTCTCCTCCCGCGCTGTTGGAAATCTATACCTATTTTACACTGAGCCACTTTATCAAAGCAGCTTCTACATTACAGCTCAGCATTACAGCCATCGTTCCAAACAGGAAGACTGAACTGAAGAGTGAAGTTCTGGTTCTGTGTTGAACAGCAACATGGTGGTTAACAGATTACATTACATTTAGATTTAATCATATAATAAAAACACATGGAAGAAACTTCTGAATTCATTTCAGGGTAACTGTACAAACATCTAAAGCAGGAATCCAGTAATCAAAGTTTTGGTCAAATATAGTTTCTTTTTAAGAATGGTAATAGTGATCAAAGTATTTCTTTCTAGCCCATCTTCCATGGGCAGTGGTTAATTATTTATATGAGGAGAACATTTAGTATTATCTGATGCTTATCTATTTCTACTTGTCTCCTTCAGACATAAATGGAGGTTTTTAGTTTTACTGGTGTAAGTAAAACACTTTATCACTTTTCAGAGTGATTCACAGTTATTAGCCGTTTTTACATGTTTGACTGAATCTTCTATAAATAACTATTCATACAAACCCAGCAGGTTGTTACTGTAACTGTTTTACCTTATCCTCACTGTTAAACAAAGCTAAAATTTAAATTTTAAATTATGTTCCATCTTACTTCAGAGATTAGCATCACCAGCAGGAAGCCATAGTCTGTGTGTATTCCCATAAAAATGTAGATCCTTACAATTATTCTGAGCTTTACAACAAACTCAGTATTTATCAGATTTCTTGGTGCATCATTAATCTGACGTATTTTGTAAAATAATTTAAAACATGACTTTTCCCATTTATATATGTCAATTAAAATAATGTTGAACATTAGGATTCTGTTTGTTTGACTTTGTTTGATTGGAAAGTACTTAACTACAACATTTGAATAAAAAAAGTTTTAAAACTTGGGAAGAAATGAAGGAAGAGTCTAGAGATGACGACAATACCCTGAGATTCATGGAGGCAATTTTCTGGGAGCTGTTATTCGTCTGATGAGACGTCAGGCCTGTTTGCTTCCGCGTCTCATCTTCATTTCCATTAGCGAGTACTTGGCTGTTGATCCATGCCGTAATTTTAATTAAAACCCATAAGCAAGCAACGACAAGAACAGCTCAGTTAGTGAAATCATTTTTTATCCATACTCTTCAAAGAAAGTGGTCTACAGAGACAAAAACAGAGGCTCTTCACAGCAGGAGGCCAGGATGGAAACGGTAAGAAAAGTTCATTCAGGTCACAGCCACAAACATCTGTGCAGTTGGGATGCGGATATGAAGAGTCTGTTTCAAGATTCTTCATAATTTCCATGATTAAGCTGATCTGAAGTGAGGATCCATTAGGACCCAGATATCTGAGGCGTTCTCTTAAGTAAAAACCCTCTAAATGCAAAGCATTACTTCACTGTAGAGCTGCAGCTAATTATTATTTGAATCATTGATTATTCTGGCAATTAATCAAGTAATTTGTAAGTAAATAACCCATTTAATTTCTTTATTAAGACAAATATCTTATTGCTTAAAATGCAATAACAGCATGTCAAACCTTCATTCCAGTTTCATTGTCATTAAATTACTACTATAAATGCTTTTAAACTTGAAATATTCAAAGTATTTCTTTTAAGTCAGGATAAATGAATGAATGAATGAATGAATGAATGAATGAATGTGTTTCATCTGAATCTGTTAATCTGCTGCTGAGGTTTCATCCTTATTTATCTCCTTTGCTTTATTTTAACACAATGTAACTCTGCTTTCCAGTGATTGTAATGTTCTGTTTTGTTTATTCGGTTTAAAATTATCCCTCACTTTTGATGTTTTCTGTCATTTTCTAGGCGTTTCTTTTTGCTGCTTTATGCCTCCATGCAGAGCTGAACACAACACTTAGCTTAGCATACATGCCTCAACAGCATCACCAACCTTTTTGCAACTGAGCGTTATTTCCTGGGTGCTAAGCGAAATGCAGGGCGACCAAATTGATACACAAACTTTACTTTCAATCATACTGATTAAAGATTAATAAAGTATCTAATTTTGGAGCAGCTCTGTGTTGGTGACCCTGGCGTGAAGGTTAGCGAAACCAACGGCAGCGACTCTAATGATCCTCTGCCCAGACTACTGAATACATTAACAGTATTAATTACAGTATATTTAACGAAGCTTCGTAGCAAATTGAGCATTTTAGTAACCGAGATTCCCAAATTATCCCAGGAATCGTTTCAGCCTTACTTTACTGTTTGTACATTCCCGCCTCCTGTAGAGTAAATAACGAGGCCAACTTTGTCCTGACTAATTGAAAATGTGCAGTCAGGCTGTGGACCCGCAGTCCTGAGGTCGTTCCTTCTTTATGTTTCTGTCTCTATCTTTAGATCAGAGTCCAAAAGCTCAGCTCTGCTGTTCCTTTCTTCCCTTTCTGACCTCTGGACGGAGACTAGCTCTCCTTTCAGATGGATGCCGGAAACAGATTACCCAGCAGAGGGTAGAACAGAAATCTGTCCTTAAGGCTCTGACGTGAGAGGCAGCTTTAGATTACTCTCTAACAGTAAGTAAACCAGTTTAGTTAGCACAAACAGCTGCACACAGTCTGAGTATTGAAGGTAAAGTGCTGAGCGACATGTTTTTGCAGACATGCACCACAGGTGTGATCAGACTGTGGGGGTCTTCCTGGTCCTGCTCAGATGAATGGACTGGAGGAGCAAAGGAGCCTTTACCTTTCATATAATGGAAACGGTGCATGCACATCACACAGCATGACTAAGCAAAAAATCTTTAATCAAAGTGCAGGTATTGATTGCTTTATTTCCTTTATTGCAGTAATCAGTGGTGACAGAGGAGCGATGGGGCAGAGCTGCCGTGTGCAGCTGAGGTTGGTTAATCCTGACACAGGAGGAAGAGCTTGCATGCAAACTAAAGCTCCTGATCTCCATCCGGCATTATTTAACTACTCCAGTCACACACACACGCTTTGAATCAACTCCCACTTTACATGCACTTTTGTTCTGACCTTTTTGTTAAGACACACTCGCAAAATTCACCTCTTTCTCACACACAACAACCCTTTTGTATATTTACTTAGGCTGAAAAAAATCATATCTTTTCCCAGTTATCAATCTTTTGAAGTTATGAATTTAATCGTTTTTCATTTCACTTTGATAGTTGACACTACACAAGCTGCAGCTGTATGGATTTTTGAAAGCACAGAATAAATCAAAGTCACTGAGACATGAATATTGAAATGCATTCCAACTACCTCGACTATTAGTCACCAGCCCTGTAAATCCATCTGGACTCAAGTCATTAAAGGTCTGAGATACTTCATTTAGCTCTGTTTGGCACACCTAATTTTCCTCCTGATTGAGTTAGCATACTGGTGTTTTCCATCCTCAACGTGACCCAAGAGAGGATCCGCCAGGCCTTTAGGGCTGAGGCAACACTGAACAACTAATCAGCATGTTTGAAATCATTTTCGTCAGTATTTAATATGTTTTCAGAAGTATAAAACACATTACGATTAGAAATTAAACTTTCAGTTTAACCTATAGTTGCTATAAAAAGACTGGGCTGCTGCAGAAAGCAGTTGGGTTCATTTCCTTTGTGCTGCAGAAGCATCTTCATGGGGATTCTGCTCCCTAATTGCAATTCGGGATTGAGAATCAGCCTTTGTATCTTCCTACATTGGGATGTGCATTAGATCATTAGGACTTATCACCCAGCAGTGTCTCCACGCCTCAGATCCACGACCACATTCAGCTGCTAGGTGTTAGAAAGAACCCACTGTCTACTGCATCTGCTCTCTGTGGCGCCATTAGACTGGCTGAACATCAAAACAAGGAAAAGTGACATCTAAATATGCTCTTTGGAACAATTTTCTGGTACAAAGCATCCAATGTTCCTGTGGCTCCTGAATGTCTTCACTGCGCTTGCATGAGATGGAACATTATTATTTAGATTCCCATAACGGAGCTGATGGAAAATCTGAAAGAGGAACTGAACACGAAACTCAGGGACGGAAGAGGAGAGAATGAGGAAGGAGGAACTAAACAGAAATCACTTTATTGCTAAGTCAATATAATTGCTTGTATACCACTTTAGAGAACAAGGGCTCAGCGTGAGGATTAGAGGATCAGATGGTATCAAGGTAAAGCAGGGTATTAAATAACAGCTCCAGCTGCAATGTCATTAAAAACTTATGCAAAAATGTACAGTAAAACGCTCCGTTCAGAAAACTCAACGTACCGTTTCATCTGCTGCCATTCCTGTTGTGTCTGTATTAGTTTCTCTAGTGACACCTGGTGTTTAGGAGAGTAATTGCAGAGGTTGTAATTCAGTCATTCTGCCCCGACAATCAACAACCAGTTTGTTCCCTTCAGGAACTTCCACTTAAATTCGTCCACTTAAATTCACTTTATCTTATTCATTTTTCAGTTTCTTAACTGCTTTGTAACTTCCTATTTGTACAAAAATAAAGGGATATTTCCATTCATACTGAAGTCTGAGATGAGTGAAAAATTGAGCCTAAACTGAGTTTGCAGAAGGTTTGGATTTGGTTCTATGACTTTATCTTTAAGTTTTCATCTACTCTAATTTCAAAACACTCAAAAGAGTTTTCTAAGGAGCGAAGCTCTTCACATCCAGACACTGTCGAAAAAACACTTCATCCTGGTGAAAAACCTTTTCAGCTAAAATGTATTTATTTTTTTAAAATTGGTGTGTTTTTGTTGATCAAGTTTATTTTATTATACGCTCAATGGAAACACAACTACTTTACCGTAGCTGTTGTCGAGGGCAACTGTGTGAGAAGTCATCATAAGTTTTTTACTTGTAACTACAGTTATTATTGCATCTGAATTAAATTGTTGGAAACGAACATGTGAATATGTGAATGAGAATTAGAGCCGACAGACGAACCGGCTACTAGATTCTCATTTTGCATTTATTAAGCCTAATTAACATGAAAACGAGTAAATACTGTTTATTGTAGTGAAGCTGCTCTCTGCATCTCATACTGGAACAGATCGCTGATGGCGCCAGCCTGGCTTCATAAAAACATCTACACACACACACCTACACACACACGCATGCACACACACACTCACTCCCGAAAATAACACAAACCCTCAGATCAAAAACAGTGCGACGACTGTTAACCCCAAATAAAATTATAAAATCATAATTGAAGTTATAATTGCTCGTAATTAAGTGAGTAGAACGATTAATGATAGAGAATTAAAATGTTTATGCTCATTTTCCAGTCAAGACGAGTTTATTTGCACACACAGTGACACTCCACCAGAATTAGTGTGAATCTGAAAACATTTAGACAATCTGTGTCAGCGTGTCGAGACTCGATTTGTTTGCATGGCATCCCGGTCACAGCTGCACGCCGCACAGAACTGGGTTCTAATTAGATGAGAACGCACCGCAGGAGGTCGTGTAGTGTTAAAGTTAGAGCGTCGCCGCTGGAAACGGGCTGCAAGCGAAAGCACTGAAGCTGTTCTGCTTGATTGCCTATCAAGGATAGTCATATTTAAAAATATACAGATGGATATGCACATAAAGAAAGGCATACGCGCACACACACACACACGCACACACACACACACACACACACACACACACACACACACACACACACACACGCAGACCCCTCTGTTTGCAGGCGGTGTGAGGAGCTTGGCTTGACACATCACCACATTTGGTTCCACATTCTGCCCTGAAGGAAGTGGCGCCATGCCAAGCTGCACACATCTGAAAAATTAAGGCTGAAACCCCATTGTATGTTGCTAAGTTTAGCAACGTCAAAAAAATAAAAAGTAAAAATAAAACGACATCTAAAAAGGGTTGCAAAGAAGATTTTCATTTCTGCCAGATTACTGTCTGATTATGAGAAAAGATCATCTCAAAAATATAAGAATGTAGTTTAAATAACTACCAGACCTTATAAGCCATGGTAAGTAAAAGACCACAAGTCATTTCTCCCACTAGCTCTACACACACAGGTTTGTTTTGGCTTTATTTACCCAAAATGCCTTGCACTGTAGTCCACTTCCTGCTTTTGGAGCGGTCTACATATGCATTTGAACAGAACCAGAGTTCATTTCAGCCGAACAGACAGAGGACCAGAGTTTGATTACTGGACTTTCTAGACAAACAGACTGGAGTTGGATTGATGTTGCAGCTCTGACGTGTGTTTGAACAAACCTTTCTACTATTAATAGCATAATTGCTTTATGCTACAGAAACCTAGAAAAACCTGCTTGGCTGAGTTCCTCTGTGATTTGAACCCTTTGACCTTTCATAATATTTCATTTCACCTCCTCCAGCTGGGCTGTTACGGCAGGAAGACGAGAACAAGGAGGTTGGTTCGCTGATATCGCACAGATTTGTTTATTCACACGGCTGCGGGTGCATAAAGGGTGATTTATATTCCGGACAACGATAAGGTAAAGCCTCTTAGCAGCTCCTGCTCTCTCAGTGACAGATAACCAGTGTCTGGATGTGAAGAGCATCCCTCCTTGTGCAAAATGTTGCCTGCTTGGGAAACTCACTGATCTGTGAAGCTCCGCTTTCAAGAAGAATGATCAATACACTCCCATCTTACTATTTTCTCTCTAAACCTCAAAGAAATCACTATCCGCTCCACCGACACAGAGGAGGTGTGAAGCAAAGGCGGGCAGCAGTGGGTGGTGAAGGTGGTCAATTCAATTATCCCACTGTCAGGGTGCATTTCTGCTCCAGACTGCCTGCAGAAGCTCAGAAAAAACCAACGCCAGCGACGTCAGATGGCTTTAAATGTTTCTGAGTCTCACACACCCTTCATCGGTTTCATCAAAACTCACTTTAGAGGAATATTATAACAAGATTAAAAACGATAAATGGTTCAAAGTTTTATGGGCCGCAAAGCAGAATTTGATCCGAAGGAAAATTAATCACCAGTTTTCCACCCAAACTTCACCAGAATCTGCAGCGCTTAACGCAAAAAACAGGTCAGAACTCAGAGATCGTAAATCACTGTTGGCCAGAAAAAACATGATCTGAAGCTTTTGGGCTTCATGCTTTGGCAAAATGAACTTCTTTATGCAAAGTTTGTTCACTGAAGGGCTGAAGTGGACCAGCTGGTAGCATGTTCTCCCTGTCTGGGCTCTCTCCAGATTTTAGAGGAATTTCTACTTAGCATTTGCAGTAAGTGGTTTGAAAAGTGTTAAAATAATGATGCTTTCCTGGAGCAGTAATAGTGAAGCAGGTCAGAGGTCATGGGAAGATGGATGGAGCTAAATCCAGAACAATCCTGGAGGAAAACCTGAGTGGGGTGAACGTTCACCCTCCAGCAGCAGAACGTGGTGAAGCAAAGTTTTCATTCTGGGGGAATGAATACACGTCAAATTTTACACATTTTTATTAGCAAATTAAAACCATAACCATATTTGGAATACTTTTGTACAGCTTTATGTTTTAAATCAAGGAAAACAGCTTCGGGAAGAGCTAAATATGTTCTGTAAGATATTCAAGACTGATCTGAAATGTTGCCTTAATGCTGATTTTATCTTCATCTCTTTAGATTTGTGCTGCATTCTGATTTTTGCAAATAAAGAGAAACAGAACAAGTGAAATTCCTTCCAGAATGAAGAAAATGAATCAAAAGCTTGTATTATTGAAAGACTTGCAGATAGTCTTTATGTAAGAGAAGTAAATTGTGCCGACTTCCACATGTCATCATAAAGCAGCTGAATATTTACTGGAATGCATATTTTGAAATCAGCTCTTTAAATATGAAACAGCAGCTATAGGAGCGGACGGATAGACGCAGCCTGGAGCTCCTTCAGGATGAGACCGCTCCTTTTATTCCAGCCACACAGATGAAGAATGCTCACAGAAATAACACCAGTGTAAACTCTGCTGGAAAAAAACATCATAAATCAATATTTCAAAGAGAACACATGTTTTTCAACAACCACAGGATATATTTCAAACTGAACCCAACGCCACATCTGGCTGTTAGTGAAAGTGAAGACAATTATATACCTGATTCATACATTTTTGCCCATTATGTATAATCACTCAGGCACAACCTGACTAACAACTGCAAGTGGAGAGAGTCACCCAGGGGTGAAGATGATAATAACTGTAACAAATATGCTGCTGATGTTTGTCAACTCAGATTCAGTGCAGGTTCATGGTGCTCCATCAGCGTAATGTATGCCGCATTTAAACTATAATGTGCTGCACATCAAAGAGGGACATGGAGATTCACCAAAGGGATGACGGCTAATAGATCTGACGGAGGAAAGGGCGACTCGCGTAAATGTTTAGCTTCACTCTGTATTTATATCACACCCACTGGTCTCATCTCCTGGCTAAAGTCCCTCTGTGAGCCACAGCTGAGTGTCTTCGCTGCTGGGTTGAAATGCATCTGACATTTTGGATGAACGAAGCTTTGATGATTGGTCAAAGAGTCAGAGCCAGAATAAGTAGAACCTCCAGCACAACCATGAAGAATGCAGCAAGCGGTTTCTGGATGTCAACAACAAAACTCTTGACTTTTCCAGCAGCCATTGTAAGCACATTGAGTGGTGAACCCAGCGGACCAGCTCTCATTGGTTTCCTAGGTAACAGAGTTGCTGGGTAAAGTACAGGCCATTACCATTTTGGAGCCTTTCCAGAAGCAGTAGAAACTTAAACCATAAAAACATGCAAAACAAATCATTTTTGCTTAATAAGTCCTCTTTAAGGTCAGAGGTTTAAGGTTTGCTTTCCAAAGCAGGTCTGTGGATTTTTGACCTGCTGAAAAAGTGAAGCTCAGTTTATTCATTTGTTTGGTTCTGGGTTGAATCCTAGCCGTGGGTCTGGGTGTAGGTTTCCCTCTGGGTGCTTCGGGTTTCCTCCAGCCACCCAGAAACATGGCTGATGACTTAGATCTACTCCACAGATCCACATCACAAACTGAAATACACAAACTCCAGGTTCAGTCCAAATGTCCAACCAGTACACATCAGATCAATTAGGCCCCATTAACACAGAGCCGCTCTTCAGTCAAGCCGTTATATTTCTGCTGCGATCCAGTCACTCGTTTACCCGACAGGAGTGAGCGGAGTCTCTATGGCGGCACATTTTGAAACCAGGTCAGAGTGAAACATTTCTGCAGCAGAAAATAAACAACAGGAGTTATTTCTCTTTCAGGATGAGCCAGCACAGGTGTGAAGTTCTCAGCAGACCTGTGTGAAAGCGTACATGTGCAGAACGAATGCAGTAGGGTTTATTTTATGCATGCATAAGCAGATAACAATAAAACAATGGCGGACGGCGTTGTGCTGCCTAACCTGCTCAGTTAGTTCCTGATAAGAAATATGTGTTTCATGATCACTTCATTCATGGGAGCCTGAGACGGGTTACTGCTTACAATGAGGTGGAATGTGGCTCATTGACATGTTAAAATCACAGCGCCATCTAGTGGCCTGGAATGGCAGGTGCAGCTGACTCAGGTTTTCCAAGCAGTGCCGTCTAACAGAGAAGTAGTTCCCGATCAACAGCCGAAAATACCAGCAGTTCCCCTGCAGTGGTCTCATGTAAGCGTAGCCTAAGTTTGGTTAATGAACTGGTAACGCTCAAGCCTGTCTTGAACTGGAAACCAGTGTCCCTGTCCAAGGTGAAACCAGTTTTATGTCACCAAAAACCAAAAACCTCAGCAGCAGAGACAAAAAACAAGCTGTATTTTCTTCAATAGATTTTCAAAGTACAACTCTCCAGCTCTCCTGTCTTATTCAGATGTGATGACTTCTGGCTAAAAGATGCCCAAGATGTCTCAAAATGATGAATCTGAGCTTCACACATACTAGCAGTTCCTACAAGAAAGCCCTCAATCTGTTATCCTCTGGTGATTGCAAAATATGAGTCTGTATCATATTAATAAAATCAATGTGACAATATTTGATTCATTTACACTGACCGAATGTGGCAGATAAACACTGAATGACATGAATTATGTTGCACTGAATTGCAAGTAGGTGAGTAATAAGTATGACTGTGTTTCAACATCCATGTGCTTTTCTTTCGAGACTAAAGTTCTCATATAATCATCTCAAGTAGAAACAGAACTAAGACATGCTGAAAGCAAAATGTGATCCAACACTAACAGAACATTGTTGAACACAGCACAGCAGAGAAACCTTACAGCGCATAAACACACAGAGGAGCAGCGTCGGCGGCGAGGGAGACGCTGCTGAGCAGAGAACACAGACGCAGGACGAATCCAGGGAACACGAACAGAATCAGGTTTTCTTTTCTTAGATTAATCTTTGGACTGTGAGCAGCAGGCCGACTCAGTGGGGAACGGAAATCTAAAAATCTAAGAGTAAAATGAAGGTTTGCTGATAGCAAATGATGTTCTGCTGCTTTTTAATCACAGCAGTGGAAAACAAAAGACTCCATCTGCAGCTGCAGGCAGCAGCTAATTGATGAAACAAACCGTTCTTCTTGGTCTGGACAAAATGAAATTTATCATCAAAAATTGTTTATTTAACCTCCTTCTCTTCATTTCCAGTGTAATGGAACAAACTGCAGAAGGAAGATTGTACCGAGATGAAGATGATACAGGAAGTCCTGCCAGGCCCGTTTCCACAGCAGCATGTAGTCGGCACGGTTACACACAGTGGCAATAAAACCAGCAAATCGATGCGCGTGGATTTAATACCAAATCAGTGACCCGCGCTTCAGGAGGGTTATACACTGCAGCATCTACTGATTTTCATAAAAGCCTTTAGAAAACTCAGCAAACGATTAGTTTAATATGATGAGTTTTATAGTGACTCAACTGAGAAGGAAATTAGGATTTCGTCAGGTGACATTAGAAATAAAGTATTTTTCTTATTTACTTGTACGACTATTTTGCTGCTTGACTTTATCTCTGCATTGTTGCACTCAGACAAAAACAAGAACCCAATTCTTTAAAGGTCAATAAGAAAAATCAGAAGAGTTAGGAAGAGATTGTACCCGACTATGTTCCTTCATAAATCACAGCGCATCATCGAGACACTGGCCACTAGTAGAATAAATTTGCTCCTTTTCTCTCTTTTTTCCTCCTCCTCCTCTCTCGCTTTATTTGCCTCCTCAGAATGGATTTCTTTTCCAGGAAATGTTTAGATCCCACAAGCATCTAATCAAATGCTGCACAGGGCATCTCTCAAGTAGGTCACATCAGCTAGATCTAAGCAAAGAGCGTTCAGAGAGCACTTCTGACTAACATGCATCCCATGCTCTTCTGTTGCCCTGGTCAATGTGACGGGAACGTCTTCAAAAGGACTTCTATCTCCGTGTAAACCTGATAAAGTCTTGAGCAACATCAGAGGTGTTGACTTGCAGACATTTGCATTTTTCCTCCAGTGGGCAGATGGATCGGACCGCCTGCGACGGCAGATAGAGAATCCACAAAATAAACGTCGGCTGAGGACCAAACAGCACAACTTCCTCTGCAGGATTTTCTGAAGTGCAGATTTTACTTCAGATGACATGAACAGCTCAGGTTACTCATATTCACAACTCCGTCAGTCTGGATCAGCACCACACTGATGGCAGCTGAAAAGTCTAAAGCTACGTTAACACAGCAGGGAAATGCTACTGAAATATGTATATTTTTGCTGAATTGCAACTCGTATCCAACTATTCATGGCAGTCCAATCTTTTAATCCACAAAAAAATCTGATTGGTGTCACTTCCATATATGGCATTATGCTGGATCCAATATTCAGAAGCATCGGTAGTCAGTGTCAGCTACTCATCATCGCCTGAGTAAAAATGCTTACAGATGCCTATTTTAATAGTTAAGTTCCAAATATATCTTAATATGTATTAATATGCTGTAGTGCTAACAATATTAGCACTACAGCAGGAGTTAATATTTACAGTCCTCCTTATCTCCACTTTACACGGTTCAGCCAATTAGCAGCAGGTAGCAGCAGGTAGCGTCAGGTAGCAGCAGGTAGCGTCAGGTAGCGTTGCTTTGGGGTATTTCAAGTTACCAAGATGCATTTTCTGTTCAGTACTTTAGATATGCTCTTTGAAAAAAAAAAATATATATATATATATATATATATATTTTTAAAGTTATAATATATAAGTATTGTGTTATAATACCAAATAATGTGGAATGATCAGAAATGTTAGGAATGATATTTCATAAATAAAGGTAAAAATGTCTCATCTGAAAGAAGGTAGAAGGTTTTGGTGTTGAGAATTTTCTTAAGAGTTTGTATTAATTTCACATTTTTTTGTTTTGGGAAAAAAAGCCGAATTAAATTTCATTTGAAAAGAACCTTTTGCTTGGGAAGCTCTTGCTGTTTGTGTCAGTAGCCAGGTTAGTGCTCTAATTGTCAGCTCATCCTAAAAAGAGATTTAGAATGTAAAGTTTTTAATTATGCAATAAATAAAAGCTGCGTAATAAATCACCATCTTGGTTTCTGCCTGTGTATTAACATTGTAGCGAGCTTTTTTATAATGCAATAAAATGTTGGTCGTTTTTGCTAACCGTCATCAAAACATATGTTGATTGCCAATAATATATTCAGTTTGTCTGGTGGGAGTCGCCCACACCGCACAGCCATTAAAGGGAACAAACGTGTTCTTTTAAGAAGACGTTTCTGGATAAGCTGTGAAAACACAGCCCTTGTATAAAAGGCCAGAGTATTTCCATTTCTGGCACTCAGGGTTATTTTCTGCAGTGCCAGTCTGATAACGCTGGTCAGGAACAACAAATCAGACAAACACAGCGAGTATCAGGAATTCTTCTCTCAGGGCATTTTTAAGAAAAACGGCCAAACTGTCTCAATTGACATTACAAATGCATCAATAACGGTCTGTCAGTGGAGCGTGTTCCAACCAACCGTTGTCATTTTGTTTTCACGTCCTCCTCTGGTATAAAACATGTTTTCATTGTGTAACCATCGTACGTCTCTGCCTGGGAGCTGTGAGTGGAGTCAAAGAGAGGAAACAAAAATCCTCATAAAATGATAATCAACCAATGTGCAAAGTTTTTAAAGCTTAACGGAGAAATTTGGAAACAATAATATCACAGTTATATCCAAAATTAGGTGCAGGCCTCCTGTAAAGTATTTGTCTGCTAAGGTCATGAGGTGAAGTGTCTGTTTGTGGAGATGCAGATTGCAGTTCTGAGAGAAAACGGCTTCAATTAACACGACTAAAAACAGAGCTCAGCACAATACCTTCCACATTTCTCAGTTTTACAACGAACAATGGAAAAATGACATTTTGTTATGATTTGATATTAAGTTTTGCCAATAATTCAGCGCTGGTGCTGTGACCCTTTGGAGACTCCTTGGCCCCAATCTGTCTGGCCTTTTGATGATGGAGGTGCTGGACGTTCATCGGATGATGAGAGTGAAATGAGCTCGACTCCATGGTTCCTGTAACGGTGCGTCAGCAGACAGCAGCCGTTCTTTGACTAGGACATATACTTCTGTAGTAATGTTTAAAAATTAGACCCAAATGTGTTAGTGACGCACTAATCAGTTACACCAGTTTACCATAGACTGACTGGTTGGTAACTGGCAGGTCAGAAACTAAAAAAATATGAGAATTCTGTTTTTAAGATTTAAAAAAAATATGTTCAACCCTGAACTCCTAAAGTTCAGGGTTGAACATATATTCCTTTTCCTTAGGTTTAGGAAAAGGAATGCCATGGTATTTTATTTCAGGCAATACAATGTTTATTTTTTTTACTTAAGAAAGGAATTATTTATTTGTATTTTTTTTATGTATTTCTATTGCATAATAATTGGCAAAGTGAAAAATTTGCTAAATGTGTTGATTTTTCTTCTGATTATTCATCAAAATAATTGAAATAATGATCAATTGCTAAAATAATCATTAGTTGTGGTCCTATTCTTCATACATTACTCCCCTAATTATTGTGTAAACCATAAAAAAATGATATAATCTTGTTTTGAAAAATGTATATTTTATTTGCTGAAATGTTGATTTTTTTATGCATCAACTCTCAGATGATACAGTATTTATTGACATATCCCTTCATGCTTTTATATGTAGTTGGGTAAAACATGTTTGACTCACATCTTCTGCGTATTTTAATAAATCTTCAGTTTTTAAATTTGCTGCTAGTGAACACTTGTTACATTTCTAATATAATCTAATTGGGGTAACCAGAATCAGCAGACCAGATCTAAACGCTTCATCTCTTGGTTTCCAGTCACTATTGGGTAAAAAGTGGAGGTCAGTTTATTAATTTAGTCCTGTGTGGTCAGAATAAACGATTATTATGTCACAGCCTAGAATAAAGTGGCCCTTAGTGAAGGCACCATGATCAGCATGCTGACTGTTGCATGGCAACAGACGTCTTAGTGGAGGTCACACCTTTTATTATTGGACGTTTCCTTTGCACTTAGATGTTAAAATAAGGAGACTTTTTGAGCCGCTGTCACACCAGTTAACAGTGGAGTCTCTGTTTAAGTTGGCAGCTTTAGTTGTAAAATAGAAAAAATGTAATAAAAATCTGTAGACATGGACTTGTTTACTGGGAGAAAATGAGAAATAAGTTAGGAACCACATTAAAAATGGATCAACCGAGAGAAGCTGCTACAACAACCTGACGATTTAAACGTATAAAACCAAACGGTCAAACCTGAAAACACGGCGAGGAAAGGAGCTACGTCTGAACGCCTCGAACCTGAACAGAGCCGGAAAAATGAACAAAAGGAAATCTTAGATCAAATTATCATGTCGGCAGCAGCAGAAAGTCTGTCAGTCACTGTTGGCTCTGCAGCACTAATCGGGATCTTGTATCAGAATGTAAAAGCAAACATGCAGCATTCAGAGGAAGTGGGGGTTTATGCTTTTCTGAACCAGGCTCCATGCTTTGTATGCTGGACGTCATCGGATGCATAACGCAGAACCACAAACATGTCTTGTCAGTAGAGCGCAGCTCCGCAGCTGCGGCGCCTTCATGCTCATCTTCTGCAAACACCAGGACAGACTCTCTGAGGACGCAGCAGCGAGTCTGAGTCGGACTCTGATATAATGAAAGCGCGGCTCCCTGTAGATGCGCCTCCTCCTCGCTCCGTGACCAGCGCCGATGCAGAGTGAGAAGTATATTGATGTTTTGTTTTTGCTTTCCTACCGGAGCTCATCTTCTGCAAACAAATGAGTCTGTGAGAGGCGTTACTCCTGTTTCACAGACGAAAATACAGAGATCAATGAGGATTTTCATGGCCAATAAAGCTGACCACCAAGAAGTTAATGTAAAAGAAACTCCAGGAGATCAGCTGCAGCCAATGATAACGTCTTACAGATGAAGAGCTGCAGGAGAAACATCCACAGAGAAAAGCTTTGTCTGATCTGTAAAATTAAAAGCGATTTGATAAGTTGCTTGTGGAAAGAGTTTTTTTTAATCCTTCCCTATGCAACAGCTGTTTACGGTCTTTTCCAAGGTAAACTGAACCATTAGAAAAGATTTACAGACAGTTTTAAAATTAAAATAGCGGCGCTTGAAGAAAAATCCCTTCATCTTTGCAACAAATCTCAAAAAGCAAAAACACGCTGCAGGAAAAGGCAAGACGGTCAATAAAAGATGAGCTGTGGAGGGAGGGGATTTTAAGAAAAAAAAAGTTCATTGCTGAAGCAGAATGAGATTTTCCTTTATGGGGACAATTATTAAACCCTTGATAACAAAGATGGAAGAGAGTGGAATGATGCTCGGCTCTTCAAATGGGAGATAAAAGCTGTGACTGTCATTGTTTTACAAATGAATGTTTCAAGAACACCGTGGCCTGCATTTCAGGTCAACGAGTCTTTGGTTTCACTGTCATATCCCAATTATTCAGCTCCGCTGGGGAACCGTCGCTTACAGGGCTGATGAACGAACCTCTGCAATAAAGTACAGACACAGAACCAAGTCATGCATACGTATTCAGCCCCTTTAAGCTAATACCCGCAAATAAAACCCAGTGCAGTTTGTAGCGTAATAGTTTCACTGGAGTTTAAATTCTCAGAAGTAGGGCTGGGCGATAAATCAATTTTATTGATTAATCAAATCTTCAGTTTTTGAAGATTTCAGTTTTGGAAAATCTGAATGTTTTTCACCAAAGCACTCCTTGAACCTCAGAGTGACGTTTGTGTTTTACAGCTTCTATTTATTTGGACTTTTAATTCACTTTAGTTAGCAACTAATAGATTAATAAATTAGTTGACAATTATTTCAAAAACTGATTGATCACAATTAATTTGATTAACTGTTTTATTCCTGAACAAAAACAGAAAAAGATCCTCTTTGATCAGTGCCTCTAAAACTAAAACTCAATGGTAACCTTTTGTTTTTTTTTTAAATAAAAAGTTTAAAAAGTGTAGGGGTTACAAAGTTTTGCAAAAACAAAAAACTGTACATGTGTGGTTTCTTTCTATCCCTGAAGAGAACGCCATTATTGCTGCTGCACTGTTTCACAGAAAAACTTCCCCTCCAACGGGAAATGTGGACGCAAATTACTTTAAGAAACTTCCTCTCTCTGCAGGGATCCAGGGCTTCGATTTTCATCTAATGAACAAATAGATGAAGCCCAACAGCAACACCAGGTTTTTCTAGCATTACAGAACGTTCTGGCCCATGCATTATGAGGAGTAATGCAGAACAAGAACCTAAACTCTGCTTTGCGTACTGAGCTCAGCTAATTAGGCTGGAGAGTTTGGAGCTGTCAAAAGGAAATCAGAGCTTATTTAGGCAGTTTAGCCCAACTGCTGTGGACAGCCTCTCTCTAGGAACACCTGCTCCAACTTTGTTCTTCAAAAGCATTTTATTTCTGTTTCCTTTGTCACTAAATAATGGGCATTTCAAAAACAGCAATTACTTTAAAAACACATATACGGCATAAAAGAGCCAACAGCATCCTGCAGCACGCCAGGGAAAGAGATGCAGAGGAGAAAGTCTGATGTTAAAAGAGTTTTTCTTTTTAAATTGAAAGAGTTTTGACTCTTTTCTAAGCGGAGCCACATGCTAACACCCTGCAGGTTTACAGATAAAGGGTTATGGAGGCTGTAGGGAGAAAAGTGGTGCTGCCCCACAGAAATGCTGCAGCAGCACAAACTACTAGAGGTAAAGCTACTGCAAACTTCCTAAGGTCATTATTAGCTGTAGACTAGAGAGGCTCACACTGAGCGTTGTTCACTGATTTAAAACCAATAAGAATCATTGATATACACTTGACTGGATATTGTTTGATCATCATGTGACACACATGGGTCATTACTACGAACTGGGTCTGGCATATCGGTGGTCGGGAAAATAACACAATCATGAAAAGAATCTGAAAAAGGACGCAATGTTTTGCTATTTTTTGTTAACACTACAAAGCCTAGATATGGTCAAAGGGAACATCATGTTTCACAGGTCATTGAGGTTTTAATTTGAAAAAGTCAGGAGTCGGTGAGTTATGCTAGCTTGACTTTGACAACCTTAACATTTAGCTGCAGTTTGGTGTTTCGGTTCAAAAAAACAAGGCAACCCACATAATCTGCTCTCTGCCAGGTGTTCAACTTAACTAGTTATTAATACTGCTAATTAATAATCGCTAAATAAACATCGAGTCAGAAATGGTCAAACTGTGACAATCTAAATGTTCTGTCAGAGCATAATAACAGTCATAATTAATATGTAACAAACATATTTTAATAATCAGTTGATGCATCTCGTCCATAAAAACAATGCCAATCGTTTCATAAAATGCAAATAAAACCTCGAAGAGTGAATATATATATATAATTTCATATCAAAAATAATACACCACTTTGTGTTGGTTAGCTAAAATGACAATATTATACAAAATACAAAAGTTTCACAGGTGTGAATATTTTTTAGGAAACTGTAAAACTGTCTTCACCCGTTTTTTTATTTTTTATGACAAACTATTAAGAACATCAAAGTTAGCATGCTGCCACAGAGAACCGAATGTTCAGGAAACCAGATGACAAAGATTATTTCATTAACTTGATCTACAAATTGTTGAGACAGTAACCCAAAGGCTCCAACATGAAACATTTGTAAAGGATCCAATTTTAAATTCTTGACCAACGGCAAAAAGGATTCACTAAAGAGTGAAACGAGCCTGCTTCTCTCTTTACTTTGGTGCGTGTGTGAATGATCCTCTGAGGCTAAATGCTGTGTGCACTCCAGTATAGTAACACTGGGAATTATCTCAATCTAACATATGCCAGAAATCCTGCCCGTAACATTGTGCAAAACTGCACGCTTATTAAAAAATGTCTCTAAAACAGAAAAGATGAGAGTGCAGAGATGCTGTAATCCTCTTGTGGAAACCTAATAGAAAAATCCCATCATAAATCTCATGAATACTGATTGATTAACCTGAAAATTAACGTCAACTTTCTGAAATAGATCAATTCAGATGAGGGAAAGAGAGATGTCATGTTGTGAAGACCAGGAGCGAGACCTGAGAGTGGCGGTGAGTCACCGCTCAGGGAGCTGTCACCAAGCATCAGTGTATTCACCTCTCCTGCTGCGGGGAAGAGGTCCCCGCGCCGCATCCCCGCTTCATGCTTCGCTTCTCCCAGACCAAGAAAAGGACAGCGCTCCATGTTCTGCCAGCCTGTCCTCTCAGAAGGGGACTCAGAGGAAAATATGGCCAACTCCATCTGTGCTGCTTTGCATATGAACCGTGTTTAAGGTGGAGAGTGCAACGCGGTGGAGATCTAAACCATGATGGGTTTGAAACAGAAGGGGCATTAATGGGCTGACCCCAAACATGGCGGCCGGCGTTTCATTCGCTGAGATGATGACTGGATGGAGAGCGGTGATGACAACACACACACACACACACAGGTCTGTTAATAATTACTCTAATTCAGTATGATGAATTAGACCATTCACTGAATGCTTTGATGACCCCATAATAAACTTCTCAGCTCAGACTCAGTCTGCCCACTCCAGCCTCCACCCGGACTCCATCTTTTTGTTCCAAGGACCCCATTACTGAGCTTTAACAGAAGAAAATGGGAGATTTGAGCAGAAATAATAACTGCTGATAAGTAATGCAAATGACACAGAGAGTAAAGGGGCTTTTGCACCATTTTCTCACTTTATTTGGTGCTAAATTCCTACTTTCCACATTAGCAAAAGTATAAAAATGGAAATATATAAATAATTGAATGAATGTATTAATATAAATTTTTGTGCACTTTAAGATTTCCAGAAATTTATTTTTCTGAATAAATTAAAGCAAAAGTTTTAACTTGATTTTAAGATGGTGTGCTCGCATGCTAGCAGCTAATGCATATAAAATGAACCGGACGGGGCAAAGGTTAATCAATGTGTTTTTCAGGGCAAATCCTTTGTGCTTGCCACATTATTTAAATAAATCACATTTAGGAGATGGGAATTTATGCAAATCACATGACCAACCTAAAAACTGCTCAACATGAAGAGCCTTAAAACACATTTACACAGATTAACACCTCAAGTATCACTGAGTAGCTGCAACATAGCCATCAGTTTCAGCACATCACACACAGACATAACATATATCTATTTAAACTAGAGATGTGCCGATCAGGTTTTTTCCTGCCGATGCCAATACCGATCACATAATTATTATTATTATATTTTTTTTATCATAAGCACTACCGGTTACATTATGTGGGAAAAGGAACCATGAATTCACCTTAATTTAGACAAAAACTTGTTTTTAATAACCTTTTCCAAGAACTAAACAAAACAGGCATTGTGCAAATTGTCCTGCTATCGGTAATACTATCTTTAACAGACTGATAACATATAAAGGCTCTGAAATGGCTAAATAATGCAAAGAGCCAAAATAAAACCTCTCAACATTGCCAAAAAAATTCAAGTATAAAACTTAACATTCAAAGGCAAAAACAGGATCCATTACAATAAACAATCCAGAGTTACTGAATGAAAACTTCCTGTTAGCATGGCGGCTAGCTGATTACTGCTAGTTCTTTAATAGATCTTTCAAATTTTACTCTAAATAAAACATTCTAATATTTAAGCTTTTGATTGTATCCATTGTTTTAACAGACTACAAAACTGAAAACGTTGTAACGCTTCTTTACAGAAATGTCCAATCTACAATTAAAATGTCTCTTGTGTGTGAGACAAAAAGTGCAAAATACAGTAAATTCAAGGTGAATTCAGTTCTTTAGCTGCTTCTCAGCTAAAGCAACAGACGTACAATCCGTCGTCTAATTAGCATTAATTAGTCTCCAGAAATATGTCGTTTTCTATGCAATACTAATCAGAGGCTGCATAACGTAACTCTCTAGTTCACTCTCAATTCAATAAACTCTGCAACATTTAAATGATACCAACATATATGCATTAAAATAGATTTTTATCTGCATCTGACAGGAATGTTTCTTCTTCTTCTGTGTGCCTAACCTTCTCTGTGCCACCATAGACAGCGCCCCCAGCGGTAGTATGTGGAATCGCACAAAATAACTGAAATAACACTAAAGAACTTAATACAATAAGAACTTAAGAATAGAGAAAGGAAAAATAATGTTGAGATTTTTATTTTTATACTTAGTGTTTTCATTCCTTATAACAGCTTGTTGTCATCCCTCTACATAGCAAATCTTAAACATTTTCTGAGGCGACTGACTGCATATTTACTTACACTTTTAGGTTTGTAGAATATTCTGAAGACCTGTTATTTTTCACCCACTGCCTAATTGTGCACCCCTTTGTGTTGATCCATCACAGACTCAACAACATACACTAAAGTTTGTTGGCTTTCTGCAACAGAATGTGAAAAAATTCCAGATATGAGAATACGTTTGTACAATTTTTGACAACTCTACCAGAATGATCTGGATTACAGCTGTCAGATGGTTTCTAACACCGTGATCAGAGACATCCCTCTGTGTCCCAGATACTGGAGGCTGGATTTCCTTGTTTTTCTTTTAACACAACACTTCAGGCTATTGGGCTAATTTCTATTTCAGGACGCATAACGCCCTAGAAAAAAACAAAACAAAAAAACAAGCAGATACAGAAAATAAATTCTTTAACGTCATGAAATACAACTTGTAATTGAAAATGAATGTTAAATAAATAGTAAGAACTAATTGCCTTGGTTGTTTGATAAGATGCTGCAAAGCCAAAAAGGTTCAGCTGCTATACACAAGAAATAATGTCTATTACTGTTCCACCGCCTGTCAGTCAGTTATCTGTGGATCGCAGCAGTGAAGGAGCCTGACTACTGACTGCATCTCCCTCTTCAGGGAGAATATGGGAGCCAGTGGTGAGCACACCTCATGCACATCAAATAAGACTCAGGCTCAGATTGGATCAGACGTAACGAGAGCGCTGCAACAACTCGACTTAATGAAGATCTGGGTTTCACTTGGAAAACACACACAAAAAAAGCCATCTGCTTCAGAACACAACAAACAGCTCAATGCATCTGCTGACGCTTTGAATTCCTGCACCATATACTGCAAAAGAGGCTGCTCCATTAAAAAAATAACAATGAAGCTTTTTAAGACAATCCTCCACTCGGAAAGCTGCAATATGCTGACTTCATGATGCGGCTGTAATCTGTGACGGTTCGGCTTGATAAATCAATGCATGCAGTAAAGTTTAGGGCAAAAGCACGGCGTCCATTTGTCATCGCTAACAACGTGCAGCATAGGGCTTCCTGCTGGAGCCGTGTCCTGAGCTCATTATGATTCAGAGAGTGAATGCCTGAGTCCCTGACCCAAATTCAAAATGGCATGTTAAAATATACATATTCAAAGTCAATCTGTTCAGAGTTTGTTTCTCTGTTTTCCTCTGTTCCATCTGTTTGTCTGCATCTCTGCTGTCGCACACGGTTCCTGATCATCCCCGGCTCTTTAGAGATCGTTTAGAGATGAGGAGAAGCAGCCGGATGCCGTGTGGGATGCTTGAGTGGCTTTATGGTGGGAGAAGAAGTAGGCCCTACTGAATCAACTAAAGTAGCAGCCCTGGGAAAATTGCTCCTGCAGTCAGTTATTGACATTCCTCAGCCTACAGCTTATGATTCCAGGAGCATTTAGGTGAAGAACCAGAGCACTAAAGATCGTCTCTAATGGACTTTAAGCAGTTAAATAAGAATTGGAGTCAGCCAAAATAGAATGTCTTTACTGCTGCTTTAAATCGTACAAATGCTTCATACTGCAAATTGGAATCAGCATATTTAGAAATATACAAATAAAAAGAGAGATTATATTTTTCTCAATAAAGTTTTCCTGTTTAAGGTCAGACTAATTTTAAATTCAATTCAGAACTTTATTGATCCAAAGGGAAATTAAAGGCTTTTTTAGCTCATAATATCTTCACCTTCCTAAAATAATAAAATAATGGCCTAAGCTTATTTTTTTGCCAAAAGTGTTTTTGTTTTTTTGAAAGAAAAAAAAACACTTTTGGCAAAAATGATTATTTTACAAAGGCAAATATATCTAGTTTTGTAAGCTAGATAATAGCTAAATTTAATACCCTAAATGCCAGAATAATGAGTTATGGAACAAAAGCTTTTTTTTATTTTTTATCTCTGTTCAGTTTCAGAGGTTTAAACATCTTCTCAGTATTTATGACTTGGATTTCCTCCCAGAAGCTTTTCACAATAATTTTCTGAAATTTCTCCCTTCTAGCTGGTTGAAGCGGGTCAAGTTTGAGGGACACAGAACCAAAATGCTATAATGGCTGAACGTTTCCATGCTGATGTTAACTGAGGTTGAGATCTACGCCTAAATCAGAAGTTTATGATGCCGTCCATCTAGTCATTTTGGAAATAGAAACAATTCTGCTCGTCCTATCTGACCGAAAACAGAACAGAAAGGCTTCTTCTGATTTAATGTCAAGAGTAAAAATAGATTACACTTTGTTTTATACAGCATATGTAAATATGTGTACACATGAGCATACACACATTTCCCCTCTCCCTTTGAAGACATGTTTAATTTTATCCTCAGAAAATGAACAAAATCATTCTTCCAGCCGGCGTAATGAGATTTGAGATGAGGAACAACTGGGAAACACTGGCTTCATTGTAATTTGCCTTCAGCTGATGGAAAAGATGCTGACTTGTTGTTCCAGCGAGCTGCTGGAGCATTTACATTAACACTTTGCACGGATGCCTTAACCAGTGTTCCTGAAGCAGAGAAGGGTGATCACAGACACCACACTAGTTTACAGTCACTGCGGCAGAAAGAAGCTGAAAATTATTTTCATTTCCAACAACGCTCTCCTGATTGCAAACTGATCTGCTCCAATGTCCTGGATCAACTGTTTTCTGAGCCGGACATGAAAACACAAAGCGGATTTTTTTCTGCAGAAAAGGCTAAGAAAACACGATAACATATATAATAGATATGTCTGTTTCAGAATGGCAGCAGCCTGCGCTCTGATAATGAAGCTCAGTGTTTCTGCGCTGCTGCTAAGCCAAATATCCTCAATTCCACACTGCATTAAGAATCCAGCCTCTTTCCACCAAACTGAATTTCATTATAAAATATAACAGCATTTTTACCCAAGACGCAGGAAGAAATTGTTTGTTTTTGTTAACATGTTTTGTCTTCATAGCCATCAACATTTAATAAAGCCTCTCACTTATGAAATGTTCAAAAGCATTGCTTCTCAAATACAACAGATTGCACTGTGGAGCTAACAAGCAAAGGAAGATGAGAATTTGTTAACAGAAGTGATGACACTGAACCAAGAAAAACTGCTGCAATTCATTTACATCTACAGTCAGAAACTGGATGAGAAAATAGCACCAAACCAACCTGAACCATGTTCTAGTTACATGCATGAGAGTGTTTGCATTTCTAATTAGTAGCCTAGTAGCACCACAAGCTAACAGCAACAACACAGGCCTCAGAATTTTATCCAGTTAAACACTCGAACTTAATGAGACACAAACTGCCAGAAGTGCAAACAAACCATAAAAACCCTGCAGCTGCCTCTGTGTCTTCAGCGTCGAGCAGCCATATTGGATTCTGTGGTAGAGGTTGCTGAGTTAAGCTGAAGGAGGCTTTCCTGATTGTTTTTACAGTTTTACCACAGATCTAAATGATCCTTTACTGATATTCCTTTGTACCAGTTTAGTTTAATTAAACGTAATACAGTTGAGCCCCGGTATTTACAGGGTTAAGGACCATATCCGCCCAAAATGAGCTAAAACACTTGAGACTTCCTCTAAAACAGTTAAAGCTCCAAATATACCCTGATATGCATTAAAGTGGACTGGAAACCATAGAAATGGGGCAGAGCTAAAAAGCTAAAAACTGTTTGATAATTTTAAATGAGTATTGTTCATTAGCACATTTAATTCAACTAAATTTAACTAAAAATTGTCCTCTAACAATCTCCCATACCAACAACTTCAGACTGAAATTTTACTCATGTAAGCCTGCAGATAAGATTTAACAGGCAGCAGATTGATTTTGGAGTAATGCTCAAACAGCATAAAGTTGCAGTGTATGATATTTGTTTGCAAAAAAACAGTGAGAATGATGACTGCAATGTTTTTAATTACATTACTCAATCACTCCACCACAGCAGAAAATGATTAAATCACAGCTTTGAAACTTTGTATTTCTTCACCTTTTGTTGAGCGCGAGTCTGGAAATCAAACAGTATCCAACTGCTCTGAAGCTGAGCATGTTCACACTGTAATCAGAGCAGCGTTGAAAATCCTAATTCCCCTGCAAAAAGCACCACCTACCAGAGGCATCTGAGCGTAAAATGCACCGTCAATTCTCCTGCTCTATTACCTCGATCCCCAAGCGTGAACCACGGCGTCTCCAAACACCAACTGATCTGCGGCAAGAGCTAATGAGCTCAGAGGCGCTGCACAACACGGGCTGCAGATCGAAGCAGCCGGAGAGAAGACATGTAAATTAAGAGAATCTCCCACATGATCCAGTGGACAAAAGGAGGCATATGGAAATATTTGTCAAGCTGGTCAGACACTCGGAATCATAGCTCAGCAATTCAGAAGGAAAACTAATTACAACATTTTATTATAATACCAACAATCATGATGATGTTTTAGGAAACAGCTACTGGAAATGTTAAGGACCAGAATAAATATTAGGGCTTGAATTGCCTGAGTAGAACCACAGGCTGAAATGCATTGATGCAGGAATTCATCCAAAAGAGCCCAGACCAGCTGCTGATACTCTACTGTAGATAAATTATACATCCAAAAATGGATATCAGCCAAAATTGTAATCGACAGGTCAGGTCTTTGAAAGATTGGTAGCCAACTAGAAAACTGCAGTCAGTGCATCGTCAGTGTTGTGTAATGATCCAGTTTTCAGAAATAAAATGAATTTGATTTATCATTTACATTCAAAATATGTGTAATAATAAATATGAATCAGTCACTCATGAGATCTACAGCTTTGTCATAGTTTAACTTATCCAGCAGAAGTGAAGCTGAGTCGACAGTTATTGATTCAAACTGACTGCATATCTGCTAAAAGCTCTTTAGCTGGAGCTACTTTCATCATGATTCTGACTGCACTGATTTACCTGTATCAAGTTTCACCTGGCAGTGAGTGATTCAGCTCAGGTGTTGTTGTTTCTTAAAAAACCCAAGAAAAAAACCTTTTGCACCCAGAACACACCAGTGAGCCATTAAAGTTGACTGAAATGTTTGCGGAGAGTGAAAAACAACCAAATTGCTTCAGCCTGAAACCCGGGGGTGTTCCAGCCTGACAGGGAAGCAGAGGAGCAGCCTGCGTGAAACTTTCATGGACTTTCACAAAACCACACACAGACCTTCACACACTCACCCCAACCTCACTAAAACCACCTTAATTCTGTGAATATCCCTCTGTCACATCAAAGCACACATGCATTTGACATTTTAGAGTCAAATTCAGTGTTTGAATCGATAGGAAAAATAAATTGTGAGAGCCTTGGACTAAATCCTGCAGCAATCCCTTAAGTAAGCACAGGAATTCATGAATGCTAAACACATCTGCTTTTTCCTGCTGCAACAAAGGAGATGCTTTGATTGTACCCCTCTTGTATTACTAGGACAAGATTGCTGAACCGACACTTTCCTTTTAAATATGAATATCAAGTGAGCTTCTGATATGGCAGGATAATGGCACAGCTGGGGCAGAGCCATTAGCCTGCTGCACAACTAATCTCCAACAAAGAAAAAGAGTTTCTGGGTGATTTTATGAGACACTCGGTAGCAACATTTTTAAGCACAGTTTTTAAGCCCTCTTTAATTTTTAAAAAAGCCAAAGCAAAAGATAAATACTTGTAAAAACATTGTTATTTCACAGTAAACTGAACTCTGAATCGGGGAGCTCAGAATGAAAGCTGTACTGAGAAAGCACTACACAATAGGAAAATGAAATCCTTGCTCCCAGCAAGAACACCAGCGCTGAGATGCTCCCAAGGCTAACAGCAGCAGGACTGAACATCAATGGCCCTATCAGGCGGCTCCAACAGACACTATTAACACACGCACAGCAGGTCTTCGTCCCCACTCAACCACATTATTTGTCACACTACAAAGGCATTTTGCTTTGATGATGTAGGCTTTAGCATTGAGCTGTCCTAAGGAGTCGTGCTCTCAATCCCCAGCCGCACATCCAAGTAGCGCTCTAATCTGGCCCAAACTACCCCCTGCAGCTCAGACTCTCCTAATCCCTCATAAGAAAGAGGAGCCAGATGGTCACGGACAACTGCTGCTGGGGCTGAAGATCAGCACATGTACAGCAATGCCTCGAGTGCTTGCTACTGTTTACCTCTAGGTTATTAGCGTAAGCAACTGTAGATGTGTGGGTGGTAAACATGCTGTGTGCCCGGCGAGCGTGCTTGTCCACGTGTGCACCGTCAGTGTCTGGTTACCGCTGTGGATCGTTCCCTCGTCCGTCTCCGACCTCCACATGAGACGACAGAACGCTAAGAGGAACAGCTCTACCAGCTTCAATCACCTTGTGATTTCTGAAGTGCCGAAGGTAGAACAGCGCGGTCCCAGGAGTGTCAAGATACAACATACCTCCTCCTCCTCCCTTCGTCCGAGGCGACCTATCATGACCCCCGACTGTGGAGTGATCTCATTACTCAAAGCTCCACTAACCCGCACGCTGACCCCAAAGTTTGAATTTTTAGAAGTCCGTAAGCAGCTACAGATAATTGTGTTGATGGCGAGACACCGTATTATTTGGTGCTGGTTAAAGCCATCAGTGTAACGACCAACCAATCAGAGAGGACGCTTCTGGAGTAAATGTAGGCCTGGTCAATAAATCAATAACAATATATATCACAATAGACATGTGATCAATATCAATAGATAATACGTCCAATAGAATATTCAATAATTTCACTGAACTCTGAATCAGAACTGCACAGCATTCTGGGGGATGCAGGCAGAGGAAATGCTTTAGTCGCTCAATCTCTCACGGCTAGCTAGGCACAGGTGGCACCGACTCACTCACCTTTGGTTACCTAGCAACAACTTGCTGAGTAACTGGCGCAGCAGCAGCTTCATGTTCTGCCTCCGTGCCTCATAACTGCTTAAAAATAAAAAACGACACGGAGAGAACAGAGAAAATGAGCAGAACAGCTCAAGATGTCACCAATTTGGCTGTTTTTCACATATTTACAACAAAAAATTAATCAATAATTATCAATATCGACTGATATGAAACGCTTGTATTGAGACACATTTTTCAGCCATGTCACCCAGATCAAAGTAAACAAACATAAGAATCTTTCTGAAGACCATCAAGCTAAATGAAAACTGGAACGCACCGGCCATGATGTCTGAAGTCTGTCCTGCCTGTTATTAGCGGTGCTAAAAATCATTAAGCACAAACCGAGTCTGGAAAGAGTTTAAGTAAAAGCCTCCCCACAGATTTCAAGAGACCGGCTCTTAAGGAAAAGTGAATCTCTCAATGTCAGTTTAATGGCTGGAAAAAGATAAAGTTGTCTTTGCTAATCCACATCGAGTCGTGCCTGCAGTTATGTGGCTACACAGCGTCTTTACATTCCCTTTTCGTCCTGATGCCAGCGTACACTAATGTTGCTCCTAACTTGGTCTTTCTTCTTTGTCCAGGCAGGTTTTCAGTGCCAACACCATCTGTGTTTGTCTGTGTCTCTTTCCTGTCCTCTTAACCTCCAGACGGCCGAGGCAGATGGCAGCTACTGAGCCGGGCTCTACTGGAGGTTTCTGTCTGTTAAAAGGTAGATTTCCTCTCTGCTGTCCCCCTGCACCAAACATCTGAATGTTAGTTATGCTGTCAGCATGAGATACTTGACTCTAAATACTTTACAAACACTTTGTGAGCTTAAATAAGATATTTGATAAAAGTAAGAAGATTTTGATTTAAGTTTTCAGTAAAGAAACTCACCTAATAACTCTTAATTGATCAAATTAACAGCCTAAAAATCTCATCTGTAAAGCAAACAGTGGCCATCTTGAGACCAAAGCACTCGACTGGAACCTATTGAGATGAGAAAGATGGTAGGTCAATATCTGCAATGAAGAATCTATCATAAACTGGAGTTTTATGACCTTCTCAGCCATTTAAACAAACACTGACGCCGTTTCAAGCACTGAAGAGCCTCTGAGTCATTTTTACATCACTCTTGATTCTTCTGTGGACGGGATCACAATATGAAAAGTAGACGTCCTCCTTATGAGCCCAATATGATTATATTTCATATTCATTGGAATTTTTATTGCTCTTAAAGAACACAATTTGAACAGAAATATTTCAGATTGTTAAGTGGTTTCTTCTTAACACAGAAAGAGGATATATTGTGCACTTCTGCTTCAAAGATCACTTCAGTGAGGAATGTGGGTGAGCTATGGAGGGAAATCAGATTTTTCAGTTTCTCCACCATCCAGGATTATGAAACAACGGGAACCTTTGACTGAAGGAAAATGAGACAGAGTGAGGGAGATCCAATCATGCCACAGTTTGACCAGCAGGTTGAGCAGGGAGTCAACAGCCAGACCATGAGAGCAGCTGGGATGTTTTACAAGACAGGATTTTTTGTTGTTGTTTGAGCCAAATGAAGCAGAAAATGAAGCAGATATTTGTTGTTGCACCTAACTGCAAACCTACTTACAAACTGCAGTGCAGATAAACCATCATTTGTAAAATGAGTGATTCTGACGGAGGAGATAAATATGATTTATGGTCATAATGTGGCTCCTTAATTCAAAACCTTCTGGTGACAAGTATTTGGAGAAATGGGATGGCTGCTGGCTGTGGGCATAATGCTGGTCAGAACTGGAGCACCACAGTATATTTGTTACAGTGCTGTCAGATTGTTACAGCCTGGTCATTCCCTTCCTGAGCTCGATTCTCATCTCCCTTCAGTCCTCCGTCTGGGATTTCCTCCACCGAGTTCGATTTCTCTGGTAGAATTTCGACCAGGCCAATCAGCAAACAGTAGAAGTTGTGAATGATGACGTTGATTTTCTGCAATGTCTTAGAGTTGTACTGTGCCTTTGGTTGTAGAGGAAGTGACCAAAGCCGTTCCGTCTGTGTTGGCCACGCCTCCAATGTTGAATTAACATCAACAGCTGCCAAGTTCAGATCGGCACGTCTCTCTTTACAGTAGGGGATGGTTGTTTACAGTGCAGGCAATTTCCAAAAACTTGAACTGGAGCATTACCTTTGAGTTAGCAATTTTGATAGCAACTGTCAACTCCTGCAGCAAGCAATGATTTTTCAATAGATGAGAGTCCAGACCCTCCTTACAAAGCAAAGAGTAGAACAAGAGGACAATTTTTAACAAGTCTAACAATGTTTTAAAGTGCAATTTATCTCCCAAAGGATTAATAACCTCTGTAATCCCTCTGTAAGGTGCTGGTTCACTAGGTCTCCCAGTCACTGATCTCAGACAACATTTCTCCAGATTTTTTCCTACTCATAATAAAAAATATTGTCAAATTCTCAAATTTAAGCTGAATACTTTGGTTCTATTGTGTTATGAGTTCAAACTTTTAAACTTTTGATTTTGCAAATTTCTAAATTTCATTAATGGTAATAATGGACATAACTATCATGAGCTACGAGCTAAAGACAGGTGAAAAGGAAAGATCTATACTGACAGTCATTTTGTGTGTGTGTGTGTGTGTGTGTGTGTGTGTGCGTGTGTGTGTGTGTGTGTGTGTGTGTGCGTGTGTGTGTGTGTGTGTGTGTCAGACTGGGCAGTCCACAGGCTCATGCCACCCTGCGCCCCAGTTACCAGGACTCCCAGCTCAGCGATACGGCCGCATGGCTGGATTGACTCCTTCATGTTGGGATGTTTTTTAATGCTTCACACTTCACTGCATCCACACAAAAGACTTACCCTCATAACCTATAAGCCTTATAATCTATCCTGTAATCACTGAAGGGATGCCCATTTTCATGATAAATGCCCATGCATGGCTGCCCACGGCTCAGCCTGCCGCATCCTGACTGGAATCTATGGGTGAGTAAACCGGGCGCGCTCAGATTTATTACAGTCATTACTGTAAACGCAACAGTCAGAAGGAAAATCAGATACTGCGTTGTAATCATTACACTTTCAGGGTTTTATTACAATTCTCAGTTTCATCTGAGTGTATTTACAGCTGACAATAAAAAAAGAAACAGATTCAATAACATGAAACTACAGCTGAGGAACTTCGCTATATGTTAGCTCTGAATCCCATCTGAAGTAGTGACCCAGATCAGCCCCCATCAGCACCACAGAACACAAAAGAGGACCTGGTGTGTTGCCACTGACTCTGTCACTGCGTCCAGGAATAGCAGCTTGCACAGAATGGAACAAGCATAAACACCCTGATGTAATTAGAAACGTGTGATTTCCCCGACAGCCAGCGTTTTGTCATACAGTAATGTTTCCCCAGATTAATATTTCATTCACACGTTGAGTTTTCAGGTTTCCCTCCTGATCCAGATCCTCCACCCCCCATGAAGTGGATCGATACGAGCCAGCATGCCAAGACAAACATTAGGAAAATGATGAGCCACTTACCCAGAAGATGAGGTTGAAGATGAACATCAGATACTTCAAGCAGCACAAGCAGCCTCTCGCCATGTTGCACTTCTTGAACTCTAGAAGGAACACAAAGGATAGGTCCAGGTAAAAGACCACGTATTTGCTGCCTTTGGGTGAGCTGTACTTGTTGGTCTTGTCCGCGGCGCCGGTGTCGGCTGCCGCTCCGGCCGCCGCTCCGGCCGGCCCCTGCTGTGTGTTTTTGCGCGGCCCTGTGGAGCCGTAGAAAGCGCCGGCAGTGAAGCCGCGGCCGCCGAACGGCCGGCCAGACGTGGAGGCTTGAGGAAAATCAGAATCCCGGCTGTCAACTGACGGACTACGGTGAATGGCTGACTCCTCACTGCTGGACTTCTCCATGCTCTAGAGCGCCTGCTGCTGCTGATGCACAGTCTAACATAGTCCCAGAGATAAGACAGAACTACTTGCCCTTCAAATCTCCACTGCTTCACAGTTTAGAAGAAAATTAAAAAAGACAAAGGCACCCAACTACATCCACCTTCCTGTGGTCTCCTGCAGAAGTGAGTTGGATGGAGCAGCAGAGGCACTTTGGGGGCAGATTCACAGCAAGGGTCCTCTGCCTTCCTGTGATAATCCTGGAGTAAGCAGTGCAGCGGCTCCTGTTTGCCTTGTGACAGGCTGGATTCTGAGAAGTTGCAGCTCTTACTGCTGTAATATCACTCTCCTCCTGCTCTGCTCATTGATGTGCTTGGCTGCTCCACTGGGACTGAGACCCGAGTGAGTCTCAGCTGCTGACCGGGTAACTTTTCTCCTCCTCCTGCTCCTCTCCCTGCTGCCCTGCTCCGGCTCAGTCCTCCTCTCCTGTACATGTGCGGATGCGCTCTGCCTTCTCGCTCCCTGCCTGGTGAACCATTGTGCGCTCAGCGGCTCAGTCCTCCGCGCTGCCTGTGCTCTGCTGCCCCAGTAGCAGCGCTCTGGCTGATGTGCTATTATCGGCAGACGCGACTATCGGGCATTCCCTATCATCCACCAAGAGCTCTGCCCTCCTCCCCCAGGAGTCTCTCTCTCTCTCTCCCTCTCTCGCTCGGCCCCTCCCCACTGCAGAGCGGAGAACCAATGCAGCGGCTGCAGGAAGACCGGAGCTCCTCCTCTCCACTCCCAGTGTCTTTATTAAGCACATCTCTGCTCCTTTGACTATACATGTTCAACTATTTTCCTTCTATCAGGGGATTCGGGGGTCAGAGATGAGATCAGCAAAACGAAACAAACACTTGGCTGAAAAAGCAACAATATTTGTCCTGGAGATGATCAGAGTTTAGTCTGGGGGACGGAGGGTCAGGGGGCATCGGGTCATTTCATTCCCGACGCCCCCTGCAGATTCTGCAGAAGCGACTACGGTGTCTCACATTACACCAAAATTCTTTAAGTTGTTTTTTTAAGAAGTTTAATGCATCAACAATTTATAGTGATGAACTGATCCACTGTTTTCACTACAGATTAAAATATCTGAGGTTTAGTATTGGCCAATACTGATCCAATACAGAAAATCAGTGCTGAATTGACCGAACACATGTAAATGTACTGAATTACACATTTGATAACTCTGCACCAGTACAGCTCATTTAAATACATCAACATGTATATATACCTGGTCAACATGTAAAACAACACAAGTTTCATTTGTTCAGTCAGAGTAAAATATCCACAAAAACACTGACCTGTTTATTTATCACTGCCTTGTCCAAGAAACCAACGACTATTGTTATGTATGAATATCTTTGTCTGATCTGTCAAATAATAAAAAAGGCTGACTTCCTTTAACCTGAGTGAAAAGCCCGCTCTCCTAATTTTACCCGTAAACACCTCAGAACTTCTCTGGTTCTGCTGTTACTGGTGGATTTTACATTTCTGGACCTTCATGTTTGCTCCCAAGTTCTGAAATCTCATAAAATTGATCCCGTTTTGTGAGTTTCTGTTTCATCATGGCCTCGTTGGGAAACCTTTTGAGTTGCTGTCAGAAACAACATTTCAGCTTTAATTTAATTCTGTTTTTTATTAAATTCTCCTGTCATTCAGAGATATTCCTCATGGTCATATTTTGCATTTGTTGTACAACCAGCTCCTTCAGGAATGTCCTGTAGGTCCAAACACCAGCCTTCTACACTATTATTTACAATATTCTGGTTGTCTATTGATCATTATCTGTAATATGCAATAATTATTCACCAATCCAATATTATTATCTGTATAGATTCTAGAACAGGTATCGAAGATAATGTGTCCAATTAATGAGAGCAGATCTATTCTGTCTAATTCTACCCTTTCCTCAGCGACGTCATGCTTTATTATTTATTTTACATTATTTGTAGAATTCCTAATAATTACACTTTGAGTCATTTCCACTTCCTTTATTAAATATTACATTAGCTGTTATACTCTTAGTTACAATGGTTGAACAAATCAAAGTTGTTTTTATAGGTTTGATCAAGCTGGTGAAGCTATTAGTGTGTATAAATGAGCTGTGTTGGTGCAGAGTAAACATATAAATGTGTAATTAAATACATTTATGTCTGCGTTTAAAAAAAAAGAAATGTTTTAAATCAGTATCAGAGTCTATTGGACGATACTAAACCACAGATATCGGTATCAGATGTAAAAAAAGTGAATCGGTGCATCCTCAATTTGAGATCAACACATCTACATTACCTATGTTTCACCTTTTGAACTGAATTATGAAAATGCATCAATTTATGGATGATATTCCTGCACCTATATAACCACAGAGAATCATTTGCACTAATAAACTTTCAGAAAAGCTACTTTTTCTGAAACATGGGCACAGAAATCTGCATCTGCACTGATTAGCTGCATGCACTAAAAATCCCAGCAACACGCTGAGCTGAAGTCCAGACATGGAGAAAAGAGAAAACCTGACAGCAACCTGGATTAGGAATAAACTGTTAAATTAGCTTCAAATCTACAACATTCCTCCTGACATGCAGGCCGTCATTTCCTCCCCCAGCGTCCCTCCAGTCATTAGTTAACAGCATATTAACTCTCACTGACTTTCATTGCAAGACGCTGTACGGAAGCAGAACCTGGCGAAGCAGCAGCCATTGTTGGTGTTCATATGGTCTCCTTTCAGCTGAGCGGTGCCGACCCTGCCTGAAGGCAGAGAAGAAAAGCTTTAACCCAGCCTCCGAAAAGTAAATCCAGGAATATCCTGCTGACAGAGAGCAGCTCAGCAGGCCTGCTTGTTTTACCATTAGAGAGGGAAAAACTCCCTTTAGGACGCATGAATTATGGTTGATGACGCAACATCTGCTCTTCTCCACCACATCCTGTCTCAATGTCGAGATATAAAAGGAATGGCCCAAATACTCACTGAATATTATCTCCAATAGGCTGAACTCACTCACACATCAGGTCTGAAATGTGACCACAATCAGACTTCCAAGGTTTATGTCCCGTAATGCACAGTAGAAGAACGTAGACATTACTCAGCAACAATCTGCTAACAGGAGTAATAACAGACGCCGTCACAAGATCATAACAGTTAATAAAAAACTAAGTACAGCTGAATGGAGCGACTTCCGTAGAGAAGTTTGTTTGGATTTGTAGCTGGATGAAGTAAAAGTCGGATAAAATGCAACATGACCACTCAGACTGCAGACGCTCTGAAAACTATCAGATGTTGTGCCACTAATGGAAGCGAACAAATTGGATTTTTTTAGAGGTGTAAAGATTGGAATCAGATTGAAGTGTGAATATTACAGCCTTATTTACAGAGCAGCAGTTCATTGGAAGATAAAGATTCTGCTTTAATCTGTTATACTTTAAAAAACTCATTACCTTCAGAACAGTAATAAACATTTCTCCTTTAGTTTCCACCTGACTTCCCAAACAACCAACTTTCTAACAATAAGATAAATAGGAATAATTGTGATGAGGAGAAATGGGCAAAAAGACTTTTTACCTGTAAGAAAAATAAAGTAGTACTGGTTTTTAAACTGTTATGTTTTAAAAACTATTGCAAAACTTACAGCTATTAACTAGCTAATGACTGTGTAGCCATCAGTCACTACTTGGCTCTGCTGTCCAGATTTCTGGGGCATTTAACCAAATATCGACTACGTTTAAATTTCATAATTAAAAAATATAAAGACAAGTTTAAAAGATAACAGTATTTATTTGTGCTGCACATGTAACAGCAGTTGATTGGGAGAAATGGACTTTACTGAAAGGTCACATGGTTTGTGCTTTTACTTCACGCTGGGATAATCTGGACATTTGGTTCAGTTTGGTGGAGGATGCTAAAAAAATTCACACTTAATTGACGGATTCACTGACCCTGGCTCAGGTATGGAGAGGGTTTTTATTTTCCACAGTAAGTCAATTCGTTGTGTCTTTTCTTCAGTTTCCTCTCAGTTTATGTTCCGTCTTGAGTTCTTTCAAAGCCGCCCAAGCAAAGCGGACGATCCAAGGAAACAAACTCTGGTCCATTTAAAGCAAACCAAACAGGATTAAGGTGACCTTCTTCTGCTCTCATCTCTTTTCCCATTTCCACCTCCATGCACGGTGCAGCATGTCAAATTACAACAACCCTGTCATATCCCATTGAAATTCAGACAGAAGTTACATGTTTTTCATTATTGTACCTGCTGATCACCAATCAGAGCAGCTCAAAGAAAACCAGGGTCTCTGGACGTCTGATTGTTAGTTCTGGGATTTCACAGAACTGACTGTGTATCAGAACATTTGAACATGTTTGAAAAATATGTAAGATCACAAAAAGTGAAATGATTGAAAGAAAATAAAACACAGAAAACGCCCTGAATCGTCCAAAGGTGACAAAGCCATGAATACACGGATGAATCTGTTATCTGTCAGGAAAACAAGAAAACCAGTTTAGCTTGTTAATCTGTCCAACACTAGAGGAACTCCTCCAGTTAATCTGAGTAATGGACTCACTTTGTTAGCAGCTAATAGATCATGGAGCCAGTTCAATGAGAGTCTGCTTCAAAGTGCTTTACCATGAATAACGAACAGAGTATTCAAAAATGATACAGACCAGGCAGCAGCTTGTTGCTGCTCTATGCACCATATTACCATCATTTAAAGAAAATGGGTTCTACTTGTTTTCTTTCTATTTTTGGGATGAAAACAGGATCTGAAACATTCAGATCCTTCTGAATTTGCTGGAAACCTGAGTACAGATGTGTGACGGCGTTCTTCTCCTCCAAATCATCTCAGCAGCATTTTCTTCTTCAGGCATGGAAACAGATTTCTACCAGAGTTCATGATGACGGGTAAAATCTGAGATGGTTTCCAGGATGTTTAGAGGAGAAACAGGCTCACAGATTCACCGCCTTGCTTCGAGTTTTTCCATTTTCCATATTCTACATAATGTCACCTTCCTCAAACGACAGTCTGTCATTTGTTGCCAAAAGATGAATTAAGCAATTAAAGACGGGGATTTTCAGATTGTTTAAAATGTGAGACTAAGCTATAGAGATGTTTTATTAGATGAGAAGCTGAGACTTTGATGTTGTCGACCTCTGAGCACTCAGAAAATAAAACTCAGTCACTGAGTTCAGTGTGTCTCTGAACATGGAACTGGGTTTTATCAGGAAGCCTGAAGAGCAGATCCACATGGACACGTCTGTCCCCACAGAGTGACAGGACTTTACTCTGCTGCAAGACGGCTGAGAGGAGAAAATACAGAAAGAGACAAAGTAGATGTTACTAGAACAGAAACAGTGGACAGACAGAAGAGTTCAGAAAACATAGAAAATCTGTGCAGAAGCAGCAGAACAGTCCACAAAGCCAGGGCTTAGAGGAATGGAGGTCGGCTGGGAGGAGATTGCAGAAATATTCTCCCTGGAGCTGAGTAATTCTCGCAGCTTTTTAACCAAATGCATGGGAATCTAAAGAGATTAGAACCTAAAGGGAACTGGGACTCCTGTGGAGCAATTTCAACAATGCTTGATGGAAGGTGGGGGGATGAAAACACTTAACCCTGAAGACTATGACCAAATAAAAGCACTGCAGAGAGGTGAGTGTTCAGAGTGAAGCGCCTGTTAACTTCACTGCTATTAAATGATGGTGGTCTGAGTGTGTTTCTGTTAAACAGGCTCCAGTCTGAGCAGGCAGGTGGATATTTTACTAAAATTTTGCTACCTGCTTGGAGTTTACACTCAGTTGAGGTGATTTTAGGTTTTCCAAAACAAAGTTAAACATCTTTGCTAAATAACTTTTGACATAGTCCATCCATCCATTTTCTTACACCCTTGTCCCTCAGTGGGGTCAGGAGGGTTGCTGGTGCCTCTCCAGCTAACGTTCCGGGCGAGAGGTGGGGTACACCCTGGACAGGTCGCCAGTCTGTCGCAGGGCAACACAGAGACACACAACCATGCACACACACACACTCACTCACACCTAGGGGCAATTTGGAGAGGCCAATTATCCTGACAGTCATGTTTTATACTGTGGGAGGAAACCGGAGTACCTGGAGAAAACCCACCAAGGACAGGGAGAACATGGAGACTCCATGCAGAAAGACTCGAATCGAACCCAGAGCCTTCTTGCTGCAAGGCAACAGCTCTACCAACTGCGCCACTGTGCAGCCACTTTTGACATAGTAAAAACCTCCAGCTTGGAGGGAAGGACTGTTTCCATTTATCTCAGATGTTCCTGCTACTTTGCAACATTGACTTTCTGTTTATTACAGCCATGTAACATCAACATCTAATAAAATGACACTTTGCTTAGCCTCTTATTCACTCCAAACCAGTTCTTTTTTGCAACATTTTTAAAGCTTGATCAAAATTTGAATGACAATTGGAAGGAAATGAGGGAAGTTTGGGTTTCTCTGCTTATCTGCTGCCTATGTCAACAGAAGATGACGGACGGGTTACTGTTCCACTGTTCTGTGGCATCTGGATGAAATTCTGCTCCGACACACCTGGATCAGATAAACGGCTAATGACCAGACCTGAGTCAAAAGGCTGAAGTGTAACTTCAGCCTTTTGACTCAGGTGTGTTGCATCCTGAAGATGCCTGACTGCAGCGCTGGAGGACTGGAGTTTCAGATCCAGCCCCAGGGCTTGAGTGTCTGCAGAGATCTGCACACGACCCATCATTTGATTCAGGCCTGTTCAACCAGGGAACGCAGTAAAGCATGTGGGAGAGATTCCCCTGGACACCAGGCCCCTGGGGGTTCTGGAGGTAGAGGTGCTTTTACAATTCCAGTCACGTCACACACTGATTTACAGATCGGTGAGGTCCGGTCGCTTGCCTCATCATACGGCTACAGGAAGCTGGAAGTTAAACTGCCACCTGCAAGATGCAAGAGAACCGCTCTTCCCTTCTGCGCTTCAGCCTGAAACACGCATAATTAAGCATATAGTTTTTATAAGGTCGGTCAAGGCAAAATGAGTTGTGACGCCTCAGAGTGACAAAAAGATGAGCTGTTCAGGATTTAACGGTGTGACTGAACACTTTGTTCTGGTCAGACTCAAACTGCAGCACATCTAGGTTTTATTAAAGGTTATTGTGGAGGATTCAGAGCTTCTTCGCAGACATTCCCTATTTTCTGGGAACAGTTCACATCAGGTAATGAGAGCATAAACAAGGTTTACCAGCAACAAAAGCCTCAACGCAGTGGGGAATATGACTGAAGTCGTGTCTCTGTTTGAGCTGCAGAGATGACAGGCTTTTCTTAAGTGTTGCCCCCTGACTTGTTTCCCAGAGTTTAGGTGTCTGTTTGGATGTTTTCCTTCTTTAAGACGCAGCAGTGATTGACAACTCTAAAAAATACATAATGTTTTTTATGTCAGAACTATATCTAGTTGAAAAGGCTACTGTATTTTTTACGTCAGTCATATTAAAGGAGCTGTGGTTGTTTTTTCTGAGGTGGTTCTGCTGCAGGAGAAACTAAACAGAGATGTGCTATCGACTGGCCGAGCAGCAGAGAGAAATGAACACGTTATGCTTTTCAGTACTTTATTTTTTCAGTTATGACCACATATTGCCCCGGACGTATCAGCTGGAAGAGAATTACACAAAAACTGGAGTAAAAAAAAACAATACACTCTGTTAATCTAAAAAATTAAATCTATGGGTATACAAATTTGATTATTAGACACAAATTCACCTTTGAGTGTGTAGGACCTTAAAAAAGTTACAATTCTTAAACTTTTCCACATCCGTAATGTTGTGGCACAAAGTACGATGGTTTTTAAAAGGATTTTACGAGTCAGACCAACATTACATGTTCCTTCAAATAGAAGGCTAGTTAAGCCTTCTACTCTAAGATTTTAAAGAAAATAATGCACTGCTGTCAAAATCTTCTTGAAAAAAAAAAATCTGGAAGGTGTGGCATACATTCATGTTTACCTGGGTAATTTTCAGAAGATGTGAGCCAATAATGGAGATTCACCCTCCAGCAGGACAACAACTCTAAACAGAATGACCTAGTCAAAGTCCCTCTTCATTAAAGATAAAGCTGAGCCACCTTGAAAAGAAGGAGGAAGTATGGCTGACTCCAGGGTCTATCAGGCAGAGATTTAAAGAGGAGCAGCAAAAGCAAATGAGGCAGATTAGCAGAGATAGCCAACAACAGGAAATGCTATTACTATCAACATGCTAATGCTAATGATACAGAGCTGTAAGAATGCCTGTTTGTCCTACAATAACAGTCCTCAGTCAGAGGGTTTATTTTAGATTTATCGTGAGACTGACTGCTACAGAGGATATGAGTTACAACAATATTTGATTTCCTTTTGGGTACTTTAAAAATGAGATGGACAGGATGAGAGTGGACACACCAGACTTGCAGCTGTAGCTGCAGAAAAATAATCAATCAGCAATAATCAATCAGTAATAATCCAGTGAGGTCTCATGTCAGTTGTATGTCAGAAATCTTTCAAACTGTAGCATTTTCCTTCCTCCTCAGTGCTATAACATAAAATACCATCACAATGTATGTAAGTTAGTAGTTTCACTGTGACTAATGGAGAAAAGATCAAGGGAAGTGAAAACTTTAGTAAGACTCAGATATTCTACAGCTGTGCTCCATATGAAAGCAATTCTGTGAAACAAAGTGAAGTCTGCTGCCTTTTAGAAGAATTAAGAGCAATCTCCAACAAGGCAATCATTTCATCTTTACTGCTTCTATACAAGGGATCACAGCTTTGATCAGCTGATGTAAACGCTATCAGCCTGGCAGTAAAAGCGTACGATCAAGGCAGCGAGCGAAGAAGAAGAAACTACAAAGGGTTTCCTCTCAGAAATGTGTCGCTGCCAGTGGCCCTCTGCTGTTCCTGCGGCTGCAGCAGATTCCTCAGACGACACGACGCTGCGGGACGCTGTGTGGAACTGCAACGGGATGAAGTAGGCATGTAACGACTGATCACAGAATGAGCAGCGGTGTGAAGATGACCTAAACAAGCTATTAAACCTGTCCATCTCACCCTCATATCAAATTCAAATAAGATGTCCAGCTGCTTTGATATTTATGGTTCTCTTCTGCCCTTTTATTACGATGTGAACGTTGCCCTCAGAGAAGAGGCCGCAGCATCATTCTTCAGTCATTCCTGGGTGATTTGCAACCAAGAAGTCAATAAAGATGTCTGGAAATGGTGTTAATTAGGAATTTATGACATCAAACCTCCCTGCAGATCCGACCGTGGCAGAGCGGGAGCGTCTCTGATAATGGCATAAAAGCTGAGAGGATCAATCACTGCTTCTTAAGGTCAAACACTTTTAAACACTGACCGCATTTGGGAGTATCAAGTTGGTGTTGCTGACCATGCATACTGATGGACGCCTGCCTTGCCAGGAAGGATTTCATGCATCTGTTTTTGTGAAACTGACACTTTGTGCAAAACAGCAAAAAAACGGGTGAAGATTTGTTTCCCCATTAGCGTCTGCAGAGAAAGGAGCATGTGGGACATATTCATAGGATGGTATGCAGAGGATTTTCTCTTAAGTGTATCTATAAGAAATTAAATGCACACAAAGCCGAAAACCTCAAAGTCAGTCGCACAGCCAAACCCCAACCTAACCTTAAGTCCTGCAAGCACATCTATCAGAGCAGAGGGATGCAGGCAGGCCAGGACACGGGAGACAGGCAGTTTTACAAGTACTGAGAGCGGACCACTCTGGTTACAAGATACTACATTAGCATTTAGATCACAAAGTGTTTCTTGCCATTGAAATGCAACAAACTATCACAGTGCAGTAAAGTCCAGTTCAATGAAGGCCATCACTGGGGGCGAGACGCCTGTCTGTGCTGCTACAACCTCCGAATCCCTGAAGAGGCGCAGACACGGCACAGAGCTCCCATCATTTCAATCAAAGCGGCAAAAAAACAGCTGCATCCACCGACGTTCCACAACGCTTCATACAATATTCATATGAGACTCATAACTGGGTGAAAAAAAAATCAGTCAATAGTTTTATTCTAGTTTGCTGGACGTGTTGAGCAAGCAGCGTCTGAATCCAGAGCCTGCATATTGATTAGTGGGTCAGACTTAATTAAAATTGAATGGAGTCTTTGAAACAAAAGCCTTTTTTTTTTTTCATTTGTAAATACGAAATGGCCACAACGCTGGTTCTTAAACAACAAACCGTTTCCACAGCAGATTTGCTTTAATAACTTAATGCTCTCAGTCAGCGACATTCAAATTAACCTCAGGGTCAGACGCATCAAAGCTGGGTATTATAATTATCTTTTCTTTTCCCTTCTTCATCCTCATCATCATCATCACTGTATGCGAGCTTCAGGATCTTACTGACTAAAATCTATTCAGCAGAGAGTCAGTATCAGACAGAGTCCATCCAGCTGGTCAGATATTTTACACCCAGGAATATAAGTAGTTTTCAAAGTGTAGGAGAGCTGGCCTGCTTTATTGCTATTATTTCTATAAGCATTTTGCTGTTATTATTAGAGACTTAAATGCAAAAATTTCAATTAGTTAATTACATAGATTTTAAAGGAGTAAATACATTTTTTTTACTATAAGTAATTGCTTTTTTAATATAAAAAACCAGAACTTTTGTGTTTCTGGTTTACTTTTGTAAATCAGATGACATCGATGCTAACAGCGATGCTAACAGCGATGCTAACAGCAATGCTAACAGCAATGCTAACAGCGACGCTTCGCTACGGTTTGTTTCTGCTTCAAGTCGATCTGATGGACGCTGGAAGATAATGTTGTTGAGTTCCAGTTGTCCTACAAGTGAAGCTATTCAAGCCTAAAGTAGCATCTCAATGCTAAACATGTAGTTCACACATTTCTAAAGAAGCTCCACGAATGAATGGATGAAACATGAATGGATACAAAAACTCTTTGCTCTGATCTGATGTTTGAAGAACTTAAATAACAGATTAAAAACAACAAATATCTTTTTTTATGAGCTCACATGGGTGCTTATTCAATAATCTAGCAGCAAAAATGGGTTTTAATTGAAAATGTTGCTTATTTTGTTGATTAAAATACAATTAATAATTTACAAACCCTGCAATTAACTTGATTAAATTTTTAATTAAGTCCCACCACTAGAAAATATAAAAGTTCCCTTGTATGCATAAGTGAGTAATTCCTAAATGATTTTTCATAACTCGGCTGTGCATAATGTAAATGTGCTCCAAGCAGGTGCTGGGTCATTTGGGTCCAGCAGGAAGTGTAACAATGGCGGCTTACATGGGATGCATTTATCACTGCGAGTCAGTGTTGCTCATGGAAAAAATGGCAACCGCAACGGAAGCGATGCCACACATAGCTCAAGTTTCCATAACCTGTGAATGCCAACATAAAAACTATTTAAGGTTTATGTGCTGGCCAGATCCTCCTCTGCGCTGCAGCCCAGGGCCTCGTCTCTCAGCCCTGTTCCTGCACTGTGTTTCTAAGCAGGCCAGCTCACACTCAGATCCCCTCCTGCGCTTCGGGGGAAACATATATAGAGCACTACCATGAGCTCAGATAAAATATCCTCAGAATAACTAGAGGAAGACAGAGTACTGAACGGAAAACAGGAAGAGTCGCTGGAAGGCAAATAAATTGCACATTAGGAACTATCAGGCATGCAGCATATGGTGTTTACTCAACCTGTGAGGTCCCACGGCTACCTTTATGCAGCTCTAACATATCCGTCCTCTCCGGGTCCCATCTGGCTTCCAGCAGCAGGGACAGCAAGAAGCGCCTTCCCTTTCTCAAACCGCTGTGTAAAGGGTCAATCTGCTCACTGAGGAAGGTCAGAAATCACAAGACTTGTTTCCATCAACGGCTTTTTTATGAGCGTTTGGAAGTTTCCCATTTCAAAAGGTAGATGGAAGTGGCAAAATTCAAAATGACATCCTCAACGTAGAAATAAAACTTTGTGGTTTTTCGCTTCTCTGAATGAAGAGTTAATGCTCAAAGGGGGGGATGGAAACACATAGAGACAACTTTCCCATCCACTGATGGCTCGGTGCCTTACTACAGGCTTGAACCTCAAAATGTCCAAAACCTCCAGCATGGAAGAAAGAACAATCAGCCTGGAGTGACAGATAAGATTCAATTCAGGCTGGGATGGGAGTGGAGGAACGGAGCGCTCAGATGTACGGCCAGGCTGGGTCGGACTCTGCTATAGCCTACAAATACATGCAGCACACAGAAAACTGATATAAGCACATGATATAAAAACGTTCATCTCCTTATTCCAGACTAAACAGAGGCAGAGGAACTTTACCCTGGTGAGGAAACAGACAGTAAGGTGCAGACTTTAATCAGACTGTCACCAGCAGAGCACTGCATGCACAGTCAGTCACACATCCAGACGATTTGCACTTGACTCAACAACAAGCAACAAAAAGGAGCAGAAAGACGTTAAATAAAAGCTAAGAACAGGAGAAGTTACTTTAATAAGCCAGCAGAGTGTAAAGTCAGAGGTATGGAAGTTGGTAGCAGTTCAGTTCAGGTTCAGACCCGTAATTAGAGTTACTCAGATTGGGCTGATTCAAACTGGGTCTGTGCCTTACCAGAGGCACGAAACTCAAACATTTGAAAGTAAAGCCCTCCTTCACAGAGGATGTGTGGTTCAAGCTGGTTTGCAATTTCTACTTCCTGTTTATCATCATGTGATGACAGTAAGCTCTGGGCAGGCAGGTGGATTCGCTCTACACCTTTAGATGGAGTACATCTAATTCACATTTACTTATTTCTGCTTGCTCTAAATTTGCATGTCAGTTGGATGGAAACGTAGCTACAGTTTCATCAACAACAAGCACTGCATCATGTGAACGTGTCCAACACGAGAGTCCACAGGCTGACAAGCCCAACGCGTCTCTGAAGGAATTTTAAAGAAGCTGCTGACACAGCAATGAAGGTCAGATAGGGTTCATCAATATTTGATTTAGCGAGATGCAAAGGCAGCGCGGCTGCAGGGCAGCGCTGTGCTCAGAGGAGCGAGCAGAGAGGAGGATTCTGGACAAACGGAAGAACGGACGCTGCAGTGAACAACGAGAATGTGAGTGGAAGGATGGAGCGTGGAGCAGAATAAGAAGCATCGCTCCCTGCTCTTCATCTTACTCAGCATAACAGCTCCTGAGCGTGGATTCAAAGAATGGAGGGATTAAAGGAATAACAGAATGCCTGCAGAGATTCATCGATGTGTTCCGCTGGAATCTCATCTCGTTCCTCCAGACTTCCAGCTTCTTGTTTTACCTCAGGGACTTTAATCACTGCATCAGGTTGAGCTGCTTATGACATATACAAACCTACCATTAACATAATGTAATCAGAAAATGATATATACTTTCCCTGGAGTGACAGAGACGGAGGTGAAAGAGACCCGAGTTTGAGGGAAACAACCTGGGAAGTAAAGCAAGAAATCTCAAACCCTGATTGGTGGAAGCGTCGGTTCAGCTCCAACCTGCCCCCCTGGGGGGCAACTATAGTAAACCCAAAAATATCTGTGTGTACTCTGTGTGTTTGAGTGAGGAACATGGGCTCCGTCCCCTGGCACAGACACGGTCAATATGGCTGCGTCCGTTCAGGAGCATCCGCATCATCACCGGAGCCCAGAGGGAACGGAGGTTTCAGACGCAGAGAGGCGAAGGCAGCAGGACTGAGGCAGGATGCAGCTTCCACAGGAAGTCCCCTGCAGCGGATTAATGCTCTGCTCTAAACAAGCAGCTGCCATGTTACTGTGCGTCAGGCAACGCTCAGCTACGATAACGACGTCTGAGTTGTTGTTTGTTTTTTTCGCTCCAGGCTCTCGGTGTGCTACAACAACGCTGTCACAAAAACAAACCAACTGGGATTAATTTTTATTTTCTAAGTGGAGCTATTAGTGATGGCCAGGTTTCTGCTGCATCCTCAGACAGAAGCACAGCTGCAGTCAGTCCTTTGGGGTCCAACATGCTTCCCTGGTTCATCATGTCTGAATCAAATAGTGGCTCATAAGCAGAACTTTAAGGCATGTTGAGGAGGCTGAGTGGGAGCAGAAACGTCACATTATCAAGAACATGCGACGTCCCTGTTCTGTCATGAAGCTCGATGAAGCTGGAGAGGATCTGGGAACGTCCTAGTCAAAGTACCTGAACACTGAAGATCACACAGGAAAGGTTGGTTTTCAAAGCATTGATGGCCAAAAACAAGCATTCATGCCACACTTCATTCTCCTTCCATTTCAAATTCTTTGGATTTATCTCATAAGATTTCAATAAAATACACAGAACTATGTGGTTGAATTAAGTCAAAATAATATACAAATTTCAAGATGTATCAAGATTTTTTTCATTTTTACGCTGTTATTATCAAGACGAAGGACTAAAGTAATCAAAGTTTAAATAAAAAATAAAAAAAAGCAAAGACTATTTTAAAACAACAAAGTCTTATTGTGTTTATTTGCCTTTTTTTAGTTTTCAGTCTTTCTACCATCCAGACCCAATGCTCTGTGGTTCCACTCAGAAATAACAAAAACCAGGAAGGGCCCGAAAACAATGGGCCTCTGCTGTATGCAGGTAACAGACCCGGCCCTCCATTTGTCCTGGGGATCCTGCTGCTCTGAATGGGATTACTGGGAATACAGCGTCTCGGTTATCCATTTGGGAAAAGCCTTCTTCATGGATCTCTGGCAAGAAGTCCGATATGTTTTAACAAAGCTCATAAAAAGGACACAGAGTCAAGTCTACTTTAGGGACATTTGGTAATAATTCCAATAAAAGTGCAACAGGATCATCTTCATCCTCTGAATCCTGCTGTAAATTTGCAGGGATGTAACATAAAAACGGAGCAGGTCAGAGGAAGACAAGAGCAAAGCCTTTCCTGACGTTTTTATCATCTTCTCTTCTTCTTTACTTATGACTTCCACAATTTACTCCGCTGAGCTCCCATAGATCCAAGCACGATAAAAGGATGACGTTACCGCTGGAGCCACATGGCGCATAAAAGTCCCAACGATTGTGAGACATTTAATATCGTCGCATCTTTTTCACCCAAAATAAATCCCTGTGGCGATCAAACCTTCATCCTGGGCAACAGCAGACATCTGATCCACGACTGGAGGGATCCGTCACGTAAACAACGCAAAGCAACCAACATCGGCTGCAAACCTCCGCAGAGAGGCGGCCAAAGCAGGCCATCACAGAAATGATGAGGAAGGAGGCAGACGCAGCCTCACACACGATGCTGGGGTCTTATGAACATAATGTTACATCTCAAATCAATAACTATCTGTGCGCTGTTATGGGAATGTGATGTACTACTGGAATAATTCAGGCTACAGAGAGGGAAAACATAAATAACACACATTAGCGAGTTCTCCATATTAATATCATAAAATCCCAAAGCCTGTGTGATTCCATGTGGAGTCGTAGAATCCTCAAGCAGAAAACAGAACCTGCAGCAATTCAGCAGCATTGTGTACACGGCAATAAACAGAACCAATACAGTTTTATCACCGTCTAATAAAGAAAGTCTTACTTTAAGAATCAGTAGCTGGTAAAACATCTGTTACACACATAGAAACCTTTGCTTCGCTGCCAAATCTTCTTAATTAAAGTCTGCAGACAGGAAGTCTCTGCAGAGTCCAGCCTGACTTTGGCAGCAGCTCCTTCTCTCGTTTCACCTACATACAAGCTTCATGCTGAGGCCTCGTGATTCACTATTCACTTTAAGAGCCGATCATTAGAAATTAACTCAGCATTCTGGCACTGGGCGCAGCGCTGCTGCGGATCGGCCTGGAGAAAAATGGAGACAATAAAATTCATACATTTTGTGTCTCAACATATATCGCAGAACATAATGGGGTCAAAAGCAATTTATGGAGACTATTAATAAGGCTGACATTATTCATTGTGTTTTGTGCGTAGACAAATGTACACAACAGACACAAACAGCATAAAGGAGAGTATTTCCTCTAAGGAATAATGGAGTGTGAACTCTAACTAGATCAGCTGATAAAACAGAAGCTGCTGGGAGGGAAACGTGAAACTCTGCCACTTTGTCATCAGTTTTAAAAAAATCTCACTCAAATGAGCAGAGACTCCCAGAGAACGTGGAGCCAGAAGACAGCTCTGCTCTGCTGTGTCACTTTATCATGATTTCAGTAGATTAAAACACACAGCTCTCCTCCAGAGAGCACCGATCAGAACCTGCTTCCGTCAAGCAGTGACACCCAGCTGCTGGTCACGGCGAGGGAACGCTTAGTCCCTTTGTTTACTCAGGAAAATCAAAAGTAGGAACCTGGCAGTGACAGAGTCTCACACCTGAACAAACAGCAGGAACGAATCAGGAAAAGTCTCTACACCTCAGAAGGATCCGTGAGAAACAAGGTGATCTGGTCAGACGAGACAGAGACAAAAGTGTCTGGGTGAAAGCCAGTGAAGCACGGCGGTGGTGGTGTCATGCCATGGGATGATTTTCAACAGCAGAAACTGGTAGACTAATCAGAACAAAAACATTTTTCCACATTGTCATAATAAAGTACTTGTGTCTAGAATTCTGAGGAAATATATGAATTTAGTACAATTTGGAAAAAGGCTGGAACATTAACAAAAAGCGCTGTGAATACTTATTTTTTTAAATCATCTTCATTGAGTCTTTTCCATCAGCACTTTTGTCTCGGCTTATTGTTGCGTTATGCACTGATGTCCAGTTGTGTGTTGGAAAATTAGCACCATCACTCAGCAACTTTGAACATGAACGGAAGGAACTGCTGCAAGTTTGAAGCTTCAACACAAATGAAAAGTTTAAAAATTAGGATAGACCCTCTTTATACACTCATCCTGGGCACTTTGCTAGTTATGTAAGCGGCAGCAGTAATTGGTTGTTTGCCAGGTAAAAATCAATGTTTTGCAGCTGTTCCAGACTAGCTGGGAGTGGACCTCATATAAAGACTCAATCACTTTCAAACCACAACTCTACAGTTACACACATTAAAGGAGGAACGGAGGAGATACTTAACTCTATAAACACATGGAAGAAACCGGATCTGGGGCCAGCGCAGCATGTCTGATTGGAGAGCCGCCACATTTAAAGCTGCGGCTTGTTCAGCGCACAGCCAGATACCTGCTGCCATCACAGACACACACTGTCTGCTGAACAACACAAAGAGGAGCAGCTCAGTCACTTCAGCCAGATTCACATTTACAGAAAGAAAAAGCAGCAGCTGTGGGAATAGTTACTGACTTTTCCACACAGTTACTCTGAGCTAATCACCAGGAACACCTGCCAACCACAGCAAGTCATTAGAGCCACACAGGCACTCATGACGTTTATCAGTAAAACACTCAGGATGTTAGCTGTGATTAATACACTGTTTCCTACTACTGTTTCTTTTCCATCATTAAAAATAATTACAGTCCTCGACTGTTTTAGAAAATATCTTAGAAATCAGAGCAAAGTGCAAGATTTCTCTTTTATTTATAGGACTTACAGACATAGTGGCTCAAACATTTGTCCCTCCCTGCGTCCTGCATGACTAGCTGCGTTTCCATTGACCATAAAATTGCACAAATTAGGATTATAAAAATTAATTTTCTTAATGGGATCAAGGCAATTAAAAAACAAAATTCTGTTTTTCAACACCGATGGCTGAATCAGACTCTGACGTCTCCTCTGATGATGAGCGCCAGCGTTAGACAGCTAAGTGTTTACATTCATCACTGCCATGACATGTAAATATGTGAACAAGCTTATGCACATGTGATTTTAAGAGGAGTGATTATTTTATGGAAACATAGTAATTGAGAAATTGTTTTTTTACATTGCAGACTATCAAAAAAGTTCCAGGTTCCATTTGTAATGGAAACGCAGCGACTGAAGGACAGGATGCAAACGAGCACACAGCTCAGGAATATGGAACTGGAGGTTTCAGTTTCATGCCTCTGGTAAGGCACAGATCCAGTTCATATAAATGAACTGGAAGTTTCAGTTTCATGCCTCTGGTAAGGCACAGATCCAGTTCATATAAATGAACTGGAAGTTTCAGTTTCATGCCTCTGGTAAGGCACAGATCCAGTTCATATAAATGAACTGGAAGTTTCAGTTTCATGCCTCTGGTAAGGCACAGATCCAGTTCATATAAATGAACTGGAAGTTTCAGTTTCATGCCTCTGGTAAGGCACAGATCCAGTTCATATAAATGTTAGTTATATCATAACTTATTTAGCAAATGTGTTCCCATCCTCTGTAGCACATTAACCGTTTTTTCAGAAAAGACAAACGTGGCTCAAACTGGCACAAAAATATTTTGCAAAATTGAGAAAACAATAGCAAATTTATCAGTTTCCATCAATCTCTTCTATTGCAGTGCCTCAAAATGCCATAAAACCATAAATGGAAACATGGCTGTGATATTTTTCATTTCGGTTGCTGAAATCAGGCATTGAGACTCCATTCATCTGGACAATCATATTTGTTGGCATGCACACTTACTGTACATCATCACCAACAAAATTATACATGCAACCAGATTTTTGCAATTGCAATATTGCAGTTTTTATATTTCAACTGCAGCTGTGAATCTTTATATTCTGCAGCCTCTAAAGTTAAGGTGTAACAATCCTGGAGAATCAAACTGACAGTAGATGACAATACAATTATTATATGATGATCCCACTCAATGCACGACCTTCAAATCAACCAGCCAAGTTTATTCAGTGGGGCTCACTGTGAAACTCTGCGCTCCTTGTCTGCCTGCCTGCCTGCCTGTCTGTCTGTGTGCAGTCATCAGGAACCAGGACTAACTGGGCCGGCCTTCAGGAGTTTTATTTTCCCGCTCGGATCCTCTCCGTCTCCACTGTGGTATTCCCGCCACATCACAGGTGGAAGCAAAGAGCCGCTGCTCGCTGCACAGAATGCTAACGCGGAGGAACGCATTAGAGGGGCGGTCTGGGGAAGGGACTGTCCTTCACTTTCACTTCTTTCAACACAGTCTTCATCCATTTTAACAAGTGGAGCCCAGTGTGTGGTATGATGAGGCAGCTCAAGCTCAATCATTTGGTATTCCTGACAGAACCGGAGCGTGAGGGATCTGGGCTTCACATATGTAAGAAAGCAGCTTGTGAATTATGACTCATACCAAATTAATAGACGAAAGCAGAACAAATAGAAGTGGAGTTAAAGGTCTCACTGCCCTTTGTCTGAAATACCTTTTGGAATCAGGTGCGGTGGATGCCTAACTCCCCGGTTCACCAACTCCACTCCCCAGCCTCTGTCTCTGTGCTGCATCCATATTAATATTCATTAGATCGTCTCAAATTTCATACTGCAATTCATTACACCCAACCATGTTGTTACTCAAGGTGACTGCAGAGGGAAGTGCAAACATACATTTGAGAATAATGTCTGCAGAGACCATTCTTTCAACCTTCTGCCACAATGTTGGTCTAAATGAAATGTAATCTGCTCTATTAGCTCCTGGTGGTAAACACAATGCTTCATATTTAATGCATCCCTAACCTTTAAACCAAGAAGCTGTAAATTTCAAGAAGCAGCTCTGCTGATACCCTGGAAAATATATTCCTCCTACGCATTCTAATTATGATTTGTCTGTCATTAGCTGGCTTACTACTAGATGCTATTTTTGCTATTCTTTCACAGTTTTTTTTCCTTTCTGCTCTCTCCTGTAAAGGTTTCAGCCTTTTCTCTGTGAAACTATTGAAACTGAGATGTGATCGTCTCCTCAAACACTGGGAAATCTGACATGTTCAGACGCTGTTCTACAAATCTCTCTGTTTATTTTCATAAAACATACAGGAGAAGCAAAAGTAAACGATTTGGGATCAATATCAGTATCATGTGACCTTATCAGCACCTCTCTGCTCTGTATCGCCTTCCTGATGTGGATCTAGATCTGGGTGGATTCTGGGCTGCAGGGCAGAAATGACAGCAATGTTTTGGATTTTGATCTAGAAATGACATGTTTTCTTCACACCGTGACAACATGTGTCATCCCAGGAATCAGAGCCGGCGGTTTTCCTCAGCTGGTCCACGACTGCCTCGTCTTTTCTGTCCCACACGGTGGTTAACGTCGCAGACTCTCCCCCTCACTGCGACCCCAAACAACAGCTCTATATCTATGATGCTCTTTCATTTCAGGAAATAGTTGCACTTGCAGTTTTTGTGAACTTTTTCGCATTCTGTCAAAATACAAAACAAACTTTATTGCATTTAGTTATTTTATGAGCTAGACTTGCATAATGTACAGCAGAGCTGTGAAGTGGAAGTTTTTCTTCCAAAAAACAAAAAAGTGTGGCATGCTAATCAGCCGCCTGCACTCTGATACCAGTTAATGGAATATAAACCTTAGCAAGGTTTCCATTTATGTTTTTATGCACACCTTAAAGCAGGGATGTCAAAGTCAAATACACAGAGGGCCAACAAAACAAATTTGCTACAAGCCGAGGGCCGGACTGGTTTAATGTTTATTAAAACATATTGAAATGATTGCACATAGCCTATTGAACCAAGACCTAACAGAGTGTATTATTTAACGATTAAATGAATAAAGCAATATTTTGTTATGGCTCTGTCAGTAACTTCAAGGGAAAACATTTTTCAAGAGGCAAACAGCAACAAATTTAATTGTTTTTAAAAACAAAATATGTTTCTTAATATCAAGATAAATGCATAAATCAAAGTGCATGCATTATAAACTGAAAATGCATTACTGTGCTGCTCTATGATTCTACCGATCACTGCTTTCAAATAGTAAAGTAAAAAAATAAATCAAATCAGTTGTATTCTTTCTCATGGCTCTTATCTGCAATTTTACCTGAATCCATTCAACTGAAAAATAAATACAAAAAAATAAAATAAAATACAAAAATATATGGCACACAGACAAAACAATACTTAATTCAAAGAAAAATCACGTCTTGTAGAAACAAATGTAAAAATTTAACTGAAACTTATAAACTGAAAATACGTTACTGCTCTGTGATGCTCACTTGTCTGAGGCTGAGCCTGATACTTGGAGGTGTCTCATCTTTTGTACAAGTTCATCAAAGTTCGGGGTGAGGCTCTGAGCTGATGAATAATGAAGCCGTTTGGGCGCGCTGTAGTCACTTCGCGGGCTACCGTTGCATTATGGGAAATGTAGTGTTTGCAGGCAAAACACGAGCGGGCGGCTCTGGCTTGCGGGCCGGTTCTCATAGTAATTAAATATCATTCAGGGGGCCATAGATAATTGATTTGCGGGCCGGATGTGGCCCGCGGGCCTTGACTTTGACATATGTGCCTTAAAGTATTGCATTGATGGAAATGACAAAATAATTGGCAGACATACCACAGCTGGCCTGCAGAAGGTCCTGACACCATGAAGCGATTAATGTTGGTCTATTGCAGAAAATCCCATTAATCTACATAGAATTGGTGGTTTGAATCTTTTTTCACACCACAGTGGTTGTGCAGCAACTTGAATTATCTTGAAATTATGGCAATTTTGAAACACAAACAGAAATTGTTCCTAAATTCTTGTTTAAAAGTCAATTCAAACCACTGGAGCATAAAAAAACATAAAAATAGAGTGGTGAGATTAAAAATAAACTGGATGCTGCTTGGTGAGATGCAAACAGAGTAATAAAATTGTGCCGTGTTGACAGCTTCTGTGCAGATGAAATTTCCTCACTGAACGCTCTCGTGTTGGTTTGTTTTCCGAAATGGCAACCGTAATATCCAAGACCACTCCGCTGCAGCGCCAGGCACGGACGATTACACACCGTCTGAAAAGATGCAGACGCTCGTCTCCGTCTCTTTAAAAAGCTTCCAGTCTGCTCAGCCGGTCATGGTGGCCATGGCCACTTTAGTTAGTAAAGTAAAAACTAATGGCACTAATGTGACACATCATCAGTGACTCAGCTTAACGTTTTAATGGAGCTGAATCTCTGAGAAAGACGTGACTGAATGAGACGGTTTCAAAAGGAATCCAATCATGGATGATCAGATGATTTGTGACTCTGGGCTGGTTGACCACTGCATGGGGAACATTTTACAAACCAGACCACGAGTTCTGGTTTTGACTTATGAAGCCATTTAATGAGGCTGCAGCTCATTAAATGGATCACAGTGACTCAATCACAGTGAAGTGTCTGTTAGAGGGGTGTGGCATATTTTAATATTGATCCAATACCAGATAAATACAGGACCAGTATCACCAATACTGATTCCAATTCTTTCTGTTATTTAGTTTTGATATATGATCAAACTTCTGATCTTACCTCTCTAGTATCCAATACTTATATCAACTTGGTGTCAATAATATTGATATTGTGGCTCAACCTGCCCACCGCTAGAGTTCATTTAGCCCAGACCAGTCTGCTATTCATGCTGGGTGTCATTTATCTTAGAAAACAGAAATTATATAATATCCAGTTTGTGTTTCAGTTGTAAAAATTCAAAATAAAGGGATTTGCTAATTAGTATGCATTGTTACCACACAGAGCATTTCTCTGCATTTCCATTCTTGACTGTTGGACAGCAGATCGGCGCCTGATCAGGATTTCTGCAGCAGGTTTATGTGAGCCGGTCAGACTGGGTCTGAGACCGACTTCGGTGAGAATCCTCCGACTTCAGAGCTACTCCAAGTCAGCGATGAAGACATGCTTCAAAAAATATGATACTATGTAATTATATTAAACAACCCACACTGGGGAAGCACAAGCACTTCTGATAAAACTATCCTGGTAATCTGTTCTGTCACGGCCCGAGATGAGTCCAAAATCTGATAAAGGTGCCAACTAATACGCATAAATTGACAAAATGCACAGCAACATTCTGAACGTGCGGCTCCTGTTATTACGTTTCCAAAATGTCTTGCAGGTGAGGTTTCCTATTTGGGAACTTTGTGGTTCCAACTTTCTTAATTAAAAAGGGAAAAAAAGATTTGCTAAAGATGCACAGTGACTCATGATGCCGTTTTCTTTATGAAAAGAATTTAAAAAACTGAAACACTCAAAAATCTGGGAAGAGGTTTTTTGTACCAAAAAGATTGGCCAAGTCCAATCCTGCAGAGTTAATGAGAGGCTCATTTCCAGCCTCCGCAGAGCGGAAGGATGTTGGATGAGGAAATTCAGCCATTTTATTCAGGCAGGCTGGAGAAGGGATGCATGAACAGGGTACAGGATAGTAGAGCTCAAGGTCTGGAGACGGGAATGTCTGCTGCGTATGAGTAGCAGACATTCCTGAATGAATAAGTATGAATAAGTAACCCGGAAAACATCAAGTTCTGGCAACTAAACATGAGCTGGGCTTCAATTCTGAGTTAAAACATGATCTTAAATGCTGCAGCTACAGAACAACTGGGATTTTCCACTAAATTGGTTTGAATTTATTTCAATGAAATGCCAGAAAAGGTTTTGAGGAGAAGTTAGTTTATTCTACCTTCACTATAATTTCTAAAGTTTTCCAGGAAAAAACATCAAAGTCATGGGAGGGAAGCTAAAACTCCACCAACAAGGGAAACTCTGAAAAATTACAGACAGAAATTATAGAGGGATGTGTGTTAAACAATAGAACAGCTGCTAGTTAACCAAGCTAATAGCCTGACTGGTTGATTCTACATCTCACATTAAAGCCATTAAAGTTCTTTACTGGTGTTTAAATCAGCTCAATGCTCCGATCTTACTTCAGTTTGCCTGAATGTTCATGAACCAAAACTTAAAGCCAACCCAACGAGTCGACATTATAACACACAGATCTGAACTCATGTAAGATCAACAGATCATCAAGAAAGACCCTCTTTGCCAGTTAGTCTCTCTGTGTCGACGTCTACAAAGCAGAAAGAAGTTTTCAGCAGGATGTTTGTCTCAACATGGCCTCATTCTGCTGCTAAGCTAGGCCTCCATCACTCTCTGTTTCCCCTCCATGAAAACACGCTTTGGATTTCACAGAGGATGTTTCTTCACTTCTTGCTTACCTACCAGCAGGGTGGCTGAGCTATCAAAGGTTTCCAGTGGGTTGAAGGCAGCAGTCAGCAGGCATCCTCCTCAAAATACGAAGCCCATCCACACTGGAGTCTAATCTTCCCTTGAAGTCAGTATAAGAAAGAAAAGTCCTTTTATGAGACTAAAGTTTACTGTTGAATTTTAGTGCAGTTGTCTTTCTACTTACATCAAAGTTTTCACACCCTAACAGAATATGCAGAATACAATGCAGGTCAGCAGGTCAGGCTTTTTAAAGACCAGTAATCAGGGATCAGCCAAAAAGCTGCAGTAAGTGCTCCCCTAGTGTAAACAATTCCTAAAATAGAGTTTTATTGCCATCAAACATGCACATTTCATGCACAAGAGCTCCACAGTTCTGCACTGCAAAGCCGTAATAACAGCAGGGCGTCTCTTTAGTGGCCTACAGCGAGCAGCTCTTTTTTACAGTGAGTCAATATCTGCCATCCAAGCTGCTCTGCTCTGCCACTTAACCACTCCATCTCCTTTCTTACCTCCCAATGGCCTCAGCTGCCCTCTCAGTAAACCATCACACTGGCAGTTAAAATAGATACCTCTGCCTCAATATCCGTCTTAAACGGACACAGAGCTTTAGAACGGCTGCCTGCGCTACCCAAAGGCTTTCTGGAGAGCTGCCTTTCTCATCTGCTCACTCTTGTGACAGCAGCTTAATGAGATCAGGTCTGAACTGATCTCACCGCGGTTCCTTACTGGAGAACCAATAATGCGAATCTCACGATGACCTGGGCTGCTGCAACATGAAGGAATTACATTTTTAAGGCTCTGATCAAAATTTGAAGGAGAGGATGAGGATGTGCTTCAGAGGCGTCAGCCGCAGTCAAACCAGCAGGACCAGAACAAGAAGCTGCAGGAAGGAAAGTGGCTGCAGTTCACAGCTAAACCAGCTGATTAGTTCCAGAAAAAACATTATTTTTCTCCCAGTGGCTCTAATCCTTTTACTCTTTTTCCACATCTGTCAGGTAAAACACCAGTAAAATATGCCGAACTTCAAATACTTCTGCATTCCATGTTATTTCAACACTGTACTTCATTTTTCTGTTAATTTCTCTTATTCTGTTTAAAATGGCTGAACTTGAGGAACCATCTAGCATACGGCTTGGTAAAGACCTTGAGCTCAGCGTTTTTCTTGCCCGGACAGTGAAGCCCTTCCCGTGTTGGAAGTGGATCATCCTGCCAGTGGCTAACTGTGTTAGGCCAATTAAAGGGCTGCGCCTGCAGCTGCAGAGTGGATAGCTGTCGGTCACGCTCACTGAGGCCAACGCTGACATCGCTCACACACAGCAACACAAACAATTCCCTCTGTGTCTACATCCCCAATATCCAATTTGTCCTTTCCATCGTGCTGCACACAATTCCTTTCATCAGGTTTTATTCCCAAAAATACATCAACCAACTCAAGTCTGCTTTTCATCCGTCAGTCTCTGCTCCTCCAGGAAGCTCTGCTGGTGTCCTTTTTCTTTTCATTTGGAAGTGAAACGTAGTGAATCTGCCATCTGATGCCTTGTGAGCTGCTGCAGCGCAGCTTGATGGACTGAAACCTAATGATTCATCACTCTGTCCTCCTGCAACTGTAACTATGAGAATAGGTAAGTGCATTAAAGATCTTACAGAAATGTGTGGGTGTGTAATCCACCGGTTAAAACACTATATTCATCCTTGTTTGTCAAAAACTCCTCATGTCTTTATGGATTGAAGTCAGGATTCTCGTCGCCTCAGAAAACTCACCATCTCTACATTCTCCGGTCAGGACACTAAACCTGAGACTCACGCATGCATTCTGCCGTCTCTGCATGCAGACAGAGAATAACATGCAACAATGAAGCTGCAGCTAGAGGAAGGAAACATTTGGCACATCATGGAGCTCAAGACACCTCCGCACAATTCCCTGGGAACAATGAAGCCTTAAGGGGAAGAGGGGAGGAAGACGAGCCGAGACATCCCCCTCCTCCTCATACCTCTTGTGAGCTCAAGATATTTTAAGCCATGTTGCAGCCATAGCAAAATGTATTCCTCACATACAGTATTAAATGTAGACATTTGGTGGATTAGTTCAGTTATTTTCCTGAGGTTTTCCTGTTGGCTCCATATCAAACACAGATGCAGTTTCTACTGTCGATATTCTAATTCCACTGCAGATTTAAGATTAGAATATTATTTGTCATAATCAAATGTAACATCGTTTAACCCTTGCAGCCCAGTACCCAACAGCCTTCCTGTGTTCTTCACCAGCTGGAAATAATATTTCTAAAGGCCGTAACCAACACCGTCTTCTGGAGGGTGAACTAATGTCTAATAACATGTGAGCACAATCTACCGTTTAAAAGAAAAAGCTGATTAATCTTGAGAAAATGAACGAAAACCTTTGAGTTTGAAAATTATTACAAAAGTCATTCAGTCAATTTGGAAATAAAAATTATTTTGATAATTATAACTGGTATAAACTGGATTTGCGTCAGAGTGAGAAATGTATGTGCAGATCATCATAAATTGATGTAAAGATGTAATTAGCTTTAAAATAAATGTACGAAAAGTGACAGAATCAAATGTAATTATAAGTTAAGCGCATTAATACATTGGGGAAAAATCCCCAACAGTAAGAAATGTTACAAAAAAATGATGAAGATCTGCACTGAAAACCCTTCTGAGATTCCAGAACAGTGATTATTCTTATTTTGTAATATTTTCCGAGGTTGGAGGCTATAGAGAGACTTTCCTCTGAGTCCTTCAAGTCCTGTTCTTCAAACTGAAAAAATGGAGGAATGTTTAAACTTTTATGCCTGGTGAACCAACAGATCATCCTTATTACTCTGTTATTGAGTGAATCAAACATTATCAACCTAAAACAGGAAAATTAAATGTGATTTAATGTAAGACTGTATAGAAGAAGAATTTGTGCCACATACATAAAATATCTGGTTTGAGTTGTTTGCATCTAGATGCTCTGCAGCAACGATTCAACCTCATATTTCCTCCTGAACAAAACAAACAAAACTATATTTGGGACAAGAACAAGAACCTCTCTAACGCAAAGGCCTGTATTATAAATCTGCCTTTTCCTTTCTAGCATAAATACTCCTTCCAGTAGGTTCATTATTAACACAGCAGCATTTCAGATAACGGAGGTGGAGTCTGCATGTTTCCATTGTACGTAATGCAGGTCTTCCTGTTTCATGTGCGACTGCTTTCAGAGCGCTTCTGTGCTCCTGGTAAATCGCAGCGTTTCAACGTGTGAACACCAGATAGTCCCAGGTGCAGCTGCTCCACGCAGCGATGAATGAACAGGTGGGGGACGAACAGAAATGTAAATAATGCGACCGCTCCTTACAACAAGACCCCATTTTATGGGTCACGTTACCATCAAAACATAACAGAGCAAAGGGGATTTATATGATTATATTATTTATATGAATTATTTAAAGGCTCATTAAGCAGAATATTTATAAAATACACCATACGTCTCTTTGATAGTTCCACTGAATTATTCTGTGTTTGTCCAGGTACTGAAGCAGCAAAACAATCAAGCAACAACAGCCATGTTTTACTATCATCACCTTCTTCTGAGGCCATTTTGGTGTCTTTTATTGTTGACACTAAGACAATAAAAGACACTGGGTTAAGTAACCCAGACAGACTGGCCTCTCCAGGGACCAGGGACAGGCTGGCCTCTCCAGGGACAGACTGGTCTCTCCAGGGACAGACTGGCCTCTCCAGGGACAGGCTGGCCTCTCCAGGGACAGACTGGCCTCTCCAGGGACAGGCTGGCCTCTCCAGGGACAGGCTGGCCTCTCCAGGGACAGACTGGCCTCTCCAGGGACAGACTGGCCTCTCCAGGAACAGACTGGCCTCTCCAGTGACAGACTGGCCTCTCCAGTGACAGGCTGGCCTCTCCAGGGACAGGCTGGCCTCTCCAGGGACCAGGGACAGACTGGCCTCTCCAGGGACAGGCTGGCCTCTCCAGTGACAGACTGGCCTCTCCAGGGACAGGCTGGCCTCTCCAGGGACAGGCTGGCCTCTCCAGGGTCAGACTGGCCTCTCCAGGAACAGACTGGCCTCTCCAGGGACAGACTGACCTCTCCAGGGAAGGCTCCACGCTCCTCCATGTTTTCTCCATTTGTGACTCACTGTGGTTCTCTGGAGGCCCCAAAGCCTCAGAAATGGCTTAGTAATCCTCCCAGACCAATAGATGTTAGAGACTCTGCTCCTCATCATTGTTTGTCATCTGGGCTTGATGACAAACAATCTTTAAAAATGAGAGGAAATGAAGGCGTGAAGTATTTCAGAAAGCTGTAAGTAATGCAAGTCAAGTTGGAGGAGGAGGGACCACGTCTGCCAATACGATCATCCACAAATAAAAACCTGTTGAGAATTCACTCTGACGTCCATTTCAGGCAAAGTTTCAGTGAGGCTCTGACAGAGCAGAGTTCAGCTCTAACATCACCAAGCTGGCACAATAACAAGGCGAGAAAGCAAGTGAAGCAAGTCTTTATAAAAGTAAAATGTTCTTCTTTTTCTCCCAGAGGCACAACAGGACGGATGGATGGGTTCACTGGTTTTCTGAGCCAAATCTCATCTTCAGGTCCATTAATTTCTGCGATGAGAATCGCGATGCAAAGTGATCTCCCACAGGGCGTAAGGTTAACCTGGGCTGAAACAGAACCACATGTTCTGCTTCTGCTGTTGTGTAAGCGAATGCATTTTTTATTGAACCATATTTTATGATAAGATGAGGGAACCTGAGGTGACAGGAAGTAAGTTTTCAGATGGTGAACATGTTCCTGGTCCTCTTTTTTCTTTCAAAGAAATGCAGATCAATCAAGTAAAAGCTTGAACACAGGGTCACTTTTTAATTGAAGGGCTTTAATTTAACCTTTTCAAAATGAAAAAAAGATACTTTCTATTTAGACCTTTAATCAATCACTAGAGATAATCAAGGGGACTGAGGGGAGTGGTCCATAAAAAGTCAAAGACTTTATTAAGTTTTCTCTTCAGGCTTTTTCCTCCATCATTTTATCTTCAGTGTTATCAGCAGAACTGCAGCCAGGCTGCACACTGAACGTTTAACAATTACCAACCTGACTCCATGTTAATCCTCTGGAAGACAAAGTGATGCTTCAGACGAGCTATTTAAAAAAAGTCAAGACTTTACAACTCAAGGATCAGTAACCATGGAGATATTAAGCATGGAGAGAATAACGAATGCAGGTTTCACCTAAAACTTCCTTATTCAGAACCTTTACATTCAGAGAAACGTGTCATATTAATACTGAGAGATTAAATTTGGTTTTACGTCATAAATCAATGAAACAAGTCAAAATGTTGAGGAATAAAAACATCGTTTAATTAGTTTAATGCATGTGAAAATGGATGCCAGAAACATTCCTCCTTTGCACAATTTTTTGATTTCTGAAATAAAACTGTAAAGATTTAAACATTGAAACTTGTTTGAAGACCAAATGAATAGAAAGCCCAGTTTTAAAACGGTGTGACCTACATATTGTGACTGACATGGTCACCATTACGCTCGTCACACTTGTCTGGGCAGTTGTTGTTTTCCCAGATTTAAATAGAAGCTCAGCTTGATTTGATTATTGCCTAAATTTAATTTGTAGAAAGTGACTTAAATATTTTTAGAACCAGTTTTATCAGGTTACAGATAAATATTTCCCCAGAGTTCAGCTGGACAACTCTAAGCCATTTCTTTTTTCTTTTTTTTTTTTTAAAGGAAGGCAAAAAGTTTCATAATTTAAACATCATGTTTAAATATTTTTGCAGCTGAAGCTGTGAGCGGGACGAACAGAGCGCCGGATGGAGACGAGCTCCAAACCACGACGTTTCTCTGCTCACATCAATGAATTTCACTTCATTCCAAACTGCCTGATTTTGCAATTAAGAAAAAGTGACACTCAGTGAAAGTCGGGACTGGAAAGATTCTTATATTTGTTTTTGACATGAGAGGCAGCTCCTCCTTGTGAGACACACCGACTGAGCGTTTCATTAAAATGGAGAAATAATTAAACCCATCCATCCATCCATTTTCCTGCACCCTTGTCCCTTAGTGGGGTCGGGAGGGTTGCTGGTGCCCATCTCCAGCTGGCGTGCCGGGCGAGAGGCGGGGTACACCCTGGGCAGGTCGCCAGTCTGTCGCAGGGCAACACAGAGACACACAGGACACACAACCATGCACACACACACTCACACCTAAGGGCAATTTGGAGAGGCCAATTAACCTGACAGTCATGTTTTTGGACTGTGGGAGGAAACCGGAGTACCCGGAGAAAACCCACCATGCACAGGGAGAACATGCAAACTCCATGCAGAAAGACCGGGGCCGGGAATCGAACCCAGAACCTTCTTGCTGCAAGGCAACAGCTCTACCAACTGCGCCACTGTGCAGCCCCTAAATAATTAAACCATTTTTTAAAATTCTAATAAAACTGTAAATAGCATCGACAAACACTTCGTGAAAATAAAAAGTGTTTGTTCTTTTTTGGCTGCTGCTGCTCGACTCTGGTAAATACCGGTGGTGTCTCGCCAACATCAGAAGACTACTTATTAATATTCCCATTTTTGTTTTGCTGGCAGGCGGGAGACGTTGGCAGCAGCCACAGGTGTTAGTGGTTCAGCAGCTGCTTGTTTTTATTTGTGGGACGGGTCCAGCAGCGGGACCAGACTGTCAGGATTGGTGTGGCTGGTGGTGAGGAGAGAACGCAGGTAGACCCAGGATATGATGAAACTGATGGTTTTAATGAATAATAAGGCTCAAAACAGCCCCGGACAGGCAGCATGGGAGAGAACTGCTAGTTACCTGTAGCACTGACACGAAGACTGAAACATGGAGCCGAGTTAACCAGGACTCAGCAGTACAACTGGAAAACTAGGACGACTGACAAACTGAGACAGAAACAGACGTACGCAAGACAAACTTTGACAAGAACCCGACGAAGAACACAGACAACAGGTGAGACTAAATACACACGGGGCAATCAAGGGAACGAGACACACCTGGGAGACAATCAACGGGGAAGACGCAGAGACGGAGACACAGGAAGCAAACTGAACACAAAAAACTTTAGAAATAAACACACAGAAACACGATCATGACACAGACTGCAGCTAAAACATTTTTACGACTAAGAAAACTTAGGATCTGGCACAAACATAATGCTTTGTCCTCGTGTTTCGGTTATCACCAAACAACTTTAAAACTGTTCGGAGAAAAACCCAGTTGACCCGTCTGAATGTGACTCCATCTAAAAACCTGAGTGAGCTCAGACCACAGCTATGAAGCTCTTCAAAATGTCCCTGACCTGATTTTCAAAATATCAACAAACTCCTCAGGCAGGAAGCAGATTAATTTGTCCCGATGATCTCCGTGTTGAGAAACAGACTGAGAAACTGAGTTAAAGAAGAGTCCTCCCATCACCGGGTCATTTAGAGCAAGAAAACAAACATTCATAAATCAAACTCAGTCTTTTAATTGCTTTTTAAAAGCAGGTACCTTACTTTTCTGAAGAAAAAAAGAGCCTTTTAAAATTTCACTCAATTTTGAAGAAAATTAGGTGATAATTAATTAATTACAGACTTTGCAATTAACTCGATTAAAAATTGTAATCGATTCCCACCAGGGTTTTAAACTGCTATCAGGGTGCCGGTTTATTGAGTCTCCAGCTTAGTACAATTACACAACATTTGTGTTCAAATCATCTTCCTCAGTGGATAAATAACCATATAGCTAATAAATAATAATAATAATATAAGTATGTTAAATCTTTAAGTGCTTTTATGGATATAAATCTCCATTTTCTGACTACAGTCCAGCTGGACTTTCTGTTCTGCATTGATGCCTGTGTTTAATATTCAAATATTAAATTACCTTTTTTCACCATTTTAGACTGAACTCCTGGTTGCTTTGTGCTCATATTTTGTTTTATTTATTTATTTATTTATTTATTTAGGATTTGGTCTCTGACATAAATTTTACTCTGATTTACAAGACAGAATATATTTGATGGAAAAGCTGTGAAAATATCATGACCTCTAAATGATAACAGGAAAGTGGGCAGGTAAAAAACCCTCGCGAATCAAAAACACTAAATTCTGCAAAACTTCACATGATGCAACTTTGTGAAAAATCAAGAAAAGATTGTGTGATGGCATATGTTGTTTAATGAGATAAGAAGATGGAAGCCAAAGTATTTTGTTGGGGTATAGTGTGCTTGCAAAGTCATCACGTTTAAAAATAAGATCTCGTTCTCACTAGAAGTCATTTGGCTCCATTAATTTCTGTACAGCAGGAAAAACAATTTGCAAAGTGCCAGAATTTGACAGTCGGCTCTCGTAAACATTCAGCCTTTATTTGGACGTGTCAAACCCTCGATACGATTGCAATTCCAGGAACGGAAAAGCCTCATCTCAGCGCAGAGCATTACGTTCAGTCACGTAGCACTCGCTTACAGGGGAGAGTGTGTTCACCAGGATTTAATCAGCCAGAAACATAACACCTCAGTATTAAGTTCCAGCATTTGCATCTTTTAATACGAGGTATTTTTAAAGTTTGTATAAAAAAATGATGACTTGTAAAACCAGCAGTAACTAAAAGCTTCTTACAAAGAAACTGAAGTTCGAACAGAGTAAGCTACTTCCAGTGCAGGGTGTTCAGTCTGTTCGCAGTTCACTGCTGAGGGATTTTTCTGTACACCATAAATACAAATTATTCATTTAAAATCTGCATATTTTTGAATTTGTTGTGTTGCTAATATCTAATATATTTGAAAGAAAATGCAGCTTTGGAAGCTGAAATCCCAAAGCATAATGTAACCCGGCACGCTATTGGCTGGTGTTTGCAAAGCAGCCAATCCAGGAGAGCCATTTATTTTCCCAGGTGCTCATTGGCCGAATCTTCAGGAACGGCAATAAGAAAGACTGTCGATGTCAGCTTCTGTGTTACCAGTTTCCACTGAGTGTATACTGGGACTCAGAGGCACAGAGGGATTCTTCTTCTTTGGTATAAAGCCCATAACGCAGCAGATTTTTTCTTGTTTTGTTCCTGCATCACTGTGACCAACAGCTAAATATTTAACATTAATAACACGTCACAAACGGTGCTGGTCTTTTAGAAACAGGTGCTTCTGGCTCTAGATGCAGCTCACATTGAGTGAGCACAATGTTCAGCCTTTTCTCTAAATGCATGTAAATGAGGGCAATCTGTGTCAACAGTACAGAGACGCAATATTTCTGTCAGACAAGAGATACTTAAACTTTGATTTGCTCCCATTTTCAGTGTAAAGCTGCAACCATTTAGTGAACCATCCTGTAGTGCCAACACCCACAATGTCTAATGTGGCTCTCTAAATGTATGACTTCCCAGTTATTATTTTGCACTGATGAAGGTAAAAGACCTGAACAAATCTGAATGCTTCGCACAGAGTTGCATCTTTGAGTTGCTTGAATTTAGGATCTATTTTTTTCCTGAGTTGAAGTCAAAACCTGAATAATGCATAAAGTGTTCTTGTGATTACTGCTGTTTCTGTCACTGCTATCATTCGCTGCTCTTGGTCTTTACACTGATTTTCTTTTGCCTCCTCATTCAGTCAGTGGAAAATAATACTAAACGCCAAAAAAACAGATTTCACAAAACACACATGAGCAGATTCTGACTGATGCTTCTGTAAATATGAAAGTTTTGCTTGTGTTTGTAGCATAACTTCCAGGTGGAACCAGTGGCCTGTCAGCTCCTCGCAGAGTGACAAATCTCTACAACTGCACCAAAGATTAGATTGACCTTTTACATTTTAGCAAGTACAGGATGACAGATATGCCTGTGAACACGAGGAACATACATCGTAAGGCTCTCTTGACATTTACTCTGGGAAGAAGAAAAAAATCACAGCAACTTTGTTGTCATTTTGTATTTACAGCTTCAGATAAAATACAAAAATTGACCAGATGCTCAGGATGTGAAAAACTCAAACCATGCCAGCTCCCAGAAGAGCAGAAGAAAGCGGGTTTAGATCACATTATTTATTTAGAGTTTTCTGCTTTTGCAGAAACAGTTTCATTTTTATGGACATACAAGAGAAACTAAAAATGTTCTGCTATTTAAATGGAACACATTGTTTTATGAACTTCTGTCAATCTTTATGTAACTGCATAAAGTTTATAGTCCACTAGTTTTATTTACATGTCTGAAGTGGAAAAAATAAGTAAAAGGATGTAAAAGAAGCAAAGTCAGCAGAGAACACGCTGAAAGTTTCTGATTTTGTCACAAACTGAACAGCATCAGACATCAGTAGATAACACAATGTCCACTCAAGAGGAAAGCAGAGAAAGCAAAAGTCTGCAGCTTCAAATTCAGCTCAGGAGAGACGTGATGAAACAAACCGGCACCACATCCAGGGATTTAAAAGAGCTTGAGGGTAGCTCAGTCCACCTCTGAGTTGAATGACCACTTAAGGCAAAAACTGTAACTCAGGAAAATGTATTTCTGCCGAAGTTCAAGCAAACATCCTGTCTGCTCCAGTTCTGACCAGCATTGTTACTCTGGTGCAAACAGGAAGGCATCACATCCTGCAGCAAACGTTTCACCTGAACTCTTAAAACCCACTAAGGCATGTTGCATTAGACAGGCGTGGCACCAAAGACTCCTTATGTCCAACTTAAGAGAGTAACAAACAGTGGACCTCTGTCCATTAGTGGATTTTTCTGTGAAATGTAACTCCAACTTATTCATAAAAAATTTGCTTAATAAGATTTTTTTTTCATAGAGCATATCTAAAACATCCAAAGAAAACACAGCTTGGGAAGCTGAAATACCTTGGTGATGCCATCTGATGTGTTATTGGCTGGCATTTGCAAAGCAGCCAATCCAGAAGCAGCATTCATTTTAACTGGTGCTGATTGGCTGAACCCCTCAGAGCAGAGATAAGGAAGATGTTATCTTCTGAGGAAGCGCTAAGACAATTTCTAATGTGAGTATGAATATTAACATATATTTGGTGTAAAAATAGGCAGTTCTAAACATCTTTATTGTTGGTGTCTTGTGTTTGTGGATTTTAGCTCTTGTTCCCTAACCTCTAAGAATACATCAAATCAAAAAAAAATGGTAGTAAGCTTGAAATGCATGGACTTTTCCTTGTACTTTCCATTTTAAATCTGGATCATATATAGCTGATGACATGAAGGTAACTGATAAAGGTCTGAAGCTCTGGAAGCATTTCAGATTGATCTGTCAGGGCATCCCATCATAACTTAACATCAACCGCACTAAGAACAGCAGACAGAGGCTCAAAGCGACCCATGTGCCCCACATTAGAGGCATGGAAAGGGCAAAATAAACTCATCGGCAGCTGTTTTTAGAAACTATCAGAAGTTTGATCAGACGGCGTTCAAACACTGAGATCCTCTGTGTAACTCTGGCTCTGCTCCGGCTCCTTCGTCTGCACATGAAATGAAAGATGAAGGAAGAGCCATCCCCTTGGAAACGTTTTCTGAGAAAAGCTTCTGACCAATTTTGGATTCCTAGCTCGGCACGGCTGAAGTGTTGGGTCAAAATAAATGTGAAAACAGACAGAAGAAAACAAACACAGCCAGAAGGAGAACTGCTCCGAATGCACAATGAACAAAGGCTCAAGAAAAAACAGCCACTCTTTGACATTTCTGGAATATATGATCATTTTTCTGGAAGAAAATAACGACTGCATCCTGAAGAAAGTGAGAAAGAAGGAGAAAATAAATCAGTCTGTCTACTTTCAGACATCCATCCATCCATTTTCTTACACCCTTGTCCCTCAGTGGGGTCGGGAGGGTTGCTGGTGCCTCTCCAGCTAGCGTATCGGGTGAGAGGCGGGGTCACCTGGACAGGTCGCCAGTCTGTCGCAGGGCAACACAGAGACACACGGGTCACACAACCATGCACACACACACTCACACCTAGGGGCAATTTAGACAGACCAATTAACCTGACAGTCATGTTTTTGGACTGTGGGAGGAAACCAGAGTACCAGGAGAAAACCCACCATGCACAGGGAGAACATGGAGACTCCATGCAGAAAGACCGGGCTAGGAATTGAACCCAGAACCTTCTTGCTGCAAGGCAACAGCTCTACCAACTGCACCACTGTGCAGCCCATTTTACTTTCAGACATCCTCTCATGATAAAGATGGCAGTGAAACAGGCTGATCTGACGTTCCTGATTTGATTAGGAAGAAGGACAACAATTAGCTAAGGAAGCATCAAACCTGTAAAGCAGCCGTCCTGAATATGGACGCACTGAGTCAGCAACGAGGCTGTGCAAACATCAGGGTCTGATGTGAACTGCAGAGCGCTGGCTGGGTTTATGGACTGCAGAGGTGTCTGGCCTGCTGAGACCACTTAGGGGACGGCAGGGTGTTTTCTGCCTGTTTGAGTTTGTAGGAGGCCAAAATGAGCCTGGGCCCTCAGACCACCACAGTTTGGCCTTCGTGTTGCAGACGGTCATGCAATTACAGCAGAAGATTTATGACAAACACACACAGACCGAGCGTCGCACAGAAATCACTCATGGGACCCTTTTCTCCTCTAGGGGCATCGATAAATGCTTCAGAGAACCAGACACACTTTTCCCTGCACATGGCAGAAACCCCTAAATGTCAGATTTTAAAGAGGCACTCTGCCGGTTTTTACATTAGAAGGTCATTATTCTCGTCACTTTCTGCCTAAAACTGAAACGATGCTGCAGAAACACCCGATAGAGATCCTACTGTTGAGCCCAACTCATTGCTTTACTTGCCTTCCCCTGACAGCAGAGTCCCCAGAAATTAAACCCAGGCTCACTGATGGCATATTACTTCACTGAGGAATATAATAAAGATAGTTGATCCTGTCAGGGTTAGCTTGAGCTCAGCTGGAGGCATGAATAGGAATCACAGCCAGGGAAGAGAGTACATGCATCACTCCACTGCAGACATTCTGCACATCTTTGAATCCTTTCTGATGGTGTGAAAATCTTCCAGCAGAAAACCGAACGCCGCTGCCTCAGCCCTCACTGCAGACACTCACTCCAGCTTTTATTCCTTTGGTTCTGTCAAGATGAACCAGATGGAGTTCTGTCCAGATGCATCACTAGTTTAAAGTTTTCTGATAGTCTGGTAAATAAAATGCTAATGAGGACAAATTCCCTCCACTGGTTTATGGATTGGGGTCAGTTGGATGTGAGTGTGAGACGGAACCAACGCTGCATCCAAAACGCTAATGATGAGAGCATTCCCAAAAATCATATCAATCTAGATGCTTAGAATAAATTCACTTTCTACTGAGGTTTATCACTCATAAGGTGTCTGATTCAACCAAAGAGTTTATTGACTTACAGGCTCTGAAACCAAACTGTATTCCAGGGATCATTAAAAGCAGTGGATTTAGTTTTACTTAAGAGTACATGACATGATCAGACTACAAAGGATTAGAGCAGATTCTCCTCATTCCTGCTCTGCTGCTTTGCTAAAATTTAAAAATAAATTCAGAATTAGGTTCACAATCACAAAACAGAACATTATGTTACAAAAACAAAATTCTCATTCTGCACTCTGCAATCTATTTTAGTGTGCAATAGTTCCAGCTGTGGTTTTAGTTTGGTGTCGGCAGGTAAGAAGAATTTACTGAGACAGTTTGTGGTTTACAGTCACGCTGAGGCTGTGAAAGGAAACCCATCCAGCTCAACGTAACAAAACCAAACACTGTGAAGGTTTGATTTTAAGGCAGTAATTAAAGAATCTCTGGCATATTCCTTCTCTTGACATTTAACAAATATAAATAATTTCTGCATTTCTAACTAAAACAGCAGAAGTTTGTTCTGATTTAACTCCAGACAAAAAAGTGTTTTATTCAGTGTATATAAACTTCTGCCTTCAACTGTATCTAATCATTGATGCCATGTTTGAGAAACAGTTTTTTAAATAGATAAATTTGCTATAAATTTTGGGAAAGAATGCTCTTTTTTATATTACAGAAAGCAAAAGTTTCACAAATGACGAACTGTGTGCTAAAGAATCTTTAATCAGTGTAGAATATTCCACTTCAGCTTTTAATGGTCTGGATATTTTATGGTTTTAAACTTGAGATGATTTAAAGTCCTGAAACAATAAAGCATCATTAGCACGCTACGCTCACGGTTTGTTTTCCCAAAATGTTGGGAACTCAAAGTAAAAGCATTGGTTTCTTCTCCTGATGAAGACGCATGCTGGCAGACAGAAGTAGAGCTAAATGCCTCACCTTCATTTAGTCCAGCCTTTTAGGTACAGTCATATATGCTGCTCTGTTACAAAGCAGAATGAGTCTTAAGCGTTTATATTTACATGATATAAACATTTACAGATATAAGCAGCTTCCTTACTTCATGTTTTCATTTTAAACATGAGTTTGAATGGACTAATAATCCCACTGCCTGAACAAACTGGATTATGTTGTAAGAAATGCAGAACTTGTAAAATATTGAACAGATTTTTGATCACTGAAGATCGAGTTCTGTCCAGATTTCAGTCAGAAATGTGTGAATTTCTGACTGAAAAAGATTTTTTTCCTCATTTTATCCTTTTCTTGCATTCATGTTAATGTGGATTTAAAGAGAACCTCAGCGACCTCACCAGGGGTCACGACCCCCACAATGAGGAGCTTTGATTTATATAATTAAAACATAATTGATTAGTTATCTAATTAATTAACATGAGGCAGTAGATGACTTCCTGTGTTGGTTCTGATATACATTTATTCTCCATGCATTGTACCAGTTAATATTGGACTTGTAAACCTCTGACGTTCTGTTGTGAAACAATCTGAACCTCAGTCCTGCTGTAAAACCCTGCAGGTGACGATTCTCTGCCGTTTCCAGCCGTGGAACTTCATTTACTAAAAATTCACTTCAGAATCTGAACCTCATATCCAGCTGACCGGCTGCCATCACTTCTCTCCTCCACCATGACTGACTCTAAGTATTCCCTCTGTATTCGAGTCAAAGCACATCCCTGTTGGATGATTTGATTTGCATTTTTATGTTTTTGTTTCCTCTTAAAAACCATCATTTGTTTCCAGCTCCTGATGAGAACCTTTTGGAGAATCAGAACTTTCTCCTAATCGAGCCGAGCCGCCAGGGGCGACTCGGGCGAGAGCATTATGCTGATTTTCTTGTTTTGAGAAATCACTTCAGTGAAAATGAGGAAAAACATCTGAATGTGAAAAAGTGTTTGCCCACTTCCTGATTTACTGTCTTTTTACATGTTTATCACAGTCTCAGAACATCAAACCAATTTACATTTTAGTACAAGATAATACAAATAAACACAAAATGCAGTTTTTAAATGGTGTTTATTATAAAGGGAGAACAAATTCCAGATCTACATGATGCTGTGTGAAAACCTGACAACTGGTTGGGTCAGTTAGCAGCGTCTGCGATAAGTTAGTCTTTTCCAGCTACAGGAAGTTTGTTCAACTCATCTTTGCAGAATTGTTGTAATTCAGCCACAGTGGAGGCTTTTCCAGCATGAGCTGCCTTTCTAAGGTCATGCTGCAGCATCTCAATAGGACTCAGGTCAGGACTTTGACTAGGTCACTCTAACATCTGCATTCATTCTTCCTTCAGCCATCCGGAGGTGAACTTGCTGGTTTGTTTTAGATCATTGTCCAGCTGCAGAACCAAAGCTGGTTTCAGGTTGAGGTCGCCAACAGATGCCTGATTAATTTACCACAGTGGTCTCCTTAAACAGCAGACCAGTCCCAGACCATCACACTGCCACCACCGTGTTTTACTGAAGGGATAATGTTCTTATTCTGAATGTGGGGTTTCTTTTATGGCCCATCTTTCAGGAATGTTTTTCTAAGTGTGTTAAGTTTTACATAAATCAAAAATTACAAACTTGTACTTTAATAAATGATGTTTATGGCCCAGAGCTTTATGTGACATGTAACTTAAGAACCAGAGGTCAGAGTGTGAAGGTCTTTGCCTCCATCATTAGAAACTGGATGATTTCCCTCAAACAGAGGAGTATTAAAATGTTCTGTGTGATTTAAATCAACTGAAAATAAAATGCACCTTTTGTTTTATTGTCCTTTGTATTTGATTCTGGAAATGAATTGTTTGGTAAAGTTTGTGACGTTTATCCTGATATTTTTTATAGGTGATGAAGATAAACAACAGTATTTATTTAAGTATTAAAGTTTGGCTTCTTGGAAACAGAACATTTTATGAGTGAAGGATGTCGATATTGTCTGTGGGAAGCTTCACCACGGTTTTTTCTTTTTGTGGTATCCTGGAGTTTCAAAGCTTTAGAAATAGTTTTATAATCTTTTCTGGACTGATAGAGATCACGTGTTTGTTCCTAGATTTCTTTGGATCTCGGTGGGATATCTGGCTTTTGCAGATCTTTTGCTGAACTTCAGGTTTTCAGGCCGGTCCTATTGAAGTGAAGTCCTGATTGAGGACAGGTATGGCAGTAATCAGGTCAGTAATCAGGTCAGGGTGTGGCTAAACATGACCACAGGTGGAACAAACCACAGGTATGTTTTACAGAGGAGGAATCGCTGCTTCACATCACCGTAAAGTTCTGCAGTGTCAAGGTTTTCACTGAAACTTTGTCCATGTTACACTGAAGTAAAATCTGCCCACAGCATAAACAGTAAAACTCAGAACTACTCACCGCTCTGCAAATAGAATAACGGCACGCTCCCAGTGGGTGTGTGTAAATATTAACACATTTATAAAGTCTATTAACCAAGTATTTAAGCTTCAGACTGCTGTTAATGAAAAGCTGTTAGCAGCATTCGACATTAAAACAGCACAGGCCAAGTCAATTTAGGAGAGTTTATTTCATCCGCCCAAGGCTTTGTGTTTAATCCACAGAAAAGCTGCTGCACCCTCTGCTTGTTGTGGCTTTTTTCTACCTCCAAGGGCCATTCAGCAGGCTAACAAAAAATACAGCTGTGCTATGGAAGTCATTCCCAGAGAAAGAACAATCCCTCATCAGGCATACAAATGGCACAAGAGACTTTAAAATAATTAGTTTTGCTTTGGTTCTTGTTAGAAAACTCCTGCTCATTGATTTTTAAACGGCACATAAAGAGACTTTCCATCCTCTTTGTGGAGGTAAAATATTAAATCATAAAACACTGGCTTCACTGAAGGTATCTCAAAGCTGCAGGGAGCAACAAAAGGGACGAGAACAAAGCGGCCTGGGATGTGCTGCAGACACACACACCAGGCTGGAGTGAATATGGAAACCAGCTGGAAACATCTGAGCACCTCCGCTAATGTCAAGCTGCTAAGTCAATCTAAAAGTCAAACACGTTCCCTCTTTGCTCCTAACACAGCAAAGACCCCACGCTGAGAGCTTTCCCCTCTCTACTGCACATATGATGTATTTTGCATGTGTCGTTGCAAGAGCGTTGTTTCTTTAAATGAGCCACAAATCACACAGGTGTGGTCATCACTGTCACCAAGAGAGGAACCATGTGAGATGGTCGCAGCATCCGATCCAAACGGCTCGCTGACCCTCCCTTTGACAGTTTTCCAGATAAGTCCCAGAACTTGCTGAATTAATTATGTAACCTGACTGGGAACTTTTCAGGATCTCTAAGAATGAGCTTTGTTGGGTAGAGGGATGTTTGGTTTCACTCCTGGATCCGTCACGCCCACGACCCAATCCCAGATTTTAGCAGAAAAAATACATTTTGCTTTTCTGTTTAGAGCATTTTATACATTTTAATTTAAATTTCTCAATAATTACAGCAAATTCATGGTATTTTTAATTAAGGTAAACTTACTGTGAGAATCTCATCCCACGACAAATTCACACCAGTAGAAAAGGTTGTTTTGGTCAACGAGGGTTTCACACCATCCACCAGCCATGAAGAGAGAAGTATGTATTTATGGGACTAATGCAAACGTCAAGGGCATTGTGGTTCTGATTTACAGAGGCCCTGTGGCCACATGGTGATGTATGGCAGAGGCTCTGCTCTTTACATTGTGATGAATGTTTGTGGCGAAGGACCAGATAAATTGTAAAGACACTTTAGGGGGAGCTGCATGCCAGATGCCCCGAAGGATGCCAAGAACAAGCTGGACATTTTTTACAGAAATATTGTACAACGCCAAGTTAGAAGAATTTCAAGCTGCTAGCCAAAATCTTACACAGCTTTTGAGATGTAAGAGTCAAAAATATACCTGGCTTTGGAAAGCTAAACTTATCCACCAACCCAGATGACATGGATGTTTAGTTTCATCAAGGTCAGAGGACTGGAAACTGAAAAACACATTTCCAGTTTTAGTGTGGTGCAATGATGAGAAAGAACGCCGATTTGACCACGGAAATATAAGAACTGCTCCAAGGCGATGGCATCCCTGAATATTCAAAATATCGATTAATCCTTTAGAGTCTTGTCTGAGCAACTGCAATACATATTAATGAGTTTATAGAACAGAAGAAAAATAGTTTTTTTTGTTCCACAGTGAGGAAATTCCTGTGTAGCAGCAGAATGCATAAGAACGAACTGAACTTAATGCACTGATTGATAGCTAATTGGAATTTATCTGTGACTGAATTGAAATGACTTTTTTTGCAAAGTGTCTTGAGAGAATATTTGTTCTGAATTGTTGCTATAGAAACAAACAGAACTGAACTGAGTAACATCCAGGAAGTGAACATGTGAAATGGGTTCGTTGGGAGCAGTGATGGTTATAAACTACCAGCTGCTGAAGGATCTGTGATAACGCTCCTTTGTGCGCCTCAAAGGCATCAGTTTGTCACTGAAAGAAGCAGCAGCTTCATGCTGGGGGGGAAACTACAGCGGTTCAGATTTAACTCCATTAAATGCTTTTGTTTACTTAATCACTATAAAGGCCTAATATTCTTTAACAATTTTTGTTTTGGTTTCATCTCCCCACCTTGTTCAGGCGTCTCTCTCTCTCTCTCTCTCTCTCTCGTTGGAAGCTGACACATTCCAAAAAAATTTAATCTTTCTCTTTTCCCTCCAACAAACTTTCCCCAATCAAAGTAAACTAAAGACAAAGTCAAAAGCAAAATATTGATTGAGGAAGGAGCAGGTTTGTCAGGTTTTCTTCTTCCTGCTCCCTTTCACTCATATAGATGAATTGTTACAAGACAATGTTTTTGTGCGTTGGTGATTAAACTAATCAATTGATTGATTGATCAAATTAGGCCAGAAACTTTTCAATCAGTTCAGACAATATTTAGTAAAGCTTCTCTATCAGCTGTAGCACGTTCTTTGTAGAACAGGTAGAATTGAAAACTGTTTTAGATTGGTGTTATTATTGCTACAATGTCCTTCTAATATTTTGATCCCAGTTAAAATATAAAAAAACAGGGAAAAAAAAGAATCGACTGAGTTTTTTGGGGGGGGAGGGAGGAGGATTTCCATTTCTATGTCGCATATATTGCATGCCAGCGACAGACTGGTGACCTGTCCAGGTGACCCCACCTCTCGCCGTAAGCTGGAGAGGCAGCAGCACCTCCCGACCCACTAGGGACAAGGGCGTACAGAAAAAAATAAATAAATAAATAGACGGATGGACGGACGGATTGCATGAAAATCTTCTTTTTTTATCTCAGACCTTTTTTTGGCCATCACTCTGTGGGGAGGTGAACACAAACAAAAACATTGTTGTGCATGAAACACAAGATCTGTGGAATGAACTTTGATGTCTTGTTGCCTGGAGAGGGAGAGGTGCTGCTGCATTATGAATCACTGTTTTCTATGAGAACTGCTCAATGTATGATCAGCACTGACTACAGAGAAAAGAAAAAACGCAGTCAAGTGTAAGCGCCGTTTAGTAATTTATAATGGATATTTTGCTATTTTTTATGATCCACCTGGATGGAAGTGTTTAATCAACATCTACTTATCTGCATGATGAAAGTAGTCAAAGTCTCATCACGGCGTCCAGTTCACTGAAACACTGATGTGAAAGCGTAAATGCATTTATGTGGCAAATAAAGAAACAGCATGGTGCAGAAATATCCTCAGCAGGTTGATGCTGCATCAGTGTGATTCAGTCATACAATAAGTAGGTTTGTATGTGCCTCAGTAAATTAAATGAAAAAGTTAAACCCATTACAAAAGCTGCTGACATGATAGAAAATTCAGTGGAAGGAAAAAGTGTGGTGGAAAACAGGTGCATATAGAGCAGGATGACTTAAGATGGTTATAGAACAAATTCATAAGGCGCATTGAGCAGCTGGAGTGAAAGAAAGAATATCTGGCAAATCAGTGTTGCTGCAGTTTTTGTCTTTGGGTTGCTGGAAGTTTCACCGATGCTACTGAAGTTAGCTACGGGACCACAGAGCGATGAAGTTGATGACAGCAGTCGAGGGTGAAGCTCAGATTAAAATCTCCATCTTCAATGATGATGCAGAAGATTTTGCAGATGATCAGTGTGTTGCTACAAAACGACTCTGGTCTTTCTGCTGTTTATGTGTTGATCTTGGCTGATAATCAGTTATTATTAACGATGCTGCGTTTTATATGATGCTAATGCTGCTTAATTAATGTTCCTAACATGTCCCTTTCTAAACTGCTAATGATGACGATACTCATGTTGCCTTTTTAAGAGTTTCTGCTGCAGTAAACAGACACGGCAGCAGAACAACAAAAGGATCCAGTAGCAATGAGCTTAAATATGAGGCAGAGTGGAGATGGACAAAGAACCAGGGAACTAATTAGAGGCAGATGAGTAACAGCTGAGGCAGAAAGCAGGTAGAGAAAACCCAGGAAACCCACGGAAGGAGAATAATTAGCTCACAGGAAGCCGAGCAAAACTCAGCGGATGCTCAAACCGAAAGGGAGAAGCCTGACAGTAATCTGAGAAAATAGGTTCAAATGTACAAAGAACAAAATAAGAATAAACTACTAAACACAAATGAACAAACTTGCTGGTACTAAGGAACACTGGGAACTAAAAAAGGATATTCAACTAATTTAAGACAAACACAAAGAAATGATAAAAACCCAAACACCACAGGATGGACGGCTGGAAGCCAAACCATCCAAATTCACAATGTACAGACTCGACACATATCACTCTGTGTGAATACAACATGAATATCATCAATATCTATCATTCAAACGCTGAAATACACTGACTTCTCATTGTATTGTAAGTTATTGATATGCATGTGGATGCTGTAGGATTGCCACAAAGTACGGCAGATGTAGGATAGGAAAATCACAGGAAAAACTGAATCATCATAAAGGAAAACACAACTTTCCCAGGGATCACAGAGAGACACAGACTCACAAAGCTTCAGATTCATCTCTGTTGCAACAAATACCAAACAGCTAAATTAATTCCTCACAAAGTAATCAACTTCTGCCTGACAATGAACCATTAATCTGATCAGGTGTGAAGGAGGAATGCATCAAAACGCAGCAGAACAATGGCTGCAGGCCCAGCGACTGAACGTCGTGTGAATGTGTTTGAGAAGTGAAAGGTGGAGATTTGTCCTTATTATGACGTTTATTGATATTACAGGAGGCCAAAAAGGTCTGTCCATGTCCACATTGCAAATAAATCACATATTTGCAAAGCTGAGTGCTGCTGATCAACGTTCGTCACGTCCACGCTCGCTATTCCAACTCGCCACCAGGGGGCGTAAGTCTGAGTGCTACTCTGTTGGAACAATAGGAAAACTGAACTGCTTTAACACTGTTCAACCTACAGAGGGCAGCACTGAGACGGGTTTATTCAAAATATCACAGAACTAAACAAACATACGGGGCTGCACAGTGGCGCAGTTAGTAGAGCTGTTGCAAGAAGGTTCTGGGTTCGATTCCCGGTCTTTCTGCATGGGGTCTCCATGTTCTCCCTGTGCATGATGGGTTTTCTCCGGGTACTCCGGTTTCCTCCCACAGTCCAAAAACATGACTGTCAGGTTAATTGGCCTCTCCAAATTGCCCCTAGGTGTGAGTGTGAGTGTGTGTGTGCATGGTTGTGTGTCCTGTGTGTCTCTGTGTTGCCCTGCGACAGACTGGCCACCTGTCCAGGTGACCCCACCTCTCGTCCGAAACGTTAGCTGGAGAGGCACCAGCACCTCCCGACCCCACTGAGGGATAAGGGTGCAAGAAAATGGATGGATGGATGGATAAACAAACATACAAAAAAATTATAAAATTCTCACTAAACCATAAAGATAGAACTTTAAATATCATATTTGGACAGTTTATAAGCAAAACTAAATTATTTGGGTTCGGGTTAGGTCAAGTTTAACAATCATGTAACTGCATCTCCAAGTTATCATAAACTGGTGACAGATTACATTTTGATTCACCGCTCAGCTCTCAGCCGCAGTCCCTTGTGGCCTGCTTATGCAGTTAGAGGTATTTTGTAAGGAGACGGTAATTGTGCTTCCAGATTGATGCCATAACTTATTTTAATCTCCTTAAAGGTTCAGGAAACCCTTCGGTCTCCAGACAGAGGCTGATCAGAGACGCAAAGCCCAGAACTTCTAATCCAACCACTTTGGTTTCTCTCCTGAACCGTAGCCAGCAAAAATTATTGGAACCAACAGCAGAATAATACATCTATAAGCATGTGGTATTACTGTAGCAAGGAATGTGCAGCAACTGCAGACGCTCACCCACCGTCCCTTTGCTCCAAGCATAATCTCCCTACAACAAGGCAGAGTGTAAAAGCCTGGTGTTGAAAGGGCCTGACAAACACCTAGAAGGGAGGCTTAGGAGGGAGACCGGCTGTGTGGCTCCAAGCCATCATCACAGTCCAAAACGTCTCACACAGGCACCTCCATAGGACTTTTGTCTTACAAGAACTGTCCAAATCCGATTGTGATTTTTGTTTTCTTCATGTTTGCAGGTAGGATCATTCTGATGCAGCATAATGTGTTACAGAGGAATCAAGATGCAGTATTCTCTTTGAACAACGGTACAAGATCCAAGGGTCATCTTTAAGGTCAGCCTCATACATAATGGACACCAGCAGCAGGATTTCAGATGGACTCACCAACAGATTTCACATAATGCTGACTGCACTTACACAACGGAGCAGAATCCTTTTCAACAAGACAGGATCTGAACACTCTGGTAGAAATTCAAAGAAACTTTTTCTGGAAAGACTGAATTAACTTTTAGGTTCAGTGTCCTGCAAAAGGATTCATGCTCTTAACTTTGTCACATTTTGCTCTGTTACAAAGATTGTATTTTAATTGGCTTTATTTGAGGGACGAATGCAAAGAAAACATTTGAAGAGAAAAATTTATTTTATCAACACGGTCCCTTTAAAAATCTGAAAAGTGTGGTGTGTTCTTGTCTTCAGGCTCGCACAGACTGAAATGTTTCTACATTCTTGCTCAAGTTCAGTCAGATTGGATTTAGAGCATCTTTTGAGCAGCAGCAGAACAGCACATCTGACTTTGACTAGACCATTCTATCAACATGCATGTGCATATAAACCATCCACTGTATCTCTGTCTTTGTGTTCAGGCTGGTTGTCCTGCTGAAGCTGAACCTCCACCCGTCTCTGAGATCTCAACCAACACACTGCAGCAGCTCACAATAAAGATCTGCAAAGACTAGATTTTATTTATTTATTTCACCAGGTTAGCTACAAAACGACCTGACCGGAAGAGGAAACACAGACTGGTGACAAACAAGAAGGTTTCGTTTTTTAGCATCAACAAAACACTGATGATTTTATTTTATGGGTCTTTTATTGAGTCTCTTAACAGAAACTTGACTCTTCAGTCAAACAGGCCAGCAAAATAAATGGGACTCAACAGCGCCCCCTGTCTGACAGGTGGTGAAAAGGCCAAACCATCCTAAGAGCAGAGGCCGTCTCTGTTCTCCTTCCCTTACGGTGAAGATACAAGTTGCATATTTAAGGTTTAATTGGTTCAAATATTACTTTGTCCTATAAGCACAATTAAAGCTTTAAATCATCTTTGACCAATCGTGGATCACATTAGAATGTTTAACGGTTTTATTTCATGTTAGTTTATATTTGTCTTGACCGTGTTTATCCTCATGTGGGACAGTAAAGAACCAAACTGAGGTTTTCTTCCAGGTCTGTCATGGATTTAGCTCCATCCATCCATCTTCCTATCAACTCTGACCACCTGAGAAAAGCATCGCCCACAGCATGATACTTCCACCCTCCTGTTTTGATGAAACGTTTGGAAGATTAAAAAGATTTTTTCTGGCTTTTTTGCCTGTTTAGATGGACGTCCATGTCTGGCTGGTCTGCAGTTGGTCCTTCCCTCTACAACCCTGTTTCACTCGTCAGGCCAGACAGACTAAATCTGATGATTTTCAGAATTTAGGTTTAAAAAAATATTGAAAACCATGTTTCCTTTTTCTTCCCCTTTACATGTGAGCTTGTTTATTTTAAGTCGATGCCTCAGAAAACCTTCTCATGTTGAGAGAAGATGTGGAAGAAAACGTCAGGCAGCACTGAAATTCACACTAACCCTGAACATGCAGCCAAGAAGCTGCAAAAGAGAGAGCAATTTGAAATAAAAGATGCGAAAAAGTACTTTAGAAACATATCAATGAGCTTCTATCGTTCTCAGCCCACCGGGTTGTTTTTCTGCCAAACTGATGTAAATAAAAACAGCTTCCAGCAACCAGGTCAGGCTCCGCCTCCGACAGATTTTTTTGGTCCGGTGGTAAAAGGTTGTCTCTGATCTCTGTTGATCTCAGCATTAGTGGTGACAATATACAACAGGCTCTCTACAAATACCCATCTGTCTGTCTACACAGGCGTTATTTAGACCTGAGAGATTCAGAGATCTACCAGCCTGCCCCCACTACACACACACACACACACACACACGCACACACACACAGAAAACAGCTCCAAACCAAAAAGAGATTAAAGCAGGCTCAGATATCACACACAAAATCTGTAATTTAAAAAGAATTTCAGCATAACAAATCAGAATGCCGACAATATTTTCTCCAGGAAAGCGTTTCATAAAAAGAACCAATGAGATTATGCTGGCTAAACTGAATATTACATTTAGATACACAATGGAGATGCCGCTAATCTTGTGCCAGCATTAGGATATCATACAAATATGTTGTGTGTTGTAGGAGGATTAGATGGAGAGCCGTGTCAGTGAAAGGAGAGGAAACAATGGCTAAAAACAAGACGGAGAAGCTTTTGATGCAGACTGGCCCACAGCTGCAACCTATGGAGAAAAGTCAAGATCCTGTTTAAAAAGATGAATTACGGCATATATACCAGCAGGCACGCACACACACACACACACACACGCACACACACACACACACACACACACACACGCACACACACACACACGGGCCATTAGGACTCGACAGACTGAACCTTCACAGAAAGAAGATAAAAAAAATTCCTGGTTCATTGGGTTGAAATCTCCTATTAATCCTCACTCACCTTCTAGCCAACCCATTAAACACAGCTCTGCATCACAAACACACACACACGCACACGCACACACGCACACACACACACACGCACACACGCACACAGCTTCCCAATCACCTCACCATGGCGACCTCCAGCTCTGTCTGAAAACTTTTGTTTCTTCTCCACAAACAGGCCTGGCTGCTCAAAAAGACGCGGGACGAGCTCTGACCACGGCAGCGCTGGTTGTAAAAAGCAGAACCAGCGTCTGATGTGTAAAGGTGAAGCAAACAGACTGAGCTCTAACAGAACGAGACGCTTTGACTCAGGAGTTACAACAACACCGTCACTGTCATCAGGATGTAGAAAGACGTCCTGACCAGTGATGGGCACCGCGGACTAGACAGCTGCGCTAACCCTGAACCGCTAACCATCATTCCGCTAATGTTACAGCTAAATGCTACATCAACACTGTATTTAGCAGAAGCTAATGAATGTTAAACATTTTCAGTGTTAGCTAAGCCGCTAAACAAAACTTAGCTCCACTATTAGCAGCAGTGTTCCCACCACTGGTTCTGACCCACGTTACTATACAGACCAGAAAAAGTGTTGGTCTGAACAGAGCTTAAAAACACCTTTTAGAAAAATAAGCTAACAGGTAGAAAGACTGAGTAGAAAAACCTGCTAATAGCCAAATAATGACCTGAAACTGGGATAAAAATTTGACATTTAAATATTGCCTTGTCCTCAAATTTGTCATTTAAGATAATTTCTTCACATAAAAGTAAAACATTTCAACCAGTTTAGGGTGTACGTTTATGTTATTTAATTATTGTTTATGCTTAAAATCTAACATTGTTGTTACTGTAACAACTCCTGCACTTTATTTTCAGTCAGCGCATTATGATGAACCTGCCGCCGTTCACTGTGTGGCTCATTTATCTGGTTAAATAAAGGTCTAAAATCCTGAGGTCCTGGTCGCTAATTTTTGTCTTAGAGTCTTGAAACGCTCGTTGAGAACTTTTTGTTTTCATTTGATTCCTTCTTCCAAGAGTTCATTTTGGTTTCTTTTTGAGCGTAAAAGTTATTTACTAAAGCATGAATGTAACCTTTTGTTATCAGTTTCTTCTTTGCAGAGTCACCTGCTGAAACAAACAACTTTTTTTCATGTCAGTTAATTAGAATATTTGCTGTAAGAACAGAACCATGACACTCGATGATGAAATGTGAACTGAAGGTGAAAAGCCTATAAAAATTCAGCTTTGCATATGATTACACGCCAGAAGCCCCACGCACATTCAGTTGTGAAATGGAGTGTTATTAACAGCATATTTATACAGTAGAATTTAAATGAGCAAAAGAACACCATCTCGTCTTTTACAAGATCAATTATTTACATATAAAATGGAAAACACTTGCTCTCACAAACCCTTTGGGTTTTTTCAGAAACCAAACAACTTTTCTAAACTCCATCATTTGTTTGCCACCAATTATTCAATTTAACTGCAGGACTTTAACTAAGCAGTGAGAAACTTATTCAAATTTCATTGTGAAGAAGCTTAAAGCAGATCAGCCAACAGCAGGAACTGTGAAATTATTAGAGAAAGACTGGATTATATAATCTATAACTAATATAACTGTTATGTTAAAATAAAAGACCTCAAAGTAACTTATTCTTATTTGTTGAAGCTTGTTCATCAAGATCTATGGCAATGCTGTAAAACACAGATATAAATCAACAAGATTATGTTCAACCTGCTTATTTGATTAAATAAGTTAATTAGAAGTTAAAAGGTTTTCCGTTTTAAAAGTTCAAACTTTATTTCTCCCAAGCAGAGAACCAGAGTGTCAAATGGCTTTTCATGAGACGCACTGTGGAGATTCTGAAGCGTCCATCCCTCCCTCCCTCCCTCCCTCCGTCCGTCCGTCCGTCCCTCCGTCCGTCCCTCTGTCCGTCCCTCCGTCCGTCCCTCCGTCCGTCCCTCCGTCCATCCATCCATATTTTATCTCATCATTTTCCCCTGATGATTTTGTGATGTCTATCATTTTCGCTATCAACGTCCTACAGTGTACAGTAAATGTCCTCACGTTTCTCAACAGTGGATTTTAGATGTGGAAATGACTTTATATATAAAGTCAACTTTGCAGATTTTTCTGACAAATTCAAGTTTTTTTTTTCTTTTTACAAATTTCTGACTTTACAATGTCAAAAAATGCTTGTTGAGGTCAAAAAACATGAGTATGTTTTGCTAAAATAACCCCTTTAATAAGGGAAAAAAATATTTTTTATTGCAAATCTCCAACTTTCTGCACCACAGAATATCCATGTTTCTTTAGAAACAGGTGAAATTGATCTCAACATTTCTCAAACTTTCTGGCAGAGATTTATTCCTCTGTAGGTCCAATTTTTTATATTTTATGTACAATGTATCTAATGCACAATTCTGTAAAAGACTTATTAAAAATGTAGGTGTAGGACAATAAAACAGAAAAGAATGAGCAAAACAAACTCAAACTCAAAGGTTGTTTAATTTTTTAACTAAATGATAAACTTATAACAAATGCTATGTTGGAGTTGTTCCCAGTCAAAGACCAAACTGCCCAAAACCTCCCTCATGTGACCGGCCCAATTAGCAGCTCAGGACAGCGTCATAAACTCACAGTGATGTTTGCAGGCAAACAGCATACTTCATTTTGCATCCACTTGAGTCAGCTCAGCACAAAAAGCTCACCGTCACTGAGCAAACAAGTCATTTGTCCATTAGCAAGGGAGGAAAAGAGCCAACAAACAAAACACACGAGCCTCTAAATCCATTATCAACACCACTGCTTTATAGACTCTCAAATACATGTCATATACCGTTTATAGCAAAGCTGCAGAGACGGCCGTCGGCGTGTTGAATGAGAGGTGGGAACAGATTTAGAAGATTTAGGGTAATGGAATAATCACTGTGAAGAAGCACAGCACAGCAGAGTCAGGCACCACCACTTGTGGCGACCTTGAATTTCATCAATATCATCAGCTGGGTCTGTTTTTACCAAACAACGGAAAAACACTCAGTGTTGGAGCCGTGCAGATGATCTCAAGGTGAACAAATGTGAGCCATGATTGCGATGGATTGATTTCTTAACGCAGCAAAATAAAGACAATTTTGACAAAGATCAATACAACAAGGAGGAGGAGAGCAAAAAGTCTCAAATCTTATTCTTATCTTGGAGAGAGATACTGTAACCTTTGAAATAATTTTCCAGCAATAAGAGAGGAGCTGTGATGTGTTTCACACTTAATTGATTTGTTATCTGCTGCGTGCAAATGTTTGTAGAGTATATGACTTTTTGTTTGTTTGGGATTTCTCTGATGCGTTTGGTTGCGGTGCAGGCAGCCGGGTTGTGCCGCCTCGGAGGCGAGAGGAGACGCGGTGGCGGAGTAAACATCGGTGGTCAGGGAGGCGAAGGGGTCAGAGGATCCGTTTGTCTTCATCAACAAAGACTGTGCTGGAGAAAACTCAGGTTTAACAATCACAGGGCAGAAAACGGCCTCAGAACATGCTGACACACACAGAGACATGCCGGATCACCGATCTCATATTTCACCGTTTCAGCTTCTTTTCTTCTTCTTCTTCTCTCATAATCAGTCTTCCATGTAGTTTGAGTTTCTCCCCGTCTCGCTCACCATCTCTGAGTGGGATTTGTGATCTAAGATCAGTACAGCTGTAATGCCCTTCTCACCGTCTGACAGATGATACAGTCTGCCCTTTGGGCTCCAGCTGGAATGGCTGCTGATCAATACCCACACCGGCAGCCTGTCAACATTCACACACACACACACACACACACACACACACACACACACACACACACACACACACACACACACACACGCACACGCACACGCACACACACACCCTAACACACTCAGAGCTTCACGTGCAAAACCGCCAAAGTCTTTTGGAGCCGGTTGGGACTTTCCAGAACCCAACCTGGTGAATGTTTGCAACATTAACAGTGGCTAGCATAGGCTAACGGCTTTCAGAGGCTAACGGCTAGCAGAGGCTAACGGCTAGCAGCAGTTAGAAGTGGCTAACAGCCGACAGCGGCTAACAGTGCTAGCGGAATCAGAAAGTATGAGATGGTTTAGGTCAAAGTAAAGACACAAAATCTTTCGCAACAATCTTACAAATCAAATTGACAATTTTATCAGTAATTGTTTGGGTCATTGATTAAAGGCCTTTGTCCCTGATCCTGTACTGCAGGAGGTCATATTTGATATAGTTTTTTTATTATGGTAGAGTTGCAAAAACAACCTAAATCTGTTTAGAATCTATACTGATATTATTTATGTCAAAACTGATATAATTTCATTCAGTTTTGCTCAGATCATTTCCTTCTTGATCAAAATAACAAGCTGCTGCTGCTGCACATTTAGGGTGTCATGTACCGACACCAGGAAAGTCCTTTGGTCTGGACCAAAGCCAGACTTTTTTTCAGAACTTTTTTTGTAAACAGACACAATTCAAAACGGTCAGAAACTCCTGGACGACATAAACTAACACTATCTGTAGAAATATTAGCTTCACAGACATGGACGGTCACAGGTGTGAGTTTTCCCGTTGTGCTTCCTATAATAGCAGTAAAATATCCTGAGTGAACACAGGTGGTTTCCATCACTCATCCTGTTTTATCACAAATGTTTTCCGAAGCAGCCTGGATGACAGGATGCTGGATTCTACACACCTGTAGCCTCTGATGGGACTGAAACACCGAAATGTAATGATATGATGAATGACATTCAGTGATGTAACTTAATAACGTTTGCAGTCCAGGCGGAAGAAAAACTTTTCTGTCATTTAAATGTGCTTTATTAAAAAGCTTGCAAAGCAAGGCAATTGTTCAGAAATACTTTCAAATAAAGTAAAACCTATTTGTATTCATACTCATTTGCATTAATATTCATTTAGAAGACAAATTCGTCACATTGCCTTGCAGCATAAAACCATTTGTAAGACCCAACACAAAAGACTGGATGCACACAGTAATACATAAATTTACTGAATAATGTCACATTATTTATCTTGACAGTAAAATATGTTGCAGGGAAACCAATTTCATGTCAAATGGAGTCGCAGTGTGAAGCAGCTCTATAGCATCGCTCTCACATATACGCTCTTTTCCAGACACAACCGACGTAAATTGACCTATGTGTAACCAGGATCATTTTTCTGTTGGATTTGGTTTTTTTTATTTTTCTATTTTGATTAGATCTAATTTTATTTATTTTTATTTAAAGATTTAATTAAAAGCCCCCGTTCCTTAACTTATTCAATACCAAGCAGGCGAGATCATTATTGGTCTCGCGATGTTTGAATGTCATGTGACAGCTGCACGTCAGCATCCTAAATTGACAGCTACGGCTTATATTGGTGCTGAATCGCACCTTAGGTAGGAGACGCTGTCGGACTCTGACGTGCAGGTAGGCTTGGGTTTCTGTTCCCAAAGCGGTTTTGCTTTTGAATGTCGATCATACATCAATCGTATACCTCTGTTAAATTACAGACATGGTCACTCATCTGTACGTTGAAACGATCTCTGTCTGTCTGTCGATGAGGAACTGGTAAGTGTTGCTCGGGAGCTAGAATGCTAGCGCTAGCCTCCCAGCCCGTGATTACGCACTTACGTAAAAACACATTGGATTAAGAAATGCATGTACATGTATATTGATTGTCTGGCCTGTTTGCGCAGGCCAGGTGTGTTCCAGATCCCACCCCGCTCGGAGTAAACTGGAGGATCTGGGACACATTAAGAACTGTCTGGTTTATGTACACTGACCGGACTGGCGAGCTAACCATAGCGGAACCAGAAATCCACCCAATCTCTGAGGAACCGTCTCCAAACTGGTTGGAAATTCAACCAACCATCCACAGCGGGAACTAAAGGACTATTTTGTTTTCTCTTTCATCACCGAAAGAGACTTCCTTGTTTTAAGGAACCGGACTTCACAGTTGTGAAACACTTTGTATATATTGTAAATATAAATACACTTCGCTGATTTTTTTCACCATCTACTTGTCTCTGTGTTTTACAATTTGCCGCCACCTCCAGCAGACGAACCTAGTTAGTTTTTAAGAAATAATTTGGATTATTTCAAATCCTAGAATGTAACACAGGTTACATAGCTTGGCGAGCTAGCCAGGAGGTTGTTGGCATTTTGTAAACACAAATTTATTTATTTTTCTGTTTTTTTTCTTCCTGTCATCAACAATATGGATGAATTTCAAAAACTTGATGTAAAAATTCCCAATTGTGTTTTGATTGAGGGCATTTCAGATGATTATGGTAAGGAGGAAGTGTTTGACTTCTTGAAACAATATGGTAAGATAACGAAAACTGAAATCATTGCTGAAGCTGATTCTCAGTTTGAGGGCCAGCTTGTGGTTGAATTTAATAGTGGTGCAGCAGTAACTGAATTACGTTCTATTCTACCATATTCATTTAAATCATCTGAAAAGTTAGACACATTCTTCATTTCCGAGTTAGCTATAGTGTATGCAGAACATGTTGCACAGAGCAAAACCCATTCGTACTTATTTGAGTTACAGAAAGTTGCTAAACTGACTGGCATGGATTTTGCAGAGGTGTTGAAGTCCACGATGACTCAGATTGGACAATCAGTGGCTGAACTTCACTCAGCTGACAAGATGGAGGATCCTGATGGAAAGTCTGAGGCTATGGCAGCATCTGCGGACCCAGCAGTGAAGGAAGGGCCAACATTGTCAACCGCCACCAATCCTACAGTTTGCAGACGGAGAAGTGAACAGCAACCTACCTCACGACAGAAAGCTTCTCTTCATGATGATGACCTCCAACCACCTGAAGTCCAGCGCTACGTGGTGGAACACATTATGAAGGCTGAGGAAAGCGCTTACCATCTACAGAGGCTCAGAGTGTTTTCTGGACGGCTGCCTAGACCAGCACATGAGGCGGATTACGAGACCTGGCATTCAGGAGTGGATCTGCTGTTAAAAGACCCATCAGTTTCTGAGCTTCAGCGGTCAAGGAGAATTGTGGAGAGTTTACTTCCCCCAGCCGCTGATATGCTGAAGCATTTAAGTTCAGATACTCCACCTACTGTGTATCTGAACATATTGGACTCAGCATATGGCACGGTTCAGGATGGAGAGGAACTCTTTGCAAAATTCATGGACACTTTTCAAGATGCAGGGGAGAGGCCATCTTCATATCTCCAGCGGCTGCAGGTAGCATTAAACTTAGCCCTGAAACGAGGTGGTGTGTTAGCCAAGGATGTAAACCGGCATCTCATAAGTCAGTTCTGTAGGGGTTGTTGGGACAATACTTTAATCGCTGAACTCCAATTAAAACAGAAGAAATTGGTTCCACCTAGTTTCTCTGAGCTGTTACTACTTTTACGTACTGAAGAGGACAGGGAGGCAGCTAAAACTTCCCGGATGAGACAACATCTGGGGTCCACTAAACAAAAAGTAGTCAGTCATGCACAATTAGCTTGTGTTGACACAGATGATGGTGGTGCAGTTGCTGCTTTAACCAAATTGACTCAGCAGCTGGCAGAACAACTGGCAGATGTACAGAGGCAGCTGGCTAAGCTAACAGCCACCACCACCAAGCCCAGGACCACATCCCAACCTAAGGTAACATACAGTAAGCAAGGTGTAAGAGGGGGCAACACAGTGACATCTCAACAGTCCCCACCAGTTCATGTTAAACCTGGTTATTGTTTCAGGTGTGGTGAAAATGGTCATATTAAGCCACAATGTAATAATGAACCAAATCCTGCTCTTGTTGCCAGAAAAAGGAAACAATTTGCTCAGCGACAGCAGAATGTCTGTCAGAAGTTAAACTAGGCATGGTTCCTGTTGTGGGACAAACCGGAACCAGTCCCAGCCAAACCAGTCCCTTTATTAAAAAAAAGACTGTTAAATGTGCAAAACTGCAATCCCAAGCTAAAAAACTACCCACTCAGCTACCCAAAGGTTTGATTGGATCAAAGTGTGCTGCTGTTGTTGACATTTCTGGTCATGTGTGTAACTGCCTTTTAGACACTGGTTCACAGGTGACAACTATCCCGGTTTCTTTCTATAATGATAATCTAAGCAACCAACCTGTAATGCCCCTGGATAATTTGTTACAGGTTGAAGGTGCTGCTGGACAGTCTGTTCCGTATCTGGGGTACGTGGAGCTGGTCATCACATTCCCTGAAGACTTCATAGGAGTAAAAGCAGAGGTACCAACTCTCGCTCTTATAGTCCCAGATACTAGTCCTGATAGGCCATCTAATGTACTTATTGGCATGAACACACTGGAAACACTGTATGAACAATATCTTAGCAGTGACCATGTACATTTTCAACCCATGGCCCAAGGATATCGAGCGGTCCTGAAACTGCTACAGTTAAGGCACCAGCAAAATCAATCAGGAAATGCAGGGACTGTCAGGCTGTTAAGCACCACTCCAGTCCTCATTTCACCCGGACAAACCATTGTCTTGGAGGGTTCTGTTAAAAACACCCCTCCATCTGCAGATAAGTGGGCCATTGTTGAACACCCTAGCTCACCTTTACCAGGGGGTTTATGTGTTCAGAGTTGTCTGATTACACTGCCACAACATCCACCATATAAAGTCCCAGTGATCATGAAGAATGAATCGGAGCAAGAGGTGTCCATATCACCATTAACCATTATTGCAGACATTGGGTCAGCACCTACTGTTTTGTCACAACAAATCACATCTCAAACCTTACAACAAACCACTTTGGAGTTTAACTTTGGAGACTCTCCCATTCCACCTGAGTGGAAGGAACATATTATCAACAAAATGAACAGCATGCCTGAGGTATTCTCTCATCATGATATGGATTTTGGCTGTACAGATGCAGTTAAACATGCCATTAAACTTGGTGATGAAACTCCTTTTAAGCACAGAGCAAGGCCAATCCATCCCCAAGATCTGGAGGCAGTCCGTGAACATCTTAAAGACCTGCTCGAAGCTGGCATCATAACAGAGTCTAAATCACCATTTTCCTCTCCAATAGTTGTTGTTCGGAAACGTAATGGTTCCGTCCGGCTATGCATAGATTACAGGAAACTGAATCTTCAAACTATCAAAGATGCATATGCCCTTCCTAATTTGGAAGAATCTTTTTGTGCTTTGACAGGGTCCAAATGGTTTACTGTGTTGGATTTAAAATCTGGCTATTATCAAATAGAGATGGCGGAAGAAGATAAGGCTAAAACAGCTTTTGTAACTCCCCTTGGATTTTGGGAGTGGAATAGGATGCCGCAAGGAATTACAAATGCTCCTAGCACATTTCAGCGGCTAATGGAGAGGTGCATGGGAGATCTGCATCTTAAAGAAGTCCTTGTCTTCCTTGATGACATCATCATCTTTTCTGCCACCCTGGAAGAACATGAGGAACGGCTGCTGCGTGTACTCTCCCGGCTGAAGCAGTTTGGACTAAAGCTCTCTCCAGAGAAATGTAAGTTCTTTCAGTCTTCCGTGCGTTATTTGGGACACATTGTTTCTGAAAAAGGAGTTGAAACTGATCCAGAAAAGATTGATTCTTTAAAATCCTGGCCAGTCCCCCGCAACCTTAAAGAGTTGCGATCTTTTCTGGGTTTTGCTGGATATTACAGAAGATTTATCAAAGACTATGCTGCTATTGTCAAACCACTTAATGAGTTAACCCGTGGTTATCCTCCTGCCTGCAGTCCTGCAAAGCTGAGGAATCCAGAAGGAAAGTACTCGGATCCAAAGCAATCCTTTGGAGATAAATGGACTAGCCATCAGCAGATTGCCTTTGAAACAGTCATTTCCAAATTGACTACAGCACCTGTTCTTGGGTTTGCAAATCCACAACTGCCATACATTTTACATACTGATGCCAGTACAAATGGGTTGGGAGCAGTATTGTACCAAGAGCAGGAAGGCAAGCTGCGCGTTATTGCTTATGCTAGTCGAGGCCTGTCTGTTAGTGAGTCAAAATATCCTGCTCACAAACTGGAGTTTTTGGCCCTGAAGTGGAGTGTTACTGAGAAGTTCCATGATTATCTCTACGGGGCTAACTTTACAGTTGTCACAGATAGCAACCCTCTCACCTATGTTCTTTCTTCAGCTAAGCTGGATGCTACAGGTCACCGGTGGTTAGCAGCACTGTCTACTTACTCATTCAAACTACAGTACCGTGCTGGAAAACAGAACTTTGATGCTGATGCTCTGTCCCGACGTTCATATGAAGATACTTCAAGTGATCAACACTGCAGAGAGAGGGAGCTCATCCAGCATCTGACTAGTCAGTTGGATAATGGTGGAAAAACGCATGACATTTCCCCTGAAATTGTGGATGCCATCTGTCAGAGTTGTATAATCCGAACACAGAACCAAACTGAACTAAGTCGATCTGTCGCACTGGTTGAGTCTCTATCTGTCTCTGTTAACTCCATCCCTGATGGGTTCAGCAATGAAGAGTTGCATGGCTTGCCTCTAATCCCCTCTCTATCTCAGGTCGATCTCCAAGAAGAGCAACATGCTGACCCTGCTATTCGTGAGGTCATTCATCAGCTGGAGACTAGTGAGAAGGTCCTTCCATCGGTTCGAGAGGAACTACCTGACCTTCCTTTGCTCCTGAGAGAGTGGAACAGGTTAGAGTTGGTGGATGGAATCTTATATCGGAGAAGACATGATGGAGATAAACTTATCTACCAGCTAATCCTACCGCCCAAGTTACGACAAACTGTTTTAAAGAGCTTGCACCATGATATGGGGCATATGGGCATCGAAAGAACAATTGATCTGGTGCGCCAACGCTTCTTTTGGCCCAAAATGACACTAGAGGTGGAGACTTTTGTCAAAACCTGTGGTCGTTGCATAAGGCGTAAAGCTCAAATAGAAAGAGCGGCTCCATTAATAAATATTCAAACAAGCCGACCACTTGAACTGCTATGTATGGACTTTTTAACCATTGAACCTGACAGCAGTAATACTAAGGACATTCTTGTTCTCACTGATCATTTTACCAAATTTGCAGTTGCCATTCCTACCCCCAACCAGAAGGCAAAGACGGTTGCAAAGTACCTCTGGAATGAATTTATGGTTTATTATGGAATTCCAGAGCGTATACATTCAGACCAGGGTACAGATTTCGAGTCCAAGCTCATTAAAGAGCTCTGTGAAGTTGTAGGCATGAAGAAAAGCCGAACTACCCCGTACCATCCACGAGGGAATCCAGTTGAGCGCTTCAACCGCACTCTGCTCAATATGCTTGGAACCCTGGAAATGAAACTAAAGTCAAAATGGCGAGAATATGTCAAACCTTTAGTACATGCATATAACTGTACAAGAAATGAGGTAACTGGGTTCACACCTTATGAACTCATGTTTGGTCGTCGTCCTCGTCTTCCTGTGGATTTGGCTTTTGGTTTACCCGTCAGAGAACAATCATCCATCTCTCATTCAGAGTATGTTAAGAATCTGCAATCCAGCCTGAAAGAAAGCTACAAACTAGCTTCTGAGAATGCCCTCAAGTCAGCTGCAAAGAACAAGATCCGTTTTGATCAGAAAATTACACCATGCAGTTTGGAGATAGGAGATCGAGTACTGGTTCGCAACATCCGTCTGAGGGGTAAGCACAAGCTGGCAGATAGATGGGAACAAGGGGTGTACAAAGTTGTTGACAGAGCTGAAAATGTACCAGTTTACACTGTACAACCTGAACACAAAGAGGGACCAACTCGTACTTTACATAGAGACCTGTTGCTTCCTTGTGGTTTCCTGCCAGTTTGCTCCACAGAAGACCCTTCCATCTCCATGCCTGCCTCACAACGAAAGACTCGCAGCCAGGATGGTTGCCATCCAGATGTTCCTGATGCGATTGAGGAGGATGAGGATGCTGAGCCATATGTGCCAGAAGTTTCCATCCCATTCCCAACCAGATTCAGTGTGAAGGTGAGAAAATTCAAGTCATCACCGGAATCCATTACTTTGCAGCCCATTTCACCTTTGGCTCAAAGTGATGCTGAAGCACCAGAGCATTCTGTGCCTCTAATTCAGAGCACAGACCTTGAGACTGCTAGTCCATCTGAAAATGAAGAATCCTGTTTAACAACTGATTCATTACTGTCTCACTATGAAGACAAGCTACCTATGGAACAGATTGAGACAGAGGAACTTTCTGAACCACATGTAGCTGAGCCTGTGAAAGTACACATGGAGGGAGAAGTACCTGACGAACACTTACCTGAAGTTCCAGAACCTGATGCTGAGGATCATCTGGTCGTTCAATCTGAGTCATCCACAGGTCCTGCAAATGTCAGCTCACCCTATAACTCAGTTGAGGCTGAAATATGGCCCAGGCGATCAGATCGACAGCGTCAACCTCCTAGTCGTCTAACATATCCTGTGTTGGGTAAGCCACTCATTTCGGTAGTTCAGACTCTATTGCATAGTTTGGCAAATGTGTACACAGAGGCTCTCAGTCATGTTTCTAATGTAAATATTCAGAAAAATTAAGTAACCATGCAACGGGACGTGCAGGAATTAAAGAGGGGAGGATGTAACCAGGATCATTTTTCTGTTGGATTTGGTTTTTTTTATTTTTCTATTTTGATTAGATCTAATTTTATTTATTTTTATTTAAAGATTTAATTAAAAGCCCCCGTTCCTTAACTTATTCAATACCAAGCAGGCGAGATCATTATTGGTCTCGCGATGTTTGAATGTCATGTGACAGCTGCACGTCAGCATCCTAAATTGACAGCTACGGCTTATATTGGTGCTGAATCGCACCTTAGGTAGGAGACGCTGTCGGACTCTGACGTGCAGGTAGGCTTGGGTTTCTGTTCCCAAAGCGGTTTTGCTTTTGAATGTCGATCATACATCAATCGTATACCTCTGTTAAATTACAGACATGGTCACTCATCTGTACGTTGAAACGATCTCTGTCTGTCTGTCGATGAGGAACTGGTAAGTGTTGCTCGGGAGCTAGAATGCTAGCGCTAGCCTCCCAGCCCGTGATTACGCACTTACGTAAAAACACATTGGATTAAGAAATGCATGTACATGTATATTGATTGTCTGGCCTGTTTGCGCAGGCCAGGTGTGTTCCAGATCCCACCCCGCTCGGAGTAAACTGGAGGATCTGGGACACATTAAGAACTGTCTGGTTTATGTACACTGACCGGACTGGCGAGCTAACCATAGCGGAACCAGAAATCCACCCAATCTCTGAGGAACCGTCTCCAAACTGGTTGGAAATTCAACCAACCATCCACAGCGGGAACTAAAGGACTATTTTGTTTTCTCTTTCATCACCGAAAGAGACTTCCTTGTTTTAAGGAACCGGACTTCACAGTTGTGAAACACTTTGTATATATTGTAAATATAAATACACTTCGCTGATTTTTTTCACCATCTACTTGTCTCTGTGTTTTACAATTTGCCGCCACCTCCAGCAGACGAACCTAGTTAGTTTTTAAGAAATAATTTGGATTATTTCAAATCCTAGAATGTAACACAGGTTACATATGCAAATAAACCGTGTCCATGCAGGGTCTGCATTGCCGTCTCTCCAGCGCGCGTTGCGTCACTGCTCCTCGCCACATAAATAAAAATGAGATGTATAAATAATGCAATGGCAGATTTGACAGCAAGAATTACTCTGACACCTCTGCATTCAACTTGTCAGCCGCTTCCTTCTCTCTCAAGCAGGTTGTAATTTACTGGCTCTCAGTGCCATCACAGAATGAATCAATGGACAATTAAAGGGATCCATGCAAGGTCTCCAGTGCCCTCCGGCGAAGGGCCAGTGGTTAGTTGGGAAAATAAATATGTAAATGCCCCTCTAACAGAAAAGCATTAGCGAGTTTTTCCCAGCAATGAAGAGGAGCAAAGCATTACGACTTATTCTTAACCTGAGCAGCAAACTATGACCCATTCCCACCATGAAAGAAAAATGAAAACGCTCAGAATTTTACATTTTTAAGTCAAAATTACCAGAATAAAACTCATATCTATGACTTTTATTCTTTGAATTAGGACTATTAAAATTTCTAATAGAGATTTAAACTCAAATGTATTACTTTTATCCTTATAATTATCTAAAACACAGAATTATGACTGTAAGACTCAAAATCATGACTTCTTGATGGACTTTCATTATTTCTTGCACGGCTGAAATAGATTCCCACATCAAACCCACCAGCAGCTTTAAACACCAGGATGGGACATGCTGATGTTCCCCAACATGGATGAATTATCCACCGAGTCCAAAGTAAATCATATAATCACATGCATAATATATTTAATAATTACAGGATGGATGTCAAGTAATGTATACTGCAGTGAATAGAAGCCTTTTAAAATGCCTGTTATTGTTTCTGCTTAATTGCACATTTAATCATCCTGAACGCCGTCAAGCCTTTCAGTCTCCGTTGTTCCCACATTTTCTTCTGCGACATGGAAACCGTATTGATCCTGCCCTGCTCCAGCCTGATTAGAGAGGTGTGGACAAGGACAAAACATCTCCGACACCAACAAGGGGGAAAAAGAGGAAAAGCTAAAACTAAAGATGTCAAAGAAAAAAGAACAAGCACGATGTTTTCCCTGCAGACCGATTGGAGGTTATGTAAGACCTGGCTTATTTCTGCTAGGACAGCAAAAGAAGTCCTGCTATTTAAAACAGAAAAAGGCCAATGTGTAAAAGCATGGGTTAAACTTAGAATTAAATCAAACAGGAATCAACAATTAAATCTCTGAATGACAAGAAAGGCAGAAAAACTGGTGAAAGACTGAAATCTGACAGTTTTATGTTCAGCTTTTCCTGATTGGTTATTGGCTGGTCAAAAAATAAACATTTTTCCAAAATTAAATACAATAAAAGTCATAGGAGAAAAAGTATAATGTAAAATGTATTACAGCTAAGTTGCTGCTTTATCCTTTTTGCCTAAAAAATAATTTTTTCCAGTTTATTTTTTCTATCCCACAGCATGATGGGATCTATTTATACCTCAAGCTAAGCACCTTTTTCTTTTTTTTTTCTTAAGAAGCTAAAACTGCTGAAATGTTCAACTCTTTGTGAAAAGCCAGCTGGTTTTTCAGACTCATTTCTCTCTCACACAGTGTGACAACGCCTTTTATAAATGACAATCAATCATTTAAAGGCTCTCCTACTGGTATAAAGCTACCAATTTAACACATCAAACTAAAGATTTTTCTTTCAAACATTCTGAAAAAACCTTGAAATGGATCAGTTCTGATGTTTACAAAAAATAAAGAGGACAATGGGGAAGAATGACATTTTGTTCTACAAAGAACTAAATACTACTGTACTGTTCCAGTTTCATATAGACATTTCAGTGTAGAATAAAAAAAAGAACTGTTTTGACTATTTTGGCAGATATGGATTAATTATGGACGCATTCATTTAAACAGACAGCAGACTTCCTGTCGCTCACAGAAACACTAAGTCCTGTGAATGTACTGAATCTTCAGGATGTTTTCCAGAATCAGGCAGGAAGATGAAAGTTTGTTTGACAAGAAATGAGCAGTTTGTCCATCTTATCAAGGCTCATTAACATAACTCACACCATAACTCTGCTGCGGATCCCGAGGTCACATAAGCGCATGGATCTGGGGAGGAAGACATCTGTAAACGTCTTCATCCCTCCGTCTGAAACAACCATGACCGGCACCCTGCTGTGGAACCTGTACATCCACAGCTTTGCAGGATTTCTCCTTTTCAGCCAACATCCCTTCACTTACAGCCGCGTCACCATAAACTTCTCCGCTGCCTTCATCTTTAGCCACATATTATCTGTGGTTCAGCTAATTCCAGTTAGCTCCTTGAAGCTGAGCTCCTATTTAAAGCCTGACTGCCACGCGGCTCATCAGGGACTCAGGTGGCACCTTTACTTTTACACAGTGACTCATTCTCACAGTCAATCAAGGTTTTCCACCTTGTTGCATCTGTATCTTAATCATCTCTGCGCTCAGACTTGTTCCAAGTGTTGTGGGGATTTAATTAAAGGCATAGTGGAACTAAAGCATTTTCCCTTCTGAAGCGCCTTGTTAAATAAACAGAACAACGCGCCGCAGATATTAGGGGAAGAGTGCTACCAGATCCTCTTGGGCAATTAAAGACTCTCAGTTCCATTTTACCGCCATGTTAGCAGATCATCACAACATCTGGAGGCGAAATGTGGCAGGTGGAAGAAGAAATGTTACCTTTCCCTGGAGACGGAGGAGGCAGGAGGAGAGGCAGCCAGCATCAGACGTCAGCTGCTCCCAACTCTGCTAAAACAAACACTCAGCGTCTCACATTCTGCTGCTTCAACTGAACATTTTACTTTCAACAACATTTACACATTTCTTGATGCAAGCATGGAATAAATCTTAGGGAGAGGTTACAATTGTGCTTTTCTTACCTATTTTTATGAATTATAGATGTTAACATTGTTAGCATCTATAATATTTATTGATGAACCAAAAAACATCATTTGTCGTCAGGAACGGTTGGTTTAGTTTAGTTTTTAAAATGATTCGGTTGGACCACAATTCAAAAGCAATATTTGGTTATTACTTCTGATATTATTACTGTAGAGGGTTTTTCACTCGTTAACAGAGGGGAACCAACAGTTGTTCAGTTTTACAAACAGCATCATGTGTGAACGGTATTAACTCTCAGCTGAACCTTGGAGGATTTTTACATGATAAACTTAAAGCTCGTTCTCATTACACAAGATGATTTATCAACCAACAACAGATGATCTTCTTTTTCTCCTTTTTTTGTTTCTGAATGTCTCAGACGCCAACAAAGCGGTAAGACCATTCTGAGGTGGTGTGAGCAGGTTGTCCCTGTGTCGGTTCTTTTTAAGGTGATTTTTAACAAACACCATCAGGAAACATCAGACCCTCCTTGAGTTGTCTTCAGATTTTGAGCGAGAGCGTTTTCTTCCAGGTTACTCAACTGTGTACGTTTCCAGAATAATCTGTCAACCGGTAAAAGGTGGAAGCCTTTAGAGTTGACCTTGCGGTGTGCAGCTGGACGCGGTGTAACAACTCAAACATGGCCGACATGTCAGGGTGAGAGGGCCAGCCTTGAAAGCAGACACACTTATCCTTTTCACACCGATGTAAACAGTACAAACATGGATATTTTTTTTCTCAGCCTTTGTCAGAGATCAAACATTCTCAGGAAAATAAAGAACACATGCGCTCCCAGCTGCAGAGACACACAGCATATCAAAGCGCCTGCTGCCCAGCATGAATGATGGGTCTCCATGAGCGTCTTCGGATGAGCCGGGTTGGAGATTTCTGCAGGCTGATTTAGTGCCTCAATCTCGCACAAGAGGGGTCACTTTTCTCTCCACGCTTTGACTTATGAGGGCACGGCTGCTATTTTCATTTCCATTTCAGTTTGAGGAACGATGGGAAAAGTTCCGGCCCGTCTGTAAGCGCTGTTGCGTAAGCTCACGCAAGGACACGGATACTTTATTAATACCCTGTAGTAATGTGCTTTTGATAAGTTTTCTGACATTTTCTATGATTTTGACATATTAGCATATTAATACAAATCCAGGAGGACATTTTGCGCTGGGAGGAATTTTCCTTTAAGAAAAGTTGGATTCATGCTGCGTCAGTCGTAACTCAAATAACCAAATTTGTCAAATAGTACTTTTCAAAGCATCTCAGTAAAGTAGAACACATTTCATTTTGGGGATTTAATTCAAAAAGGGAGACTGATATTACATAGATTAATTCCACACATTAGGATTTCATGGTTATCTTGATTCTGGCTCACAATCTTCAGTCTGCAGCCAAAACAATTAAAAGGCAAATATATGATTATTAAATTGATTCAACATGCCAATTTTTTATTGTTTTTTTTCCCCTCTGATTGCAGCAATTTTTGTTTGCACCGTTTTTCTGAATTTTAATTTCTTTCATAAATGACAGTGCATATTAATTAAGATGAATACATTAAAACTAATATGGCAGCGTTAGCCACTAGGGCTAACTCTCTTCTGACAGACTGATGCCTGCATTTGACTTGTTGTGTTTGCAACCCTCATATGTTTGCAGCACGTTTCGCCGTTTGCTGCACATTTGCAGCTTTCAGCCACACGGATCTTAAATCCTTTGCAAACCTTTCAGAAGCTGCCAGAATCTCCTCTGAAGGCCTCAGAATCATCTCACCATGATTTTTCCTCTCATGTCAGTCAGGAGCCCCAAACTAAACGGTTCAAACAGGAAAAAACATCTTTCAATTCTAACAGCCATGTTTTTCTTATCCACCTCAGTGATCTGTCTGTGTGGTTTTTGTAATTTTAGGTGATTTTATACATGTTTGTGTCAACTGTATTTTTTTAATTAATTTTATTATTTGTATTTATGTGGACTGCATTTTTTTGTATCAATAAATTAATACCTCATTTCTTCACACTTGTTGATCAGTCACTTTTTTTGGAATAAGAGTAAGATATATTCGAATTTCTGTTATTTAGACAAACCTGGATGTAAAATGAAAAATAAGTAGATTTTCAGAGGTTTACATTTTTTATATATATAAATAAATATATATCCAAAATTCCAATCTGTTGCTCATTTTCCCAGCGATGAACCGAAAAGGTCAGATGATAGAAAATGAAGATTATGAAGAGCAGAGAAGTTATTTCTGACCATCAGAGGAGAAAAGCTGCCAACCTCAGAGCAGAACAAAGCAAAGAGGGACACAGGCAGCAGAAACAAGACAGTTTGTTCCTCCCATTTGCAAATTGAATTAATCAGGGCGCCATCGACGTACTGTGTAACAAGACAAACATAATTAGATTACATCATTACTCCTCATCATTATACGCTTGCTTCCTTCGCTCTCCCCGGGGAACCATGAACAGCCAACTGGATCGGCAGCTCTGCACCGTGGCCACAGCGAAAGCAAGATGGCTGTCATCATTTATTTAACACAACGATTGAACGTGTGACCGAGTCAGAAGAAAGAAAGATGGAGTCTCTGATCACACAGAGGGCTTGTAACCGTCCTAAAGCTACAAATAGTGCAGTGTGGCCTGAGACCTAATCCCTGTGAGCTATATTTACCATGTGTGGTCCTTTCTGTGCGGCTTGATGTTTGCCTCAGCAGCAGCCATGATGATGGCCAGTTATCTTCAGCTGCATGCATGGCATTCTGGGATATGCAGGCAGAGAATTTCTCACAGCGCTGAGGAAGTTCACATCAAGCTTAAACATAATTCCTCGAGACCTGACCTTGGCATTCCTGCTAAAGTCTCATCATTGTCTGAGCAGAGACAGAATAAGAAACATACAAAAAACAAACATTTACACTCCGAGGATTATTACAGGGCCTCATACTTTGGGTAAAATATGTGGCTTTGCAATTAGGACTCCAGAAAAATGAATAACCTTGTTTTCATATGAAGGTAGAGAAAGGGACGAGGTGCTGAAAAGCTGCTCTGGTGCTGCGTGCTGTAACGGCCGATCATCTTTCTAATGGGAGGGAGCGCAGCCCTGCAGCTGTGGCGCTCACAGCCTCCACAGCTGTGGTGGAGGGAGGAGGTGTCAGCCATGCTTGGGACTCATCGCCGGGTCAGCTGGGAATGGCTGGCTTCCCTTCACACGAGCATCAGAACATATGATGCACTGCTAGAGACGCATGGAGCGCGGTGTGGCGCAGGAAACCGCTTTAAAATCATCTGACTTGTTTTAAATCAGGAAAATAGATGTGCAGCAAAAAAACGCAAAATCCAATCTTTTCGATGGGATTTTTATAAGTTAAAGAAATTGATACCAATGCTGCAATTTAAGAGTCTTCTTGAGAGTTCCTGCAGTCTGTGGATAAATAATTCCACCCTTCGTTTAACTCCCTGTACGTTATGTGAAGAACATGCTGCAGGAAGCGTTGCCATCCATTCCATACTCAATCTTCTTTTGCACAAATTGATAAATGGAGACATAAGCATGCTTAATCTCTGTTCCACGCGCAGTCTGGGTAGGGGGACAGTGAAATTGAAACGACAGGACGTGGAACGAAGCACGTCCGGGGGAAATGGAGGCATCACTCCTTCGTTTATAGAACTGACAGGATATTGATCGCTCTTCCTCCAGGCCTTGAGATTGGGAGGAAACTTTCACCCGTCTGCGCAGCCTATCTGTGGGCTGCGGCGCTGCTGACGCTGCCGAGCCGCCACGGCCTGGAGGGGAATCTAAACGGCCGCCGTCTGTAAAAACTGCTCTCCGTATTCCTTCCCCCATCTCATTCATAAAAATCTCTGCAGCAAGCAGCATGTCGGTTCAGATCTCAAATACTTCTCAGTCTTTCCATCACATTTTTTCTCATATCCTCTCCATCATAATTACGTTCTGGATTTTATTCTGCTGAAAGAGAGAAAAGCTCAGATTCAAAACTCTCGACAGCTCGATGGTTGAGGTCAAACTCTTCCTCGCTCTTCTATCTGCATATGTTCGCTGCAGACCGACCGACAGTCTGCTGCAGCTGAGCTTTTTCACTGCATTGAACGCCATAAGAAAAGGCATGAGAGGAATTATGAAATCGATGCAGGAAAGCAGCCAAGATCTACATTTCCTTTTAATTTAACCATCACTGCTGTGAATAAGTTTTTGCTCCCTGCAGATTTCTTGTGTTTTTGTTGTGTGTCACACTTCCATGTTTTACATAATCAAGCTAATTTTAAAATCAGGCATAATGTGGTTTAAAACAAAAAGCAGTTTTCAAATGATAATTTACTAATTAAGGGAAATTAGCATGAGTGGTTTGGATAGCTAAATGAAAAAATAATTGCCTCCCTTGATTAATAAAGAATTAACTGATTAACCACATTTTCATAGCAGCTTAGCTCAGTTTGACTAGCCACACAAGTAGGCTAACATACATGAGAAGGCAAAAAATCATTCTATCTATAGAGATGGAAAAATGTATAACATTTACCAGTCTGGACATGGTTACATAGTTATTTTTAAGGGTTTTGGACTCCAGAGAACCCAGTGAGAACCGTTATCTGGTAATCATGGAGCAATCCAGAGCGGCTGACCAATCAAAACTACAGAAAGAGGCTATCGTTGATCCATCCAGGAGAAGAGCCAAGGCTCCGTTCACACAGCAGGAAATGTTCCTCACAGCCGTGTGAACGGTCTGATTCAGATCACATCTACTTCATAACCAATCATAAATCATAACCAAGTTCTCTGAATGTCAGCAGTCTGAACGGTCATGTCGCATTTTATCCGACTTCTACATCATTGACCGAAGACGAGCATCATGACATCACACAGTGAGGGTCAGAGGTCATAATTCAACAATAGACTTAGACTGGATGGAAATCGGATCCAATGGGAGAGTTGTGACTCCCCAACCACTGATCAGTGGTTTGGACAGATTCTTTTTCCCATATCAGCCAAAGAAAACTGCAGCTATTTTTGTCTGACACGAAAATTTGGTGAACGATTTTAAACATTTTACGAGCAACCAAAAGAAAAAATGATGGCCTAATACTTTCTCACTTCCCTGTTCAAGCAGCATGGATGCTTTAGCAAACACATATCTGGAAAAATGTAATGAAGTTATTTTCCTGTTCACTTTTGACTCTATCTCATATTGAAATTTAAATCAGGAAACATGCAGCTTTTTGTTGCAACTTTGGTCCAGCAAACTATAAAACTTCAAAGCAGAATTTCCATGAAGGAGCTGCAGGTAGTTATTGGAGTGAATTGCTGTGTAATTCGAGGCCGTAGGAGTTTTTGCCTGAGCTCTTCTAGCAGCGTTATGGGAGTCAAAGTTAAACTGGGAGGCTGTGGGGGGGCGACCAGCCAGTGGCAGGGAGCCGACCGCGTGGCACTGCTGACTGCGGAGACGCATGCCTAGAGGTTTGCGCAGAAGTTAAAACTGTTTAAACAGCAGGACAGAATTCAGGGAATATTTTAAATCTCTGAATAATGCAAATATAGCTGTCGACAGAATTACAGTAAATTAACCAACAGGCAAAGAAATTAAATCCTAGCTTGGTGTATGAGTTCCAGTGTCCTCCAGCTTTTGGATGAATCTCTGCTTAAATGAAAGTTTAATCGCCATGGCAATAGGGGAGACAGGATCCTAAATGTCCCCAGAGATGGAGTTAACTGGGACATAATCACAACACTAATGCAGATCTCATAAATTAGACAGAAAACATTACAGCATACACATTCCATTGATTTCAATAAAGTATCAGAACGTGACTCGGTTCGGAACCAAAAAACAAATGTCTCTGCATGCGAAGCCGGCACCGGCGCAGGCTTCCCATAAACACACGTGATGGAAAGTGACCCTGAGGTCAGCAGTGTGTTGATGAGGAAGAGTTATGCCCACTCTGCTCCACCCAATGAAACTCACTGTCAGCTCACACACCATCACTCATCTGCGAGAGCCGTTAAACATCATGGGAGAGCAAATCACCACAGCGGCCACGCTACTTCACCATCAAAGCAACCACCGTAAACTGGATCATAAACTGCCTCGCATCAACCTCCAGTCACTCCAAAATGAACATAAAAATGGTTGTTTTTCTCTGCATACGGGGAATGCGTGAGCATTGAAGGCATTTTATTGATGTAGCCGTTCATATTTGTATATTTAATACAAAAATATGAACATTTATGATTAATTCTTTAACTGGAAAGCAATCTACCCAGATAGACAACTATTTAACACCTCTATTTATGACATGCAGTGGAGGGCACTGCTAACTGTAAAGTTAGCTGTGCTAATCCTAAAGCACTAAATATAACATTAGTTCTGCTAACGCAAAGTAATAATACCAACACAGTACTTTTTGGAAGCTAATGCTAAAGCGCTAATGTCAGCCATGTTCACGCCTACCATGCTGCAATGACATGTGACATATGACCCTCGACTGGCCCAAAGGTATTACCTCCATTCAACAAGGCTGTTTCTCAGGAAGTGGTTCTTTAACACAAACCTTTCATTTCACTCTGTTTCAGTTTTATACTTGTTGAGTTGGTGATTTTTCCTCACTGACCACAGAAAGGCTTCGTCCAGAAAACATCAGTGACTGTTAAACTGTTTACTGTAGTTCTACAGGAAGGATTTCTGGGTTCACAAATATCATTTTCTGCAAACTATAATCTGTGTAGAAACACAAGGAGTTTTAAAAAAAAGGTCCCCTGAACTATTCATTAATGTGAATTTTTGCATAAATTTGTTCAACACCTCTAGTTGTTTGTATACCTCATTTGTTGTGTACCTGCCACTTGTTCAAAGTTTCTTTAAAAAAAGTGGGAAAAACAAACTGCTGTGTGAACAAACTTCAAATTAAGAGCACGAATATAAATGTCTAACTTAAAAAATTCTTAGCAGTCAATAACAAAAACTTCCCTGCAGATGTTGAACTTTGATGAACTGAAATTTTATCAGCCAAATAAATTAGTGCTTTAGAATTGAGGTGGGAAAACAAATTTAAAAGCAATAAATGCTGTCAAAATTAACACAAATCAGATCCACTTTTCGCACATTAGCAGAAGTGTGACCCAAACTGAGAACATGTTTTAAAATGTAAAAAGAAAAATCACCTTTTAGATGGGTTGTTACATGGAGAACTACAAGGAAACAGAGAAATTGCTCAATAAATACGCCAACAATATTGCAGTCGTTATTTTCTCACACATATCATTTTAATCCTAATCTCTTATTTTCCAGGAAGATGATTTAAGCTCAAACGATCCCCATCTCGTCTGCTACGATTCTCCAATATTACAGGAGATGCATCCTCACTTCTCCAGGCTGGGATCAAGTAATTAAAACTTTTAAAACAGTTACTTATGCTCCCAACAATATTACCTCACGGTATCAACAAATTGTTTCCTGACAGTTATTGCTCCTTGTTTCCATTTTCCCTTTTGGTGGCTGTTTTTGAGTGGGAGGTAAATAAACAGATGGACTCTGAGGAGGGATGCAAAGCAAAGCAAATGCAAAATAATGCACTGCAATATTTAAATCACACAAATGAAAAGGCAAGAATTAATTTCAACAAGAAATTTCACCCTTAAACAAGATAATGTCTAAATTCACCAGAGCTGTTTATTTTATTAGAAAGGCTCACATGCCAGAGAAACACATTCTTTACTCATATGATTCATTAATTATGCAATATTACAACCGCGTGCCATTGAAGGGGTCCTTGTATAAAAGTATGCACACATATTCTAATTGAAAACCTGGGATCCCAGAAGGGAGAGCCGCCAGCCTTCAGACTGCTGATGACAAGAAACTAACAATTTATCCCTGACAGCCTGCCTGTGGCAGCAGATGATGATCAAAAACCTTCTGTCTTCTACCGCCGTCCCACCGCCAGGTTTTCAGTGTCAAATGCCAAATGCCTACGCAGATTCAGTTGGCACTGCAGATGCTTTGTATTTATTCTCACATATTTACAGCCAACAGTAAAACACCCAACATCCAGTAATATTATAAACCTCACATCCACCCACTATACCAACAGTAACGTCAGTATTTTAATTCCCCTTGGCTGAGGAACTTGAGGTTTGTTCCTCTGCCTCACAGTTCAATAGTTTGGAAAAACGTTTGAAGCTGCAGCTTAACGCCACAGTGATGAAGCAAAAACACATCCACCGGAAAAAATATGTTTCTATTTTATATACACAGCAGATATTAGTCACATTATCTTTGAACTGACTGAACGTCTTCTACTCTCACCGACCATTAAAATGATTTCTACATAAAATCCACCTTCAGCTTCATTCACAACGAACATGCAGATCGGTAGAAAACTTCCTTCTGTCCTCCTACATTTCATGTGTCTTCAATAACTGCCTCCATCAGAACATAGCAGCTACCTGAGTGTAGCTGCCATGTTCTGCTCGTTTCAGAAACCAGTCAGGGATTTCGTTTTGGGAGTTGATTTTATAGATCTGAAGAATCGTTTCATCTCCAGATATGAGCTTTTTTCTTTCTTTTTACAGCAGGTGGTTCACAAAACACACACAGCTTTAGGTAATAATGTTTGGAACAACTGGTTCATTCAGCTGTTATTTTCTTCATGTTGGGCTTAAAGACCAGAGTCAGGAAGTTTTATGAAGTAGTTTGTTGTTTCCTTCAAGTTCAACAGGGCAGAAAAAGAGTTCTGCCCTCTTTGTTCGTTTTGCAAAACAAACTCCTCCTTGTCAGAACTCCTTGAGGCCGCTGCATGGCATGGTTCGAAGGCGCAGTAACAGCTTTAGAGTTTCCAGGGAGTCAGGCGAACAGATTGTCACCACAGCCAGCAGATAGCACTCGGATTTTCAGCCATCTCAAGGGGTTTGAATTGGATCCAGGTTGGCTGTCCGTGGTAATAAGTGTGTGTCTTTGTGTGTGTGTGTCTTTGTGTCTCGGTTGTCCAACATGGATACATTTTGCCGTTCTGAGCCAAAGCGTTCCAGGTTGGCCTCTAACCGCTGATCCGCTGCCCTCGTCATGGAGGAATTTCCATCCTGATCCAGCAGCCAATCAGAAGCATCTGCAGCATCCACTCTGCCAAAAATGATCCATCTCCTGCAAACGCACCCAGACCCGCTACAGCATCTGTCAGGACAGTTCCGATGCCAAGGAGGTGTGCAGCTGTGCACCTGTCAACCCACACGCAAATATTTTTGGAGACACATCCACCGGAGATACAGAAGGAGCCGCTGGCTGAGTCCGACTGGAGGTTCAGGTGGAGGAGGACCCAGAGCGGCGGCAAAGGCACAAATGGTAAATGGTCTGAACTTATATAGCACTTTATCCGATCATTTATGGCCACTCAAAGCGCTTTACACTAGAATCACATTCACCCATTCGCACTCACAAACGCTCACACATTTATACACCGAGACGCAGCTCGGTAGGCAACTTGGGGTTAAGTGCCTTGCCCAGGGGCACATCGACATGCGGCAGGAGGAAGCTGGAATCGAACCTGCAATCTTCCAATCGCAAGACGACTACTCTACTCACACAGCCACAGTCGCCCTGACCAGTGCATGTTCACAGAAAAAGTTTTCTGCAGCTTGAAACTTCAAACGTTGCCTGATGTTAGGAAAATATTTTATCTTTGAGTTGCAACTGATTTCATTTCAATTGGAAGGAGCTGACATGCTGACAATTTCTTAATTAAATGAATAAAATGCTTTGATGTGAAGCCACAAGACAAGATAATGCATCCTGCTCCTCCTCCACAGAACACACAGAGCTTCTCCCTCATCCATTCTGACATGTGAACGAATAAGTGGAAACAAGATGAAGAGGGAACAACAAAACTACGTGCCCAACTCTAACAAAAGATGTAGCATTAAGGCTTAAACCTCCTCAGGTTCTTTTCCAAAAAGCCCATCAGCCTTAAGTAATGCTGTAGTGGATATAAGGCTGATAAAAACCTCTATTATTTTATTTCTGCTCCACGCTTCTGAATTGAGGTAATAGACAAGCTGGTTGCGGTCTCTGGGAATTAAAGTGGGGTTTGGAGATGGAGGACGGGGATGAGATAAGTGCGGACAGGGAACAGCGAGCAGCAGATGAAATATGTGCTTGGAAAACATAATTAGCAAAAAAATGTATGTCATATAAAAAAGTCTGTCCCACTGCAGTGCGGAGGACAATTCTCCACTACAGAATGCCAAACACACGTCCAGCAGAACAAAGCAGGCCGGCTCCTTTTTCTTCCTTATGCACCGAACATGTGGAGAGGAGATTACTGTATGTCTGCAGACTGGCTACAGAAAGACGTTTAACTCTGTTCTGCAGAAAGCACTACAGGGCATGGACTAAATGTTTAGAGAGGGCAACTCAAAGTGATCACAAGTTGACCCAGTGTGGCTCCTTCCCACAGAGCGATTCTGTTTCTGAAGAGATGAAAAAGCTACTTTCCTCTGAAGCTCCAGAGCTTCTTCCATTTTACATCCCTTCAAAATGAGCCGCATGGCAACATTTCCACCGCTGCAAACATTGTTTGCTCTTTGAAAAATACCGTTTGGATTCTCTGAAGAGATGTGGTGGCAAGAAGTTCCTTCTAAACCAATGAAGTTTTCTATCAAAGATGATGACCTGTTAAGTGTTAGACGCCATGTAGCTGCAGCGTTTAGAAAGGAGGGAATTGAATCTGCGTTGCAGGATGTCAAGTGATGTGGAGGAATTTTTTATTTACCATGTGAAGGAAATAAAGAAGCTGCCAAATTGTTGTGTGTGTTTATACAATAAAAGGCCACAAGCTCAATTATATGTGATTAAATGTGGTGCAACAAATTTCTGTTTAATGTAATTACAATGTAATGTACTAGACCAGTGGTTCTTAACCTTTTTTGAGGTACCGAACCCACCAGTTTCATTTGCCCATTCACTGAACCCTTCTGTAGTGATAAATAAAGTATGATTTTTCACCCCCAAATTCAAGACATAGGGGTGACCCAACCAGAGTCTAGTTCGGTCACCCCAAGATCACTAAGTCTTCTTAAAAGGTAGAGTCTCTGAGAACGGTTCTGAAAACTATAGTCAGTGTTTTCAGCAAAGTTGAGCTGACTGTCCAGGAACGACCCAAGGTATTGAAAATTTGCCAGTTTCAACAGGTTGGCCATCGAGAGAAACTGGAACCACTTTAAGGTTTTGTTTAGGTCATTTAATTAGCTCTACATTCTTAAGAGAATGAAACATTAATAATAAATAATAAAGACTTTGCGGTATTCTGATTTAGTAATGTAATTATATTCGTTGTGTTACCACCCCCACGCCACTAGAGGCAGTACCAACCCTGAAAAGATGCGAGTAAGGAGCAGATTTAGAAGTTCACCGAAAGCTACAGGATTTGGTAAAAACTGTGAGCTTTGCTGAAGTAAATAAAGACACAAGTTCAAATCCATGCCGAGAGTGAAGCTCCTTCAATCAGGGCTCCTCCGCAGCACTGATTGGCTAAGCAATGTAACGTGATCCTCTGATTGGCTAAGCAATGTAACGTGATCCTCTGATTGGCTCAGCAATGTAACGTGATCCTCTGATTGGCTCAGCAATGTAACGTGATCCTCTGATTGGTTAAGCAATGTAACGTGATCCTCTGATTGGCTCAGCAATGTAACGTGATCCTCTGATTGGCTAAGCAATGTAACGTGATCCTCTGCAGCAAATGATGGCAAAGCGGGGCGTCATCACGACTTTACCCAAGTTATTTAATGAGGCTTTACCTCCGCAGCAGAGGCTCCGCCGAACCCCTGAGACCGACTCATCGAACCCCTGGGGTTCGGTCGAACCCAGGTTAAGAACCACTGGTCTAGACTCAGGCCAAATATAGACAGTGATCAAGTCCAACTTAGGGCCTAGACTGTAACTCGTTAATTTCAATTAATAAATTACTTGGATTTTAACACGTTAAACATTATTTAAAGTACAAATTATATTCAATAGCTACATCCAAAGCTGGAGTCTTTCTATTTGTGTTTCTCTTAACTCTAAGCATGTTGACATCTCCTCTGAATATGCTTGTAACTGTCTATTTCAATAGTTTACCTACCAAATATACCTTATATGCATTAATACTTGCAGTGGAAAGTCTGAAAAAACTCATTTTTCAATATATAAAGTTTTGGCTCTACAATGAGGAGATTTTTCAGCCGCATTTAAATTGATGTATTTTGCAAACATCAATGGAAACACCTCTTTCGCATCACAAGTCGAAAGACGTCATGTGATCAACAACAAGATGTTACTACTGGCTGAAATGACAGAGGTCAACAGGAAGTGGTAGGAGGATGATGATTTTTAACAAACTTATTCATGTGTGATTTTTTTCATGGAAACATCACAAATGCACAATTGTGTTAGCCAAATATTTGTGAAAGTTTGCACAAATCTGTAATGGAAATGCAGCTACTGTTGCAATTTTTTCCATGTCGACATAAAACCCGAGAACAGCGTGGAAAATCAAACTCCCATGAACGCCTCGGCGCTTCGCTGAGATTAAAGATCCGGTTGAAACCTCCGGGGTTTATTCATTCTTTTCCAACGTTCAATTTTTTTATTTAATTTCAATGCAAATATAATTAATTTGAAAGTCAGATGTAATCAGTAAGAACTTGAATTAATATGAAAGTTTCCCGACGTCCTTTGCGCTCACCTGGTGTTTTATTTGCTCTACCGTTCTTCCCATTATACTCTGATGCTTGCTTAAGAAATTTTATTCTGCATGACCATCTATGTGGTTTTATTCTTGAGATTCTGTGTTTTCCAAAGTGGGTTCTCCAAGATGTCTAGAAGGGAAGTTATGAAATATCCATTAATCTTTCAAATAGAAGCCAATTAAAGCAAATGAGGCTAAATTTTAAGTCGGACTGGCTGTTTGGTATCAGGTTAATCCGGTTTTCCTCTTTCTTGTGATTACAACTCATTAGGCTTTAATGAGTTAATGATCACCTCATTTGCAGCAGCTTTACATGGATCTGAATTGTGGACAAACAGTGAAGACAATGGAGACTGAAACCTCCCGACACAGATGTGAAAACAACAGATAAGCAGCGGCTCTGAACCCGAGCCAAACAGCATGGCAGCTAATTTACAACCAAGCAGGTTTACTGACAAATTTGGCTTATTATGTGAACATAAAATAAGCCGAACCGGTGTGGTGGGTAACACAAGCACACCTTGTTATCCTCGCTGCTGCTCGTTTGTGAGCCCACACTAATTTGCACAGGTCATCGCTGCAATTAGCCGACAGTGTTTGTGTTCAAAGACAGCAGAGCCCAAAGTGAAGAATCTGCACCCTTTTTCTACACGATGCATCTTTATTTTATTGGGATTTTACCTATCACAGAACTGTGGTTTTGCAAATAAAAATCTCAAAAGTGTGAAATACATTTGTATTCAGCCCCTGATTCAACACTTTCTACAACCACATTTAGCTGTCAAAACACTTGGAAGCTTTTATAGCTTTGCAAATCAGGAGAGCAGAGTTTTTTTCTTTTCTTTGTCAAGTGGCTCAGGCTGATTGAGGGTGGAGAGCAACTGTGAACACGAGCTTAAAGTCTTCCCACCGATTCTCAACCCAATCCCCGGAGTCAAGTGTGGACTTTGATTGGGCCACCTCAACACTACAGCAGCGGCAACAACAGGCAAAGAGATTCAAATTATTTTTAAAAAGGCGCACAGTGACATTTTACAATACAATAAAGTAAATATGTTGCCATCAGTTATTATAAAAAAAACTGTGCATATAGAAATAAATAAAAATTGTACTTTGTAATTTGATGCCTTGAATCTGGTCTCTGTCTCTTTAAGAAGCTGCTACGTTTTCCAACACTCCACCATCAGCTTGTCATCACAACAATGCTCCTCCATGATGCCTTTTACAACCGTTCTTTGGTGTGTTGGACTGAGAAGTAGTTGGCATGAAAAGCTCAGAAAACACAGTTTCCATAGGTGTTTGCCAGTTGGTGCTGTCACTAGTCTGGAGGAGTTTTGGGGAGGCTTTGCTCTGTGAGGCAGGAGTTTGGCTGCTGAAAGCAGCTTCGTGGATACAGGTGGTGCTTTGATGGAGCAGCTTCGTGGATACAGGTGGTGCTTCGATGGAGCAGCTTCGTGGATACAGGTGGTGCTTCGTTGGAGCAGCTTCGTGGATACAGGTGGTGCTTCGATGGAGCAGCTTTGTGGATACAGGTGGTGCTTCGTTGGAGCAGCTTTGTCTATACAGGTGGTGCTTCGTTGGAGCAGCTTCGTGGATACAGGTGGTGCTTCGATGGAGCAGCTTTGTGGATACAGGTGGTGCTTCGATGGAGCAGCTTCGTGGATACAGGTGGTGCTTCGTTGGAGCAGCTTCGTGGATACAGGTGGTGCTTCGATGGAGCAGCTTTGTGGATACAGGTGGTGCTTCGTTGGAGCAGCTTTGTCTATACAGGTGGTGCTTCGTTGGAGCAGCTTCGTGGATACAGGTGGTGCTTCGATGGAGCAGCTTTGTCTATACAGGTGGTGCTTCGTTGGAGCAGCTTTGTCTATACAGGTGGTGCTTCGTTGGAGCAGCTTCGTGGATACAGGTGGTGCTTCGATGGAGCAGCTTTGTGGATACAGGTGGTGCTTTGTTGGAGCAAGAGTTTAGGCACCACCAAATGTCTTTTATTGTAGATCTACTCAGAGGTCTGATTCAAATGCTACACTTGTTAGTAATGTACTGATTTATAGACCCCAATAAACTACTGTATGTGACAATATTGCATTCTAATTAGTTCATATGAAGGCCAAATCAACATTTAGCAGCAAAGTGAACAAACATTACAGCAAAGTGTGTGTCTGTAATTAATAATCCAGTACAGAAGGAAAAGAAACATTTGCAGCCTCAGTTGTGTTGTTTGGTTTGTTGTCATACTGTTGGACTCTGTGGGTTTTTTCTGCATATTGTTTGTAAGGCTACAGGAAGCAGGAAGTAGGGAAGTTTATAAATCAGGTCATGTTCATGAACGCCACCAGACCATCATGACATCCTCAGAGTGTTTCAGAGCTGAGATCAGGATGTTCTTTGGATGCCCGGTTTAAAATAAACCGATAAGAGGAGCTGCTCTGAAATTTGCTTGACACGTAAAATGATGCTTGGGATGAAACAGCATGTTCAGAAAAAAAGCCTAAAGGATATTTTTTTGTTTAGTTTGTCATTTCCTTTTCTTTTTACATCTCTAATAAAGGATGGTTCGAGTGTTTTACTATTTGTAGACTAAAATGCGTTTTCCATATCTTCACTGTCATATTTGAGTCGAAATAATTTCCCCCAAAAAGAGCCGGAAGGAAACATTGAAATAAACCCACTTCATAATAACATCTCATCAGAGTGACTTCCGTCATCATAAAGTTAGTCCAAATTTTTATTCTAAATTATAGCTTTATACATAACTATAGAGATATATAAATTCTGTTGAAATCTAGAAAAAACAGATCCTTCCATCCTACAGAAACATATATTAGTTGAGAACATTTTTCACCTATTTGAGGGTTAATTTGTAAAATAAATAAATAGATAATTAATTTTAAAAAGCTGGTTAAATAAGTCAAACTCAGCTTTATTGACATTTTGCCAGGAATCTGCAATTTGTAGGTGAGGTGGAGGTTATAGATCAGGGGTCACCAACCAAGGGCTACCATCCTGCAACTTTTAGATTCACCTCTGCTCCAAAATGTCTAAATTCCCTCCCTAGCATTCATTCCTCTCTGCGATAGGCTGGAAACGAGCAGTTTATTTGATCCAGGTGTGTTTGAGCAGAGACGCATCTAAAAGTTGCAGGACGGTAGCCCTCGAGGACTGGAGTTGGTGACCCCTGTTATAGATCATCTCTGACAGAGTAAATAAACCCAAATCAGCTTTTCTTTGCAGATAAACTAAAATAATAAATATTGTATCACAAATAAAAATGTGACACATTTAAATTTCTGAGCAACTTGTGACTTTTTAGTGTAAACATTGTGCATTATGAAACATTTTGCCTTAAACTGTCCCAGTGCTGCTGAAGTTGAATTTTCCTGTTTCACATGAACCAACAGCCCTGCGTTCAGGTACAAAGCGATCTCCTGCAAACACACGCCCCCTGGTGGTGAGTCAGGAGTTAATCAAGAATTTCTCAGCTTTGCACATGTGAGATTCGATTTGAGGCACTTTTTAAAAAATAAGTAAATCAATAAAAACTTTACTGTAGGTTGACAGTTACTAAATATAGCTAAAAAGATGCCAAGTTGGCAACCTTCCCCTCGTCCTGACCACACCCACTCCGCTAATCCCCACTCGTGGCCACGCCCCTCACAGTCTCTTGGCTCCACCCACTTTGGTGGATTTTTTTTCTACATTTGTCAGGATCGGGTTTATGCTTTGCAATTGTGACTAAATGAATTCATTTGATAAGCATCTTTTGAGTTCACACCTGGCATCAAATAAAGAAACCAGATTAACTTTTAATGCTCAGTTAGTTTGATTGGTTTGTGTTTTGGTTGAAAACTTACAGCATATGTGTCCCATTAAAGGATTAAAGATGGAAAAAGATTTATTAAGTTCTCATTTTACATTTCACAAAAGCTTGGCATGTTGATGGGGTTGTGAAGATTTGATGTTTACGATAATATTACCTGCTCCAGAAGCGCACCTGGATACTAGTGTATAAAAGTTCATCCAGTTTTTCACCTGATCTTTTTGATATGCTGCATAAACTTTGCAGAAGTTCAGGTTTTCATAAATCGTTTGAGCTGAGACAGGGACGGGTCACCGTGTCTCCTTACGTCCATCTCCTCTGCTTCGTCTGTCCAAACCAGGCAGGAAAGGAAACACTGCCAACACCAGGTGTAAGTCATCCATAGAAACAGGAGGAGGTAAAAGATATAAGTGCACATAGACAAGAGTGAAGGATTTATGAGAGAAAGAATTTAGTAATGCGTTTGGTTGAAACATCATGAACCAGGAGGATGTAACATAAGCAGCAGCTTCAAACACAGCCCATGGTTCTGGAGCAGAAATAAAAAATGAGGTGAGCGAGCAAGATGTGCAAAAAGAACAACTGCACGTCTCTGGAAAGTAATGGGCTGCACTTCGTCATATCAAAGAAATTTTCAGGGCAGACAACTAAAATGTGTCGCCTTAGCAGTAACAGACCAAGTCACTTCCTATGAAGCCTGGACTGAAAGCACCTCAGGCTGAAATCCTTCCTGAACAAACGGGATCTGCAGGTTTACAGGCAGATAACCAAAGGTTGGAGAAGGCTTCATAATGCCTGAAGCATTTTAAATTGCATCAGGTTAAAACTATGAATTAGAATTTTTCAGAGTGTTTCACGTGATATCTGGAACATCTGAAAGTCTCTTCATGTTTAACAGCTTTGTGCATCTAGACTTCTTCAACAACAGGCAAATGAAACACAAATCGACTTTTTCACTGCAGTCTGAACGGCTCAACTCCAACCTCTTCACCCCTAGAGATCTAATGACTCCACTGTCTGAATAACTTCAAAACTGATCCATAAAGGGCGGCGGCAGCCGGGTGACGTCTGAGTTCTTCTACTGCACATGCAGGTCACTTTGGGGTCATCTTGTGTTATTGTGTTTGTAAAGTTATTGTTCCTGAAATGTGCTATGTAATTAAACTTGATTGACTGATAGATAGATTAATTATTAGCATGAACGACCACACAGAAAACAAAATCTGATTTCAGCAAAAAGAAAAAAAATCAGAATAGAGTATGAACCGTAGCTTCAGTTTGTTTAAGTCTTTGAAAAACAGCTCAAGATTAGTCAAGTTAGTTGACAGATCTTGAATATTTAGACTTTGACTAGGTCATTTTAGCCTCCACTGTACTCTGATCGAAACCATTACATTACTGCCTTTTTCTTCCAGGATTATTAAATATCTACCTTCATCAAGTCTTATTAACTTTCCTGCCCCTGCTGAAAAACAATCCCACAGCATGAAGCTGCCACCACCATGTTTTACAGAGGGTGGTCTTTACAGTGGGGGGTGTGTGTAGAGCAGGGATGTCAAAGTCAAATACACAGAGGGCCAAAAAAACAAATTTGCTACAAGCCGAGGGCCGGACTGGTTTAATGTTTATTAAAACATATTGAAATGATTGCACATAGCCTATTGAACCAAGACCTAACACAGTGTATATTATTTAACGATTAAATGAATAAAGCAATATTTTGTTATGGCTCTGTCAGTAACTTCAAGGGAAAACATTTTTCAAGAGGCAAACAGCAACAAATTTAATTGTTTTTAAAAACAAAATATGTTTCTTAATATCAAGATAAATGCATAAATCAAAGTGCATGCATTATAAACTGAAAATGCATTACTGTGCTGCTCTATGATCCTACCGATCACTGCTTTCAAATAGTAAAGTAAAAAAATAAATCAAATCAGTTGTATTCTTTCTCATGGCTCTTATCTGCAATTTTACCTGAATCCATTCAACTGAAAAATAAATAAAATAAAATAAAATACAAAAATATATGGCACACAGACAAAACAATACTTCATTCAAAGAAAAATCACGTTTTGTAGAAACAAATGTAAAAATTTAACTGAAACTTATAAACTGAAAATACGTTACTGCTCTGTGATGCTCACTTATCTGAGGCTGAGCCTGATACTTGGAGGTGTCTCATCTTTTGTACAAGTTCATCAATGTTCGGGGTGAGGCTCTGAGCTGATGAATAATGAAGCCGTTTGGGCGCGCTGTAGTCACTTCGCGGGCTACCGTTGCATTATGGGAAATGTAGTGTTTGCAGGCAAAACACGAGCGGGCGGCTCTGGCTTGCGGGCCGGTTCTCATAGTAATTAAATATCATTCAGGGGGCCATAGATAATTGATTTGCGGGCCGGATGTGGCCCGCGGGCCTTGACTTTGACATATGTGGTGTAGAGTCTTTTTTCCACGTTTACTGCATTCCCTATACGTCTCGGGCCAAATAGGACTTTTTATGTCTCTGTTTCAGCAATGAATACCTTGTTGCACTTTAATCGCTTCACTGTCCTCATAATGATGCTGCCACCGCCAAGTGTTTAAAATGAGCCCAGAATTATTCAGTTTTCTGGTTAATGGCAGCAGAAATCTGATACATTAGACAAAGGTGTCTTGGTAAAGCTATGCTTCTTGTGGATTTCCAGAGTAAAACATCCGATTCAGACACATCAGCATTTGGTTGAGTAAACAAATCGCTGCATGACCTCCTCAACATTCTCTATTTCTTGCATCTTCTTATTTTTGACTCCACTTCCATAGAAAAGATGCCGCAGCGACAGCACAGCTGAAGCCAGCCTCCGTTGCTCGTATTTATCAGCGCAGTGACAGACGGAGTGAAGAATAGAGACGTCTGAGTCCTCGCCATCTTACGGCTAAATCTAGTTGTCGATGAGACAGGTGGAGAATTGGACAGGTTGTGTCCCACAGCTTTGATCATCCCTCAAGGACTGAGAGAGTGACTGCTGAGGCCTGTCTGCACCACTGCTTATTCATCTCCCTGCAGGGGGAGGACAGGAGAGACAGAGGAGACGCAGAGCCCAATACAGATGGAGAGAAGGCCTGGATGAAGGCAATAACCGTTATCACATGCAGGGTCAGGAACGCGCTTCACCTGTTCATGACACACACGGTGGCTCCCACTCCAACGTGCTCCAAAAATTAGGAAGTTGCCATGTTGGTGTTTTAAAGCGGCGCTAACGAGAGGAGAGGAATGGAGACGGACATGAGCTGAACACCGTGTCATTCCAATGTGTCACTCAGGAAGCATCTGAGACGAATCAGGCGCCTGGCCGTCTCCATGGCGCCTGGCCACCGTTTGTCATGGAAGGGTCTTGGGGACCAAAATGGGCCAGAGCTTCACAGCGACTCCTGAGGGGGTTTCAGGAACACATCAGGCCTCCAGCAGGGTGGGAGGATATTCTTGATCCAGATGTGCCTGATTTGCGTGTGAAAGTGTTTCTCTCATTTGAACAGATTCATTCCTCAGCCAAGTGTAACTTTCCCTAATCTGTCATGAATTCTGCGACTTGTCCACTGAGATGGTAGAGAAAATCTCAGAAAATCACCTGCTGGATTTTCCTGGAAAGAAATGAGCAAAGGAGGGGAGGACAAGAATGAAAGTTTGGAAAGAGGGAGAAGGGAAAGAAAGCTAAACACAAGGAAGGACAGAAGAGGGAAGGAAGCAAGGAAAGAAGGCTCTATAGAAAGGACATCGCTTAGACAAAGTGGCAGAAAATGAAGTCTGGATATACAGACTCCTATTCTCCTTTCTGAGAAGGAATCCTAAAGAAATCTTCTCATTTTGGGGAAAGATGCTATTTTCACGATGCTCATTAGGCTCCAGAACAGATTAGCTGTAAACTGAACTCAGCATTAGAGGAAGAACCTTAAACCAACTGTGAGGCATGGAGGTGGAAGCATCATGGTTTGGGATGCGTTGCTGATTTAATACCTGGTCAGCTCACCTTCACAGAATCCATCATGAATTCTGCCGTCCATTAAAGGAAAATATGAGAGTCAAAACATTAAGAAAAGCAGAACCTGAATCATGACCCAAAGTCACATTCAATAAATTACAATATACGTCCCAAAGAGTCCCGCTCGTCCATTGCCTTTGAAAATAACAACCTTTAAACAGCTGTTAAATATGCTTCTCAGTAAAAATATTAGTTTTATTGGTCTGACGTAATATTCTCATCACTGGCTGTTAGCAGAAAATCATGATGATTACAAGAAATAAATGGGATAAATTAGAGTTTTCTAATCTATCTTTACAATGTGGCGACTGAGTTACTGAAATAAATTCACTTTGCAATAATATTCTAATTTTAATTACACACACACATATATGTATACATATATATATATATATATATATATATATATATATATATATATAAAATTCCCTTCTCACCCTCCGCGGGTGGTCTGTTTCATCCTCTGAGCTCGGGTCCTCTACCAGAGGCGGGTTTCTATATATATATATATATATATATATATATATATATATATATATATATATATATCATACAATACTGTTTCAGTGTTTCTATATTCACTTGTATTTTTTGTATATATAGATTCTTATATTGGTTCTGCTCTGTCCTCTGTACTGCTGTAACAATGTAAATTTCCCCACTGCAGGATTAATAAAGGAATATCTTATCTGTAGATCTGCCTCGGAGTGGCTGGGAAATAAAAAAGAGGAAGTCTTGGGCCTAATCAAAGCACAGATCCCATTGACTTGCTGTGGAGTAAGTACAACAGGCTGAACTTGCAGGAAGTGAGAAGTGGAGCAAATTGTCCTTCGACTGATATAAAAATGGCGGCTGGAGACTCACTGAAGGTATTTCAGCAAAATGAGGTAAAACTAGATATTAGGGCACAGGGTGTCCTAACTTTTCCTGAATCATAACAGTTTTGTTGATAGCTTTTATTTATTAAGTAAAACAAGGTAAAAATTTAAAAAATATAAATAAATATGTGAAAATGTCATTACTAAAAAGGTAAATAAATACTGTGACTCTGGATGGTACGCAGTGGCGGTAAAGCTGGGCTCATCAGGGACGTATTGAGCGTTTGCTGTGGGCGTTACTGATGGACTCTTAGAATTCGGAGCATGACAGAGACGAAGGACACGGCGGGAGCGCGGAGACAAAAGCTGCAGCCTGAGTAAGGGTCGACTCCAGGTGTCAGAATCGCTCCCGTCCCTCATAACTCACGGCCACTTTCTCAACGGTGAGCCGCACAAAATGCCAGATCGCCTCTTCTGCACTTGAGCACTTAGCTTTAATGCATATTAATTAACCGCCACTGGCGCCGACAGCCATGCAGACATTACAGGCTAACCTGGAACAAATAGGCTGGAGGATACTGCTGGAAGCTCCATGTTGTGTTGGAGCAGTGATTAAACGCAGACAGTGTTAAAGATGCTGATTGGGTGACATGATGCTGCTGCTCATCAATCGTTCCTGGAATAGAGTCAAGTGATTAGATAAAAATGAATATGGAGGTTTTAAGCAAGTGACTAAATTGTTTATGAAAGGATGACGATGTCTTTGATTAATCTGTTGATTAACCTAAATCTACTTCAGCTCATCAACTAACAAAGCCTGAAATGTAAAGAAAAGGTCACTTTATTTGAGTTAATTTAACAATGGACTAAATTACACTGTGAACGCGGTGCTGGCTGTTTCACTTCAGACAATCTGCTGCAGTTTGGTGCCTGCTAGCTGACCACTCAGAGCTAACCAGTGAGGAGAACTGGAGACGTCTAAACAGACGACAGCTGTACGAGCAAAGACTTCAGTCTGGTGGTGAGATGTTCAAGGAACGAGCCAGAAAGACAATATGATGAACTGTGTAATCAGAGCTTCAAATTAGAATAACATTTTTAAAATCCAGAAGCAACAAGATCAGCAAAACTGCCACAAATCCAGTTGGAGCAGTGGTGCCCAAAGTCGGTCCTTGAGGGCCGTCATCCTGCAGGTTCTAGTTCTCTCCCTGCTGGTAGTAACAACCTTTTCAGCAGGTCAATGTTCTTCTTAGACCTTCTAACGAGCCATCATTTGATCCAGGTGCGCTAAACCAGGGCGAGAACTAAAACATGCAGGATGCCGGGCCTCCAGGACCGACTTTGGGCACCACTGAGTTAGAGTAAATGCAGCGAATATGCCCATTATATCTGAGAATATGTCTAATTGTGCAAAAAGTGTTATTACTTTTGTTTCTTCAGTCAGATGCTAAATTACATAGAGATGATTTGTTTTACCATTGCACCTGATATAAATAATGGTAAATTTACACTAAATTTACCATTAGTGTAAATTTAGATGTGATGCTAATTAGATCCACCAGGCATTTCAGGAACCGAAAACTTTTTCATCTCATAATGTTGATTATTTTATAGATGCTGCTACTCATCAAGAAAGACTTTAAAGTCGAGCCAAAATACGTATTTTTGAACAACCACTGCTTTTCCATCATTACATTGTTTTAAATATAGATACAGTATTAAAGTCCATCTGTCTTTTTTCAGCGTATCAATATATTTTAGAACAACTATTACAGTGATACCCACATATTTGCAGTTCAGTTTTACAAATGCACCTTTCACAAATTCTTCTGTGGGACGTTACTCCAAGTTAGTCGTGGAAAATTTGCCTGTTATATATCAGTTATATCAGTTGTAGAATACATTAGTAAGCCTATATATGTTTTGTTTATGCAACCTAACTCGGTGCTGAATCTAGTTACAGAGTTTATCAGTCAAATTCTTTGTTGGCTTCCTTGAATGACATGTAGTTCACACTCCGACCTCTAGATGGCATCAAAGCTCCTCCAATAAAATTCTTAGTATGACAGGCTTATACATCAACCAGCATTTGTGGCATTCATACATCAGCTTGACTATAATCACAACCAAACAGGTGTGAAGCCAATTATCGTCACTTGTCCATAAAAGGACAAACCCTTCATTTTCTCTTTGTGAGGGAACTGCTGCTGCAGTCCAGAGGCAGAAGAACAATTTACTTTTATTCACTTCAGAACCAAAAAACTGAAACATTACACAAAATAAGCACATTTTGTCCTCAAAGCAGCACTTCCAGAAATCAGAAATTATTGGTCCTATCCAAGTTTATAAAGGAGCAGAAACTAGTAGCTATGGCGTCTTTGACAAATGAAAAGCCCGGATCATATTTTCTGCAAAATACAATCTCTCTGACAGCTACTGAGTGTAGATGAAGCCTAATTTTCATTTAGTACAAGATAGTCAACAAGTACACTGTCATCCATATTTTTCATACTCAGTTCATCATTTATTCTTATCTCTATGTGTCAAACTCAGAGAGAAGAATGACGTGTCCTTTAGCGTCCTTCAGCTGCTGTCCACGCGTCTACTTTTTAATAACATTTTTTTTTTATTAAAGCCAAATCAGAATCTCACAGTAACAACAATTTGCTGATATTTGATTGAATGTATTAATTCAGGGCTGTCAGAAAAGATCTGAAATTAGGACTCAGCCGAGCGAGGAAACCCACACCTGTCAGACATGGAAGCAGGGCAAACGTTTCCTCAAAACCTGGAGTCAACTTAAGATCTGCAGCTCTTTCAACTGGAAACTTAGACAAACATTTGGGCTTCTGTGAATTAGTTTTTCTTTTCAAACTGCTAGCCTCTGCTCATGGTCACATCATTAAAGCACGCGCCACAGATGGGGCAGATCTTTTTTATTTTTTTCCAAGACTGCAGACCACATTTGAGCTAATGCAATTATGCCATAAACCTGCAGTAACAAACAAGCAGCTCAGTCTTTTGGCTTTAAACAACACCATGTTGGAAACACTAATGGAGGCCATCATTCCTGATAGGAAATGTAAACACAACATGACTGAAATTATAATGACTGAACAGCACCACAGATTCAAAGTTCAACAATGCATGGAGGGAATCCTGATCCTGTTGGAGACCCTTTTTTATTTACACGAGCTGAAAGTGGTGGAGACAAAGTCTCTTAAAAACACTGGTCATCATTTTGTATTTGTAACATGACAAAATGAAAAAAAGTTAACTGTTCTGGATCAGCTGCAGCCGTCTGACCTGTGAAGACATTTTTGCAATGTAACTACAGATACACACGCGTTTCTCTAGATCTTGCTGAAACATTAGTCAGTTAATCATAGGATGTCCTTCAGGTGATCGAAGGCTGACTTTGTAACTGTCTTTATGTGTCTCTGAATGTTCAGGTCAGAGTCCATCACTGCACCCAGATGTCGGCCTGATCTCGTTTCTAACTGCAGTAACTGAAGCCGTTTGCTGACTGTACTTCAGGTTTGTTTCATTCTAAGCATCTGGTCAATGTTTGAATGTGTTCACTGGTGACATGGAGCTGTGGAGTGCCATCTAACTCTGTTAACTTATCTACCTTGTTATAATCTGAGCTAGCAGGACCACGTAGATGTGAAATAATAGGGGCCCCAGGATGAAACCTTGGGGTTCCCCACGTGTGATTTATTTATTTTTTTTTTCAGTTTAAAAAGAAAGCCATTGTTGAAAAAAGTTACAGGAAGTCATGTAAGGGCACATAGCAAACATGTGGAATGAGGTGCTCCAGTAAGAATGATCTCAAATTGAACTTTGTGGACAACATGGAAAATGCTTCAAATGGCACATCGCCACAAACACACGATCTCCACCATAAAAGATGGCGGTAACAGCTGTGAGGATGCTTTTCTTCAGAAGGAACAGGAAACCAGTCAAATGTGATGGAATGTAAATCGGTGCAGCCAGTCCTGGAAGAACAGTGCTTAGTCTGCAGAAGACTGGACTGGGGCTCAGTGAAGCAGCTTAGAGTGGTCCAGTCAAAGTCCAGACCTACAGAACATCTAATTAAGAATCTGGGGCAAGACTAGAAAAGTAATTTTATAGACCATTTATATCCAATCTGACTAAAGTTTGTGATATTTGGCAGAGAAATAAATACAAAAAATGAATTTCTAATTGTGCAAAACTGGTTGTACACAACCAAAAGATCTGCAACCAGAGCCTTTCCCTCCACCTCCAGTTTATGTCTTATAATGTGGAAGTCTCGTTTTAACATACAATAGGAACCAGCAGTTACCTTAACTCTCTCCCGAATAAATTTTATTACCGTTTAAACTCTAAATAGTACAAAAAGCGCATAACGCAAACACTATAGGTATAGACTGCTATTTAAATCTACATGCAGAAGCCAGACAATACATACAGGCAAACTTTTCCATGAATACCTTGGTGTATTGATTTCTGGATAGCTACGGAAAATAATCTGAGAAAAACTGGCAATGAGAACACGAAGCACACGAAGAAGAGGCTGCATTAAACATGCATCAGGATTAAACATTTCAGTGAAATCTGTGGGATCTATTTGATTTTTCCATGTTAAAATTAAACTGAAACCCAACATTTACAAGTTTTTAACTAGCCAGAATGTCAGGCTTTTCAAGGTTGTTTACATAGGTTGCATAATTCAACATTTCATTAATATTCCTCCTTAAATTTGGCAAATTATTTTCTAATTAATGGATCTAAGGTTGCATGGAGGTCAAAGGGTTGTTTACACGTTAGCATTTTATCCTCAGGATTTGCTAATTGCGTCTTGTAATGAAATCCTGGGGTGCATTTAGACATAATTAGTCATAAATTAAAAAAAGGTCAGAAAAATGCTAATTTTAAATGTTTGTAAACATTCAGCATTTTAATCAGATGAAACCTTTCCTGACTTTCTAATTCATACATTTTGCATGCAATTTTCTCTTTCAACCCAGACATCATTTTGGAAAGTAGAAAATTTCACTATCAGAGACCAGAATGCATTAAACCACCTGATAGTCCAGTAGACTCAGTTCAATTGGGAACCAAAATTGCAACATGTTACATTTTCAGCTGCAGTCCTCATTCACACGGCATTGTGTCAAACCAACCAAACCCTTTTGCACAACCTATTCCGCTCCTTGCCTGTGGTGGCGCTGCACCAATAACCACTGAGTGAAATGACATGAAAACCCCTGAAGACACCGAGAGCAACTTTCTTCTTCACAAAATGCTACCAAAAATAAGTGGTGTCAGATTTTAGCAGTGGGAGGATTTCTCTTCTGTCTTTGGTAAAAGACCACGAGCCTTTTCTCCTGCTAGCTCTAGACTAGCATGTTTGTTTTGGTTGTGTTTACCCAGAATGCCCTGCCCTCCAGCCCAATTAGCATTCACATATCCATTCGAATCACACCAGAGTTCATTTCAACTGAATAGAGACCTAGGTTTATACACAGCCCAGAGTTTGTTTTTTTGGTCCACATCAAAATTCAATTACACATTCACAAATCCCAAACAAACTTTGTTTGTATGTTTGGATAGAAATACAGAGTTGGACTATAGCAGACTAAACAGGGAATCCATCCTAAAAATCCAGAACAAAATCACTGCAACTAACCTAACTGAAGATCCACTGAGTCCCTAAACTCACACATCATTGAAAATCTATGGATAACCCTCAACAGTCAGTACTTGCTACAAAGCCTGAGAATCCTACAAAGCAGCAGGCAGAACTCCTTTGCCGGAGGACTGAACAAGTGTTCCAGAAGCAAGAACTTAAACTTCTCAGCTGGATATAAAAAAAAAAGAAGTCTTTACAAGCTGTGAGTTAGATGGTACTGACACCAGGCAACACCAAACTATAATTTAGAGCCTTTTTATTTAAATTTAGAAGTAGTTTAAGACCCGACTTAACTTTCAGAACATTAAAAAGCGTCACCTATGCGCAGACTTCTAATGTTTGCATGCCAATGTAAATGCAAGAACTCCAAACTGCTGCTGCCGTCTTTTGATGTTCCACTGACACAGATTAAAGAGGAGTTACCGAGGAGACAGGATGGGGCTCAGAGAGGTGTGTGTGTGTGTGTGTGTGTGTGTGTGTGTGTGTGTGTGTGTGTGTGTGTGTGTGTGTGTGTGTGTGTGTGTGTGTGTGTGTGTGTGTGTGTGTGGGGTGGGAGTGTTTAAGGACAAAAAGCAGTGACATTGAGGAAAGCCACTCTCCACTGAACGTATGATGGATAAAAGTTAGGTTTATTGAAGCCGAACTGTCTGAATGAGAAACATCAGATCAAACATCTGTACATCAATCACTTGAAATCTTTTCTATCATAGAACATCAGTTCAGGACATGCGCTATTGCTTCTGAAATCCAATATCTGCATAAACCAACAGATGCTCCCCTAACAGCGCCTGGAAATAAAGCGTAGCCGACTTTCCTCCCACCCCACCCCCAGCCCCTCACTGCCATCACACGGCAATGCGATACATCCCACCATGTCGCCATTATGCCTGCTAAGGTATGGAAGGAAGGTAAGTCATATTGTGCCCTGCATGACCGGTGCAGAGGGGTGCAGAGGACTTAAGCAGGGGTAGAGGCTGAAGCCCCCTGAGCCCAGCAGAGCTGCTTGCCTGCCTAAGGCTGCGGCTAAATTTATCCCCCTCCCAAGCATCCCGGCACATCACGTTGGGATTCTATTACTCTCCAGCGCCCGAGCACACAGAGAGTCATGTGAAAGCCGGCCACAGGCCTTTGCGGCTGGCGGTGCCCTTCCTGTCCGTCCAGCATTTGGTCCGCTTAATGCCATCCGTCTCCACCCACCTGCCCAATCACTCTCTCTACTCTTTATCTGCAATATTCTCCTTCTATGGAGTGACTCTTCACTCTCCTGCAACTTGTTCCACTCCTACTTCAGCTCCTGTCATCCTCAGAGCAGGTGGGGGTGAGGGGAGCTGGGCCTGAGACTGATGGCCGAGAGAAATGTTGCCAGATGAGATCAATCGGAAGATGGAGCTGAAAGATGCCTCCTGTTACGGGTAGACAGGTGAAGGAGGGCGGTGCAGGGGGTGAGGGGGGAATGCCACTGCATCAAGTCACATCGTATGTTTGATATTCCAGTACATCTCCTCCATGACTGGAGTGCTGTCAGCAGCTTGGCAAAAGGCTGGGATATATACTCCTGTGATGGTTCATGAGGATGAGGATAAAGTGCTCTGCTCCGGTTTAAAAGCAATCTCCTGCCTAACCAAGCAGCAGGCTGACGTTGCAGGGTCGACCCGGCACGTACATCATTAGCTCTTACTTGGCCATGTATGACTGTTAGTTGCTGAGCCTGAAATAGACTGACATATGTCAATGAGGGCAATGGAGTCATTTGCTATTCCTTTTGAACAGCAGGCTTATTCTGACTGAGCAATACGCAGGAGTAAGCGGAGCTCTCCAACGCCAGCTTATGCAAATTGCAAAGCTGAAGCAGGACGACGCAACAGAAAAAGAAACTAAAGATCTAGAATGAGATTCTGTTTGAAGCAGGAAACAGGCAAAGCTTTGCAGCAAGGAGTTCTGCAGACATGACCATAAAGCATGCGGCAAACTCCCCTCCTACCCATCTAAGCGGTGCATGACATCTTCACTTCCCCGTCGGTGCTTGTAAGGGTCACACTGACCTCTAGTGGTGTCAAAGAACATAGAACAGCCTGATGACAGCAGGCCAAGAATGAGAGGTAATTTGTTCTCAATGTAATTTCATCAGAAAATGGATTTTAAGTCAACAGCACTCGTTGAGTATCTCCCAGGTAATATGGATAAATGGCTGCTGGGAGCAGCTTGTTTCAACTTCGGGGCCCTGTGGTCTCCAAGCCTTCCAATTATGTGAACAAAACCCGTCTCTCTCTCCTCCCTCCCAATCTCCAAGCTTCTTTCTTCCTCTCGCCTTCATCAGGTCTCGATCTCTCCCCTTGGATTCTCTTAGAAATTTTCCATTTGAACACTATTGATTTCGTGGGCTGTACCCACCACAACACCCTGACGGAACCGCTCTATTGTGTGGAGGAATCAAAGTGTGACCTATACTTGGTGTTTAATGACTTTGGACTGTCGGTGCCAAGTCCGATCCGAAACTATTTTTAAACAACTTGAGAGCAATGGGGCTTTGATGACATTTTCACTTTTTCCAGATACGCTCTTACTATTTTTTATTCAACAGTGTATTCAGAAACAATCAGAAGGAGGGACAGAGAAAAGCTTCGGTCAGTTTATCATGTCGTACAAATAAAAATTCACAAACAGCGCACTGTGCACGTTAACTCTTATCATGTTAATTATGTCATCAACCATAACTGGACCAAAATGTAATTAAATCAAATGAAAATCTATAACTGCTCCCTGCCTACAGCCTGTGGAGGAAACGCATTTCGGCTGCTTCTGTGCATCATCTCGGTTTTTCGGTCACTACCCAGAGTTCCTGACCATAGATGAGTGTAGATTGTAAATCTGTTAAACACTACAGACCGGTGGCTGCACAACTGCTGACGCCCCAACAATCCACTTACCAATTTTTCCATCAATCATGAAAAATCAATAGATTGAAGATGATTGAACACCTGCAGTTGGGGAGGCACTCTAACCTCTTCCTGCTCAAGAAGATGCTCTTGTACTGGGAGGAGCTGATTCTCATCCAGAAACATAAATAAATCCAATTAACTACAAACAAAGACCAAACTTCTGAATGGCACTTTATCAGAACTCAATTTGCCTCATTTAGTGTGTATTTACGCCTGACACATCTGGACTCCACAGTTTGTTTTCCCATGTTGGTCTGGACCTTTTCTCCAGGCGTGAAAATACTCCAGTGAAACCTGCTGCAGAACCAACAGGACCCAGTTTGATCCACTTCCAAACAAACTCTGGTGCAGTTCGTTTCTGGTGTGAATACAAAACAACTATAAGAAATACATGTCTTTTTGGACATTGCAAGCCACCGTAGCTCATGTTAAAAATCAGCTTGTCAGCTGAAGTTACTGCTGCAGGTAGTGAAGGACTGAACTCACACCTGATCCACCGTTTTCTGTTCAACGATGCTGCTGACAGCACGTTGTGGGTCAGAGCGTCTCGTTTCAGCTTGCAGCAGAATTAGCCAAAATCACAAATATCACATCGTCAAACCAGCTTTGTATGAGTTGCTCTTGACATTCAAATTGGTATTGCAGCTGTAATAACAGCACAGATGTGCAAAACAGAAATGTAGTAAGCAGAAAGTACATGTCCAATGAGAGGGCTGAGCGTCACCACCGTTGGGTTTGTGTTTGCAAAGAAACACAATACGAAAGCAAACTGCACCAAACAAAAAAATCTGCTTTTGGTCCAAATTAAACAAGCAGACCAAATTTATGTTGGGAATTCATACTAAAACATTTTGAGAGTTTCTGCGAATAATTTGCATCAACATTATGTCTCATGAGTATTAGAGGCCTGTAGTGAGTTTTCATAAATATTTTATATCAGTAGGTTAACTGTGAGCCCGTCGCCCTGGTGGACCGGTGACAGACAGCATGCAAAGGAGAGAAAGAGACAGAGAAGTGCAGAGAAATGCCAGCAGGCATCATCAGGACCTCGGCTCTCTAAACTCAAATGGCCGTCAGCTGCGACTCCGGAGCCTCACCAGAGACCACAACCGCCACAGCCGGTTTTAAGGAGGAATAAATGTGCAGCAGGGACTATTTAAATCTTCATTTTTTGAACGATTTTCAAGTCTGATAGAAGTTTAAAATCCAATCTAAAGTCTAACATTTAAAGTGAAATCAAGACTCATTCTACACCGAAACATCAGGATGCAGCATTAAATTAAGTTGACAGGTTGTAATAAAGCACAGCTTGATTTTGCATCACAGGCCACTCAGCTGCACTCAGATCAGGACCCACTCTGCAGGTCAAATGAAATAATAAATTCAGTCAAAATCCCCATGTTTTCCATTATAGTTCCCATATTTATCATCATATATCCAGGGATATTAAACTGCTGAGAAAGTGAGTTAGGCTTAAATATCTTCAGTGCATCAGATCGTCCTTTTATTATTAAACTTTTAGATCATCAATCTCCCTGTGAAGGTTATTTGTACCACAATAGAAACAGCAGAGGAGAGAAAGCAGAGAGCAAATGGAGACAATTTAATACTAAAGGTATGAATCTATTACGAAACCTGGGAGATGAAGACTTTGCAGGAGATTTTATCCTAATTGAAAAACAAAACGCATCCAATCTGGCCTTTCTGTGGAACATGTCAACCTTCAGCAGCTCTCCTTATAGGTTTCATTGGAGGTCACAGTCCTGTTTACACCTGTCTGACCTCGCTAAGAGTCAGGGTTGTGCTGCGGTCTGCTGACGCAGCCGTGAAGCGCTGAGGCCAGGGAGTCACGCTGTGAGGAGCAGCGAAGCAAACACTTGATGTTTTTACTGACAGAAACATAACAGGGTCTGTGAAAAACATGGTCCTTTCCCCTCACCTCCAGCCTGTCCGTTCCTCATCCTCCTTCCTCCTGCTCTCACTCTGACTGCTCTGTCTGAAACATTTGGAGCCAAACTACAAATACTAAAAAAAATGATGACACATCTCCTTCCAGAATATGCAGAAACTGCAGGTTTTAAAGTAACGCCTGAAAGCAATAAACACTGAGACTCTTAGTCATCCTGCTTCCCTTCCACAGAACAACCCGCTCAGTGGAAACCTCATTAAATAGAAACGTATTTACAAAATCCAAATCATGGTCAACTGAATGTTTATTAAGACAGGGAGTCAGTTCAGCTGGAAGGACAGTCAACATTATGGCTGCCTGGAAAACTCTCAGGCGTTTCTGTTTGAGAGGAGCTTAAGTGAGTCATTCATGCAAATTTATTCAGAACGGCAGAAAAAAGGGCAGAGCGCCTCGTCTTGAGCAGAAACAGCCCTGTGGCACATGCAGTGCAAGTGGCTCCATCTAGTGTTGGGAAGAATGAATTAGTGCAGCGAACGTCCAGCAGATGGAAACAGGTTTGATTAGCGCTGGTGACACCAGAACCGTGTTTACAGCTTAAAAACTGAAAACTATATTCACTGAAAGTCACACAACCAAATTCTGATTTTATTTTCTGTGGGATTGTTTTGATTTTGTTTAAATATTTTTGGTTTAATCCTGAAACCTCAGTGAGGAATATATTTTTAGATCATTTTTTTGAAGTCTGAATGTAAATAAAGACTCCTCAATGTTTTTAAGAGAAAAGGTCCAATAAACAGTTAAAGGCACTAATCAGACACACTTCAGCAAACTGCAGGTTCCGGATTATTTAAAGTCCGACATGTAGAAAAATGGAAATCAGAATTTAACACAATTACTGATGAGCAAGCCTGTTATATGCTGTGTGTCACTAGCAATGCATGATAAGGATATGATGCACATTGATGCTGCAGCAAAAAAAGGATTTCCTTGATTAGTGAGTATTCCTCCCCTCCCCAACTAGTTGCTGTCATTGCAGTGGTTGCTATGCCAACCACAGCCAATAACACCAAGGAGTTTCAGCTTCCCAAACTGCATTCCTTAGGATATTTTAGATATAATCTACTAAAAAAATCCATGAATCAGAATGTTTTCAGCAAATGAGTTATGCTCCAAAAAAAGAAAAAAAAAATCTCTGAATACTGAAATGTAAATAGGTGGAGTTCCTCTGTACCTTATAAAATGCATGCTAGGAGAATGTTCTGTGCAGAAGAACTCAGGCCTTTAATTTAACTGGGGTGGATTATGATACAAGGGCTGCACAGTGGTGCAGTTAGTAGAGCTGTTGCCTTGCAGCAAGAAGGTTCTGGGTTCGATTCCCGGCCCCGGTCTTTCTGCATGGAGTCTCCATGTTCTCCCTGTGCATGGTGGGTTTTCTCCAGGTACTCCGGTTTCCTCCCACAGTCCAAAAACATGACTGTCAGGTTAATTGGCCTCTCCAAATTGTCCCTACGTGTGAGTGTGTGTGTGCATGGTTGTTTGTCCTGTGTGTCTCTGTGTTGCCCTGTGACAGACTGGCGACCTGTCCAGGGTGACCCCGTCTCTCGCCCTGCACGCTAGCTGGAGAGGCACCAGCAACCCTCCCGACCCCACTGAGGGACAAGGGTGAAAGAAAATGGATGGATGGATGGATGGATTATGATACAGAGCAGCTTATTATTGACTGAACCTCCCACCAGTCTCTTCCCATTACATACTGGTTTCCATTATAGAAAAATGATTGGATCAGTTGTCGCATGATGACTGAAAGGAGTGTCTCTAAATTATAGAAATATTCAGAATGCCACTGATCCAATGTTTTCTGGTGGCTTTAAATACCAGCTAAAGGTCAGCCTTTAGCCAACCAGGCTGGAATCAATATTTAATCAGCATCATCACTTCCTGGTCTCACCCATCGTTCACACAACATCCGTAATAAATACACACATGTTAATATTTTATCAAAGATCCACCAATCAAAGTTTGGGTTAATTTTTTAATTTTCAGTTTGAGTAAAGCCCAGAATGGCCACAGACTGTGTGTGGATTTAGTTGTACGTTTTATTTAAGGAGTGAAAGGGAGCAGAATAAAATGATCCAACATGAAAGTAAAACTTGGCCATTAATTTTTATCCTTGTTGGACTCTAAGGAGGAAAAAAGGGTGAGCAGAATATAAAAAAGCAAAGTCAATAAGCATGACAAAAAGTCTCCCTCGAGGCCAAGACTTGAATCTCTCGCAGAAGGATTTATCGGAGCAACTGTGGACTATTAATTCCCTCCTCTCCCCTCAGAAAAGGTCCGTTCAGAGTAACTAGTCTCTGAGGAGTTCCTCCTTTATTGCTCTGAGTTAATGGTGTCACCAGCACGGGAGTGAAACACCTGCAGGGTTTTATTGGGAATAAGATCAACAGTCGGCCATAAAGACGTCTCTGTGATGTGGATGAAGATGTCTTCAGAGGTGAGCAGTGGAACTTTTTACACTGAATGGTTCATTTGTAAAACTGAGACAGTTTCAAGGAAGAGACATTAATTTGCTTCCTCCTCAGAAAAAGCGAACGAATCCCTCCTGTTTTAGACAGTTGAATCCGAACCCAAAACATATGCAGTAAAGTTCTGCAACTAAAGTCAGCGCTGGTGTCATAGGTCACTGCCAGGCTTCACAACCCGGCAGCTGGACCTGAAGATGCTGAGCTGGACTTTCAACTCTGAGCAGAGGAACCCTGAGGGGCTTCATTACTGCTTACCGCTGACAAGGTGCTTCGTCCTGAACAGACACCAGAGGACCAGCCTTAACCTCACTGTGTGAAATTAGGCCGTCCGAAACCAGAGCACTTCCTGATTTTACCCAGAGCAACGTTCAGTCACATTTCTTCTCATCACAGAGGAGAAGCTCATCTCTCACATCTGCAGATATCAAGTTTCTGTGTTGTTTTTTTTAAATCCGTCTAAAAGATAAATAACCAAAAATGGAAGATATTTTTTTAAAAAGCAGGAAAACTGCCTGCATGCCTCTGGATTACATTGGAAAGTTTGCTGGTTATAACTACGGCTAATGATTATTTTAGTATTTATTATTCTGATGATTAATAAAAAAAATACAGTAATGAAAAACTTTAACATTCTACAGATTTTTCATTTAACCACTTAAACCTTTTTATACAAATTAGAAATACATAAAATATACAATAAATAAACTAGCCCTGCAACTAACCACTGTGTTAGTGATCAATTATTATATTGACTTTTCTGATATTCAAATAAAATAAATACCACACTTTGCAGATTCTTCTATTTAACAACTTAAGCTTATTTTAGACAATATTGGAAAAGTAGTAAAATACAGTTAAAATAGGGCTGTAACTAACATTTTAGTAATCGATTATTATGATCATTAATTGTTTAATTGGATAAATAAAATGCCACATTCTGCTCATTTAATTTATGCACTTAAAATAATTTTATGCAAGGGAAATATATAAAAAAAATGCAAATAAACAGAAAATTAAATTCCTTCTTTAACTAAAAAAATAAGCATGTTATTGCAGCATTCATTTAGTGAATGTTTAATAATCTGTGACAAAGGATGAATCTGGAGCCAAAACATCCAAACATCAGCATGTGAAAAACTCGGGCCTTTCAGTATCGACACATAAGAGCTGATCTGGTGATTATAGCCAATTAATAATTGGGTAGTAAAATGTGCTTGATAGTTATACCAGTGTGTGTGTGTGTGTGTGTGTGTGTGTGTGTGTGTGTGTGTGTGTGTGTGTGTGTGTGTGTGTGTGTGTGTTCCTGCTCACAGTTAGTGGGCAGGAAATGAGTCCAACTCAACCTGGAACAATGTGGGATCGGTTCCCAAGAGGCCATTTCCTGGAACATCTATTTTCTTTTCTTTACAACACCAACAATCAAACTGGGAGCTTCAACGATCCCATTAAAGGACATTATGGTTGGTTAAATACTTTTTAGCTTAAATAAATAACTTTTCCACTTCATTTCCTACTTGAAAAACAATCATGTGCACATCTGTTCGTTTGCTTCAGTCTGTTTTCAGCTGAGATTTATTTAGCAAACAATAGCCCAGTGTTGTCTTTGGGTCGACATGGTGAAGGCCTGAGCAAACTCAAAGCTAGACTAACAGCAACGCAGAGAGGAACATGAAATCACTGCTTACCGGCGCAGATGTGGTCAGCAATCAGCGGGATCGGGATCGGGCCGGCGGCGAGACTTTGACAGTCTGTCAAGCACAGGAAGAAAAACAGGGAGTGAGAGCGACTCTTGATCTTAAATCAACTTTTACTGTAAGTGGAAAAAGTGCAGTGAAAGCTGAAAGCTGCCACCGCTAAGAGGCTGCTGAACAATGCTTAGACAAATGAAAACAAAGTCCCAGCATGTAAAACACGAGGGCGGCATCACGATGAAAACTGCTGCATGAAACAGCAGAAGCTCTGCTGGGAGATAAACCGCACAGATTTGGTCAAATTTCCTCACATTAAAATATCTTCAAAGCTGGTGACACACTGTGACTTTCCCAAAAATCCCTCATGGAGCCAAAATGACCAAACGCAGCATGTTTTCCTACAAGACAGCAGCGCTAGCACTGCGCTACTGCATTACAAAATAAAAGCCTCCCACTGAGGTTGTTTCAGCTCTGAAACAATATTTACTCTCTTACACTTATAAACTGCTTTAGATTTGTATTGATGTCTGTATGTTGAATCATTGATGAGTTGCAGCCATTTGAAGTTTGTATGTCTGAAGGATCGATCTGATATCAATATCTGTATTGGTACCAATATCGCACCAATACAGATATTGTATCGTATTGGTACAATACAAAATCGTACCAATACGATATTGTATTGGTACAATATCGTATTGGTACGATATTGTACCAATATCGTATCTGTATCGTATTGGTAATCAGCAGGATCGGGCCAACGGCGAGATCCCGATTGATACCAACACGATACGTATTGGTATCATATTGTACCAATACGATATGATATTGTATCGTATTGGTACAATACGATACAATATCGTATTATACCAATACAATACGATATTGTAGAAATTTCTTTCTAGAATTTCTACAATATCGTATTGTATTGGTATAATATAATACGATATTGTATTATCGTATAGTAGAAATTTCTTTCTAGAATTTCTACAAAGAAATTCTAGATTGGGTACTAGATCTATAAGGGAAAATCTATTCAGACTAATTCTATGCTTTGTGCTCTGAATGACGTCATGCTTTATTATTTTACATTGCAGTTGGGATTTTTAATTGCACTTTTTGAAAGACTTGTAAGTTTATTTTTTTTACATGTTTGAACAAAGTGGTTAAATTAATGTTTTTGTCAGTTTCTTTCTTTATTATTTATTTTACATTGGCTGTTTTGCTCATAATTCCACTGACTGAACAAATGAAAGTTGTGTTTCTACATGTTCCATCTTTTGGTGTATTTAAGCTGTACTGGCGCAGCGTTATCAATTCAATTTATAGTTTAGTACACTTATATGTGTTTAAAAAAAAGAAACATTTCAGGTCAAATCAGCACCGTTTTCCTGCATAGAATCAGTGTCAGTCAATACCTACCTCAGATATCGGTATCGGTATCAAGTGGAAAAAGTGGAAAAAGTGGATTGGTGCATCCCTAGTCTGGCGTTATGTTAATTGGACATCAACACACAAAATCATGTCTAGAAAAGTCTTTTTTTTTTCTGTTTGCTAGACAAGATTTCATTCTGCAGGTTAGTTTGTATTATTTTCCAGTCCATAATTTCAATACTCCAGAAAAATAAACAAGAAAAATCCATCCATCCATCCATTTTCTTTCACCCTTGTCCCTCAGTGGGGTCGGGAGGGTTGCTGGTGCCTCTCCAGCTAATGTTCCGGGCGAGAGGCGGGGTCACCTGGACAGGTCGCCAGTCTGTCGCAGGGCAACACAGAGACACACAACCATGCACACACACACTCACACCTAGGGGCAATTTGGAAAGGCCAATTAACCTGACAGTCATGTTTTTGGACTGTGGGAGGAAACCGGAGTACCTGGAGAAAACCCACCATGCACAGGGAGAACATGGAGACTCCATGCAGAAAGACCGGGGCTGGGAATCGAACCCAGAACCTTCGTGCTGCAAGGCAACAGCTCTACCAACTGCGCCACTGTGCAGAAACATCCAATAAAAACAAAATTTTCCAGTTTGTTTGTGTTACAAACTTAATAGTTACATACTTTAAATAGGGCTGCATATAATTTTTTTTTTTTTTTGGATGAGTAATCAATAGGATAAAAAAAACTGAGCAGTGGTGGTGAGCCTTTTAGCAGTTTCTGACTCAAAGCAGCCAACAGAGCCAGAAACCTGTCCAGCGAGCTGAAACCCACCCAGACTGGGACCAGTCATCCTGCCAGTCACTCCATCCAAAACCAGAGCTGGCAGCCTCTCCATCTGCAGAGCTTTTCAACAACTTGCAGCCATTTAGCCTCTCCAATTAGATTTCCAGTCAGGCAAAAGCACCTCCAGAAAGAATAAGTGAGTCCAAATTAACATTTACCAGTTTGCTGTTACTCTAAGAGATGGACAGCATTAGAAAATCTAGAAAAAGAAGCTTCACAGAAAACTGAGGATGAAATTTCCTTCTATACCAGCACAGGGAAGAATAAGCTCCACCCTGGTGCCCATATGCTGCAGGTGAGAGTTGGTGAGCCTGTTTAATTAATATGTTGTTCTTTGTTGTTTTTATTTGTTTTGGGATGAAAACATAATAAAAATATTATCAGAAATTGGATTAACATAATTAATGCAAAGAATTAATTTTTAATTTTAATTTCTTTCACCGTCTTAACTTACCATTTATGATTTTCAATCTGGATCTGGTTTTGCATCCTTTGAGAAATATTTATTAATGCATTAAAGTTTATTGAACTGGATTTCTATGGGGCTGAGTTGGATAAACACTGTAAACCAAAATGTCAGCGGAAGGAAAATGTAAGAGAGGAGCAGATATTAGCTGGAGGTTTGGCATTTATATCCTCCTTTTTCCAGTAGTAGAAAATCAACAGCAGATCATTAGTTTGATTTTTATTTTGCTACTTCAAACCTGTAAGCTTGTGTGTTTCCATAATGAGGTCAAAGGTTGGCGTTTCCCTTCTGCGTGTTCAGCCTTCATGTAAGATGAAAATATTATCTTAATCTCACTGACATAAAGATCCATCGGGTTTTTGTTTTACAAGTTAGACCTGTGAGAAAAAATCCATCTAATCTGCAGTCTGTGAAATGATGTATAAACTTCTTTAACATCTAAATGATTTCCACTAACAGAACATAATGAAAAGACACAACATGACATTTCTGTGGCTTATTAGCAAAGAGACACTTGTGTTAAAATATCATAGGAATAAGAAGCCAATCAAAAGTCAAGATGACTGAAGTCAAATATCTGAAGCAACCAGATTACAGTTCAGATTAATGACAGATTAAATCCGTCCCTGCGGCCAAACACAGCAAACCTTCATTATACAATGTTTGATGTTGTGAGAACATTATGAAATTGTCTGCAGAGCAACAGAACGTCTCAACTACCAGATGACAGATTGACGGCTGCTGAGGATTATTATGATTTCAACACTTACGCCACACTCAGCCACAGTTCTGCGTCAGGAATGCCAACTGCTGGATGTGAAGCACAAACAGCTCAGTGAGAGTCTGATAATAAACAGTTAGTGTAGGCAGGTTGGTGGAGGGATCCCCAGAGGTCTGACGAAGCCAAGAGCGTGAGAATCTCCCCGTCTCTCTGTATTCTTAGTTCTTCCTCCTCTGGATCCCAGGGCATGGATAGCTCTCTCTCTTTACTGCCCATCCCTCAAGTCATAATCTGACAAACTAAGAATAAAAGCATGGTTTATTAATAATTATTACAAACTTCTGGACAACATTTCTGCTTTAAATGAAAGTAATGCAGCACCGTTTCACCTTTTGTCATGTTCCAACCATTGTATTTTATAGAGGAACACAGAGAGTAGTGAATGTGATGTTCTGTGGCAAAAACATCAAATAAACAGGAAAAATGGATCACTCTTCATGTTCTCTGTGTTTTATCTTTTATGTTGCTGTTTTTTAACACAGGACATGAGTTGATTGGAATTTGGCGAAATTGGGGAACAAAGTCAGCAATAAATGTTAGCAAATCATGCCAAGAAAGCCAGTTACTAAAGGAAAGCCACCCAAATACAAACACACGGGTCACGAACTGTAAGGTATTCGTCAGACTCAGTGGTTCGCCTGAAGAAGCCAAAGTACTTGAACTCAAAGACCTGAAGGAGCTGGAGGAATATGATTGTTTGTAAAAGAAAAGAAAAAAAAATACGAAAGAAAATGTTTTTTTACTCATGCCATTAATGTGAATGTCGAGATTAAGGCTGTTGTAAACAATTATTCTAGTCATTCTCTACAGTTAATCGAGTAATCAAATAAAAAATGAGATTAGATGAAATAATGGTAAATACGGGCATAACATCGGTATGTCTTACGTTAAGCATCAACTGCAGCAACCCACTCCACGCCCGCCGCGCCCAGAACCAGCCGGGCAGCAGAAGGTTCTCCATACATCGCGACGGTCATTTTAAGGACACATTGGTCCCCCGAAGAATGGTAAAAACACAGACTTTATCGTTAATCAATTAAATCCCCCTGAACCAAACTTGAGAATTGGACTTTATGCTTTTAGCACGTAGCATTGGCGCAAACTCAGAGAAGTGAGAGTGTTGCGCAACACAAATAATCATCCGAGTGGAAGATGGTGCGCTAAATAATAAAACAGAATTTAACAAAGCTTTGAGGCAGATAATTTGCCTGGAGAAGTTTTAATAATGGAGGCATTCGAATGTTTCAAGGAATCGTTACATCCTGAATGAACATGAAAACAATTGGATACGATTTGGTGGAAGTGGCACAGATCAGATGTTTTGGATGGTGAAAAGAAATCTAAAGTTCAGACAGCTGTGACAGATTTAAGTCACATGTGAGCAATATATAAATGTATATATTGCAGAACATGAACAAGGATTTACAATTAGCATTACAACACTTTGACAAAAAGGGAAGAAAAGCAGGAAGATATCAGCCCACAGAGAACAGATCCTGTTCATCCTTCACCTGCAGAAACTCTGACAAAACTCTGAATAAGTAAATCATCCTTCAAACACACAAGGATCTAATATTTCTAGAGATCAATAAGGAGTAAATACAGTTGGAATAAATGCATTTTTAATTACAATTAATGCATTAATTTGTCCTTTTGGGGACAAAGAGGTAAGGGACCCTTTCCTGCTGCTGACTTTCTGTTTTTGTTGCGTCTTTACTCAGAGTTAACCAAAGTTTTTGAGGTTTATTTGTGCTGACTTGCTTCAAAGGTCATGAGTACAAACAGCTTTAGGATGACTGATATGACTGTTTGTGAAAAATTATCCCAAAAATCCAAAAAATTACTAATATGGCTTGATAGGATAATTAGCAGCTATTAACAGTGATATGTGTGGAACTGAGTGAAAGTTATTTTGAGTTCCTCATCTATGTAAAAATGAAAATTACTTATTGCATTAAATATTATCCGTGTTTAGTTAATGCACATTTACTCACCGCAGCTTCATTATGACTCTGCACCAAAAACAAAACAAGGTCTTCATGTGAAAAGTGGACAGACTGTTGAATGCAACAGAATCTCCCTTCTAGTCCACCAGGGGGCAGTCTAAAAATTCATAAGCTTTTCTATTTGCATTTCAATCAGGTTATTAATATAAATAGAAGAATCTCAACAAATGAAAATATCTTCAAAAATTGATTCAGTTCATCCCTCTGATTCAAAAACTCATCATTCCACACACAGATTTATCCTGAATATTTTATCTTAATAATTTCTCTTCATGTTGGTTCTGGTTTTCTGCGTATGGCAACCAAAAACTCTGTTTCTCAGGCGAATGCAAGACTACATCGGACTAAAAGTAAACTAAAAGTTAGTCCATGTACTGACCAGTTTCTGCCCTCAGTAGTTGGTCTGGGCTCCTTTTGCATCAATTCCTGCATCAGTGCAGTGCGGCTTTGGGGAGATCAACCTGTGGCGCTCAGGAAGTCCAGGATGCTTTAATAGCAGAACTTCAGCTCCTCTGCACAGCTGGTTCTGGACCTAAGCAAATTCTTTAGGAATTTTTATTACTGCTGAAAAAACTCTTGGAAAAAAACCCTGAAAACCCTGAAAAGACCAAAATTATAATGGTCTGGTAAAGTTAAGACCACTTCCTTTTGCAAGGAAGCTGTTACTTGCAAAGAAGTAAATGGGAAGCAGGTTACAAAACATTTAGAATTGATTTTAAAGCAACAAATGAACCGCTGTCCCAACACCAGAGACCCAAATACGCAGGAAGACGAAGCATGTGCTGAAAACGGACCTAACCAGGCTGAGTGTCGGTACGAGGTCTCAGCCTCAACGTCTGCTTTGGAGATTAACACAAACCGAATGAGCAGAGAAAACCTCAGGCAGCAGCAGATCGGAGGCTAACAGAGGAGCTACTGTGTGAAACCTGAACATGACTCTGCTTAGAGGTCAGACGCTCAACAAACGTATTTATGATGGGGGTTAAGATAAAGTACTGGAGCCTGGGGGATAACCGGTATTATGGGATGAATTTCTTCAGTTGTTCCCAACACTCATCGTGGAATTCAACATTTATTTCAAGGATTTTCTCATTTACGAGAATGACCAGAGCAGCTTCGTCCAGAACTACGACAGAAAGTGGATCTGTAGAAACAAAACCAGGCCATCTTATGACTCAATGAAAAGGCTCTGGATCTGTGAAACCTCATAGTCAGAAAGTCTGCTTGAATCTTCACACACAACATATATTAACACACAGAAGAACCAGTACGACTGTATGTACAGCTCACCTTGAGCAGCTTGGAGGCTAAAGCTGTAGCTTGAAGTATGAGCATTCATTGTTTTAGGAAATAATGCTCATACTTTGAAACAATGCTCAATATCGTAACTGACCTCCATGTGAAAGCAGAGCGCCGCCCCCAGACGAAATAGGACAAATTAAACCACAGTTGGCCAAGTGTGAGGATGAGTGCAGGGAGGTAATCAGGGGCTCTGCTGCCAACTTAACCACTTTGTTGTCATATTAAGCCACTTTCCAGACCTTTTAGCAACTTTTTTCACTCTGACAAGTAGCTAGCAACAAATCTAGCAACAAATGAAGTGATTTTGTTTCTAAAAAACAGTTCCAGGTTGTTGTTTGTGCTGTAAAAAACTTCATAAATGTACACAGGGTGATTTAGTGTCTCAATTCTTGGCAACGCAGGCAGCCAAATACCTTCTGTTGCATCTGACTCTCCCTCAACCACAGCCTAGACACACCCATTGTGGAGCTCGTTGGTGTAAGTGCTGCACTGGTGGGCCGTTAATAATAAATGCTTGAAATGATCTGTTGGGGTGGATACTATGGTGGCTGACAAGGGCAAACGTGCAGCAAAAAGTGAACCAAGCTGAAAACACATGAATGATGCAAACTCCAATACAAAAAAACAAAAGCAACAGAAAAACGCTGCAAACAAAAATGCTGGAGCAGGAAATGGAAGCAAATGGGAAAATGCTGCAAACTGCGAAACAGCAGCAATTATAAAACACAGTTCAGCAAAAGACAAGTCCTCCAGGCCAGGAGGGGGAGTCTGGAGTAAGTTTTATGTTTTTTCTATTTGAGGCTTTTTCCCTTTTGCTTCCATTTCCTGTGATTGCTGCATTTTTTTTTTTGTTGCGTTTGTGTTTGTGAGTTTAGTCTTCATGTTGTTGTGTGTTTCACCGTTTGCACCTTACGCCACCGTAGGATGCAACTGGGCCTTGAACTACGCCACCGTAGGTTGCAACTGGGCCTTGAACTACGCCACCGTAGGTTGCAACTGGGCCTTGAACTACGCCACCGTAGGTTGCAACTGGGCCTTGAACTACGCCACCGTAGGATGCAACTGGGCCTTGAACTACGCCACCGTAGGATGCAACTGGGCCTTGAACTACGCCACCGTAGGATGCAACTGGGCCTTGAACTACGCCACCGTAGGATGCAACTGGGCCTTGAACTACGCCACCGTAGGTTGCAACTGGGCCTTGAACTACGCCACCGTAGGATGCAACTGGGCCTTGAACTACGCCACCGTAGGATGCAACTGGGCCTTGAACTACGCCACCGTAGGTTGCAACTGGGCCTTGAACTACGCCACCGTAGGTTGCAACTGGGCCTTGAACTACGCCACCGTAGGATGCAACTGGGCCTTGAACTACGCCACCGTAGGATGCAACTGGGCCTTGAACTACGCCACCGTAGGTTGCAACTGGGCCTTGAACTACGCCACCGTAGGATGCAACTGGGCCTTGAACTACGCCACCGTAGGTTGCAACTGGGCCTTGAACTACGCCACCGTAGGATGCAACTGGGCCTTGAACTACGCCACCGTAGGATGCAACTGGGCCTTGAACTACGCCACCGTAGGTTGCAACTGGGCCTTGAACTACGCCACCGTAGGATGCAACTGGGCCTTGAACTACGCCACCGTAGGTTGCAACTGGGCCTTGAACTACGCCACCGTAGGATGCAACTGGGCCTTGAACTACGCCACCGTAGGTTGCAACTGGGCCTTGAACTACGCCACCGTAGGATGCAACTGGGCCTTGAACTACGCCACCGTAGGTTGCAACTGGGCCTTGAACTACGCCACCGTAGGATGCAACTGGGCCTTGAACTACGCCACCGTAGGTTGCAACTGGGCCTTGAACTACGCCACCGTAGGATGCAACTGGGCCTTGAACTACGCCACCGTAGGTTGCAACTGGGCCTTGAACTACGCCACCGTAGGATGCAACTGGGCCTTGAACTACGCCACCGTAGGATGCAACTGGGCCTTGAACTACGCCACCGTAGGATGCAACTGGGCCTTGAACTACGCCACCATAGGATGCAACTGGGCCTTGAACTACACCATCAGATCTAGCAGGTCGGCATGCCCAGGATGATCGGACTGCTGTTGAGTGGGTTTGAGGTCAGGATTGCATCTGCAGGCCTTTCATCCACTCCACGCCCTCCAGATGCAGATTTTCTATTTTAAGAGCTGCAACCTCCTGAAACTCAAACGAATCATTTATAGAAAGGATGTTAGCTAGCTAGCAGAATGAAGGATTTTGGTGCTACCTTGTTTTTCACATGAGCATAAATGAACAATGATGTAAATAGACTATGGAGCCACAGCATTCATTACATTTTGTTCATCTTTTCCTTGTTTACCGCTTTACTGCCTTTTTTTGCACTGCATCCAATAACTGAGGATTCATTTCTCTGAATATATTATGTTTCTGTGTTTGTTAGTGAACACAGAACATAAAAGTTATGATGCGGAGTTTATCAGTGCTTCGTGAAAAATGTTTTATTTTTCAAGTGTTTTTCATTTCCTGAGTTCAGATTTTGGATAATATTTAATATCCCAAATGTCTTTGGCAAAAACAAGCAGATAACTCATGATTTTAATTCTGAGTTTCCCAAAACTGATCTTTATTCTCTCTGTGCAGCAGGCTGATTGCCTTTTTCTGGCTTGAGCATTCAGAGTGGGGTTGGTTGTGCTATATCTGGCTTTGTGTACCCTCTCCTACATGCTTGACTGAAGAATCTCATTTTGCAACAACAATGTGAACGAAAAATGCCGGTTCTTCAACAAAGCTCTACTGGTTCATCGCACTTGATCGAAAACCATCTTTTCCTCTTAAGAAGATTCTTTTGAATGAAGTCCAGCAGAGAGAAAGTGAGAGTCGCCATCTTCATTGTTAACTGAGGAGTCATTTTAAAGTAGCTGAATACATCAGCATACCAACAAATGTAGTGCACTGACTGTTCCTCACAGATGCCCCACACAGAAAATCATTTCCATAGAAATCCACAGAATTCACCTTCCGTTCTCTTTTCATGGCCGTCAGATTTTGCATCTGGTACGGAAAATGAACTTTGCACTGTAGCGACCTGTCTGGGATGCAGATGGTCTTTAATTTGACAACTTAAAGAAGGAACATATTGAATTTTTCGGGTGATATCGGACTTGAGACAGGTATCTAACCAGACAGATTCAATGTTTGTGCATCAAAAGGATGCAGAAAATAATCCATCTGTCCAAATCTGTCAGATGTCATTTGAACCTCTTGCACAAAAAGTCGAGCTCCACCTCGTAGCGAATCAGTATTAGAGAATTTGCCTATTCACTGTATTTTTCCTCTAAAATATTCTGTTTTTCTCAAGTAAACATGTTATGTAAAGAAAAGTGGCTCAAATCAGTTCAACATGTTTACTTTACATGCATTAAGAACCTCCTTTAGCTTAAAGGCTATGAAGAATACTTTTTTAAGTCGTTTAATATGTTTTTGTTTCAGACTTTCCTCTTTGATTTAAAGTAAAGAACGAAGAGCGTAAGGCTTTAGAATCTATTTTCTTTCAACTCTGCACAGTAAATTGATGAATAGCTACTGAAAGGGGATAATCTACCTCTGTGACATAAAACTGGCAGCAACAGAAGCTGGCTAACAGTAACAAGTTCCAGAAATCTAAGCAACTAATCATGAATCACTTACTGCCAGAAACCAACTGAAAGTACAATTTATGGAACAATAAAAATGAAGAAGAAGGGTCCAAAAACAGTCTGCCTCATCCAATAAGCCTCTAAATCAGAGTGGATCAGGTTTAAAGAGTTTAATTATCATGGTGGGGTCTCAATTTATGGAGCACCGGGCCGCAGAGTGACTCACTGACTTGTTTTTGATTAGAGGCCTTGCATGAGAGCTGGCTCTGTCTTTTCCAATGAGGCTCCTTGGTGCACAGCTAATCACAGCGGCTACTTCAAAGATCGCACCAAATTAAAGATTCAGGACCTTTTCAATTCAGCCTCACTGCCAAAGACACACGGTTCAAACCTGAGGAGAGAGAAGTTGAGCCAATAAAAGTGGAAAAGATGTGATTCATTTCTCAACTCCAACTTTCTTCTTTTTCTTTTTTTTAGGATTTTTAACTTGTCTGAAGCGATGACCAACATATTGAACTCAAAGGACTCAATATGTTGGTCATATTGAATCATTGTAGTGAAGGATAAAAACGGTATACAGACCCATTCAACAAATTAGAATATTATTAGAAAGTTAATTTATTTCAGTAACTAAATCACCAGTTGAAACACATTGTGAAGATTAATTAAACATCTGATGTTTTCTCTTAGGAATGATGATTTCCTGCTTAATGAAAACTCAGCATTAAAACTTTGAATGTTATATCAGACCAATAAAAAGTATATTTTTACAAACAAAAATGTAGGTTTAATGAAAAGTATGTTTAACATCTGCTTGTTTTCAAAAGGAGATTCATGTAAATATAGCAACAACTGGATTTAAACAAATACAAGACACAGTTGTAGCTTTTGCATTTTGATAGCAAACAGGCATGTGGAGCGATATAAAAACACCACGATGTTTTATATCCAAGTCAGGTCTTTCACTTTGATCCCTGTTGGAAACTCTTATTTTGAAAGAAAGGAAGTAAAACCTATAAGTCCAACAACACTCGCTTGCAAAATCAGTTTAAATTGGTTCATAATAGGGCTGCATGATATTTGAAATCTTGCAGGTTTTATTTGTATAGACTCAGTAGGAAGGTATCAAAAGAAAAAAATCTATATTAAAGGAAATAAGTAGCATTTCCAAACTTATTTTTCCAGATGCTAACTTTCTGGATCTCCTTTAGCATGCTAGCAGGACAAACAGACACATGTTCAGCATTAACCAGAACAAAAATATTGGTCATTCTGAGAAACCGAACACTGTGTTTCACTTCATCCTCTGAGACGGATGCATGTCTAAAAGCCTGATGGGTAACCAGGGAGACGGCGGGGCAGGAGGAGCCGCCCGCGTGTGTCTGCAGGCCGAGTGGGTGGCAGCTGCTTCATCTGCAGCCTCCAATTCAACTCAGCAGTTTTCCTTTAAACATTGTGATATTCAAAGCTTAATTACACACAAATTAAACACAAAGGCAAAGAAGAATACGGACAACTTTACTGAAAACCACCGTGAAAAGCACCAAATAGTTGTATCCATATGGTTAAATCCTGCATGGTGACTGACAGTGAGATGCTGCAGCCGTCTGTGAGGTAATTTAAGATGCTCTTTTTTGAGTCACCTCAGTTTTTATCAGCCAGCCTCTAAATTTAGTCTTCAAGGCTTTCTGCCATTAAAGCTTTCTGCAACAGATCTGCAAATGAAACTGAAAGTATATTTGATGTTTATTTGGTTAAAAGAAGCACAACGTGTGATTCGGTTTCGTTTCTTCTACATCTAACGGCGGGGATCCCTGTCCGTCTTTAACGCGCTCCAACTAAACTTTCTGTCAGATCTTTTAGTTTTTCAGTGCACCTACATGATAAAGACACAAAGCTTAGATGTTACAAGCACTCAACACGTTGCATGATCAAAGTCCTGCTTCCAGGCACTGGAGACATTTTCACGTATAATTATAAAATCGGTCTGCAGCAGCACGAAATCCCTGCTAAAACAAATGAGTAAAATGATTTTCTACTGGCTTTACGGCTTTAATACTGGATATCCAATGAAATGGCTTCAGTGGTGGATGCTCAGGTCAGCAGTGTTATAATGTCACAACAGATCAGGAGGTTTAAAACAAACTGGTTCATGTCATCAGTCTTAAAACTAAAAATGTGAACTGAAATGTTTCTACACTCTTCAGTTAATAACCGTCTTCATGTTGCTTTTGGCTCTCAGGTTTATCCATCTGTTTGTTTCTCCTCCACTCTCTTTGTTTTCATATGCTGTTTGCTAGAACAGCTAAAAAAACTATTTTAATATTTCTGCAGTCAACAACAAAGCTGGTTTGTCTTCAAAAGGCCCAAAATAAATGTATCTGCTCAGCTGCCAAAGCGGCTCATCATCCCTGTAGAGCTTTTAATCCTCTTCTCTGCTCAAAGGCTTTTTTAAGCTCGGCCTCCTCTGAGAAACTCTTTATTTAAAGTTCAAGACAATAATTGTTCTGTGATTTTAACAGCCTGTTTTCTGATGTGAACTCCACTTAAATACTCTCATTCTGTTTGACTCCATTCATGTTTTCCACACCATGCAAATCACTGGGCCATGTTTCTGTATGAACATTGATTATTGATCAGATCTGGTAGCAGAACGTCTCTTGCATGATCTTTCTGGGAGCTCAGCACATCCAGGTGTGGACGCAGCGCGGCTGCTGCGCAGCAGATCCGCGCATGCAGCTGTGCATGTAGGTTTAATCAGAGGAATTAGTAGTTTGCTTCTGCAACATCTCACTTGCTGCAGAAGCAGCAAGTCTTCTTTAGTCAGTGGACTTGCTCCGAGAAAAGCTCCTTTCAGGGCAGAAACGCCTTTTCTCTGCAAAACTCAAAGGAAAAATTAAGAAAACATCAGTTCAAATCTTTCAGTCTTAAATATTTGACGAGTGAGAAAATAATTTTTACTTTTTAATGAGAAAATTTGGCTAAAATTAAATCCCCAAATCCCAGACAATTACTGTCTTTGGCAAAAGGCAATATGTAATATTTACTTACTTATGAGAAAAACACAATTAAACTACTTTTCATAAATCAAACCGATTTTGATTAAATCTGCATTCTGCACAGGCTTTAAGTCTGGCCTAGTTAAATCATTTGCTCTCAGTCTGCGCTGCACTGGTGGCTCTTACTGTTTAGTGGCTAGGGCTGTATAAATAAATCGATTCGGCGATATATATCGATATTTTCCGCCCTCGGAAAGTATCGATTTTTCATCCGCGAATATCGATCCGTTAAACCATAGAGGTCCATAGCCTTATAGCTCTTTTTAACGTCTAGATTGTTACGGCATAGCAGCAAGACTCCGCCTCCCTCAGTCTCACTTTCAACTTGAGCTTAAAGTGCACATTATAAACTACACACCAGTTTTTAAATTGTGTTAATAGGCCAAGTATAACCGGAGTTATGCTAAAATTAATAAACCATATTTTTCCGAATGTCAGAGAAATGTCAAAAGTGCCGCCATCACAATGAATCCCAATGTTTTATAGTAAAAATAAATAAATCCAACAGTACTCAATAAAATTAGAACAAAATATTAAAACAATACTTTAAACAGTATAAAACAAACTGAGAACTAGGGCTATTGTAAACGATTATTTTAGTGATCGAGTAATCTATAGATTTTTCTTACGATTAATCGAGTAATCGGATAAAAACAATTATGAAATAAAATATTGGTAAATCTTCCATAACACCAGTGTTACTGTCGGATATCAACATCAGTCTATTTTTTCCACATTTGAGCTTCCCTACCAGTTACTTTTTTGTAGACCGGGGGAGCAACACGGGATATTTACGGCTCCTCCGTTCAGAAACTCATCTACCAGCCATGTTCCGCCTCCCGTTTGTTCAGACCGGGATGATATAAGTTTATTGTGCGGTTCGTCCGTAAAGCTGCTCTTACCCTGTAAGCATCAACCCTCAGCCGCCCGCCGTATTCCGTCTCTCCGCTCACCTGTAGAAATCCTCCTCAGCTTCTTCCCGCCGTTCAACCAGCAGCTCCGGAGCAGAAAGGCTGCCGAACTCCCGGCAAAGCGCCGGTCATTTTAAGGATGTTTATTGGTCCCACAAAAAACGATGAAAACCCGGAATTATCACCAATTAGTAAAATCCCCGCGGGCCGAACTTGAAGATTGGACGTTATGCCGCTAACACGTAGCTTCCGTCAACAACTCAGAGGCGGAAGTCAGAGCTCCGCGCAACGCAAATAATGTTCCGGCTGAAACACGGTGCGCTAAATGATAAAACATAAATTAACGAAGCTTCGAGGCAGGAACATTTTCCTCGAGGAATTTTAATAATCGAGGTACTCGAATCACTCGAGGAATCGTTTCAGCCCTACTGAGAACAACAACAAAAGTGAGTTAAGAGCAACAGCAAACAGCCAGAGGAGATGCCAAAGGCAGTTCAGGCCACAATTTGGAAGATTATAATAAATTATGCAACAGGCAGTAAAAGTTGGGTCTTTAAAAATATTCCGTCACTTGGGTTGAATTTCACCGTCTTTAATGCTCACAATTAGTAAAGATCTGAACATTTATGGAAGAGAGTTTAATCAAGCGAGATTAAATCATGATCAACATCGTTATCAATATGTTTTCCTATTTCTGTACATCCACAGTAGGAGCTGTTTGCAAAATAAATAGGAAGCAAACCAGTTGTTCTGTAAATGAATGAAAGTGAAATAAACAGATTGCAGATCTCTATGATTTGGTCCATTTCTATTTAGAGCAGTTGGCCACGCCCACTTTTGATTAAATTAAAAACATTTGATTTAACACAGGGGACAATTTTGTGCAAAGTTTGTTGAGATAACAGTTAAGTTTTGGCTCCAAATTTACATTTTCATGGGGGAAAGAAGAATAATAGGAAATCCTTCAGGTACAGAAAACCTTGACTTTGCTGTCGCTGCTCAGGCTTAAGATAAGGGATGTTTACCTGACACGGCCGTGTTTTTGTAGAAACATCCAATTCCCTTTAATGAAACAACAATACATATTTTTGAAATCTCTGGTTCAAGCAACACACCAACCAACCACCACAGATGAACAAGGCAGACCCACCATGAAGCTGTTGGTTCAGAGCTGAGCTGCAGCAAACAGAAAACAGAAGCTAAATGTGCATAATGACAGTTTTATTGTTCGTAAGGCTGAATCAGGAGCTCTGTGTGTTTACGTAGGAGCTCCTCCACAGAGATGTGAAAACGTTTAACATGCTTCAAGCTGTAAACTGTCAGCTCAGGAGGAAATGAACCTGCTGGTGTGGAATATTCAGACATGGCAGACCACAGCCCAACTCACAAATAGACCCGACTGTAAACCACCGCCAGCCATTCACATAGCAAGCTGAAAATATAGGCACAGCATGTGCTGCTAGCAGCGGGCATGCAGCAGAGTGGACGGTCCACAGGAATGCAAAGCAAACCGTGTGCCGGCCTGCAATAAGGGCTGTGGCAGAAGCTTTAATGACAGCAAGCACAGTCAGAGTGAGTCATGCTGGTCAGCAAGCAGCGCCGCTCTGCCCGTCCTGCTGCTGATCACGCTGGAGGGACCAGATTAAAGCGGCAGAGAAAAGGGGGAGATAACTAAATGTTGATGTAGCAACACAGATGATCCATTGTGAGGCCCGGCAGAGTGAGATCTAACCAGCACAGACAGAACCGCCCGCCCACCGGCCAGCAGAATGGGAACCTTCATGAAGGGACAAAACAGAGAGCGGAGCTCTGTGGCGACTGTGTGGGCCGAGGAAGGCTGAGGAAGTCAACACAGTTGGAGGGTTTACATTGTTGCTTTTGTTCACGGCCGCAGAGAATCAGGCAGCGGGTCCAGGAGGAAAACCGCTTCAGAGGTTCTGGTTTCTGTCTGAAAACAGACAGTATGTGGAATCCCATGATGCACTGGGGTCATCAAAGCAACGCTCCTTGAGGTGATGATGCTGAAAAACTGTCAGTCTTTTCTGCTAATTTGTTACTGTAGTTATGATGCACTGATTGCAGTTTCCTGCTCTTCAAACAGCCTGAGCTGCTGATTCACTTTCTGGACGATTTTTTCTGTCTGAAAAGTCACTGACTACTGTTTACTGAGCATGTGCAGAAGTGACCTGGTGGACGGGTCCACAGGTCTTAGTTTGACTTTGTGCTGATCACATGAAATTTAAATAAATTCCTGGACTTTATAACATGAAATAGTTTATGGGTTATGAATACTTTTGCTAAATATTCCAGTAAAAGTCATCAGTGTTTTAGTGATTCATTTACTGCCTGAGCGACATGTTGATATTTTGTCTCATCGGTGGGTTATGAAGTTGGTGCCGCTGCACCATGCGAGAATAAATGTGTGGTCAGATGAGGATGACCTTTCACCCCTGACATGCAGCAGCTGGCCTTGATGCCCGCTGCAGAGCACAGCTGGAGCATTCGGCCCGAAACGCAGCGGCTGCTTTCATACGGCCTCCTCTGACTGCAGGACATACGTTGTGTATTTTTGTCTGCAGTTTCAGCAATGCGTGACGTACGATGAGCATGAAACGTGTTGAATTAAACAGATGTTGATTTTTAAAAGATAATTGTTGAAAAGTCAAAAGCAAGTTCTAAATTTACTACATGGATCTGAAACAGAATAATAGACACTAACAGTACGCAGAGCTTTATTTATAACATCTAACATTTCACTTTTAGTCACTATCCTGCTACTGACTTTATATCTGAATTTTTCAGTCAATTAAATATTCAGGTTACTGACGGTCCTGATGTCCTGATTGGCTGGAGTATGAATTAATGATGCACCAATCAGTTTAGGGCTGAACCGATTAATCAAATTAATTATGACAAATCAAATATTTAAATAATCATCAAACAATTTAGTAAACCGATTAATCAATGCCTGGAGTACAACTTAAAATAATATAATTTGCTGAAAGAACAACTCAGAGCTTAAACCAAAACTGTATGAAAAATAAATACAATTTAGCATTTAAGATAAAGAAAACTTTTGTTTGTCAGTAAGTTCAAAACAGAACTGCTCATGTGGCAGTTTTAGTTTCACCTGGTTCAAACTCTAAAAAAATAAAAAATTAAATTTGCTATTAAGTTTTTTTTTATCTGAATATGTTATTCTTTAAAAAAAAAAGATCAAATCAGCAAATCAAACCTGAAACAAAGCTGGAAACTGGTACTGGTCTGATCGGCAGCCGTAAGGTAAATCAGTGCAGAATTTCAGCTACGATGCAGAAGATGCATGACTGTTGCATGACTGTTGCATGATGGTTGCATGATGGCTGGATGACTGTTGCATGACTGTTGCATGATGGTTGCATGACTGTTGCATGATGGTTGCATGACTGTTGCATGACTGATGTATGATGGTTGCATGATGGCTGGATGACTGTTGCATGACTGGTGCATGAGACATGGGAGTGACATACAAAGCTGCATCTAGCTCAGCTGTTGCATCTGCACTGATTCAGAATCTAAGCTTTTCATTCTCCACATTCCTGTGATCATAACTTTCATGTCAAACCCTCTGAAAATTAACTTTAGAGGAAAAGTTTTTAACTTTCTCCAAGCAGGATTAAACTATTCCTCCTGCTGAAAAGCTTAACGTCTGTAAACATGATGACGTATTTCAGTGAACACTGTTGGGCCAGATTTTGGTCTCAATGCTCCCCAGCATGACAGCCTCAAGACACAACCAAAAATAGAGCATCAAAACAATAATGTAGCTCTGACCAGCTGTGTTTTAGATTTCTACGGCTTTCTGCCCCATGCGGCAGGATGGCAGAGGTGCCTGGTAGTGAGTTATCTTTCAGTTATCCACAACTTCTTGAGTTTTCTACAGATTATTTCCATGTCCAGTCAATAACAATCTACTCTGTTATGTACTACCCAACAAAAGCTAAATATTAATAATACATTTAAATTTTAGCATAACCCTTCTGGGTTAGGTTGGGTTCTCCAAGTTGGTTTGATCCAAAATCAGGGCACAGAAGTCACTTCATCTCCAGCTGATCTGCTCAGTCAGATGGTTTTTGTGGCAGAAGCCAACGTCAGCTCCATAAAGTAGCGTTTATTCTTGGTGTCACGTTGAATTACAGTGAAGTCTGTAAAAAGAACACATCAGTGCTGCTTACAGACACTGCATGACCACCAACCACTTTTCTTGATAAAGTTTTGTTAAGAGAAGAAAGAAGGCGCCGCGGGTCATCTGCCGAGGAATGCAATAGTTGCAATAGTTGCTAGCCCAACCAAGGACGACACCAACATATCTAGTGCTAATGCTAGCCTATCCAGGCTAATGTCCAGCAAAGGAACAAGGCAGTTCACAGAGACTAACAGACACACTCCAGAGCTAATGCAAGAGAGTACTTCTCATTTCTCAGGACCAACTGCTCAGTTACTGGTGCTGACTTACCTTATGTAAATCAGTAGCTAGCTTCAGAATGGATACAGCCTCTTGCGACAAGGAAGTAGCCAATGCTGGGTGCGCAGCAGTCTTAAATGTGGCTCCAACACCACACCATACTTTACGGTCATAGAAAGTAAATTAAATGTACAGAATCTTGGCACATAGAAACATCTTCTCAGAGTCAAATGAGCTGTTTTAAAACTAAATCTAGCTGTAATCTCAAATTAATCAGCATGTAACCAAATGAAATCTGGATGTCTGGCCCAAACAACCCCTGTGAGAGGCCATTATGCTCCATATTTTAAAAAATTAGTTTCCCTATTTTCAGACAGCTTTGAGCATCTGAGGGGGTTTCAGAGGGAGAGGTTCGCCCTGGGCGCCATTCATGCAAGAACCGCCACTGGCTATGACAACACTTCAGACAAACATTTCAACTATAAAACTCTCATTACTACAAAACGGTATATTTCCGCATAAACTCCACATAAAATTCACTGCAGTTTCCGGTTATTACACAGAAGCCAGACATTGCTGTCTCATTTTATGACATTAACAAATGTTGATAGAAAATGTTGAAACTCGCCAAACAAACCCTGAAAAGTTTAAACTGGAAAAAACGCAGGAAGTTCATGTCAACACGAAGCGCTAAAGGTTCGGCGGGACATCAGCAGCTTCCTGGTCTGTAACTTACCTGGTTCTTCTTGTTCTTCTGCGGCCGCCAACAGTCCTGCGGCGGGGGGAGAGGCAGCCAGCCGAGGCGGGGGAAATGAAACCACTTCCAGGGAACTTCAGCTCAGCCCAGAACTGTCCTGTGGTTCGGGAAGCTCAGCGTTTCTTTCCTGCGTCTTTACTTGGACAAAGTGTCCGGGACGTCCTGCTGCGCGGCCGGTGTTATGCCCAGAAAAGCCCCCCTGCCCAAATTTGCACCCCCTGTCGCGGGAGCGCGCATCGCTCTAAGCTCTCGCATATTGACGAGGAAACGGATAAAAATATGACCGAAGAGGAAATTTTTAAGATATTTGTAACATTATCACGTTTCCTAACCATGTAATCCCTAATACGGTGGGTTTTATTTCGCAAATTATTTGAAATAAATACGGTTTTTACACTTTTATTGACACATATGAGTCGAACTTTTTTTCAGTCCGTGTCTGTTGTAAACGTTCTCCGCAAATGGTTTGAAATTCTCTGCTTTGTCTTTTGATATCATAATAGCTCAAAAGCATTACAACAGAGAACCATTATGTAGAACATTTTATATCATGCTTCACTTCTAGTCTGTTAATGTAGGAGGAAATGCAACTTAATTTATGAGCCTGAAAATATTGGCATCCGTCTTGTTGATATGAAACTTATAGCATTAGCTCAGAGAACAAGTGTAATTACGTAGAAGAGATTAAATCATTTCAACTCTTTATTTCCCCCAATTAGCACAGGGATGCATGTTTTGGCAATATAGATTTTGAGCCTGCCACAATATGCATCCCTTCTTTATTCCCCACAAATATTATCCTATCGATATAAAACATGTACCAGCAGTTCTTGGAACTACTCAGATTATGTAGAAAAAAATATTTCACTATTAACTCTTGAATTCTTTAAATTAGCACAGGGATGCATTTTTGGACAATATGGATTTCCAGCCTGCCAAAATATGCATCCCATATCTATTCCCCTCAAATATTATCCAATTGATTTAAAACTTATAACAGCAGTTCTTGGAGCTACTCTCATTATGTAGAAATAGTTATTTTACTTTTATCTCTTTATTTCTCAAAGTTGGCACAGGGATGCATTTTTGGGCAATATGGATTTCCAGCTTGCCAAAATATGCACCCCTCTCTATTCCCTTCAAATATTATCCTATTGATTTAAAACTTATACCAGCATTTCTTGGAGCTACTCTCATTATGTAGAAATAGTTATTTCATTCTTAACTCTTTAATTCTTCAAATTAGCACAGGGGTGCGTTTTTGGGCAAATTTCCAGCCTGCCAAAATATGCACCCCTCTCTATTCCCTTCAAATATTATCCTATTGATTTAAAACTTATACCAGCATTTCTTGGAGCTACTCTCATTATGTAGAAATAGTTATTTCATTCTTAACTCTTGAATTCTTCAAATTAGCACAGGGGTGCGTTTTTGGGCAAATTTCCAGCCTGCCAAAATATGCACCCCTCTCTATTCCCTTCAAATATTATCCTATTGATTTAAAACTTATACCAGCATTTCTTGGAGCTACTCTCATTATGTAGAAATAGTTATTTCATTCTTAACTCTTTATTTCTCAAAGTTAGCACAGGGATGCATTTTTGGGCAATATGGATTTCCAGCCTGCCAAAATATGCACCCCTCTCTATTCCCTTCAAATATTATCCTATTGATTTAAAACTTATACCAGCATTTCTTGGAGCTACTCTCATTATGTAGAAATAGTTATTTCATTCTTAACTCTTTAATTCTTCAAATTAGCACAGGGGTGCGTTTTTGGGCAATATCTCCAGCCTGCCAAAATATGCACCCCTCTCTATTCCCTTCAAATATTATCCTATTGATTTAAAACTTATACCAGCATTTCTTGGAGCTACTCTCATTATGTAGAAATAGTTATTTCATTCTTAACTCTTTAATTCTTCAAATTAGCACAGGGGTGCGTTTTTGGGCAAATTTCCAGCCTGCCAAAATATGCACCCCTCTCTATTCCCTTCAAATATTATCCTATTGATTTAAAACTTATACCAGCATTTCTTGGAGCTACTCTCATTATGTAGAAATAGTTATTTCATTCTTAACTCTTTATTTCTCAAAGTTAGCACAGGGATGCATTTTTGGGCAATATGGATTTCCAGCCTGCCAAAATATGCACCCCTCTCTATTCCCTTCAAATATTATCCTATTGATTTAAAACTTATACCAGCATTTCTTGGAGCTACTCTCATTATGTAGAAATAGTTATTTCATTCTTAACTCTTTAATTCTTCAAATTAGCACAGGGGTGCGTTTTTGGGCAATATCTCCAGCCTGCCAAAATATGCACCCCTCTCTATTCCCTTCAAATATTATCCTATTGATTTAAAACTTATAACAGCAGTTCTTGGAGCTACCCTCATTATGTAGAAAAAGTTATTTCACTCTTAACTCTCTAATTCTTCAAATTAGCACAGTGGTGCGTTTTTGGGAAAATTTCCAGCCTGCCAAAATATGCATCCCTTATCTATTCCCCTCAAATATTATCCTATTGATTTAAAACTTATACCAGCATTTCTTGGAGCTACTCTCTGCAGCACAGACGAAGAGCGCAGAGAGAAAAAAAAGCGACAGAGCGGCGAATCAGAGGGAAAAAAAAGAAATTACAAAAAAACGTCATATTTTGGCAGGCTGGGCAATATTGATTTCCAGCCTGCCAAAATATGACGTTTTTTTGTAATTTCTTTTTTTTCCCTCTGATTCGCCGCTCTGTCGCTTTTTTTTCTCTCTGCGCTCTTCGTCTGTGCTGCAGAGAGTAGCTCCAAGAACTGCTGTTATAAGTTTTAAATCAATAGGATAATATTTGAAGGGAATAGAGAGGGGTGCATATTTTGGCAGGCTGGAAATTTGCCCAAAAACGCACCCCTGTGCTAATTTGAAGAATTAAAGAGTTAAGAATGAAATAACTATTTCTACATAATGAGAGTAGCTCCAAGAAATGCTGGTATAAGTTTTAAATCAATAGGATAATATTTGAAGGGAATAGAGAGGGGTGCATATTTTGGCAGGCTGGAGATATTGCCCAAAAACGCACCCCTGTGCTAATTTGAAGAATTAAAGAGTTAAGAATGAAATAACTATTTCTACATAATGAGAGTAGCTCCAAGAAATGCTGGTATAAGTTTTAAATCAATAGGATAATATTTGAAGGGAATAGAGAGGGGTGCATATTTTGGCAGGCTGGAAATCCATATTGCCCAAAAATGCATCCCTGTGCTAACTTTGAGAAATAAAGAGTTAAGAATGAAATAACTATTTCTACATAATGAGAGTAGCTCCAAGAAATGCTGGTATAAGTTTTAAATCAATAGGATAATATTTGAAGGGAATAGAGAGGGGTGCATATTTTGGCAGGCTGGAAATTTGCCCAAAAACGCACCCCTGTGCTAATTTGAAGAATTAAAGAGTTAAGAATGAAATAACTATTTCTACATAATGAGAGTAGCTCCAAGAAATGCTGGTATAAGTTTTAAATCAATAGGATAATATTTGAAGGGAATAGAGAGGGGTGCATATTTTGGCAGGCTGGAAATTTGCCCAAAAACGCACCCCTGTGCTAATTTGAAGAATTAAAGAGTTAAGAATGAAATAACTATTTCTACATAATGAGAGTAGCTCCAAGAACTGCTGTTATAAGTTTTAAATCAATAGGATAATATTTGAAGGGAATAGAGAGGGGTGCATATTTTGGCAGGCTGGAAATTTGCCCAAAAACGCACCCCTGTGCTAATTTGAAGAATTAAAGAGTTAAGAATGAAATAACTATTTCTACATAATGAGAGTAGCTCCAAGAAATGCTGGTATAAGTTTTAAATCAATAGGATAATATTTGAAGGGAATAGAGAGGGGTGCATATTTTGGCAGGCTGGAGATATTGCCCAAAAACGCACCCCTGTGCTAATTTGAAGAATTAAAGAGTTAAGAATGAAATAACTATTTCTACATAATGAGAGTAGCTCCAAGAAATGCTGGTATAAGTTTTAAATCAATAGGATAATATTTGAAGGGAATAGAGAGGGGTGCATATTTTGGCAGGCTGGAAATCCATATTGCCCAAAAATGCATCCCTGTGCTAACTTTGAGAAATAAAGAGTTAAGAATGAAATAACTATTTCTACATAATGAGAGTAGCTCCAAGAAATGCTGGTATAAGTTTTAAATCAATAGGATAATATTTGAAGGGAATAGAGAGGGGTGCATATTTTGGCAGGCTGGAAATTTGCCCAAAAACGCACCCCTGTGCTAATTTGAAGAATTCAAGAGTTAAGAATGAAATAACTATTTCTACATAATGAGAGTAGCTCCAAGAAATGCTGGTATAAGTTTTAAATCAATAGGATAATATTTGAAGGGAATAGAGAGGGGTGCATATTTTGGCAGGCTGGAAATTTGCCCAAAAACGCACCCCTGTGCTAATTTGAAGAATTAAAGAGTTAAGAATGAAATAACTATTTCTACATAATGAGAGTAGCTCCAAGAAATGCTGGTATAAGTTTTAAATCAATAGGATAATATTTGAAGGGAATAGAGAGGGGTGCATATTTTGGCAAGCTGGAAATCCATATTGCCCAAAAATGCATCCCTGTGCCAACTTTGAGAAATAAAGAGATAAAAGTAAAATAACTATTTCTACATAATGAGAGTAGCTCCAAGAACTGCTGTTATAAGTTTTAAATCAATTGGATAATATTTGAGGGGAATAGATATGGGATGCATATTTTGGCAGGCTGGAAATCCATATTGTCCAAAAATGCATCCCTGTGCTAATTTAAAGAATTCAAGAGTTAATAGTGAAATATTTTTTTCTACATAATCTGAGTAGTTCCAAGAACTGCTGGTACATGTTTATATCGATAGGATAATATTTGTGGGGAATAAAGAAGGGATGCATATTGTGGCAGGCTCAAAATCTATATTGCCAAAACATGCATCCCTGTGCTAATTGGGGGAAATAAAGAGTTGAAATGATTTAATCTCTTCTACGTAATTACACTTGTTCTCTGAGCTAATGCTATAAGTTTCATATCAACAAGACGGATGCCAATATTTTCAGGCTCATAAATTAAGTTGCATTTCCTCCTACATTAACAGACTAGAAGTGAAGCATGATATAAAATGTTCTACATAATGGTTCTCTGTTGTAATGCTTTTGAGCTATTATGATATCAAAAGACAAAGCAGAGAATTTCAAACCATTTGCGGAGAACGTTTACAACAGACACGGACTGAAAAAAAGTTCGACTCATATGTGTCAATAAAAGTGTAAAAACCGTATTTATTTCAAATAATTTGCGAAATAAAACCCACCGTATTAGGGATTACATGGTTAGGAAACGTGATAATGTTACAAATATCTTAAAAATTTCCTCTTCGGTCATATTTTTATCCGTTTCCTCGTCAATATGCGAGAGCTTAGAGCGATGCGCGCTCCCGCGACAGGGGGTGCAAATTTGGGCAGGGGGGCTTTTCTGGGCATAACACCGGCCCCCTGACTCACCGTGTCCGTTATTCAGAGGTTTTTAGTTGAACAAAAAGGAAAGGAAGTTTGAGGAATGAGAGGATCTTACTGACTCCTACAGGCGAGTCAGGATCCCACAGACTTTTACAGGCTGGGGGCTAAAACACGCGAGATGCAAATATTTGGTTCCACCATCATTTAAATAAAAATAAAAAACTCTGCATTCACATCATTTAGTGAACAAATACAACAAGGTTTGTTTATGATTTTTCATTTTAGGATTTTGTCTGCAGATTCAGGTCTGCATTTTGATTTCGATTATGTTGTATGTAAAAAAGTGAAGGTATAAAAAGTTTCTGCGTCCATAAACTTTTTCGATCTATCACATATGTCTTGCTTTATTTGTTTATTTATTCTTTATTTGCTTTATCAGTGTGTGTGCTTTTGACTTGTGAATGGGAAGATTACAAATGGCCGAAATAAATAAAATACATGACAAAAAAAAAAATGAAAATTGTTGGGTGGAGTACCCAAATGTTGTCCTGAAGTCAGAGTAGCACTTCAATACATTTCTACCCAAAGAACAGTGAAAAATTATTTCACAGATAAAAAGGCTACTGGAATAACTGATTATAGAATCTGATTTAATATTCAAAATGATTTAAACTGTTTTATAATATAAAATCTGTGATAAATTACTCTTACCGTTTATCTGGTTTCTCTCCAAATGACCCAAAAGTCTCAGCAGCTAGAAAATAACAGAACAACAAAGCTTGTGAACAAACAGGAGGTCTCACTTTAACATAAATTGTCAGTATGTTTTTGGTTCAAACATATTAGTTCTTTATTTACTAAAGTTACTCTCAGTTCAGTATCCAGAAATTTTACTCAAATAAGAATGGCAATAATTCATAATGATATTATTAAAACAAAAGTAAAAGGTATATTGTAATAAAACCACCTCCAAAAGGTTACTGAAGTAAATGTAAGTTAATGTGAGGAAGGGGCTAATTTGGGTAAATTTTTAGAAACGTCTCCATGACAACACTCAGTAATATTCATATCACAGGTAGACCAGGTGTTTAAAGAAGCCGTCAGGCCTCAGTGTGTAAATCTAGCAGGTTTTCAACCAGAAATAAAACATAAACAAACATCAAAGTCAACATATTTGCTCAATGACTTTGAATTTACTCTGACTTGATTTTTAAATATCAATGATGCAAATCATGCGTTGATTTTTCTTTCATGCATTACATCTTTAATTACCGTCATCGACTGTGAAGTTTTCCAGAATGAGAAAGAAGCTCAACGTTCTCTATGGACAGGAAAACTTAAACTCACCTCGTGTGTCTCTGCTGGAATAAACCTGCTGTTGATGCACCATCATTACAAAAATACAAAAACGACGCATTTAAAAGTTATTATCATTAAAACACACCTTTCAGTCCCTGATGGGAGTCATTACATAAGAAAGCAGATTTAGTATTTAAAAGTACATAACATCAGAAATAAGTGAAAGAAAACATAAAATAAGAAGACAAAGCTTAGCACACAACATCCATCCATCCATTTTCTTTGCACCTTGTCCCTCAGTGGGGTCAGGAGGAGCTGCTGCCTCTCCAGCTAACGTTCCGGGCGAGAGGCGGGGTCACCTGGACAGGTCGCCAGTCTGTCGCAGGGCAACATAGGACAAATAACCATGCACACACACACTCACACCTAGGGACAATTTGGAGAGGCCAATTAACCTGACAGTCATGTTTTTGGACTGTGGGAGGAAACCGGAGTACCTGGAGAAAACCCACCATGCACAGGGAGAACATGGAGACTCCATGCAGAAAGACCGGGGCCGGGAATCGAACCCAGAACCTTCTTGCTGCAAGGCAACAGCTCTACCAACTGCGCCACTGTGCAGCCCAACACACAACAATCTGAAGGAATTAAATACTCAAAACAAAACATAATTAAATGATGTTGACTTTAGTCGTTTCTTAAAATGTTGCTGTTTTATTTTAGTGGTTATGACATTTGAAACCTTTTTAAATCTGCCTGAGTTCTGGAAGCCTGCAGGGTCCGGCGCTCAAATCAGAAAACAAAGTGTCCACTTCTTTTTTAGAGGCCATGTTGAACTCAGAGAATCATCCGTCAGCCATGTCAGCTGATTTCTGTATGAAATATTGCAACAACTATTTCTTCAACACATAATGTGTCACAATTTATGCACTTTTTAACCTTTCCTCTCTGCACTAATACACAGATCATGATAGAGGAGCACAGGTGGGCTTGTTGAATTAATGACTTAATGGGCTGCGTGTGGAAGAGAGCCAGGCCTCAACTAATTACAGTCCAGTGATAATCAGTGAGGCCAGCCGTGCAGCTCACTGTGACCAAGGACAAAGACAGGAAGACGCAGCACAGCGCGCGCCTGCTGCAGCTGAGACGCCGCCTCTGCTGCTCACCTCATCACTGCTGTTGACTCTTTATGCTTCATTTCAGGCAACAGCAAGTCATTTATCATCTGTCACTAAAATTAAAAACAAAAATAATAGCACATGGAGCAGCGTGCGGCTCAGTCCAGTTTAAAAAACACTAATTGTGCTCTCATCACTTCCCTGGCTGTGTGCAGAAACAGTTGGGGAAAATGGCCGAACAGCAGGAACAACAGTTGTGAGAGATTATTACCTTATGGAGCTCATCACCATGAAGGCAGATGTCGCTTGGAGTGAAACTTTTCCCTCGATTGCCTTGTTGTAGCAGGAACGCATGAGGTAGACATCTAAGTGAGAAGTCTCGTATCTGATGCCTTTTCTTGTTTTACCCATTTATGTAAAATTCTGGTTTAAATCTGGGAGAAACAGAAAATCAGAGACTAACCACATAATGATGAAAGTTTCTTATTTGCATGTGAATCCAGCCTGCTGCTGCTCACCGTCTGCCAAAAGTCATCGTAAAAGTGTAATTTCATCACATTGCTAATACACACTTTATTGTATTTTATTGGTATATCATGTAGGAAAATGATTCAAGATGTTCAAATCTTTTTACAACAGGAGCATATAGTTTACATACTTCAGACCAACATTAGATTATCTTTCCTCTTTCCTTTGTTTTGTATTTTAATTCCTGTACAGCACTTTGCATTGCCTTGTTGCTGAAAATGTCCTATATAAATAAAACGACCTTTATCTTAACCATCAAATCTGAAAAGTGTGGAGTGTACGTGTTCAGCCTCTTGGTTATTTGAAAACAACTTTTTCTTCAGTCGCAGCTGCAGAAATTCATTTGTGATCATCGATCACAGGCTGATCATTTTCTCATTCTTCAAAAAGCCTCAGTTAAATGTGACAAAGAGTTCTGCATATCATTTCCTAAAATCTACAACAGATTTTCAGCTGGACTTTGATCAAGACAGTTTAGTTTTCACAAGAGACAATGTGGTTTTGCAAAGAACAAATAATAAAAAGTACAAATGCAATTAAAAATATAAAAAACAACCACAACATGCATGATAAACCAAAATACAAATACTGATACAATCAATCAATAAAATGTTATTTGTGCAGCACATTTCAGCAACAAGACATTTCAAAGTGCTTTACATCATAACAGCACAAAAATACAGTCACAGATCATTCAGTCAACATTTTGCACATCATAACTGATTGTTTCATGATTATGTCTCTAAAGCAGCTAAACAGCTGGTTTTTAGTCCAGATTTTAAGGAACTCAGTCTTTCAGCTGTTTTTCAGTTTTCTGGAAGTTTGTTCCAGATTTGTGGAGCATAGAATCTGGATGCTGCTTCTCCATGTTTGGTTCTGGTTCTGGATGCAGAGCAGAACCAGAACCAGACGACCTGAGAGGTTCTGGTTTAAATGTGGTTCTGAACCGTTCAGTCATTTATAAACTAAGTATTTTAAAGTCTGTTCTCTGAGCTAAAGACCGATGATAAAAACCCTTCAATGAATTCAAATATTATTGAAAATCCCATGTATTTTATTAACTGTCATTAAATGAGACACATTACATGAATAATTTACACATAAATTGATGCTTAAGCTTCTATTTCTGGTAATTATTATGATTTTTTTTATGAAAATATGACATTTAAAATCATATTACATAAGACCAACAAGAAAAAGTATTTTTAAAAACAGAATTGTGGGCTCAGTGAAAAGTATGGTTAATAAATACTTATTTCAGTGGTCCCCAAGCTATGGCCCGTGGGCCGGATCTGGCTCGCCTCCACATTTGGTCCGGCCCCCTGAACAATACCAGAGAGCATTCAGATTTTTTTTCATATATTGTATTTTCCGGTTTATATGTGAATTTTTCTACAACCACCAGGGGGCTCTTTAGCAGGAAGTGTGTCTTTTGCATGGCGCATTGCTGCCATCTGTTGGACTTTTGGGGAACTGCTTGACTTTTATGTTATTTAATCAGTACGGTTGTTTGCTAGTGGTAGAGCAGATGAACACAAGTGTTTGTTATGAACTCCGCATTCCAGGTTTCCCTCAATGAAATATATATACTAGTCAGTCCCAGTGACCGTTTCACTAACGGTCTTTGCCCATGTGCTTTCTGGGTAAAAATCAATCGTTGATTGTACATGTTGAGTGTTTCTGCTCATCACTCTGACTTATGGACCGTCTCTGAAATAAATGTTATCATTCCAGCATTTATTCTTGTCCATTCGGGAGAGTTTTGTCCTTCCACCAACCAGGAGCTTCACAGGTGGAAAATGTTTCTATCAGACAGGACAGGTGACCTGAAACAAACCAAACACAAACATGGGTCTGCACAGAAACCACAACAAGTCAGACATTCATCTTGCTTCTGCTGACAGGATTCTGTTTCTAATAGCTTTTGCCTTTAGGAGGCTACAGGTTATGTAACCTTTGTTAACGTTGTGTGAGGGATCAGGGGAGCCGATGCCTCTGATCAGTTTCTCTGAAAAGCCAAATCAAGAGTTTCAGATTCAAGAATAAAACATTAAAATCCAAATGATCTGCTTTAAGTAATCGGCCCTAAACAAAGAGCTGGGGTTCATTTAAGTAATTAGCCGCTTTTCACATATTAAACTTCTCATTCTTGCCTGAAACAAAATCTGATTACCAACATGTTGAAGTAGTTATTCAGCTATTTTATTCATTTCCTGTTCTGAGGAGCCAAAACGGAGCCTTCAGATAAATAAAAACAGCAAACCTTTGGAGCAGTGTTCAGTGGAATAATGTACCTACATATTCAACATTTTGTAGCTTAATTCTAGCATTTTGCTGATTTTGATGTCACATTTTTGCGCTTTCATTTGAGTCTCTACTGCTTCTAGAAACAAAGTGCTTAAAATAAAACATTCATCTGTTTTCTGGCAATAGCTTAATGTTTTTTGTACATTTCCAAGAAGTTCACCAGTGAAAGCAGATAACCTCCAAACAGCAGACTCTGCTCTGAAGGAGTGAAGCTGAACAACTTAAAATCATGCACTTGCCAGATTACTGTTATCAAAAATGACATTGTGGGCCTGGCGAAGGATCAAAGCCAGAGAGAAACTTTGTCATGAATTATTAATTCACCCTTGTGCTGCTGTTACTTGTCAGCTGTCAAATTAATGCCCTTCAAACAGCAGGAGTATATCAAGAGCAGCGTCTCATATTTCACTCTAGATTTTAACAAAAGAGCCGTCATCTCACTCCATTTAAAAAAAAAAACCTCAACATTTCTGCTTCTGTCATCACTTCCTGTTGTCCTTCAAAACTTAATCATTGCTCTCTTGCAATCCCAACTCATGCCGAGTTCTTCATCATCTCCAGTAACGTCAGGCTGATAAAGGCAACAAACAGGGTTTTTGTTTTGAGTCACAGGATGAAGTGGTTCAAATTATTTTCATCTTCTTTCTTTCCGTGGTTGTTTAACAGCAGAGGAAGAAACTCTGGCTGGAACAAATGAACTGCAATCAAAGTTGAAACGAGTCGTTAAAGCACATGAACTGTTGCTTCATCTACCAGAGGAGGTCAGTGGAAAAGATTTCAAGAACTCCCAGTAACATCTGCTGGTTGATTTACCTCCGAGTGCAGAATTTGGTTCTTGGAGAGAAATCAAACAACTTTGTTCATTTTTCACTTCGTCTTTTAAGTATCTGATGGGATTTTACTCATATCAGAACCAGAAATACCTGGAGATAAAAATGTCTCATCATTGTAAGAATTTTCTGCTGTAGAAATTTTCAGGGCTGGGACTTTTAATGCATTCATTTTGATTGATACATTGTCAAATAACACATCAATTAATTCCAGTCAGTCTGCAGCTCTGACCTCCAGCTCTGACCAGGAAGATAAGAAATCAAAACTTTCCTCTTGTTCTATTCTTTAACATATCATTTTACATCATTCGGCTCAAGACATATTGTTTATAATTGCTCCCACTTATTCTGCAATAAGCTACTTTTTAATCATTTATGTTCCGCAGTTAAACAAGAATAAAATATAATCCATCCATTTTCTTGTACCCTTGTCCCGTAGTGGGGTTGGGAGGGTTGCTGCTGCCTCTCCAGGTATCGTTTCGGGTGAGAGGCGGGGTCACCCTGGACAGGTCGCCAGTCTGTCGCAGGGCAACACAGAGACACACAACCATGCACACACACACTCACACCTAGGGGCAATTTGGAGAGGCCAATTAACCTGACAGTCATGTTTTTGGATTGTGGGAGGAAACCGGAGTACCCGGAGAAAACCCACCATGCACAGGGAGAACATGGAGACTCCATGCAGAAAGACCGGGGCCGGGAATCGAACCCAGAACCTTCTTGCTGCAAGGCAACAGCTCTACCAACTGCGCCACTGTGCAGCCCGAATAAAATATAATCTGAACTCTAATTCTGAAATAAAATAATTTTCCACACACGACTGGATGAATACATTAAATACGTTTCTGTAAAAATCAAAAGTATCCATCATGTTTGGAGCCTGTTGCTGTATAAAAATGGGTTAATAACTCCAACAGAGTTCAGTTCGACTCAGTGGGACTTTCACACTGTGGATAACGACTTTTTAATCGGGTTCTCCCGGTCTTTGGTTCTCAGCTGGTTTCCATCAAGAAAAAGTCTTTCTGGGGTTCCACAGGGTCGGTTCCTGGTCCATTACTCTTCTACATTATGCAAACAAAACATCCATCACGTTAGTGACAGATAATTGTACATTTCTCATTTTGTTCCATCAGAAAACTAATGAGCTTGATCAAAGTTAGCATTGATCAAACTACAAACAAACAAATAAACAAAAATTCCAGCTTGAGACTTTTGTATGTAAAAAAAGATTAAAAAACATGAAAATCTAAGTAATTAATGAATAGAAATAGAAGCTTTAAAGATCTGGCTCTTCTTTGTTAGTCAGGATGAACCAGACTTGTGCAGGTTTACATTTCTGATCCTGACGTTTTACTGTTTTCTCTCTGTTTAAACTGAAGGAACCTGTGAGAACAAAAGGCATCACCATGACAACGTCTAATTTCTGGCCTGTTTTGTCTGTTTTAATGTCAAATAATAAGATAATTTTTGTTGTGGTTTTTCTGGCTTTTTTATTTTTTCAGGCTTCCACTGTATGTTATGAGAGAAGCGGGTCTAGGTGGGTAGAAACTCCCATCTGGTCTCAGGACAGATTTAGATCACTGATGGATGAGCGCAGGGATGTCTGTGATGCATGACCTTGTCACGACGCTTTGCAGATATCACATAGAGAAATGGATGATACCTAAAAATAAAAGTAGATATATTTTCTTTCAGTCTTTTGCCTCTGCAAATGCAAAGCTTTCCTCATGAATCATCCTCACTGAGCGTGTCCAACAGCCTACATGTTTTCCATCTGAACCTAAAGCCTCATATTAACTTTTGGTTGAGGGCTGCAACATGCATAGGTTTAAAAGTAAAAATCACAGCAGAGACGTCTCCATGGCAGCCCAAATAAAACCCAAACTGCTTCATTTATTCTGAAATATTTCCCTGTTTTTCCCGTTCAGCTGTTACTGAACAGCAGGCTGGCTGCTGACGCTCCCACTGCCGGAAGCTCCTTTAAAAGCCATTAGAGGATCACCCATCATTCACCTGAACTCTGTGACTATCGAGGACAGTCCTGGCTGTGGAGCAAACCATGCTGCACACCTCCGCTGATCAGAAAGTTTAAGTTTCCTGATGCACCCTTAAAGAGAGGTGGCAACAGGAAGGACCGGCGCAGAGGTCAAAGGTCCCTGTGGCAAACCTCAGAGATTCTCCAGGCTGTGATTAAGTGAAAAGATTTGCTGCTGCGCCGGCCACCGACCCGTCCCATCGGCCGTTTGGGCTTCATCATCTCACCGACCGCCTGCTCAGATCCACCATCAGGAAACAACAACAGACTTCAAAGGACAAAGGGAAGAAAATGACTCACATCCATTTCAGTGTGAATGTTGGCACTGAAACAAGCATACAGGGGGGAGAAGTGAGAATTACCTGACATTTACAGAAATATTCAATAAATTAGAAGATCTGGTTCCTAATATATGTCAGAATAAAATCATCTTTTGGAAAATATGCAGATATTGTACAGTAAAGGAAAGTTTGCAGTCTGAAAATACAGAGCAGTGACTAAAACAACATGTTCCGAGTAAAAGATGTGCAAAATGAGCATCTAAAACTGTAAGAAATAAAATAAATTGTGCAAATAACAGCAGGAATGTAAGCAGTTTTTTGGGAGCAGTGATGCTTCTAGAGTCTGTAACTTATTGACTTTAGTTTGAAAACATGTTTTTTTTCCTTTCTACGTCATTTTCCACAAATATCAACCATCTTTCAAAAGAAAATGTGTTTATTCTCATTTTCACAAACGTTAGATTTTCATTATTTGAAAACCTTGAAAAATAAAAAGAAATACAGATTATTTAATAATAACACAATTATTTTAGTAGCTGATTTATCACAAATTACAAGCTGTCTTTTGTCAAAAAGTCATGGAACATTTGTGGCGCTAAGTGAACCTTATTTAGTTGAACTAAAACAGTGAGACGTTTTCTAGAGTCTAAGATCTGCTGGGATAAAACGAAGGTTCAGCAGCAAAAGGAAAACATCACTGTGTGTAATTCATCTAAATATGTTTCCCTTAGTGAAATATTCTCATTCAGTGAATTGGTTTGTTCTTCTTGTAGCAATAAAAACCGTTAAAGTGACTAAAACATTTAGTCGGCATCCGTTCAATAAACTGTTTCCAATAATGATCCTGACATTGCGGCTTCTTCCTTCAGGAAATGTGAAAAGACCAGTTGTCACAAAACATGTTTTTGTTCTGGGACCGACTTTGATCCGACACACAAAAGCACTTAAAGCTGCAAAACACTATTTATCCACAGCAGATATTTATTAAAGCTGAATAAAATGTGTTGGAGGAAGAGATTAGGAGACACAGATGATGAATGTTTCACATCAGCAGAGGATGAAGAACAGCAGTGAGAGCAGGATTCCCATCTCCTGACCTTTTGACCCAGACGCAGAGCAGCCGCAGCTGTTATTACGGAGGCGAGTGCATTACGGCGACACGGACAACTGGCACCTGAAGCACAGCAGAGCAAACGGAAGTGTGAGAGAGATCAGACACAACCGAGGGAATCGATTTCTTAATGATCAGCAGACTGGAGCTGCTCAGGCGCTGCAGCGTTTAGATGCAGGAACATTTGAGGAGAATTTAGATGGACGTATTATTACAGTGGCACTGATAAAACTGAGAGAAAAAAACTATTTTCTTTGGAAACTAATTACATATAGAGAAATAATGTTTTTTATTAACAAAATCTCAGTAAGTCCAATAGTTTTAGCACTGTTGTAAACTACAGACCAAAAGTTTGGACTCACCTTTTCATTCATTCACTCTTTGCATTCTCATCAAGAGAAAGCAAAGCAAAAGGTGGAAGAACCTAGAATATAAGACATATTTTCAGTTGTTTCACACATTTTTGTTACGTATATAATTCCACACGTGTTAATTCATAGTTTTGATGCCTTCAGTGTGAATAGTCATGAAAATGAAGAAAACTCTTTTAATGAAAAGGTGTGTCCAGACTTTTGGTCTGTATTGTGCAACAAATAAAACAACCTACAGTCTCCATCATATTTACCAAAGTTGGAGCATTCAGAGGCATAAAACTGTCCTGAACTGTTGGACAGAAAATTATTTGACAATCATTTCAATAATCGATTAATCATGATTAATTATTTCAGTCCTATCAGAATCATCTCATTCTCTAAAGACGTTTCTTCTTCAATCAAGTCAGAAACATTACATTAGAAAATAATTCATCAGAAAAGTTTTGCCATAAATAATAGAGCTCAGGTTTGTCTTCATCCTGTGCTGCTTTACGTCCCGATTACAGATCAAGTCATGCCAAGGTCTCCAGCCAGACCCTGGAGCAAGAGGCTGAAAGTGTTGATTTGAGTAAATGAATCTGAGCTCAATATAAACCAGAGTTTAGAGGAGGCAGGATGTTATCAGATAACATCCATCAGAACGATCGTTAAACCTCTGCTGATGGAAAACCAAACACGATAACCATCTCTGCAACATTAACAAGGCTTCTTCACGCCTCATCTCATCTCATCCGTCTGCCCGTCTGTGACGGTCTGAGTGGGAACGATGAGGAGGATGTGAAAGTCAGTCATTGGATCACAGGGAAGAACCGCCGGGCAGCACTAATCACCTTCTGTAACTACAATGACTCTGTTAGGACCAGGAGACGGCAGGACACTTTCCCTCTGTGCTCCTGACAGAAGAATCACCTGATATCAGCTCTGGATTAGCTGGATTAGCTGCTTGGATTAAGTTTTCCTGTCCCCAGGAACTCAAAGGGTCGTCACCATTACGCTCCTCTATCTGTTCTGACAGATTTCATTTTAAAATGATGTCAACTAACTTGATGCCAAACTGCTGATTCCCAGGTTTTCACCCCAAAACTTCTCAGTTTTTTCCACATTCACTGGATCTGCAGCGAAGCTCCAAATGTTCTGAAACCCAAACATCGTCTGAAGACTGGAGGGAATTTATTACGATTTAAATCTGTGAAAATTTAATGTGACACACGAGAAATTTAAGATGGCAAAAGAAATCTTCACATTTTAATTACCAGGCAGAATCTCAGTAATGAAGTCCTCAGCTTCCAGCCTTTAGCTTGAATTCATCCTAGCTGGTTCATCCTAGCTGGTTCTGTTTTAGGCCCGGTTCCACCGGTTCTGTCAGGAGTGGACCAAAAATCCACAAAGATATTGCGATATGCTAAACTTTTGACCCGAGTAGAAGAGTTTAAAGTCGTGCATCGTGGCCTGTTTTGTATAAATATTGTATTTCTTTCTGTTCATGAGGGCTGTCTGGACTGCAGCTGTGAATCTGAAAGAGGTCCAGACTCTGAACGCTGACCCACGGCTCAGTCCTGGGAGGAAATATGAAAACACCAGTGATGACCTGCATAACCACACTCACTAATTACCTTCAGACTCCGTCTTTCACTGTCATCAGCAATGTCAACACAGAGATCAGCGGATTACACACATCATTAGCAACTACGTCTATTTGCCAAATGAGCTCAGCACATTTCCCTGATCCTGACAGAGTGAACATCCAGACATGAAGCAGAAAACGCTTCAGCCAGACACCAACTCAATGCTTTGTCCATCAATCAGGCTCATGTCCTCTTTTCTATTCTCCACAGCTCCATTTCTCCTGCTTTTCCATTTAAAAGAAGGAATAAATGTAACTGATCTGAGACAAAAACTCTTCATATTGGAAGATTTGAATTTAAAAATAGTTTTTTATTATTTAAAGATGAATGAATCTTCATGCATCCATGTTTGGACTTTAAGTTATGGTGTACATATATACAGTTTTACAAATAAAAGTAAAAGTTACCTGAGTGTGCTGTGACTCCGCCCCTTTAACGAATGCAGCAGCTGGAAACGAGGTTTTCTCCTGGAATCTGTTAACCTTTTCTGCACAACAGAAAAGTCAACAGCATGAGCAGAAGGCGGCTTGACCCGACCCGGTTCTCATGACCGACACAGAGCCGCTCGGCCACGTCCAGCAGATCGGGTTGATTTTACTCCTCCTGTACGAACACATTCATTCAGATGCAACACCAAACTGAGCTGCTTAAGTAAAACCTTAAAATACCTCAATAAATGGAATAAATGTTTAGTTCAAAGCTGCTGCGGATGATTAGAATCAATCAGGATTTTACTCCATCGGTTTCTAAATAGACGCCATTAGTGCAGCAGCAGAACGACAGGCAGAAAACAGAGTTGCTATTCTTCACCGTCTGTCTTGAGTTTGGCTGTGTGTCCCGTCCAGTGACAGCACAATCAGTCTCTGGGTCGGGTTAATGGATCTCATTCATCAAGCAGCCATAAAACCAGGAGTAAAAAAAAAAAACAAGCATATTAACAGAAACGCTGTATTTATGTCAGGGGCTAAACTGGGGATTAAGTGGATCGTATATCAGTGGAGAACTGAAGTTTAGGCAGTTAGAAAGTGGATTTTGGTTTTTTCATTGACAACTTTTTGCTGCGATACAAAATAAGTTTGTTCAAATAAAGCAGGGGGTCAAAATAAAAGGCAAGCAGAAGCAACATAAAAGTAAAAATATAGAGAATATGAACGGTCCTTGGAGAGGCCGACAGGTTGCTCCTAATTTGTGTGACTGAATGCGTCCTGGCGGTTTCAAGCTTGTCCAGAGATCCTGGGAGGTTTTTGATGGTTTGTTCTTCAGTGCAGTGAGGAGCCTGGTAGCCGTAACAAGTTATAATGTTTCCAAAGTCAGACCTCACCTGCATCAAACCACACGAATCAAAGGACTGGCTCATTGCCTGGCCTCTGGAGAACTGGAGAGAGTTGGACACCTTTGGTTTAACGTATCGTCATCCTGGCCTCATTGCTGGGCTGCATCCTAATCAGACGTCCAACTCGCCTGATTTATGGCTCCGTTTTCAGCTCTGGGTGTGATGAAGGCGGCGGTGGCTCAAGCGGTTCGGGGTTCGACCCGTTACTGCTGGGTCGCTGTTTCAGGGAGACCAGGGGAAGTTTTGAAATGTGTAATTCTGTCTTTGGGAGCAGGAAACTTCATGGTATAATTTTACCATCAGGCTGCAGAGCTGCGTCATATTAATCAGTAAAAGCACAGATTTACATTTATGTTTGCATGATAACTTCTAAATGCATTTACTGAGATATGCACCAAAAAATCTCCTGCCTCAAGTGGAGGAGTTTAAGTATCTGGGGATCTTGTTCACGAATGAGGGAAGAAGGGAGCGGGAGATCGACAGGCGGATTGGGGCAGCGTCTGCCGTGAAGCGGGCGCTGTACCGGTCTGTCGTGGTGAAGAGAGAGCTGAGCCAAAAAGCGAAGCTCTCGATTTACCGGTCGATCTACGTTCCCACCCTCATCTATGGTCATGAGCTTTGGGTCATGACCGAAAGAACGAGATCACGGGTACAAGCGGCCGAAATGGGTTTCCTCCTCCGCAGGGTGGCTGGGCTCTCCCTTAGAGAGAGAAGCTCGGTCATCCGGGAGGGACTCAGAGTAGAGCCGCTGCTCCTCCACGTCGAGAGGAGCCAGCTGAGGCTCGGGCATCTGGTCAGGATGCCTCCTGGACGCCTCCCTGGTGAGGAGTTCAGGTCCCACCGGGAGGAGGGGAGACCCAGGACACCTGGAGGGACGATGTCTCTCTATGGCCTGGGAACGCCTTGGGGTTCCCCCGGAGGAGCTGGAAGAAGTGGCTGGGGAGAGGGAAGTCTGGGCCTCCCTTCTGAAGCTGCTGCCCCCGCGACCCGACCCCGGATAAGCGGAAGAATGAATGAATGAATGAATGAATGGATGGATGGACGGACGGACGGACGGACGGATGGACGGACCAAAAAATGTAAAACTATTACTAGAAAAATGTGGTCAAATTAAAGTTTTCAATAATGATACTTGCAGAAAATACAGTCAAATCCTAAAAAATGATTATTTATTAAATACCAGGAGCAACATTTCCTTCATGCTTCAGTGGTAAATGTGGATCTCATCAGAAGCCCATTTTCTCATAACTAAACGTTTAGTGAGAAAGAGACAGAGGGAACAGAGAAAATGAGCTGCTGTAACCAGAACAAAAAGGAACTGAAACTGACAGCTTTCCTATTAAAGTCCTTAATGTCTAATTATCTGGTTCTACAAGATAAAGATTGATGATGCTGCTAACTCCCTGTCACAGTTCTGGAGGTAAATATGTGGATAAATCCATGCAGGGCTGTGCATATTTAAACTGCTCCTCCTAACAGGAACATTAAAAACAAACAACTTTTGAAAACTCTTTTGGAGTTTTATAAAAGTGAGAGGATGTGAACATATTTATGCACTCTGGCATGAGATGATTAAATCTTTTATTCATTAAGAACAAACTCAGACCTAACAGGAACAAAAACATATTTTTTGCAGTTGCCAGAAGAAACCCTGGTGGTTTAACGATGATGACTAGCAGGATGCACTGCAGGTGTGAAAATCAAACAGAACTTCAGAACAAACCGAGAAATAAAACGGGAAACAAAAACTGAAAATCCAGCTGAGAAACTGAAAATAAATCATTTCCAGTTCCTGTCTGAGCAGAAATAACAGACCACATGCAGCCTCCCTGACGCTCTGCTTGACCGCATTCATGAAGAAACACCAACATTTAATGACCGGTTCATCCCAACACTGACTAATATAACTAAAAGCAAAAGTTTCATTCCGACTCCAGGACCTTCAGCTTCTAAAGAATCAGCTGATGAGCAGATTCCCCTCAGAAAATGAGCTTTAAATCCAACGTTAAGCTGAGATCAATAGTTTCCTCAGAGGAGCTTTTAAACTGATCTAATGTGAACTGAATACTTAAGATAATTAATGATACAGAGGACAGCATCAGCTTATACTTGAACTGGATTATTAATTTGAACAAAACCCAAATAAAACTGATTCCCCAGGCATGTATTTGGTTTATCATATTATTTCTCATGCAGTTATTTTTCCCTCTACCTGAGTTCATGTCTCTACTCGGCTGCAGTGAGTTACAGTTACAGTAATCATCCTCCCCATCATCACTGAAGCCTCTCTGTTTCAGTCGGTCCTCGCCTGATCCTGCTGCAGTTCTGTTTGGTGGTTCTGGCGTCACGTCAGGTTTCCAAAGCGTCTCTGGCGCCTCCTGCTGTTTCCTTCATGTTTTGATTTTGTTCCTGTTTCCTTCCAATAAACATAAATCAGCGTTTGGGTTCTCGGAAACAATGAAAGGTCACAACAGTAGCATTTGGTTGGAAAGCCATCATGTTGATTAGGGTAAAAAGATAAAGTCAGGATGCATAAATAATTCAAAGGTGCTAAATATTAATATAGTTTATTTTAATGAGAATTGTTGTGGCTCAAGTGATATTCAGTCACAGTAACGAGGCAGGAATCGAACCCTGGAGGCTTCCTCAAGGACTACTAGCCTTCATTCGTAGGTCGCCTGCTAGGCTAAGCTATGCTAAGCTATGCTAAGCTATGCTAAGCTATGCTATGCTACGCTCCACCCCACTAAATATTGCATTTTATTGAGATTTTTTTTGTTTTTTGGGGGGGATAATGTGAAAGCAGTGCGTAATGGCAGAGTGGAAGGAAAGTGGTTTTCTTTCAACTTTTCTTATTTTAGTTGAAGGCATTTATTTGTATGCAGCTCTCAAGTCCAGGTGGCTAAAAATAACTACAATTACAGCTCCAGGTTCATGGATGCTCTCTCAAATTAGAAGGCTAATGTATACACTGACATTAAATTGTAAACAGGTTTACCAGTCAAACTGAGTGTAAAAGTATTTTTTTTAATTGGAAAAACTATGTATCATTTTCCTCCCACTCCAATTATTCAAGTCTGACATAAAATCCCAATAAAACACTCTGAAGTTTGAGGCTTTAACAAAATGTCACAGAAGTTCAAAGTAGTTCTTACAAAGCTCTGAGGAACTGAACTTTTTAAATAAAAGTTCTTCAACAGCTCTATGGCTTCTGGGACAGACAGACAGACAGACATGCTATAATTTCAAGAAGAATCAAATAAATCCTAATCTTTTGAGTTTTATTTCTTCAAAGGGAAAACAGATATTTATAAAGTTCAGTTTTTATCGATCTCTTCAGTGGATTCTGTTTGTGACGAGTCAGAAAAATGTGACACGATGTTTTCACTCCAAGTGTCAACATGAACGATGCTGTCAGATGCTCCACTGGCTCCTTCTTATCTTTATTAATGGTGTTCGTGGTTTTCTGTTCGACTTTGGGTGACTGATGATGTCACCCTGAAGCAGCTGAAACATTACAGCTCACCTTCTTGAAAACATTCATTTATTTAGTGGGAGACAGAAGCAGAACTGTGTCAGTTCTCGACGTCCATCTGCAGTCATGTGAGTTTGAGTTTTCTTTTCTCTAAAAGAGGGATGAATAACTACACCCTTTTTTAAAACTTCCTTTGTTTGATGGCCTACTTTGCAGAAGTAGCGCCCGCTGCCCAAAGCGTTCTTCGACACAAGGAACAATATGAAACAGAAAAAGTAGCAAACATACAGCAACCTGGTGTCACATGATCAGAGGAGGAATATGATTAGCTAAAAGGTTTCTGACTAAATGGGATATTTTTGGTGGTAAAAACAAAAATCACAGACATAATAATAAAAGTTCAGTATTTTAAATTTAAAGTCAAAAACGTCTGATTCTAATGAGACAAAAAATGTGTTTAGATATTTCCATGCAGTAATTAAAGTACACATTTGCTAAAAATGGATAAGTTATGCTAAAGATTCATAACTTAAATGTTTTTACGGAGGATATTTAGAATCCATGTTAGATTCTGCAGAACATCCCTGATGCAGGCGGTTCTTCAGGGTGATGGTGGCAGCAAAGTCAAGCAGCTCCACAAGCCTGGTGAAGCCATTAACCCTATAAAGATGTTTATGAGGAGTTTAAAAGGTCAGCACAGCTCCAGTGTTCGCAGCAGCAGAGTATTAAACATGCCGAGGGCCCCACTGCAGTAACGGAGTCGCTAATGGATGTAAATTGTCATTATTTGCGGTTGTGAAGGACTCGACCACAGACAGGATGCAGGGAGAATCACATCATCGCCCGATTCTTATTTATCTGCCAGTTTGAATGTTTGTGTTGGTTTTTCTGTCAGGAAAATGTTTCCGCCACAGGACTCTATTGTTAAAGGATTTTTAAACTAAATAAGGCTTTTCTTGGTTACATGAAAGGTAAAATAATAATATATAATAATAATACTTTTAAATGCACAATGACTGTCAGCTGCAACTGAAACACTGAGGAAGGACTGAGAGGCAAAATGACATTAAATACAAACAATGTGGATGAGTAAAATAATCCTGAAGACAAGAAATGTCACAACCTGGAGGCGAATTTCAGCCTCCAGTCCGACTGGAAGGTCGATGGCAAAAATTAAAAACTACAAAATAACACCATAGAATAAGAAATGCATTAAACGATTTTAAAATGTATACATCTTTATATATAATCAATGCTGACAACTTTTTAAGAAGCATTTTAAATAATTTAGGTTTTTTTAAATCTGATATCCTTAAATCTTGGTATTAAAGTATAACATGGAACTTTTAAAGGTAAATATTTCTAATCTATCAGATATTTGATTACATTGCATTATCTTCACAATTCTGCATTTGTAATTATTTGACCCCAAGAAAATCCCTAAACATTTCAAGTTTCTAGTTTTTTGTCTTGGATAAAAAAAAAACTATAAAGTTATGAAGGAAACTTTCTGACGTCAAAGTCTATAGATAATTCAGAAATTAATTATATTGTAAAGCTTTCGTTCAAATATGCAATTAAAACTTAAATGAGTATAAATGAAGGATAAGGAAATGTAATTATCCTGCTAATGGCTTCGATATGCAACACATGGCGTATAAAGGGAGGCGCGGCTCCTTTATGAGGGAGCTGATTGTCCCGGCCTCACCCTAAAGCCGGAGCTGTGCAGAATGTGGCAGTAAAACATGGACCATCAGGCCTGAGGGGGCTGTAAGCGCCGGTGGGCCAGCAGAACCAGCGGCCCAGCTCGGCGGTGACAGAACCACATCTCAGTCTGCCGTAACAAAACCGGCTGGATGCGTTTTCCTAAATTCCCCCGTGTCTCTTTCCTGGGTCCATGTTTGTTTTAATCCATCTTTTCCGTCGCCGTTATCTCCTCAGCAGCTTGTACACTTTGATTCTCTGTAGCAATCAGTGTCAGGGTCACAGCCGCCTCTCTCCTCTTTCTTTATACTTGCTTGAGACAGAATTAAACCCAGAAAGAAACCTGTCCTTTCCTTTCTGAGCTGCGATAGTGTGAGACATTCCCAGCCTTGTGATTTCCTGACATGAATGCTGATGACTGCTGTGTGCAGGGAAACGACCCAGCATGCACTTCGGCTTTATAGTTATTAGGACCTTAAACTAAAACGTGTTAGACACACGTAAAGCAGCTTTGGCTGGGAAAGAGGCAGGTTTGGATTCTTCCAGTTTTAATTTCATGTTACTACAATAACAATGCAGACAAAATGGCTGCTAAAGAAAACTGTCGTTTATTCTGATTTCCTCTTTCCTCCATTCTGATTCTCGTTTATCAAAAGTCAACTTTTGAAAAGAAGTTGACAGGCATCACTGCTCCCATGTGGCTGTTGTGACACATCGCAGCATTTAACTCAATATTTCTAGTCGTGGGTAGAAGAGCTCTCCATCAGTTTATCCCAGTCAGACTGAAGAAGTTAAAGGATCACAAATTTAATCAGGATTTATCTTCTGGAACCAAATTTCACAGCAATTCATTATGAGCCCAAATATTCAATCATGTCAGTGGAAAAGAGATCAATAAGCTTATCAGGATTCATCTGCAGAAAAACAGACATAACCAATAAATTAGGATTTTACTGAGAAGTCAGTAATTCATTAAAAAGATTAATTAGTTATTTTTCAGCCTGCAGATAATAAAAACCCAACATTTAAGTTCACAATATTATTATTCTATTAATTATTCAGATGATTAATCAATTGTATAAAAAATTTAAATAAAATTCTGCAGATATTTTATTTAATCCCTTAAGATTATTTTATACAATATTAAAAACATATAAAAATGCAAATAAATAATTTAATTTATTTTTTAAAATAAAAAAAACAAACCTTTTATTAACAGCATCCCTTTGGTGAACATTTGATAATTTGATATTTGAAAATGTAATTTGATAATCATGTCAGCAGTTTTCTAACATCAACATGTTTAAGCTGCTGCTCAAACAAACCTGCCTAAAATATGATGTGGACCAGATTACGTCTGATTATACTCTATAAACGGCTGATATTTATTGATAATTACACATAAACAAGTCCAATTTAACTAAAAGCCAAACAGTATTTCACGTCATGTTTGTAAGAAAAGTAATATCTTATTGTAAGATTTAATTGGTGCTTTTGCACATAAATGGCCTTGGAGCAAAAAGAAAGAAGAATCTTGAGAAATCAAAGTAAAATTAAAGTTTCTGGGTCTATTTTAAGAAATAAAAAACATCTTCATGTTAGCATCACCCTGCTGACCGACTTGGATTGTGAAATGAAATATGAACTGCATCACAGACTGAAGCTGCATCAGTAAATTCATCAAACTGAACACTAAATGTGCAGGTTTAGTTCCCAACGAAATGGAAAATTAAGTGTATAATTTTGTAACTCTGCTTCATAAGCACAACTTTTGAATATTTGTAACTCTGAATAATAGTTGAGTTACTCAAAAGAATTTATACCATTTTGAAATATTTTTGTTTCCTTGGACCCATTTAATTTTTTTACCTTGACAGTTTTATTTGAACAATTATCTAAAAATGAAAGTGCTGCTCTTTTAGCTTCAGCCATTCTGAGACAGGATCAAAAGTTTTATCTGCTGCATCCAGAGCCAGAGTGACTCTTTGGGTCACTTAATGGACTAAAACGATGAAATATTTTCCTGTTTCCATTATTTTGTTCTGATCCCTCATGGAAAAACGTCTGGCCAACCCTGGTAACTGAATTAGAACCACCACTGCCCAGTTTATTTCTAAAGATTGCACACAGAAGCATTGTTGGCAGTTGGGTAGACGTTTCCATCCCTGTCCAAAAGTACTCAGTAATAATCCATCAAGTTTATTATAAGATAAAATCATGCCTCCATATTCTTGACTTTAACTCTGATATCAGAGGGAAACTGATCTGGCATAATAAGGAATAGATAAAGTTTTATGGAAACATTTAAAAAGATATTTAGATGTTAAAACACAGTGACCTCTTTGCCTTCCAATAATTAATTATTGCATTTGTAACCCGGGGTGAAAAAACTGCCCTTAGTCCCGCCTTGCTGCCCCATTGGTTAAGAGTGACAGTCAGTCACACAGTGCATGCAGCCAATTGACACACCTGATGTAATTATTTAGGCTTGCTCCAGCTTTCCCCAGTCAGGTGTGAGGGGGAGAGCTGGAGACAAAGGAGCTACAGGTTGGTGTTTCCAAACAATCGGTTACCTCTTTGTTTGTTATGCACTTTTTTTAACCTTACAATATAAAAATCATGTAGATCTGAAAAGATCCAGTGAGTTTGGAGCCCTGAAGCTGCCATGCTCTCTACTGTTAATGGAATTGGTGAGTAGTGGACACAATGTTGTTTTGTTGTTTTAGCATGTTGGTGGTAGCCAATGCTAATTGTTGTATGATCTAATGTCTTAAATTTAACATGTTTAAGAAAATGAGATAAATATTACGTTATTTGGTCTGACAGATTAGATCTATTGCATTTATCTCTATGTATAACTGAAAAGAGTCTAGTTAACTAGCAGGTTGGAAATTTACTGGTCCTGTTTATTTTAATACAGGCCAGGTGATCCCTTTGTAGGGTTAAAGGATGGCGAGCTTCTGAAAACTGGCTGGGGCCAGGAGAACTTGAGAATCACTCCATACTGGTCTGGTAGGAGGCTGGTCTGTATCATTTCCCCCTCCATCTCACCATTCGGACACACAATCCACTATTCATCTCTTCATCTGAAACGACTTGCGCTAGGACATTGTCATCTCAAATATCTGGACAATTCAACCATGGACTTTTTGAATGTGTGTAGGTCAGACACTGTGCTGACCAGTGGGGAAATTTAAACCAGTTGTGCACAACTTAATGAAAGATCTACTGCAGTACTGTGTATATTTAATTTGGGGTTCTATGTATGTTTGTCTTGTGCTGTTCACTTTAATTTTCTTTTAAAAATACATGGTATTGAAAGCAGTTCTTTTGCATTGGTTTTATTGATTACTGACAACAGCTCCAGTAGACGAATTCTAGTCTTCTGATTTCTTCCATCCAGTCCTTTTACACTTTAAATAGTGCTACATTATTGGCGAGCTAGCCAGGAGCTGTTTGATCAGTAATTAATAGAAACCGGTTTGAGTAAAGTTGCACAAATAAGTCTTGGTTCCTACTCACCAATTCAATTTCCATTATGGAGATTTTTGAAACTCTTGGTCTAAAAATCCCTAATACAGTATTGATTGATGGAATCTTGGAGAACCCCACTGATGAACTTATTGATTTTCTTGAACAGTATGGTGATATTAAGCAGAGAACTACCATCGATTCGTGTGAATCAGAATTTGATCAAATGTTCGTTGTTGAATTTGATTCTGGATTGTCTTTAGCACGCTTATCTCCAATATTACCATATACATTTACATCAAGTGTGGGTGATAAATTTCATATTGAAAGTTTATCTGAGATTTATGCCTCAAAGGTTGGTGGTTTAAAGACAAACAAGTATTTGGACGATTTACAAGAAATTGCCAAAATGTCCGGAAAAAATTACACTCAAGTTCTCACAGAAGTGATGTCCCAGATACAGCAGTCTATTGCAGAGTTCTGTCCTGTGGTGCAAGAGAAGGCAAAAGAGGAACAACTTGCAGATGAAGATGGAGGGCAGCAGCCATCAGCTCATGCCACAACTCAACTCCCTTTTCCTCTGTCATCCCTCTCGCAGTCAGTTCCTCTCCAATCCAGTTCTGCTGTCTCCAACAGAGCTGAAGTGCCAGGTCAGGAGAAGCGGTCTACACCCATTTCCGCTGGTGATCTTAATCCTCCTGAGGTGCAACGGTACGTTGTGGAGCATGTTGTTAGGAGTGGGGACAGCTCTCTGCATATGCACACGTCCCATAGACTGAGAGCATTCTCTGGAAAAGTCCCCAGGCCAAGTCATGAGACAGACTATGACACGTGGCGTTCAAGTGTTGAATTAGCTCTTCAAGATCCCTCTATGTCACAGTTGCAATGTACCAGACTAATTCGTGACAGTCTACTTCCACCTGCCTGTGATATAGTGAAACATTTGAGTCCTGACACGTTACCAAAAGTATACATGGAACAACTTGATTCAGCTTATGGAACTGTTCAAGATGGAGAGGAGTTGTATGTTAAATTCATGGACACCTATCAGGACAGTGGAGAAAATCCATCTGCCTATTTGCAGCGTCTGCAAGTTGTGTTACAGCATGCAGTAAAGAGAGGAGGTGTTTTGGAGAAGGACATGGATGCACGACTGTTGACCCAATTCTGCAGAGGGTGTTGGGACAACAATCTAATCTCAGAACTTCAACTTAAACAAAAAAAAAATTATCCACCATCATTTGCTGAGCTTTTGTTGTTACTTAGAACTGAAGAGGACAGGGAAGCAGCAAAGACCTTGAGGATGAAGCACCATTTGGGAACCACTAAACAGAAGGTTGCATCTCAGGTTCAGTTTGCACATACTGATCAGGAAACTAACCTGTGTGTCGCTCTGAATAACATGACTAAACAGCTTTCACAACAGATGGCTGCAATACAGCAGCAGCTTACTGTTTTAACAGCAGGTCAAATGGGCACTAAGCTACCTTTTGCAGGAAAAGTTACTTCAAAGCCTAGTGTGAAAAAGACTGTTAAAGATGTAAAATTCGGCATGTCTAGCTCTAAACCTGGGTTTTGTTTCCGTTGTGGGGAGGATGGCCATATTAAGCCTCAATGTGATAATGAGCCCAATTCAGCATTGGTCAGTGCAAAGCGGAAAATATTTTATGACAAACAGAAGAGACAGGGACAAAATCCCTCTCCTTCAGCACATTTAAACTAGTTCCAGTTCCTGTTGAGGGACGAACAGGAACTGAGCTGGACCAACTTTGTCCCACAAAGAGAGAGTCTGTTAAGTGTGCAAAGATGCAGACAAAAACCAAAATTAACTTACCAAAAGGATTAATCGGATCCAGATGTACAGCAGAAGTCAACATTGCTGGGCATAGCTCTCAATGTCTTTTAGATACTGGCTCTCAAGTCACTACCATTCCAGTTTCTTTCTTCAATGAGCATCTCTCAGGTCAACCAGTGCATTCATTAAATGACCTACTTCATGTTGAAGGGGCTGCAGGTCAACAAGTTCCATATTTGGGTTATGTTGAAATACCAATAACTTTTCCAAAAGACTTTATTGGGAGTGAACTAACAGTTGAAACCCTTGCTTTGGTTGTTCCTGATGTGAGACCTGGATTTCCAGCTTCAGTACTAATTGGCATGAATACACTTGAAATTCTCTATGAAATGTTTTGTTCCAGTGATTGTCCCACATTCCAACCTACCTCATATGGGTTTAAAACAGTTCTGCATCAGTTAATGCATCAGCAAAACTGTGACAATCATTTGGGTGTTGTGACTCTCCATAGCAAAACCCCTGTACTTATTCCAGCTGGTTGCACAGTGGTGGTCGAGGGTCGTGCCAAGCTTTCTTCTACAGCCAGTCAGTGTGCTGTCGTTCAGCACCCGGTTTCAGGCCTGCCGGGTGGCCTGGTTGTCAGTAGCTGTCTGGTTGCACTTCAAGCTGACTCACTCAGTAAGGTTCCAGTTGCTGTTTCCAATGAAACAAAGCAAGTTATTTCCATACCAGCTTTAAGTATCATTGCTGAACTGGAAACCTATGCAGGTATCATCTCAGAGCACCATGTGACCAACCATATAGCTGAGAAAACATCAACAGCATCTTTGAAAATCAATTTTGGTGAGTCTCCAATACCATCAGAATGGAAGGAAAGAATCATAACAAAGCTAAATGCCATACCTGAAGTTTTTGCCCATCATGATTTAGATTTTGGTTGTACCAAGCAAGTGAAGCATCACATTAATCTTCATGACAATACTCCTTTCAAACATCGAGCAAGACCGATTCACCCACAAGATATAGAGGCTGTTCGCAAACACTTACGTGAACTTCTGGATGCTGGTGTTATCAGAGAATCTGAATCCCCTTTCTCATCTCCAATTGTTGTTGTTAAGAAAAAAAATGGAGACATTCGACTGTGCATTGACTACCGTAAGCTTAATTTACAAACTGTCAAAGATGCATATGCCTTGCCCAACCTGGAAGAATCATTTACAGCTCTCAGAGGATCAAAGTGGTTTTCAGTGCTTGATCTGAAATCTGGTTATTATCAGATTGAAATGAATGAAGCAGATAAAGCTAAGACTGCTTTTGTTACTCCACTTGGGTTTTGGGAGTTTAACCGAATGCCTCAGGGGGTTACAAATGCACCATCAACCTTTCAAAGATTGATGGAGAAATGTATGGGTGACCTGCATTTGAAAGAGGTATTGGTTTTTTTGGATGACTTGATCATATTCTCAAACAGTCTTGAAGAACATGAAAACCGTCTGCTGAGAGTTCTAAATCGTCTGAAAGAGTTTGGATTAAAACTTTCTCTGGAAAAATGTAAATTTTTCCAAACGTCTGTCAGATATTTGGGTCACATTGTTTCAGAAAAAGGTGTTGAGACAGACCCAGAAAAGATTTCCACAGTGAAATCCTGGCCAATTCCTACTAATTTGAAAACCTTGAGATCCTTTCTGGGATTTACTGGCTATTATAGACGTTTCATAAAAGGATACGCCACTATTGCCAAGCCTCTTAACAATCTGACCCGTGGGTACCCCCCAACTAATAAACCCTCAAGAGTACGATCTTCTAAGTGCCCACAGTTTGATCCAAAGCAACCTTTTGGTTCCAGGTGGACTCCTGAGTGTCAGCTGGCTTTTGATACCCTGATTGACAAACTTACTACTGCACCAGTCCTGGGGTTTGCTGATCCTGCACTACCTTACATCCTTCACACAGATGCCAGCATCACTGGACTGGGTGCTGCCCTGTATCAGGAACATGAGGGGAAGCTCAGGGTAATGGCTTATGCTAGTCGAGGTTTGTCAGCCAGTGAAAGTCGTTATCCAGCTCATAAACTTGAATTCTTAGCACTGAAGTGGAGTGTAACAGAAAAGTTTCAAGATTATTTGTATGGAGCAGATTTTACAGTTGTCACTGATAATAATCCACTTACTTACATCCTAACCTCAGCTAAGCTGGATGCTACCAGTCATCGTTGGCTGGCTGCACTTTCTACTTTCTCCTTTAAGTTGCAGTATCGAGCAGGGAAACACAACCAGGATGCTGATGCACTCTCTCGTCGTCCCTGTGAAAGTCCTGTCATAGATGAGGTTGCACATAAAGATCAAGAACTTGTCTCTCAGTTTGCTCAACAACATCTTTTAGACAGCGGCAACAATGAGATATCACCTGAAGTGATGGATGCAATCTGCCAAAGTCGTCTGGTTCGGACCCAAGTTGAAAGTCTTTTGGTTGAATCGCTCTCAGTCAGGGCAGATATAATTCCTGTGGACTACTCTGAAGAGGCACATGGACTTCCTGTTGTTCCTGCAATGTCTCATTCTGACCTAAAAGACCATCAGAGAGCTGATCTTAGTGTCAGGGAAGTTATCCATCAGTTGGAGTCAGGTGAAAAAATTCCCCCAACAGTCAGGAGTGAACTTCCAGAACTTCATCTTCTCCTTAGAGAATGTACTAAACTGGAGATGATTGATGGCATTCTTTACAGGAAACGGCAAGAAAATGAGCAACATGTATATCAACTGGTCCTTCCAGAAGACCTCCGTGAATCCGTTCTTCATAGTCTTCACAATGACATGGGCCACCCGGGAATAGAGCGAACCCTGGATCTTGTTAGAGCTAGATTCTATTGGCCTAGAATGGCTATGTATGTGGAGCAGAAAATAAAAGCATGTGGACGTTGTGTTCGTCGAAAGACTCTGACCGAGAGAGCTGCTCCACTAGTTAACATTCGGACTTCACGTCCATTGGAGCTTATTTGTATGGATTTTCTCAGTCTTGAGCCTGATACCAGCAATACCAAAGACATTCTCGTGTTGACAGATCATTTCACCAAGTTTGCCATTGCTATTCCAACACCGAATCAAAAGGCAAGAACTGTCGCCAAATGTCTTTTGGACAATTTCATTATCTATTTTGGAATTCCAGAAAGACTACATACAGATCAAGGATCTGATTTTGAGTCCAAATTGATAAAAGAGCTGTGTGCTATGACAGGAATTAAAAAGTGTCATACAACACCATACCATCCCAGAGGAAACCCTGTAGAAAGGTTTAATCGCACACTGTTAGCAATGTTGGGAACTCTTGAACCAAAACAGAAGTCAAAATGGAAAGAATATGTTAAACCTCTCGTTCATGCGTACAATTGTACCAGAAATGAAGTGACAGGATATAGTCCTTATGAACTTATGTTTGGACGCTGTCCTCGACTCCCGATTGATCTTGCTTTTGGTCTTCCTATCTGTGAAGAGAAATGTCCATCACATTTGCAGTATGTACAGAACCTGAAGTCACGGTTGAAAGAGAGTTATCAGATAGCATCAAAGAACTCTGCCAGAAGTGCTAAAAGAAACAAGACTCGGTTCGATCGGCGGGTTCTACCATCCAAGCTGGAAGTTGGAGACAGAGTACTTGTGCGGAATGTGAGACTCAGAGGTAAACACAAACTCTGTGATAAATGGGAGCAAGATGTATTTGTAGTGGTGAAGTGTGCTGGAGATCTCCCAGTTTATACAGTGAAACCAGAGTGCAAAGATGGCCCACTACGCACTTTACACAGAGACCTTCTTCTTCCATGTGGTTTTCTCCCCATGACAGATGTTGAAAGACCAACTGAGACAGTTCCAGTCACAAAACCCCAGACACGTCAACACACCAAGAAATGGCAAGAATCTTCAGAGGACTCTGCAGAAGGTGAGAACTGTGAGCAAGAAGAGATTCCATTCTATCTAATTCCACCTCCAGTAGAATTCAAAATGGAGAAACCACTCAGACAGTTGTCACTCCCTGATGATGTAGAAAACTCTGTTGTTCCAACAGTTTCTCCAGTGGAAAAACAACCTGTTGAAGTTCTTTCAGATTCTGAGAGTTTGAAGTCAGTTGTTGAAGTGGAATCAATTGAACCAGAATCTAGTGTCGAAGAGCAACTTGATGTTTCTGCAGAACAAGTTCCACCTCATCCTGAAGACCTACCTGATCCAGGCAGCCCAGTTGGTGAAACTGTTCCTGATTCTGAAATTTCTTTGAACAGATCCCCAAACCTTGATGGCATAAATCAAATTAATGACATCTCTCCAAGACGCTCAACACGTCACAGAGTGGCGCCTAAACGGCTTCAATATACTACTTTAGGCAATCCGCTTATTTCAGTTGTTCAAACTTTATTGCACAGTTTGTCTGATGCTTTAGTTTTGACACCCACCACTTCCAGCAATGTTCACATTGTTTAATGTTTACATGTCACGGGACGTGCATGATTTAAGGGGGGGAGGCTGTAACCCGGGGTGAAAAAACTGCCCTTAGTCCCGCCTTGCTGCCCCATTGGTTAAGAGTGACAGTCAGTCACACAGTGCATGCAGCCAATTGACACACCTGATGTAATTATTTAGGCTTGCTCCAGCTTTCCCCAGTCAGGTGTGAGGGGGAGAGCTGGAGACAAAGGAGCTACAGGTTGGTGTTTCCAAACAATCGGTTACCTCTTTGTTTGTTATGCACTTTTTTTAACCTTACAATATAAAAATCATGTAGATCTGAAAAGATCCAGTGAGTTTGGAGCCCTGAAGCTGCCATGCTCTCTACTGTTAATGGAATTGGTGAGTAGTGGACACAATGTTGTTTTGTTGTTTTAGCATGTTGGTGGTAGCCAATGCTAATTGTTGTATGATCTAATGTCTTAAATTTAACATGTTTAAGAAAATGAGATAAATATTACGTTATTTGGTCTGACAGATTAGATCTATTGCATTTATCTCTATGTATAACTGAAAAGAGTCTAGTTAACTAGCAGGTTGGAAATTTACTGGTCCTGTTTATTTTAATACAGGCCAGGTGATCCCTTTGTAGGGTTAAAGGATGGCGAGCTTCTGAAAACTGGCTGGGGCCAGGAGAACTTGAGAATCACTCCATACTGGTCTGGTAGGAGGCTGGTCTGTATCATTTCCCCCTCCATCTCACCATTCGGACACACAATCCACTATTCATCTCTTCATCTGAAACGACTTGCGCTAGGACATTGTCATCTCAAATATCTGGACAATTCAACCATGGACTTTTTGAATGTGTGTAGGTCAGACACTGTGCTGACCAGTGGGGAAATTTAAACCAGTTGTGCACAACTTAATGAAAGATCTACTGCAGTACTGTGTATATTTAATTTGGGGTTCTATGTATGTTTGTCTTGTGCTGTTCACTTTAATTTTCTTTTAAAAATACATGGTATTGAAAGCAGTTCTTTTGCATTGGTTTTATTGATTACTGACAACAGCTCCAGTAGACGAATTCTAGTCTTCTGATTTCTTCCATCCAGTCCTTTTACACTTTAAATAGTGCTACACATTCCTCCTTTTTTATTTGGGTAACCATAATTTAGCATAAAGCTCTGGAATTCCAGAATGGAAATCCTTTGCTTCAACCACATTTAGGAAAATCCAAGCAGATGGTTTCAGTTTTCACAGTTTGCAGTTTTATATGGTTTCCTACACCCTTTTGTTTCCACAGCAACACTTCTATGAATCAAAATCTTTTAAGTTATCCTCACAGAGCCAGGAGACAGAAACATAAAAACCTGCAGAATACCTCAGAGGAAATAGATATGTTGGGATGCCAGAGTCAGATGGAAGGAAATGTCCCTATTAAAAGTGGAGAGTAATGACTGGTGCATCGTTCTGCTCTTTCCTCTTCTGACACATGGCAGTAACAACAACCCAGAGCGCTAAATGAGTGTTTTGTAGCTGCCAGACAGAGAAGTTAAACACTAAATGAGACTTGCAGCAAGGAGAGAGAAAAACCAATAACAGGAGAGATTTAATCGCCGTGCTCCACGACCAGGTGGTGCTTAAAGCCGAGCAGGGACGGGCGGATGATGGATTTGGTTTTTGCTGTGAGGGATAATAAAAATGAAGCACACATCTCTATAGAACCGTTGGTGTAGAGCCGTATCGGCTGTTCAGAGCTATTCTTTCTGGAAACCTAGAATGACCTTTCTTATCATGCTCAACTCTTTGTTGTTCCTCCAGCTTTTGAGTTCAGCTGGAAGAAGATGAATAAACAAATTGAAATACTTCTAGAAAGTTTGTTTTTAATTCCTTCATCTGACATTTAGACTGACATGGTGCAGCGGACATGAGTTCAGGAACAAAGAGTTCAAAGAGTAGCATGTTCCTGCATGGAGTTTGCATGTTGTCCATATGCATGTTTGGTCACTCCTGGTTTACCCCACGGTTAAAACCATGACTGTTAGGCTAAGTGCTCTCTGGCTACCTGAGGTGTGTGGGGCATGGCTGCTGGTCCAGGTGGAACCCGCCTCTCACCTGGTGACAGCTGGAGATCAGTTTTCTGTTTGTGTCTCTGCTCCGTCTTCGCAGATGGCTGCTGGTACTGAGCCGGGTTCTGGTTCTGCTGGAGGTTTTGTCCTGTTGCAGGGAAGTGAGTATACTCACAAGAAATTATTAACGTGAGCACATTACCTTTTCACATCCTTCACTTAGACGACAACCAAGACATAATGTATTAAACATGACAAATCAACTGTTTTTAAAGCTTTACTGCATTCGGCTGCATATTAAGTGGTCTAAACATAAAAATATACTCTGAATTTAACTTAATAACGATCAAAAATAGAATTACAAAACTCACAAAAAATATATAGAATTTAACATGGCATCGTTCCAACTTTAAGCTCTGAATTCCCACATTTCATGAACAAAGAATAGTTTCTCCACCTTTAACATCGGACAGACTCACTTTATTCTCAGGCTCTAAGCTACTTTACGTGTCACCAAGCAACAAACACTGAATATTAATCAAACAAAAGCAAAATAAACCCCTAAAACCTGGACTTGGTAAGATATCACAGTCTTTTAATCACCTAGACTTCAACACGGGTTGATCCTGCCAATCTAAACCTCTCCTGATAAAACTTATTAGCAGAAACTGGACCACAGCCATCCGCTGACCAAATGAGAGGTAAACATCTTACACAGTAGTTTGGTGTGTTTTTATCGTGTACTGACCTGAAGAGTAGCATCCAGCCTGCGTCTGAGGGAAACAGGAAGTCCGACCGGAACCAAAATCCCCAAAACAAAGGTTCCGCTGCGCCGCTACTTATCCCATCTCAACCTCAAAGAAGCACTAAATTCAGAAAAAAAATAACATGCCAAAATGCAAACAAAGAATAACAAATAGGAAACATTCTATATGAAAATATTAAAAAAATTCTAAAGTAACCAAAATAATGAGATATTTTTAGGTGCACATCTGCTGTCACTACATCCAGGAGGACTGAATGCTGCAAGTCAATGACCCTTACCAAGCTCCGCCCAGAAACGCCCTCTAAAGTCCCACGTGGCTGCATGTCTCACAAACAAAGCCTCGCGGTGCTTAGCTTCTGTGTGTAAACATGGCGTCTTTCATTTCAACTGACTCTGCAGAGTATTTCTGAGTCGATTAGTTTAGCATTTCTGCTGGATTTTAAAAAAATATCAGCCACGACGATGGACAAGGGAACCAACAAGTTCATGTCATCTTTTTTGGACGACATCAAGATGTATTAGCCGCGATGCCTCCAACATTGTGCGCGTCACAGCAAAATGCTACCAGTTGATGAGGAAAACAGCAGATTCTCACACCCTCAGCATAAATATAGCTGTGGACAAGATCACTGATGCCTATTGTTCTTGCAAGGCTGGGTAAGTTGGGCATTCATAGTTCGAATGTGCCTAGGCCTTATAAACGGTACTCGGTGCTAGCGTGGCTAACACGATTACAGTTTAGTAAAAAGCTAGCGTGGCTAACACGATTACAGTTTAGTAAAAGCTAGCGTGGCTAACACGATTACAGTTTAGTAAAAAGCTAGCGTGGCTAACACGATTACAGTTTAGTAAAAAGCTAGCGTGGCTAACACGATTACAGTTTAGTAAAAAGCCTTTTCAGGTGAAATAAAATCTTTAATGTATGTCAGATACGGTACACATTGCATATTGATCTGTTCAGCTAACATAAGGCTGTAACTGACAGGCTTCAGGATGTAGAAGTTGTATCGGTACTGCCATTATGCTGTACTTGGCTAAAAGGTTTTCATAATGGATGTGTTTATTATTGACTTTATTTTTTTCATTCACTAAACACAAAGAAAGCAAAGCAATAATACTTACACCAGCAGACACTTTGTTCTTATTGATCCTACGACGGTTGTGCACAAGCTTTGATCCAAGCAAGGCTTTCCGTTTCAGATTTTGGAAATCTGTGAATTTTAGTTCCACAAACACGATCAGGATACCTGACATCACCTGTACAGATACGCCACTGACGGTGGAGAACCATTCTTTTTCGAGTCCTGACGCAAAAACTTTCTGCCGGTCTGCTAGTCCACAATGTACATTAGCATGAGTTTACTACTGTAGCTTGTTTGTGAGACGGTCACGCACGTGGTAGCTGCGCTGTGAACGTGAAATGGGCATTAGCCAATGAAACGCGGCCGCTGTGGTAAGGTTCATAACTCAATGTTTTTCTGGGTTTCCTTAGAATTTTTTTTTACTAATTTGGATGATAAACTAAGTTTAAGGCACTGATTGGTAACTAGGATCAATTGGAATGCATGTCGCTGAATTGGACTGATGTTTTTGTAAACTGGACTCCATTTGCTGTGAATTATAGAAAAAAACTACAATGAATTGAACACAGTCAAACATGGTGGTGGTTGGATCATGTCTGGGGCTGCCTTTCTGGATGACTTGCTGTCATTGATAGAGCCATGAGTCCTCTGGGTCAGGATGTTTTTTTTGTTTTTTTAACTGTTGTGCAAAACGTAAAAATGAAATAAAATAAATAAATTGTCTGAACCAGCATGAAAATGAAGTTTGTCATGATCCAAAGGCCACGAAGCATCTGTGGGTGTTGACCTTTAATTCACTGACTGTTTCTTAATTTTTATAGCGGATGCACTTTAGAACATTTTAAAAGGTTTAAATGATTTTACCACAGAGTTACACTCAGCTTAGCTGCACACAGTAATTATGCAGTTTCAAGCCAAGCTGGATGCTATAACAAGAGTCGAAGCCAGAGGAACAAGACTTCCATCAAAAGCTTGAAGCCCTTTCCTCTCACCACAAACAGGAAACTAGACTTTGCTGTAAAAATCTTGGCTATAAATGCAGAGGAAGCATAAAAGTTCACCTGACCTCGGTCCATTTCAGGAAGAATTCCTCCTAAAGGTTCGATTCACTTTGTTCAGCATCTGAGATGGCGATGTGTTCTGCTTTAAGACTCAGTGGAGTCGTAAGATGAACAGCGTGTTACATTATCCGTTACTAATATGTCTGCAGCATTCGGCTGCCAAGAAATGTGGGTCCATGTGGAGCCAACCGAGCGGGACCTCCGCTCAGATTAAAAGTGGTGGATATGAATGTCCTGAGCACAAGCTTCGTGTTATTCTGTGTTGTGTGAATGTAGGTGAACTGATCCTGCCCTGATAACATGTTCATATTAATAACCATCAAGATGTTTTGACAGCTGAGGTGAATCAGACTTAAATACAGTGTTTAACATGTACAGATAAAGCAACAACAACCTGTGCATTTAGATACAATCTGATAAGATGTAAAGAGATAATTCGCATGATAATAATTTAACCTTAACAAAGACTCAGATCTTAGTCTTAGTCTGTCAGTTATTGTGATCAACATTTAAGATAATCAGAAAACCCAGACTGATCCATTTTAATGCTAATGTCACCTGGGTGTGAGCAGAGTGAGAATGTCAGGCCGTAAACAGGTAATAACTACGCGCCAATAAGAGAGGAAAGGTTAAAGGTCAGTGATACTGCTCATGTTGGATGATACAGCTGAGAATGAGTACAGAGCTGACATCAAATAGAACGAAGAAAAGAGAAGAAGAACCAAGCAGACACAAGCTCTGCTTGGGTTCAGACACAAAACAATCAGACGCTGTGAGTTCTTTTCAAATCATGACCTGATGCACAAAATGTAGTAAACAATATCGTTGGACATCAGGATGCGGGCTGGCAGACTGAAATATCTCTGAGTGACCAAAACAGCTTAAAAATGCTTCACAGGCTCCAGCTAAGGTTGATTCCTCAATCGTTAAAATTGCATTTTGTTTGCGTTAATCCATAATTTAAAGTTTATTCCAGTTTCCTCCAGTCAGGGTGTTGAATCGCTCATTTAATTCTGGTCAAACTGCATCGGAGCAGAGACGATAGTAGATCTAAAAGTGATTTTCACATGTCCAAACTTTTTGTCCCGTTGGCTTCAGTACAGTAAAAAGAACTCAGCCCGAGAAAAAGAAGAACTAAATTCACCCAATTTTTGTTGTTGCACAAAATGGATGTTTTTCATCATGAATCCAAAACTTAAGAGATTTTGTATGTTTGCTGTTTTAAAAAATGAAAAGTGGTTTTTGGTTTCTTTTGGGGTCAACTCAACAAATTTATTTTCAGTTATAAGAACAGGATTTGGGTCATTTCTTTCAAAACACTTGCTATAATTAGCCAAGCTTAATAAGTTAAATAAGAGCTGATTTAGGTGCAGCAAAGTTGAATTTTCAGCTAAAGTCTCATGTACATGTTGTAGAAAGCTTAGTTACAAAAATACAAATACTTTGAACAAATAAAAAGTGCATCAACCAGCTGAGCTGGACAAGTCAAATTGTATCGGTTTTGAATTGTAGGTGCACAAAGTCAGCCTAAATGGCCCCCGAACCGCACTTTGAACACCACTCACCTAAAACCAATTATTAAAGTCCATTTTAGCAAAAGATAATATATTTTTAAAGACTCCTGAAGCCACCGGGGAGTTATAATTAGTGAAGGATATTCCATTAAACCAGACCATGTGCTTTATTCTGTTTCACACATTTATTTTATTCAGATTTTATTTTATTATTGTTGTTTCCAATATTATGTTATTTCTTTTCCAGCATCTCTTTTCACCTGTCCCCCTCTTTAGCCTCCCACCCACGTCTCTCTCCCACCATGTCAAATTAATGGAGCATGTAACAGGCGTACTAAAAATAGCCGTGCTACAGTCAGTTCATTTTGTTCTTTCCGTCTTTCTCCCCTTTCCTCTTCCTAATGTTCCAATTTTTCTCTTTTCTTTCCCTCCCCAAGGAGGGGAATGAGTAACGGCGAGAAGGCTTGTCAGCTCATTTATCAGCTGGGAGCCCATGTGCAGCCCGCTACGCTATCAGGGCTAACCGACTGAGGCTCTGGGACCGAGGGCCCGGGACCAGGCCTCTGGCTGTCTGTCATGACTCTTACTTTATGGCCACTGGGCTTTGGAGGACGGGGGGAAAACAAACGATAAGTTAGTGAACGTGGACGGCTGTAGGCTGCATGTACATCACCTCTTCGTCATGCGAAGGCTCTGAATTATCAAGGGAAAGCTGCTAGAAGACAAGGTTAGAATGAAGGAGGGCCACCAGATGAGAATGAACCAAAACAATCATCCTGTCTTCTGAAAGAAAGAGAGAAAAATATTATTTAGTAGCAAGATGGACGAAGTGAAAATATTTTAAATTCATCTCAATAAAATAGGAAAATAAAAACAAGTAATATGCAGATGGAGCTACTGAAAGATGCCATGATAATGTGCTACAATGCGTATTAATATTCTGAGTCAGGGGTGTCAAACATGAGGCCCCAGGGCCATTTCCGCCCTCCAGATGATTTTCTTTTGTCCTTGGCCGCAATTCAGTGGTCAAGATCCACCAAATAAATTTAGTTTTCAAGTTCAGACAGCTGATGATGATACATGTTGAAAATGTTAACATGTATCATCAACTTTCATGCAACTTTCATGATTAGTATAATTAACTGACATTCATGGATACTTGAGAGCTCATAAATGATCATAACTGCTGATTTACAAACACCAAATGGCCTTGGCAGCAGATACTTTCTATGGCTTCATTCCTGCTGTAACATCCATTAGCCTGCGTCACTTCACAAGTTTATTCATTTTAATTTACAATAATCACCTTACAGAGGAAGAACACAAGCAGCACACTTTACAAAAGAAACATTAGCAAACTGTTGAAATGATAAAAAGTGAAAACAATACAGAGACTAGGGCATAAGATAAGGTTGACATTGATTTATTATCAGAAGCGTGTGCTAAAAGTGAACCATCATTTCTAGAACATGAAATTCCATTGAAGCATTAAACTTGTAGTTTTGAAGTTTCTCTGCAACACCTCAGATTATTCTGTATGCAGAAATAAAAAGCAGCTGTTTTCATATTTTATTTAACCAAACATGCTCATTCGATATTTTGCTAAAAGAGCCCTGAAGCAGCAACAGCAGCTGAGGTTAATTACTGATGGATGAATCATTACCTCTGTCACCAGCATGTCTCTGATGATGCTGCGGATTTTTGGCACAGGATACTTCAGCGCAGCCCAGAATGCTGATCTCCTGTCGCGGTTCAGATGGAGGAAAAGTTTGTGGTTTATTGCTAAAATCTCTGGTGATTGTAACCAAAATGCAAGCAGAGACCTAAAAACTAGAGAACAAAAGCTAACTTTATTTTATTGGTCACATGGTTGCTAGTGGTAACAGAAACACAAACACTTTCTAGCTCAGAGTTGATATCAGTTAACCAAACACTTCTGGAAATGGTTTCAGTCAAGATAAAAACACATTAGCTTTTCTTTTCCTCCTCCAGTTAAATACCGTTAGAAATATGTCCTTCACTGATAATGGCTGCTGATCATAGTCAGTAATGTGAGATATTTTCCCATTTCTGGAGACAGAATAGTCACTTTGTATTTTTGCATAGGATTTTTGACATATTAGGACCAGAGTAAGTTTTTTAAATAAGTTTAAATAATAATAATATACACTGCTCAAAAAAATAAAAGAGCACTTAAACAACACAATATAACTCCAAGTAAGTCAAACTTCTGTGAAATCAAACTCTCCACTTAGGAAGCAACACTGATTGACAACGGGGACCCTCGTCGGGTCAATATATACAGTATATATATATTAATTCCCTTCTCACCCTCCGCGGGTGGTCTGTTTCATCCTGTGAGCTCAGGTCCTCTACCAGAGGCCTGGGAGCTTCAGGGTTCTGCGCAGTATCTTGGCTGTGCCTAGAACTGCACATTTCTGGACTGAGATGTCTGATGTTGTTCCTGGGATCTGTTTGAGCCACTGCTCCAGTTTGGGGGTGACTGCCCCGAGGGCCCCGATGACCACAGGCACCACTGTGGTCTTCACCTTCCAGGTCTTTTCCAGTTCCTCTCTGAGGCCCTGGTACTTCTCCAGTTTCTCCTGCTCCTTTTTCCTGATGTTGTATCACTTGGTATTGCTACATCCACCACAACGGCTTTCCTCTGTTCTTTATCCACCACCACAATGTCCGGTTGGTTCGCCATTACCATCTTGTCTGTCTGGATCTGGAAGTCCCACAGGATCTTAGCTCGGTCATTCTCCACCACTTTTGGGGGTGTTCCCCACTCTGATCTCGGGGCTTCCAGTCCATATTCTGCACAGATGTTCCTGTACACTATGCCCGCCACTTGGTTATGTCGTTCCATGTATGCTTTCCCTGCCAGCATCTTGCACCCTGCTATTATGTGCTGGACTGTGTGCATATATATATATATATATATATATATCTTTATTCCTTTATATATATATAAAGGAATAAAGTCATCCCCAGGACAGAATAAATATTAAATATTTACAAAAAAAGTTAAATTATCCATTTCAGGCAGACTATATAAGACATCGTCTTATATAGTCTGCCTGGATGTTTTTCTTCCAGACAGTCAAAGTGAAGATCATATCCCATTGAGCGTCTTTCTTGTATTTTAATGCTCTATAAAGATGCTCAGATTTGAAAAAATAAGTGGCTCAGCATAATTTTTCTGAGGATTTGATGCTGTAATGAAAACTTCTGATAATAGTTTTTATGACTGTAAATCATTATAAGTATTGTTTCTTAATGATGTTTTTTAATCAACCAAATCCAGTAGTTTTAATTAAATCCAGATTCTTAGTAATTTTCACATGAGAAAAGTGATTACAGACATTTTTCCAAAGGTTAAAAGTTGATTCTCCAGGCTGCTCAGTGATAAAACAGAGTGATGACCTCTAATTTGTAAGATATCCATTACGTACTTTCTGAGCATCTACTCCACAACTGGTGTGAGGTAGAATCTGCCTCACTCGACCGCAGAGCAATTAGAGAATGCAGCTTCAAAGCTTTTCCCCGAGCTTTAATCACGTTACAAAGAGCATTATCTGGAGCAGGTAGCAGGGGAAGAGGAAGCACTCAGTCTGAGCGCCTTCACTGAGGAATCAGAAACCCACGAAGCATCATCTGTTTCCACCCCTGCAATAAGAGCATGGTTAGAGAAGACTGGGATGGATGGATGGATGGATGGATGGATGGATGGATGGATGGATGGATGGACGGACGGACGGACGGACGGACGGACGGACCCAAGATGGATCTGAAATCAATAAATGAATCTTTGATTCCAGTATTTTCAATCTGAAAAATAAATCGATAGCAAATGATCTACCTTTATAAATAGACAGCAGGAGCTTTTAAAACATGCAGAAGGGATTGTGGAGCCAATGTGGCGAAGCATTCACCTGAGGAATATACATAAATATACATAAATGTCCATTGATGTCCGGCTTCTGTCGCGCAAAATGGAGATATCTGATAGATATCAGCTGCTGTTGCTGTAATGTGTATGAGAGCTGGACTCTTTTAGCTCTGCACCATTTAAAGAACAAGCTAAGTGTAGCATGAGCTCCTCTAGCGGCTTCGTTTAGGACAGAAACACGGCTGGACCAGGAGTGAAGCAGTCAGTGAACGCATCACATCCCACTGCAGTCCGACTGCGGTAGGATGAATAAAAAAATTAAAAATCTAAATTGATTATCAGAACCCACTGTGTCACATGTGTCAAACTGAAGGACCGGGGGCCAAATCTGGCCCGCTTTAAGTTTTTATGTGGCCCTTTAGACTCTGGAGGGCCACATCAATACAACTCTCAAGATTACAGTTGTGTGCTTAAATGTTTAATCAAACAAATAAAAACAGTTTTTACCTTTTTTATCACATGAAAAAAGTTCAATATTTAATTTGAAGAACATGTATTTATTAATATTTTTGCCATTTGTTAATGGACAGTTTTATCAATACATTCTGCCACAGATGGCCCTTTGAGGATATTTGTGATCTTGATATGAACCAAAATGAATTTGACACCATGTGTTCGCAGCCTTAAACACAGAAACGTAATAAAAATTCAAAACTCAAAGTCCTTCAGATCATGACTGTCATCCTGGATTAAACTTTCCACTCTGTTTGTATCTTCTGGTCATGTGGAGGAGGAACACCTTTATGAGGTCATCGACTCCTGTGGAGCTGGATTCGCTCCAAATTGAAAAACTGTTCTCAGCCGATCTCAAATAAAAGTCCAGTCTTATCTGCTGTTTTCTTTTTCACTGAAAACAGAAACATGAAGAAAAATGTTCAGTTTGGTATCAAGCTGCAAGGAGGAGAGTTTGGTGATGAAGCCAATGTTTAAGGAAGAAGTTCATCTGTCTGACCAGAGAAACATTTCAACTTCTTATCATTTCGACCTTCAAATTCCCCCAAACGCACCTCACTGTGAGGAACAGAGAGGCCCTTGAACTGTCAGGACTGGAGGAAATATCAGCTTATTTTTAGCCTTTCATGGTCAGGTGTCCCTCGGTGCTGTTGCTATCGCTTCACAGGGGGCTCCTGACTTTTATGAGAGCCGTTATGTGGACGATGTGGCCTTTATCAGTGAAGCTCACGGTGCTTAGATAAGATTTATGTGGCATCCTGATGCCTTCAGATGGATGATCGGCTTTCAAATGATTCAAGAAAATGTTTGAGACGTTCCAAAAGATCCACTCAACACCGGAAACAAAGGGGAGTAAAAATGCTTTGAAGTTACATTTTTAGATAAATATTCACCCTGAATATAAATTACTTGGGCTAATATCTGAAATTCCTTGATTGAATCTGTAGTGAAGCATCTGGAGTGAAACGGCGTGCAGGACAGCGATTCAGCAGGCCGCATGGCGCCACGCTGCTGTTCCTCCTCCCCCCTGAGCCGAATGCCTCACCCAGAACAAGCTCTGCTGTCCGTCATCCTTCGTCATCTGCAGCCTGGAGAGTCTGGAAGATAGCAGGCAGGTAGCTTATCATGCTGAGCCACGTCTGGGCCCGGACCGACAGCCATCATCATCATCATCATCCTCACAGTTCACACATGGCTGCGTCTGTCAGCCGCCACTGTTTACCGTTCAACTTCCACACATTTACAGTTTGAGCAACTTCAGGCGACACAAAACACCCGACAGCAAGTCTGACTAATTTCCTCCATGAAGGAACGATGAGCTCCACAATCTGGGTTTTACATGATAGTTTAGAACAATGTATTGATTAGAACAATGAACATCTACAAATGTTTTTAAACATCCCTGCTGAGAATGTGAAGAAACACTGACGACTGCAGCAGCAGAACTTCACACTGAATAAACATAAATATTAAACCGTTAATTTATGCAGTGGGGAAAAAAATACCAACAAGTGATTGTTGCAAATAACTTTCATATTTTCAGTCATCAGATTGAAAGCTTTCTGCAGAACAAAAACTAGATTTTATTTGGTGTGTATTTTTCTATTTGATGAAGTTTCTTGCAACATGAAAAAAACACTGAATTATCAGTTAAAACATGCAAAAAGGATTTAACTTTTCAACATAAAACATGCAGAACTTTAATGACAAGAGCAAATTTATCCATATTTTGTAGAAAGGGGATCTGAAGACTGTTGCAGGTCCATAATATAAAGTCTGTCTCACATTAGACTCAAGAAAATGGCAAACTTACCATTTTTGGTTTGATTATCTTCTTTTTTCCAATCAAGACATGAATCAACCTTTCAAGAATAAACACTCTGTACTTAGGCAGGTTAAAGAAATCATCTCCTCCAAGTTGTTCTGGGCCTAAAAGTCACTAACTGCTTATCATCCTGTTTACTTTGAAATTAATAGAAGCAAAAACTTGGTTAATGAAACATATACTTCATAAAACTTTTTCAGTTTTAAGCAATTTTAAGTTATCTGTAAAAAAAAACAAAAAAAACTGAAAAGTTTTGTTTGTTTTAAAACCTAAAAATAGAAATTAAATATTTTTTTAAATAGGAAATTTTCTTTTGTAGATATTTATCAAAAATGATGAGTGGCTCAGACACCATGTGTGTGACACGACGCTAAAAGTTCACCCTCATCATCCTCACCTTGTTTCCAGTTGGACACGGAGCTGAAATGATAATGAATGAAGATCACTGTGATTATGGTCTGGCTGATGGAGTGTTGGTTCATGGAGAAGCAGCTCAGGTCGCCACAGTCATGGAGTCTCAATCAACCTGTCATGTTCTGCAGACGGTGGGAGTAACGAATATGAATGTGTTCTCCGGAACGAAGCGTTTCTGCTGGCAGAAAGCCCTGAGGAAGATGGCAGCCATTACTGCAGATAAAGCAGGGTCAGCTGCTGACAACAGTCAGGTGGACATCAGTGATTCTTTAATATAACTGATTAACAGCTGTTCTTGTTCGAATGCAAACATAACATCAAGCCTAAGATGGTAAAAACAAATTAAACAGGAAAACCTCTCCGCCCCGTTTCTTCCTCCACAGACGATGATTAGTGCAGGAAGCTGTTTGTAAAGTTTCAGTCAAAAACTAACTTCAATAATCTGAGTTATTTAGGAGTTCATTCTCAAAGTCATGTTTTCACCATGTTATTCATTGATAAAGTTTCAAACTAAATCCTGCCATCCTGTTGTGTCAGGAGGAATGGCCCAGATGCTAAAAACGTTTGTGATTTTTAACATAAAAAATAAACAACGTTCTCTCCCTCATTATTTGGTAATCTAGCAAATATAATTTATGAGAAAGTTCTCAGATCTCACTGTAATTCAGTCATTCCTTAATCTTTATTGTTTGGTGTCAGGTTTATAGGACATGGATGCTGTTCCAGGTTAGCTGGGCTCTGACAGGAGGACTGTGTGGGTTTCTGCTGGTCTGGATGCAACCAGAGAACACTAATGGAGTAATGGACCACACGCTGATGTTTTACAGTTCACTCGGTGTGCAGTCCCAGGGAAAAGAAAGTACACCCCGTCAGCAGTGGAGAACGAAAGCTGACACTTTGCTCCCTGAGCTGGATAAGAAAAGTTTGTTTCATCTGATGTCTGCAGACATTTGGAGTCTGGAGCTTTGCCTGTTTATCCTCACGGCGCTCCGGATAGATTCCTATTGATCAGATATGTTCTGGGTTGCAGGGCTAACAGGCTGATGGTCCTAAGATGAAGAGCATGAAAGGAAGCAAACTAACCATGTGAAAAATTCACATTAACCTTGTCCACATCACTTTGCTTTATAATTTAAGATTGTTGAAATAAACAATCATGTTTTCACTTTTTATATCACTGTAGGAGGAGAAACAACCACATCCAGTCCAGAACCATTAACCAGAACCCAAAGAAGAGCGTCTGCAGGTCCAGACTCAGCTTTTCATGTGTCAGTCATCTTATAAAGCAGCAGGTCTAAGTGATGATCCATCCTCTCCTCATGTCACAACAATAAGGTTCAATCAGCTCTGAATAGAATGAAACCTGCTGTAAAAAAAAAGATTTTTAAAATCCCACATTTGCAGCTGAATGTCTCCTCAGACAGGCTGCAGAACCAAACACTGCATCATCACTGAGCTCAGTTTGGTTTTCTGCTCTGGAGTCACAGAGTCAGAGCTGACCTCTTTCATGTCCCACATTTTAAGATGAAAAGTTTAAAAGAGATATAACATGGACATTTTTTGTTTTATCACGTAAAACAGAAAAATGATGGTCAATAATCAAAGGTTCATTTCCGTCCTCTCAGTGGAGCTGATGGCTCTGGGTTTGGTCTCGTTTCAGACAGCAGATCCGTGACAACATGGACTCTCAGTCAACGGCCTCTGAGGAGAAACGTCTAATGTTTGCTGAGTTTTCCTGTCAGTTCGAACGCTGAACACACTCAGCGGTTCTGATGGAGTCGGAACATCTAACATGGATTCCTGGTGATTTTAAGCAGATTCATCATCCTGCTTATTCCCGCCGCACTGATCTGCTCAGATTATGGTTGGATGGAGAGATTGGGCTGCTTGACGTGAAAATTTGAGAAGTTAGGAGTAATAACTGCCTTAGCTGAAAGACGTCTGACCTCAGCAGTGTCAGGGCCAGCAGCTGCTCAGTCAGAGAAGCATTTCAGCTCCTTGCTTAGTCAATGTTAGAAAGGAGGATATCAAACATAAACTCTTTTGAAAGATGATGCTGAAAATGTTTTCTCAGCTGTAACCTTTCACCTTTAAACAAAGCAGATTAAAGAACCTGTGTGTTCTCTGCTCCTGCATCTTCTGTATGCTTCATCATAACTCAGAGGGAACGTCACGAGTTATTATTAGACCCACTGTATTAAAATTTAAAATTAAAAACTCAACTTTGTGATAAAGTGCACTCTGACAGCTCAGCTCTTCCGCAAATCATTTCTGAGAAATAAAACAGACGTTAGAACATTTTCCATGACAGAGTAAAGCACGCTGCGTCCAGGCTGGCGAGGCGGCGGCACGGTGTGGGCGACAGAGCCGCTGGCCGCCGTTCTGTCTTGGTGCCTCTCGGATATCTGCTACCCTCTGATGAATAATGGAAGAAGCGGTGAGCGGTGTGGGCGGCAGAGAGGGATGGCCTCTCCTCAAAATAGACATCAGTGCAAAAATGCAAAAGATCTCATAGAGGAGATGGAGCAGATGTGACCAGATCTGGAGAGCATTCAGCTTCAGAAGCAGAAACATGTTGTATTAACATGGATCTGTCATGTAAAATCCTTTTACACAGAAAATAAAAATATTTACACCCCTGAACTCAGCCACACTGTGTAGTTAATGGAGCAAACATCTGGGAGAAGGGGATCCGGTCGGGTGAGAGTAACTGGAACTGAACAATAGGTTGCAAAAAACCAGCTCTGCAAATCACCCTGACCATCCCACACTCATCTCAAAGCATGGTGGTGGCAGCATCATCCTGTGGGGAGCTTTACTTCAGCAGGAACAGCAAAGATGGATGGAGCTAAATCCTGGATGGAGACCTGGAGAAGACCTGGAGAAAACCTGGACGTCCAGATTCTAGAACAACCACCAGATCATGTGTTAGAATGGCCTACTCAAAGCCCAGATCTAAATAAAATCAAGAATCTGTGACAAGAGCTGAAAATCATAGTCTGAAAAATCAGAGAAATGCCTTCAGTTTCTAGTAAAAAGCTCGAAGAGTCATTCCTGAAAGATGGTTCTGCTACGGAAGAACACGGTGGCTGAATAGAAATGTATGCCACACTTTTCAGATTTTGTTTTGTAAAACATTTGAGAAAAGAACAAAACAAAAAGATGCTGCTTTGTGTCCGTTTCAGGTTGTAAGAGAAAATAAGAGGTGGAAGTAAAGAGAGAGAGATAGTGTGTGTGTGTGTGTGTGTGTGTGTGTGTGTGTGTGTGTGTGTGTGTGTGTGTGTGTGTGTGTGTGTGTGTGTGTGTGTGTGTGTGTGTGTGTGTGTGTGTGTCCCAGACTCAGTGGAACTTTCCGCGGCCAGGCATTCAGCTCTCTGCTCCGTCGGAGCGCCGATCAACTGATCAAACATCCGGTTTCATTAGAAATGACATGAACTGTGACGGGAGCTGATCACAGATTCTCCCGCTAATGTCTGAACCCAGAGAATCTCTTCCTCTCTCTCTCTGTCTCTCTCTCTGTTTCTCTCTCTCTTCCTCTCTCTCTCTGTTTCTCTCTCTCTCTCTCTGTTTCTCTCTCTCTCTTCCTCTTCCTCTCTCTCTCTGTTTCTCTCTCTCTCTCCCTCTCTCTCTCTCTTCCTCTCTCTCTCTCTGTTTCTCTCTCTCTCTTCCTCTTCCTCTCTCTCTCTGTTTCTCTCTCTCTCTCCCTCTCTCTCTCTCTTCCTCTTCCTCTCTCTCTCTGTTTCTCTCTCTCTCTCTCTCTCTCCCTCTCTCTCTCTCTTCCTCTCTCTCTCTCTCTCTCTCTCTCTCTCTCTCTCAGGCAGCAAAGATGAGACTATTTTTAGAAACAATGTTGCGGTGTAGGAATCATTTAAACTGGGTTTAAACCATCGTCTTGTAGCGGATCTGCTGCTTTTTGTCCGGGGATCTTCAGACTCCAGTCTGCGCTCCGGCGGCCATGGGACGAGATGCTGCCGCTCCGCCAAGGCGCTTCTTCCTCTGCTAACTTTTGCGCCATGGAATCCGCCGCACTTTGCAGAACCGGTGGCAGCTTTGCGCTCTGTGGGACTTCACTGACTTTTCCTTTTGTCTTTTTCAGAATGTCAGAATATGTTGAGATGTTTGGAACATCGCTGCGGACCGTCTACCCGTGAGGAACTAAGCTCTGTAAGAGTTGCAAGCTGAAGGTTTTTCTTTCTACTTTGAAGTGCACATTTTCACGGGCTCTTATGGGAATCAGACACTCGTCTCGCTGCATGCTCCTCAGGAGAAAAATGGCGGAGTCTGAGAGCGGTGAGGTAAGTGTCAAAAAAAGGAATTTGATTTTCCTGGGAAGAAACTCGGTTTGTAAAAATCACAGCAGGGAGTTAAAGGCGTGAAGATCCATCCGCTGTGGATGCTGCAGCACCGACTGACTGTCCGGGAGTCAGGCAGGCAGGCAGGCAGTCTGTCTGTCTGTCTGTCTGTCTGTCCAGGCGGAGCTTCAGTCATTAAAGAAATAATTACATCGCATCAGAATTAAGATGCGCTGCAGTGGAAAAGAGACACAACAGCGGGATAAACATCAGCATCAACACGCATTAAAACAATGTGAAGGTCTGAGCAACTCAGGACATCAACAGGACGGGTTGGACCTCCGAACATTCAACAGAACCGTCCGGCTTCAGTCAGTCCGCTGGGAGCTGCGCGCTGTCCAGGGTACTGCGGTACTCTGCGGTGGAGGAGCAGTTTGAGAGGAAGCGGTTTGGTTTAAATGGACCGACAGCGATGATTTCAAAGAGCAGAATTTGCTTTTCTCTGGAAAGAGTTTGGTTACAGGATGTGACCTTCAGCAGCTCTGAGTGATGCCAGTTAAACACTCAGAGGTTACAGACTCGGGTTGCTTCGGTTTTGCATTTTTCATCACTAAAAGTTCAGTTTGACAGATTACAGATGCTTTCTGTGCAGGAATGCTTTTTGCACCAAACCAGAACCAAACAGGGCAGTAATAATAATAATAATAATAATAATAATAATAATAATAATAATAATAATAATAATAATAATAATAATAATAATATAACACATTTACATTGGTCTGCAACCTTTACAGTTCAAAGAGCCACTAGCAGCTCCAGAACCACATGTTGACAAACCCTGTGATGGGTTAACAAAAAGTAGTGCAAATTATTAAGTGGAAGGAAAACAATACACTTCTTACAAATAAAAATGTTAAAATTACAACATTTGGAAACTCTCAAAGATCTGTTCAAACATCTAAAAATAGAAACAGATGAAGGTGTAGATTGAAATGTGTTAAAAAGGCCTAGTCAAAGTCCAGTCAATCTGAAAGACTGTTAGGTTCTCTCTTTCCAGAAAGAAGAATAGGAAAATAATAAACTGTAATGTTTTCCTTCAGATTCTCAGCTCCTGATACTTTGTGTTGTTAAATTTCAGCAGAGCATGTTGAGCTTTTTGGCTTCAAGGCGACAAAATGAGGGAAATGTGAAGCGATCTGATCACCTCTGTGTGAAAACATCTGAAGAAGCTCAGTCTAAAGCCAGACTGATTTCCATTCTGATCCACAGATCATCATCATTAATCTTGTCAGAATGTCTGTAGTTTTAAATTAGACCGACTTTAACAGGCAGGATGAGATTCTGTGTTGTGTAAGAGAAGGAAGGACAGAACTGCCCTTCTCAGATAACCAGCCTCACCTCTGAGCGCTCAGTCAGAAATAGAAGCATAAATGTGTTTATCTGTTCTGAGGGTCAAAGGCAGATTGTTCCACCTTCCTCTGTCTGTTTCTACAGCTGCTCTCCTCCGGCTCCACTCAACGGGTCGCACCATGAAGCCTCGAAACCACCAGACTCATTAGAGCCTCTGACTCAGCAGACTTCATTTTAAGGAATAGTGACTCTTATCTGGTTATTCTGAATTAATTGGCCTTAAGCTGACTGGTTATCAGTCCTTTTGTTTTCCTTGGATGTCAGAGTTTAATCTGAAACGACACGGCCTCTGAGAAACATTTATGATCCAACATCCAATCGGCTGATTGAAATAGATTGATCACTTTGCTTCAGGCTACAGCCAGGACTCGTATAAAATCTGAATCCAGATCTAATCCCAGGATTCCTCCTGATGAACCGAGAAAAGAAGAGCAGCGGTTCATCCTTCACTTAAACTCAAACCTCTAACCTTTCTGAACAGTTTTAGTTCTGAAACATCTGTCCATGTCTACAGCTTTCACACATTTGATTCATCACTGCTGTCTTCGATTAAAAACGTTCGTTGCTGTGGATGTGATTCCTGAGGTGAGATCAGAGTGACTGCTGTACGCTGAGCGAAGGCTGCGTTCACACAGCCGGTCCTGATGCTCAACTCTGATTTTCTGCTGAAATCAGACTTTTTTTTAAATGGTCGTTCATGAATGATGAAACCACAATCACACTTGTGTGACTGATTAACATCCCCAAAGCGACCCACACGCACAGAAGAAGAAAGTAGACGTCACTCAACAGCGCTCTGTTTACTTCATAAAGATGGCCGCCACCTCTAGATGGATTGTAAAGTTGCTGAGAGTGACAGCATGGTCAGCAGACGGTCAGCAGATGGTCAGCAGACAATGGAAGCTGATGAACAGAAAGCTAGCAGCTAACATAACTGCCTTTAGTGGAGCTGCAGCTTCTGACCCGGTTCTGATCCGGTTCTGTTTGGATGTGGAGTCGGACCAGAAGTGGTCGGTTGGGATGTGATGCGTTCACTGACTCAGACTGCTTTCATCACTTCAGTATTGTCATTTTCAGCCTTTGTTTACGTCCAGATTGACCGTCTGGCTTCAGCTACTGCAGAATTATGATGGAAAAGTCGGATAAAATGCAACATGACGGTTCAGACTACCGGACACAGTTTAGTTCCACATGTGGAAGAAGAAGAGATCAGATATTTGGGGGCAAAAAAATAAATTTTGCTGCAGGAGAAACTGATGCACTTCATAAAATAGATGGCATCATGAAGGAAGAACATTCTGTGAAAATGTCGAAGCAATATCTATAAACATCATCCAGGGATGTAAAGCTTGGACAGAAATCAGGAGTCAGCATGGAGCCAAAATGGCTTCTGGACAATAAAGTCCATGTCTGGAGAGGCCAGCATGGTGGCCTGAGCTCAGCACCAGAGAAAGTTTGAAAGCAGAGCTTAAAAGTGCCAACAAGCCTGACCTAAATAGACCGGTTTGTTTGGAGGAATGGACCAAAATTACAGCAAACTGAGAGAAGAAAACCGAAAACACCAAAAACACCCAACACAGAGTTCAGAGGTGATTCTACCATAAGGCAGAAAGTTCTACATTTGGAAAATATTGAAGAATTATCAGAAAAACCTATCATTATTCTGGTATTCAGTAAAAGAGATCATTTAGATCAGTGGTCCCCAATTGGCCGCGCAAGAAATAATTCAATATTTCCGTTTTATGCATTATTTGAGTCTGGAGGATATTTTATTTTGAAAATCCTTTAACCGGATTCTCTCGGTTACTTGCGCGCCAACATTGAGGCCACAAGCAGCAAAATGAGTAAGAAACAGATCAGATGTCTTTGGAAAGTTTCTTTGCAACTCAGCGACCGCTGGGACGAGCAGCGCCATCGTCTGTTTCCCTTTTGGACCAGTTTATTTTATTGTCTACAAAAATAAAATAATTCACTTGTTGCCAACATTTTGGAGGTAATATTGTTTAACAGGTTTGCCAGACAAACTTTAACTGTAAGAATATTGTCAGATTACCAAGTTGCACAGCTTTGCTTCTGCAGCCGAGTGAAGTCTTAAAGTGAAAACGAAATAATGTGGCTTCCATTAAATGAGCAATGAATTAGTTTGCATGATATTATATTTATTGATATGTTTGCAGAGCATGTCAGTCAACATAAGACTGAAAAGACTTAAAATGATCGTCATGCTGGGTGGTAGTACAAATTCTAACTGTTTAGTACAGTCTCCTTTTGAAGTGGGGTGTATTTTAGTGACCTTTTAATGTATTCTTCAATATTCCTTCTTACCATTATGATTTGAAGAGCTCTTAGAGAACTAGAGACATTTTCATATCTGTTTATTTACGTTTGTCGCGTTTTGATCAGGAAACGACAAAGCCACCTAATTTTTTCACAAACATCTGCGTTGAGGACCCCGTTTGACTGTCACTAGTTAATCTTAATGCGGCTCGTTCTGTTTTTAAATTTAATTTCCCTTCGTCAACAGCTTGCTAACTGTTTCCCAGTAGAGAGCACACGGACATATACTGTAGATATGGCTCATAATCTGTTGGTGGTATCCGACAGTAATGTAGGAACGTTTATTATTATAATTTCGGCTTGTCAGTTTGGATATCACCACCACCAACATTAGCTGTTAACTTTATATCATTTAGATGAGATTTTATTACAGTACAACTTATCGACATTACTTGATATTCCTTTCTATTTGGACACATAAACACCACAAGCAACACCATCAGGTATGTGAGTTAAATTTTATTAAATATGATGAAGACAGCATTGTTTAGCGACACTAACTGTGGGTAGTAAGTGTCGCTGAACAATGCGACACTTACTGTTTACCTTTTGCTTACCTGTAATGTAAGCAACTCACATAACAGGTACTTGAGAGTCAATTCCAGTGCTGGTTACAAAAAGCAGAAACTATCTACTTAGGTTTACATTGCGGCTATTTATGAGTTAGAATAAATGTATTTTGGTGAACCTGAACGTGAATGAGATTGTGTTATTCATTGATCTGGTTATGCTCAAATGCGGGGTTTTCGAAGCGCAATGAATGCTGTTCTTTAGAAATTTGTTTTGAAACATAATTTTCACATGCAAAATTAAACATATTTGCGTCAAATGGGATTTATAGTAAAGTTTTGCAAACGGTTTTTTCACGCAAGAAGCATTTTACAACAGGCATCGACACAGCCACCTACAATTTGGAAACATCTGCGGTGCGCATAGGTTTCAACCAGTTGATTTAGCCACCAGTTGATCTATAACACCGGCTGCTAATGAGGCAATGAAGCTTCAAGCTGCTTCACCACGTAGAGACCAAGCAGGCTGTGGATATAAGCAACACTTCAGGTGTCATTGTCTCTCGTCACTCCCAGATGGGACCGTCTGGTTGCAGAAAAACAAGCTCAGGGCTCCGTTAGTCATTATCGTGAGTAAAATTTTCACGGCGCATCTGTATCTTATTTTGACGGGATATGTAAACGTTACCATAGCGACCAGAGTCAGAGAGCGTTTGGGCAGTGGTCGAGAGGAGATGAGTAGAGCTTGTGAGTCTTAAGTCTGGTTTAGACGGCAAGATTTAAGAATGTCGGCCGATTCTCCAAACCTCTGTGACCACAGAGCTGATAAAAGTCCAACAGGTTCGATCGGTTCGTGTCTCCAGCCACACGGCAGAGGCAACCGAACCGATTCCAGTCACGAACATCCCGATTCCAGAAGAAACTCCACTATACTCCTAACATAGCATACGGGAATTTAGAATGAGATGTAGACGCAATAGTAACAGTTTGTGGAGTCGTTTTAAGAGATAAAAGACGTAACAAAAAGAAAAGGCGGTGGATAAAAGACGACGGGAGCAGCCGCTCTATTTGCTGCACTATGATTTGGAGGTGAATGTTTTTTCATAGTTAACATTTTTAACTGAATAAACTTAAACATATAATAGCGACTTTTACATATAATAAACATTTCCACATATCATCTCCAATATCCACCGGACTCTCAGCTGCGCGATATGTCAGCTGTTTGGGATTCCCCTCTGTTCTGACGTCACCGCGCTTTCTGATTGGCTACCTGTCACATTCAGCAGGTTTTATTCTAGTTCCCAGTCAGGGAAAAACCCACAGGCTGCAATAAAAACGCTAAGACAACCCAAACTGGGTATATTCAGGATTTAGCGGGAACACCAACATGCCTTATCTGACTGTTCAATATGCAGGACGCTCTGCAGCCATGATGGAGGATGCTCTGCCATGATGCAGGACGTCCTCCATCATGGCTGCAGAACGTCCTTCCTGCTGCAGACTGACTCACTGCAGGGCAGCTGTTTCTGTTCCTCTCAGTACTTTATGAACTCATCAAAAGGTTGTCTGTTGAAGGAAAACTTGATCTCCGTCTTGAAGAGACGTTTGTCTTCTTCTCTTCTTTTTTAAAGCAGCCTCAGTCCCAGCCGCGACCCGTCCACATTATTCCGTCTCAGTCAGCGCAGCCGACCTCGCTGCCCAAGCCCGTGCCTTCTGTCCAGCCCGCGTCTCGGCCCGCTCTGCCGCCTCACACCCCCCACGCCGCCGGCCTGCCCAGCTGCCCCGGCCGGGGCAAGATGGCCAAGTTCCTCAACGCAGACGAGATGACGTCACGCGACTACTACTTTGACTCGTACGCCCACTTTGGGATTCACGAGGTAAATCGTGGTTAATCACAGTTAATTCATAATTTGTCTAGGGACTGAACACTGTTTCACAGTTTTGCATCGACTTGGGTTACTCATGAAATTTGTTTTGATGATCTGAAACATTTAAGTTTGGCAAAAAGGCAAAAACAGAAGAACTCTGACTGCTCTTCCTTGGCCTGTAGAAGCTGAAACAGAGATGAGCTTTCATTAAAAACTGCACAACGTTTCCTCAGCCAGTGGCTCTTCATACTGTAAATACATAGAAAAGGGAATTCACAAATCGGTTGAATTTCTGCACACATTTAAGGAACTAACAGCTTTAGAGTGCCTTGACTCAGACATGACCATCCAGTCCAGCAGATGTAGCAGCTGCAACCGTTTCTGCATCAGTTGTTCTGGCTGCAGCCACAGATGCATCAGAGCAGCATTTCTAAACCAACAAACCTCATGGATTTTAATGGTGCTACAGTAAGAGTGCAGAATGAGTCAGCACTTTAATCACTTTTCTATTATTGGAGAAAAAAGGCAACAATGGGAATTGAAATATGCAGTAAAATATCTTCGTGTTCAGAATAAATATTCACTCTACTAATTCCTAATGTATCAAATAAGGAAATATTTGATGGCTTTTTTATTAAACTGTAGTTTTTCTATAATGTATGCAACACTACACACTTTTCAGATCACTTTTTCTCTTGTTTTTTTTATCTTCCATCTAAATTACAACCAGCTTTTATCAGATAATCTCATGTACATGAAATCCTTCTGATGCAAACAGAACTATCAGAAACCAATACAGTTTGCAGAAATTCATGCATCATGTTTAGTTCCTTTGTGGGAAACTTCAGACAAATCATTTCAGCTCCAGTTATTTTATTAGTAGCTCTGGTTTTGGTGCAAAGGGTTGTGAATCGGATGAAGCCCAAACTTCAGTTTTCACATTTAAACCTCAAAAATACAGCGAGAGCAAAAGTTTTGAGTCATTTTAGTTTTGGCATCACTTTCCTCCTCAATGCCTTAAAATATTATTGAACCAAAGTTTCTGTTTGCTTTATTTTAGTCCAGTTTCTGTTCACCTGCTACAGAACTGCAGCAGCTGCACATTAAAGCTTTCGCATATTTTATAACAAATATAAAGAAATCAAATCTGAAATCAAGAAATGCAAACAAAAATACCTTAAACCTGCTTTGCATGCTCAATAATACATGATGTTTCTGCAGATAAGACCTTTTCATTCCTTATTTAGGAGTAGTTATGTGTCTCTGCTGCGCTGCAGAGTTACATAAATCCATAACTGTGTGATTTCTTCTTAAGGCCAGTCTCCAGACTGCTTCTGCTCCTCCTCTTTAATGTTCAGAAGCTTTTAACTCAGACCTTTATGTCATGGAGGGTTTTAGAGATGGCTGAGGTTATGATAGCTCAGCCTCTTCAAAAGGCCACAAATCTTAACCTTTCCTCTAACAAGCTCTTCCTGAGAGCTGCAGCACCTCAGACAGTCTGAGCTGAGATCCATACAAACTTCCACATTTGATGAAAAAGGATAAAAAAGCAGAATTATTTCTAAAACAGATAAAGCAGTCAAACCTTATTCATTATAATCACATATTTCTCTCTCTCTGAGCTCATATCTTCTTCTTTTAGCTCATATTCTTTCCTCAAATTGAAACCAGGAAGTTGTGAAGGGAGTAAAAATAAAAATATGTTCCCATTGTGACCTGTGAGATGAATTTTTTATATTTCAGGAATGTAGGTCAGGCATATTTTTGTCACTTTTGCACATTCTCCTCACATCGGCGTTGTTTGAAACACAAAGGCTGAACCTGCTGGCACACAGCGCATCCAGACATTAAATATGGATTTAAATGAAGAGCACAGCTGAGAGGAAACAGGGGAGATTAGCTGAAAGCTGTGCATTATTCCTCACTGCTCCACTGTATGATATGGCAGCAAAGCCAGACTCCAAACAGCCAGTCAGAGCCAAGCTTTCACTCGTAAAGGTTTGGAAACATTCCTGATCCTGACGGTTTGGTTCAATTCAGGAAATGCTGAAGGATGAGGTGAGGACGCTCACCTACAGGAACTCCATGTATCACAACAAGCACATCTTCAAGGACAAAGTGGTTCTGGATGTGGGAAGTGGGACGGGGATCCTGTCCATGTTCGCCGCCAAGGCTGGAGCGAAGCACGTCTACGGGGTAAGAGGCGAGTTTCCAGCTCTGTTCAGATTATCCATCCATTTATTTTCTAGCACCCTTGTCCCTCAGTCGGGTCGGGACTGTTCAGATTAACAGCCAACAAAACATTTCTAATTAAAAAAATTATTTCTACTTGGAAAATAATGTACGAGTGGTTAAAGTAGTAAAAGAAAATCAGAACCCCTCAGTTTGGTCATTCCTTCAGTGAACCAGCAGGAGGCGCTGTAGAGTAAAGTCCACGATTTTCTGTCCCTCATGTCAGCAGAGGAAGAACACAGATTATTTAAAGGATTTCCAGCCTTTATTTGTTTTATTTTGTGACTATGGCTTAGAGAATAATAAAAAATAATAATACTTAAAAAAAAATAAAAAATTTTGTGTCTCAGAAAATTGTAGTATTTCCTAAAATAAATAAACATGATATTTTAAACAATTGTTAGGTTTATGAACATGACCTGGGCTCATTTTGCATGAATTCCTGCATCAATGCGGCGTGGCACGGAGGAACTCTGACTCCAGACCAACAGGATGATCGATACGGATCAGTCGACCCGAATCCTGAACCAGGAAACATCAAACCTGCTGATTCTGAGGCAGGGAGTCAAATCTTTGATCTCTAATCACTTTTCACCTGTTTATGCAGTAAAAGTTCGAGGTTTTGCAAGAAAAACAATTTTCTACTTTATTTCTTTCTATAAAATCAGAACAATATAATTTAGTTCATATTTAGATTTGAGGAAGAAGATGAAGAGTTTCCAGATCATTTGCATGAAAGAACATACAAATTATGAAAATAATTTTCCCCTTTTTAAATCCGGTTGTTGTGAGTTGAACCTGCTGTGTCAGACTTTGTTGCACTTTTGAAACGTTCCTCTGATGTGCAGCTGATAGGAGTGCAGACTGCAGCAGGTTGTGATCCGCTCTGCTGTTCTGTTCTGTTCTGGAGCAGAAGTAATTTGGACCCAAGGCATGTCTGAGAATAAACGCAGCATGCTCTCCCCTGGCTGGAGATGATCATGTGGAGCTTATTTTTGACTCCACTTCTATCCACAAGCTTCAGGGAAGATGTGATTAAGTCGGGTTTTTCTGAGCTGCTGGTTGACATTCTGCCGTTTGTGTGACTTCACCTCCAGCCTGCTGTTTGTTTGCCTTCTCCATCCAACTATCTCTTTGGGTTTCTCATCTCTCCATCCTTGTCTTTCGCCTCCAGTTGATGCACTTTGATGCTTTTCACATTTGCTGTCCCTCCTCCATGTTTCTGCGTTTATCGACACCTAGAAAGTTCAGACTTCAGAGATGAGTTCAGCTTTAACTGGGAGGATGTGGACTTTACCGCCAAGCTGTCTGCATGTCGATGCATTGAATCTGTAATGGTGCTGACATGTTTTAACTGCATCGGTTCTGTGAATCACTCCGTTGAGCTCTGAGAGCAGAGGGACAGAAATGACGGTTTTTAAAAACACTCTGCCAGTCGAGTCTTCATAAAATCTCAGGAATAAAAGGTTTTTTTATGTGTTGCATTTCCAAAAAACCCCCAACTAATTCTTGTTCCTGATAACCCTCAAACCTGTTTTCATCAATCAGTTATTGACACTGACAGAACTGCTGCACAAACTTCAAAATAAGAGCATGAATATAAACATCTAATTGAAGAGTTTTAACCATCAATAACATCGAACTTCATTCACCTGAAAGTTCATAAAACAGCCAAGAAAATTAGTGCTTTAGAGTTTATCTGGAATAATTTACTTAGGGAAACTAAGTGTGCTAAACAAAATGTCGCTCTGCTATTAGCACACTAGCAGAAGTGTGCCCACTGCTGTATTGAAGTTATGTTCTATGAAATCAAATCTGTGAATTTTCCACAAATAATTCAGTCATGTTCCAAATAGATTAATCCATAAATACTGATGTGGATCTGCTGTGTTTCCTGGATTTGTCACTTTTGTCTTCAAGTCTCTGAAAAAAAACAAGGATTTGGAACAAAAGGAAACTTTAAAGTATTAAGTTGAACCTAATCATTTATGCTGAAACACAGCAAACACAACGTTCACCTTAATGAACTTTATTCAGACGAGTCAAAGGTCAGCAGCGCAGACAGAGGGGAACAGAATTAGAAACGCGCCGAGGCCTGCAGAGGAGCCTGCAGGACCGACGGCGGTGACAGAGACTCTTCCTGGCACTCAGTGGATGTGTGAAAAGAATCAATGCCTCAGTTTTCCCAACGAAGTGTGATCCTAATGGATTCATGGCGGATGGCGCCGCTGCACTGAACCAGAGAGAAACGAGGAATTACTCAGAAGGTTTCTGGCATTCTGGAGTTTATTATCACAGAAACACACACACACACACACACACGCCTAGAAGCACACACACACCTGGAGCACGCCTCATGCATTCCCGATTATTAATGCAGCTGTAGTTTATTTAGCACCAGAAACTTTCTGAACCGTCCTTGGCTAATTGCCACCCGAGGGTCCAGCAGCGCTGCTTCAAGAACGGCGTCCTGATGTCCGCTCACTGGCTCAGAGGAAAACTGATGATCTCTGGTAAAAACAGAGGCTCGAGTTTCAGCTTCATTTATTCTCCATCCGACTGCACTAAAATCAGAACCAGCCCAGGATGGAATGTCTAATATCTCCATTCCTCAGAGTTTGTTGCATGTGAAGCATCAGAGCTGTGCAGCCGAGCGCCTTTCATTTGACATCCGTTTGACTGAGTCCCAGCTTGACTTCCTCATTTTATGGACCAGAACTTTTATGGTTCACTTCAGAATCTTTTGGGTCAACGTGACCAGAAATATTAAGTCTTTGTGTATTTCACTAATAAAAAGCCCTGACGTAAATAGAGCAGATGATGAAACAACTAATCTGAAAAATATGTTTGGCATTTTTAAAAGTTTCATCTTAAGAACTGCTTAGTAACGTTTTACCAGCACTTTTAGGTTACACAAAACTGACCATGGCCCGGTCCCAATGCTCAGTGTGCAGCATTGTCTGTTTGAGCTGGTTTTTACAGCACTGTATGACAGTGTTGTAGTACTCGAAGTCGGTCTTGGTCTCGAGACAATTTTTTGATGGTCTCGGTCTCGTCTCGGACTCGACCGCATTTGGTCTCAGTCTTGTCTCGGTCTCGGGCGTTGAGGACTCGGCATTTTATTTCAAGACCAGTCAAGACCGCAACTGTGAAAATATCCCTAAATGTACAGCCTACTGTCCAGTTTATTTGCCAACATCTTTGTTTTCAGTGGATGCAAAACGCACCTCCCCACTTTTCACTCGCATGCGGCGCTGAGACATGCGCAGTGGTTTCCTCTCAGCGGCAGAGGATGTCTGTCTAATCGTCAGTAATATAATAGCGCAGCATAAATCATAAGAAATCCGATGGCCACAGCTAACTCAGCAGCGCTTCGCTTTCACAGACGGTGGGGACAACGTCTAACTTTTTTTCGTCACTTAGAAAAGAAGCTCAAAGAAAGGTAAGCTCCGTCGACGTTATATTAGCAAAGCTAGCTGTACAGAGACACCTAAGCATTTGTGATGAAAAAAAGTCACTCACTGCGCTGAATTATTGTGTGGAGGTGTTGACTGACTTGTATATATGGGACAACGCTGTGACCAAAAGTCTGCAATATCAGAGGAGTTGTCAGTTCACCATACGCAACAAGTTATGACAAGAATAAGTCATTAAATTGTTTTCAGTGATATAGATATACATGCGTTGTCGTGGTTTCAACGTGTATTTAAAGCAGTGGTTCCCAAACTTTTTCTCCTGGGCCCCCCAGTGGTTTCCAAACTATTTCTATGACTTACAAATAACTGGTTGAACGACGTGTGTGGGGGTGGATTCTTAGAGACTCCCTGTTCTACTCAGCCCCGGCTCCAGACAAGCAAGGGGGGGAGAGAATCAACATTTTTGGGGACAAAATTAATTATAGCTGAACATAGACAACAACACCAGTAGCCTACAAGCTACTTGGTAAGTTTAAGGTGCTGTATTGATATTAGCTATTTATTTTTTAGCTAACTTTACCTGCATCCAACAGCTTTACTCATCTCAGAACTGTGAAAAGTTCTTTGCGGTTTGCTGCCATGATTCTAACACACCTGCGTAGCTCTGCACAGCAGCAGCAGGTCTCCTTCGCTGCCACAAAGGTCTAAATCCAGCGCGAGCATTGTAGCGCTCATGTTGCATTTAAAGGCGGCTCGGAAAAAAAGGTTACGACATGTTAACAACGGATCAAACAGTTTTAACTGCTGATAAAAGTCACAGAGGACACAGATATGGGAAGTGAAGAAGCCCTTACTGTATCAAACTAACAGAGGAATAACAGAGAGTTGGCAATTCCACGGTAAAAACCCAGCACATACAGCGTTCCTGTTTTTTTTTTTTTTCATCCAGACGGCTTCCCTCGCCCCCCCTGAAATGGCATGGCGCCCCCTCTAGGGGGCGCGCCCTACAGTTTGGGAACCTCTGATTTAAAGCAAGGTCTGGCTGCAGCTGCAGTCAACTACAACACACACACCGTGTAAAACTCATTAACCTACTTAACCGCTAAGTCAGGATGCCATACAACTGTTAATAACAAAGTGTATGATTATCTACATCATGATTCTATATTGCTGATTAAATAAAATCATATGGTAATGACGTGTCTGACAGATATGGCAGTGAGTTTGTGCTAAGCGTATGCTGACCTGACAATACCGTTCTTTGTTCTTGTAATGCTCTGCGTACACAGCAATAGATATCATTATTTTATTTAATTATGTACATTGATATTTTTTTAAATTAACGAATAAATAAAACACAAGAACGAAAGAGCATGCAGATTGCTCTTCGATTGTTTTTGTTCAAAGTGGCAGCTGTAATGTCTGCCATGGCAGACTGCCTGGCTTCATATAGCGGGAGAGAACAGTCACGGTGAGCTCCTTCTGTTTGGTTACTTCTTGCTTGGTGCTCCTTGGTCAGTGTTCATAGTTGAGCGTTATTTACTGTCATGGCATTGCCTCGATTGCTATATTGAGGCAATGCCATGCCTCAATATAGCCTCAATTGCTATATTAAATGGTGCAGACAGTGGTGGTTTCTGACATGAGCAATATGGGCGCCCAGGGCGTTATGTTTTTAGGGATGGCACGATAATTAATAAATCTAACCATAGAAGCTAAGCTTCTATGGTTAGATTTATTATTAATAACTCCATGGTTATATTTATTAAGTATTTAATATCTAGGTGTTTTTATGGGAATATTGATCTTTCAGATCAATTTGAGAAGCAATTTTGATCAAATTTCTCATTTTGTCTCGTCAGTTTGCGCGGGCCGCTGGTCTTGGTCTTGACTCGGTCTCTACTTCCCTCGGTCTTGGTCTTGACTTGGTCTCGGACCCTAAAGGTCTTGGTCTTGTCTTGGTCTCGGGTTAGGTGGTCTTGACCACAACACTGCTGTATGAACATCTGGCTAATGACTGCTGACACCAGCTAACATAGATAAGATCCAGCTTTTAAATGGGTCAAAACTGAAAAGTTTCCATGAAGTATTTCTTCGTAAACAAAGAAACGGGCTGCTGAAGGTATTGCCTAGTTTTCTGTATATAAAATGGTCTGTACTTTAGTCATTTCCCCATTAGCACACAAACTACTGGAAATAAGCGACGGCTGTCCTCAGGTAGTCTGAAAGAGGCGAGACCAGTATGCAATGAGCACAAGAAAAATACTTACAAATAGTTACCTTACTTAACAGATTCATTTACTGTTAGCCTAAATGCTACATCATGTTGGCTAACATCAGCTTTGTTTAATTGGGACAAAAAAGCTAAGATTAACTTACTCAATGGACTGAGTTAATGTTTTTCAACATGGTATATGCTACCGTACTGCAACATGGTAAGCTAACATTAGATTTTTACCTAAAAACTAAACCTCTCTTATTTAAAGGGTTAAGTCGTGTTAACCAACATGATAGACATTTAAGCTGTTTTCTTTTTGACTAATGTTTATACATTCTTATTACTGCACTATGGGTTAAAAGTTGTTGCTCTCTTTAATCCTAAAATTATTCAATATATATTAAACTTTACCTTTGTAACCAGGATTCTGCTCTTGAACTCATATTTCTGCAAATTTCAGCAGCTTCAGTGTTCAGCACTCACTGCATTTTCAAAGGAAATGCAAGTGATCAAGTGACTTTGTAAGGACTTAATCAAACATGTATCTATATGTGTAGAGATTAAATTAGTTTCAATTTAAAAAAAGATAGTGATCTTTAATAGAAAACAGCCACAGCATAAAATAGAACAATTATACAACTAAGACAAGCAACACACCAAGTTATTGGAGACAATAATCACACTTTGTACAATCAATAACGGAAAATATGTTCATATTGAATATTGCATTTTCTAAGTAAGAGGGCAGGTTAATTTATTTGAAAAGATTTTCCATAGAATGATAAATATAATTGGAAACAATTATATTGTTATTTTTTGCAACAGCACATTTTATTTTGGATTAAAATTGTATTAAAGTAAATCTCCTTCGCCCGACTCGTTCTCTCAATTCAGAGTAATACAAATCAATCCTTCAAGTTCATATTGTACATCTCTAAGTATCCAAATGTCGAGAACCAAATGATGACACTTCACAAATTAGAAAATTAAACCATTTCCCCACTTTATAGACAAGAAAACCTTCCAGTGTAAAACTCCAGTTTTCATCTAAACTTTTATAATGAACCTCAACACAGGAAAATAGTTCTACAGCCCTTCACCTGTGTGAATCACCATGTGCCGAGCTAAACTAACTTTGTGACGAAAACCTTTTCCACAGTTCCCACATAAAAACGGCTTTTCATCAGTGTGAAGAATCATGTGCCGAGTTAAACTAACTTTGTGACGAAAACCTTTTCCACAGTTCCCACATAAAAACGGCTTTTCACCAGTGTGAATCATCATGTGCTGAGTTAAAGTAACTCTGTGACAAAAACCTTTTCCACAGTTCCCACATGAAAACGGCTTTTCATCAGTGTGAATCATCATGTGCTGAGTTAAAACATGTTTGTGACTAAAACCTTTTCCACAGTTCACACAGGAAAACGGCTTCTCACCAGTGTGAATCATCATGTGCTTAGTTAAATTCTGTTTGTGACTAAAAAAATTTCCACAGTTCCCACATGAAAACGGCTTCTCACCAGTGTGAATCATCATGTGCTGAGTTAAATTCTGTTTTTGACTAAAACTTTTTCCACAGTTCACACATAAAAACGGCTTTTCACCACTGTGAATCATCATATGCTGAGTTAAATTCTGTTTTTGACTAAAACCTTTTCCACAGTTCCCACATGAAAACGGCTTTTCACCACTGTGAATCATCATATGCTGAGTTAAATTCTGTTTTTCACTAAAACCTTTTCCACAGTTCCCACATGAAAACGGTTTTTCACCAGTGTGAGTTCTAATATGACGATTGAGAGTAGATATGGCAGTGAAACGTTTTTCACAGGTGACACATGAGAAAGGTTTTCTTCTTTCCTGATTTTGGTTCTCGGCATCAGCAGCTTCCTGGAAGATGACTTGGTTCATGTTTGGTTCTGATCCAATGTGGAATGTTTGTTCATCAACAGGAACCACCATGCAGGTATCAGTCTCCTGTTTTAACTCAACCTGTTCTTCACCCTGACTGGAGTAAACTTTTATCTGCTGATCTTCTGGTTCTTCCTGTTCTTGTTTCAACTGCAGAGGTTCTAACTCCTCCTGGTCCAGAGTGGATCTCCTCTCCTGCTTACATAGCTCCTCCTTATAAATGTTATGTTGTTGGCAATCTAGAGAAGAAAACAGAAAAAAAGAGGAATTGTTAACTTTATTTATTGAAGTAAATTAGAGAAGACATTCAGACAGTAACTCATTTAATCCCAAATTTGTCATTGTAATTTCTTTAATTAAGTGCACGTTGTAATTATTCATATTATTTAGGAATTATTACATTTTATGTTGGTTGTGGTAGTGAAATGTTGGTTTTATATTCGGGATTTATTGTTGCCAGTGGGAAATTATGTAAACTAATTTAAACTAATTAACCTATTTATACATACAAAAACTTTTAAATAATCGCATGCATAACTTACAATAACGAGGCATGACTGTAAGTGTCTTCAGAACCATTATAGATGGATGGTCAGTACAGACTGCAGAATTTTTTTAGACAAAGATTAAATGCCACATCACAGACTAGAGGGCCACATAAAAAGCTACGGTGGGCCAGATTTGGTCCCGGGGCCTTGAGTTTGACACATGTGATGTAGACACAGTACATTTCCACCCAAAAACACTCTGATTTTTTCTAGAAAACAAACAAAACAAAACAAAACACTTCTGAGCTCCAAAATTTTAAAATTTGCTAGAAAAGAATATCAGACATTTTATGGAATATAAGGACATTTCTTAGATTAATCTTAAAATTTAGTAGATGACTTGATAGGCTCATTCTAAGAACTCATGAAATGACATAGTTCATAAGTTCATGAACTAGTTTACAAGTACTTATAAGTTCATATCAAGTAAAAGTAAAAAGTATACTGCAGTAAAACTACTTATATGACTTCCAAGCCTCCCTCAGACAATAACCAGTACTGCCCCTGAACATGGATAATAACTCACTACCCTATTCTTGATAACAAGTTTAAGGTTAGTCAATAGCTGTGTCCGAATTCAGGGTCTGCATCCTTCAAAGGACGGATTTGTAGGCCAATTACGTCATAGCGTGGCGACAAGGCCTGTCCGAATTCGAAGACTCCTTCAAATGCGTCCTTCTTTTCCCCAGATTTGAAGGATGGGTCCCATAGACATCAATACATAGACGCCTCATGGAGCGCTGAGCCGTACGCAAAAGCGTCCGCCATCTTCTATGTGGCAGTAGGGCGATCGGAGCTCCTTAAGTTCTGTGGTATGTGGACTTGTTTCAACCGTTTTACGAAACAAACTGGATTCATTAGGATTACCTTCCCCAGGTAAGGATGAAAGATCAGAATTACTTTACTTTGCAGCCAGAAATTCGCTTCCAAACAACCGGAAAATATTTCCTATGTAGCTTAATTGGCCCGAAGTAGCCGCTGATTGTTAGCGTAGCAGCTAATATAACCGCTGATTGTTAGCATAGCAGCTAATATAACCGCTGATTGTTAGCCTAGCAGCTAACGTTTTCATACTGTTTTCTAATGAGAGAGAGCTGATGAGAAACCGCTGTTAGAGGAGAAGTGAATTAAAAACCAGAGGATTTAGTGAGGAAAGATCAGTCAGGATCAGAGCTGGAGCTGCTGGTCTTCAGTCTGTTTCCAGCTCAGCTTCACCATGTCGGTATTTAGCTATAAAGATGCTACGAGTCAGAGCCCAACATGCTTAAAATGTCTTTTTATGAATGTGAAGGAAACGTATATGTATTTTCTATTTCACTTTTGGAAAATTTCTCTTTTATTCTTGGCTTTAGCCTGTGAACCAGGACATCATTGAGTTCTCCCAGTGTGACCAGCAGACTGAAGCCTGTGACCAGTGTTCCCAGTATAATAAATAAATGTTTTATTCTTTCACTTTTTGTGTATTTTTAAATTAGGGACAAGGGTGTAAAGAAAATGGATGGATGGATGGATGAAGTATTATAATACAGCATATGTAATGAAATAAGAATAATTTACTCTGTTAGAATTATTTTCACTCTTTGCTGTCATAAGAAAAATATGTAGTTTAATGTTTGACGATGACTGATTTATAAATCAAGTCATTTCTCAATAATGTATAAAAAATAAATACAAAAAAATATTTTTCTTATCTTGAAACGTTAAATGTACATTAAATTATGAGATTATGTAAATGTTCTTTAAACACTGTAAAAGTGTGTCTGTTCATCAATGTCATTATAAAAATTATCAGAATAATTTCTATCAAATAAAACATTGTGCTCTTTATTCAGAAATGCCCCAAAACAATTAAATAATCACATCTTAAGTTAGAAACTCTGTGTTTAGTCATTTCTTTGATTGCCAAATATATTAATGTGTGTGAGAAAATGTGTCAATGACGGGTATTAACTTAAAATACTTTGTAGAACGGCACTTTAAAAAGTTCGGTCCATTCACTTGTATTAGCTTACTGGCACATATTCCACATTCAATATGGCGGACGCTGTTACGTATCGCAGCAAAGGGCCGGCCCGCTCCATGAGGCGTATTAATGTCTATGATGTGTCCCGTGTATCCTTCACGGCCCACGATATCCCATAATTCATTGCGGGTTCCAACTGGGCGTTCAGGCAGAGCGACAATGGCGGTGAATAGCGACAAATTATTTAGCTATACAACACTTTAAATGACACAACGTGACTTGGTACAACGTTTTTAGGCGAGAATTTAAGTGTGTAAATCTCAAGCATTTGCTCGGATCATCAATACATGACCTAAATGCAATATTGCTCTGATGTTTTCGAACCTGTATGCTACCGTTAACAGCCGTTCCCCCCCCCCCCGGCCGGGCGCTCCAGGTTCCGTATACTGAGAGAAAACGCCCAACTCCTGGCACATTGTTAAACACTGATGTTATTCAAACAGGTCTGGTTGAAAAATGGTTTATAAAGTATTTCAAAGCAGAGCACATAGGTTTGATTGATTAAAGTTAAGCCTTTAAACATAATAGGCTTATTTAACGTAATGTCCTATCTGCGATGTGGAGAGTATTATATTTGTAAATGAATAATTTGTATTCCTTGTAGAAAAGTGCAGTACACATTTGAACATTGTGACTGAAAAACAAACTTCGGCTCCGTTGTTTTTTCTTCTTCTCCGCTCTCTGCTTCACGCTGTCCCGGTTGCTAGGCAACATGAGTTACGCTGAGGTGGGGGCGGGGACAGTTGGTGAAGGCTACACCTGTCCGAATCCACAGATATTTTTCTTCCGGTCTTAGATATTCCCGTCCTACGTAGACCAGTCCTCCGAAGGATGCAGACGCTGAATTTGGACACAGCTAATGACTAGACAATGTTTAGCTAACTTTATCTGCATCAGAAAGCATTAGTCAACTTATTTATTTTTATTTGAAAAAAAAAAAATCTGTTCCAAGTTCTTTGCCGTTTGGTGGTCTGTTGCCATGATTTTGACACACATCAACCTCTGCACAGCAGCAGCAGGCCTCGGTCGGTTCCGCACAGGTGTAAAAATGGCGGGAGCTTCTTCGCACTCGTGTTGAGTTTAAAGGCGGCTCGGAAAAAAAACATCCATCCATCCATTTTCTTCCGCTTATCCGGGGTCGGGTCGCGGGGGCAGCAGCTTCAGAAGGGAGGCCCAGACTTCCCTCTCCCCAGCCACTTCTTCCAGCTCCTCCGGGGGAATCCCAAGGCGTTTCCAGGCCAGCCGAGAGACGTAATCCCTCCAGCGTGTCCTGGGTCTTCCCCGAGGCCTCCTCCCGGTGGGACGTGCCCGGAACACCTCACCAGGGAGGCGTCCAGGAGGCATCCTGACCAGATGCCCGAGCCTCAACTGGCTCCTCTCGACGTGGAGGAGCAGCGGCTCTACTCTGAGTCCCTCCCGGATGACCGAGCTTCTCACCCTATCTCTAAGGGAACCTCTCCTTGGGCTGCCACCTTATCGTGGTGGAGGGGTTTGAGTGTCCCAATGATCCTAGGAGCTATGCTGTCTGGGGCTTTATGCCCCTGGTAGGGTCACCCAAGGCAGACAGGTCCTAGATGAGGAACCAGACAAAGTGCAGTCCGAAGACCCCTTATGATGAATACAAACTTTGGACTGCGTTTTCCCTCGCCCGGACGCGGGTCACCGGGGCCCCACTCTGGAGCCAGGCCTGGAGGTGGGGCACGATGGCGAGCGCCTGGTGGCCGGGCTTTTACCCACGGAGCCCGGCCGGGCTCAGCCCGAAGAGGAGACGTGGGTCCCCCTTCCGATGGGCTCACCACCTGTCCGAGGGGCCAAAGGGGTCGGGTGCATTGTGCTATGGGCGGCAGCCGAGGGAGGGGACCCTGGCGGTCTGATCCTCGGCTGCAGAAGCTGGCTCTTGGGGAAAAAAACATATCAAAGGTTTAAAAGTTATAACGGCTGAAAGAAGTGCGAGGGAGGGACAGTGGGCACAGACTTGGGAAGTTCGGGGGTCCCTAAAATAATAGAAATTCAGAAAGAAATAAATTCAGAAAGAAAGAAAAGCTTCCAGTCCAGGGCGGCCACGGCTAACTCCACCGCGGAGTTGGTTGCCATGGTTACGTTTACTCTTCTTATGAATAACGGATGCATGCGGGGATACAATTATCATTATATAGCTTCAGGAGAAGACCTTTAAAGAACATATGTACAAGATATTTTACTTACAGTTGATTATTAAAGTTTTTTACTGACTTGTACAGGTAAAAAGTAAAGAGGCATGGTCATGTGACCATCCACACTAGCTAGCTGAAACTGATATAACTTGGAGTAGACAGCCCATTATTTTATTTTAAAACTTTAACCAGGACCCAAAATGCCAAAAACAACATTTATAGATTCCGAAATTAGAAAATATGTCTTGAGAACAACCGTTGCCGACGGTACTGAACCGGTGTTTCCTACCTATCCGGTGTAAGATTATCTGTGGAGTCCGGGAGAAATCCAGCAGTCTGCGCTGATCATCCATCTCTTCCTCCGACTTGACGGTTATTTCTTTGAACTCTGTGAATGTTTCAGCAGCAGCAGTTAACCACTTGTTCATGAACTGGGTTAAGCTGGACCGAAGACATTCGCACAGTAAACAAAACAGACCTTGTACTGTCCGTCTTTCTCTTCAACGGTTTCTTCTTCTTCAATGTTTTGGTTGTTTTTTTTATTTTGGCGGTTGGCAAACAACGAAAAATGCCACCAACTGGTAGAGAGTGGATCAAACTGTCACTCGAGGATTACACACTCATTTTTACACACTTTTGAGTGTGTAGAAACAGTTAAACAAATACTTTGTGTTATTTAGCCTGTCGGAGCAGATTCCTCCTGCCCTCCCAAGTACCATATTTATTCACTTATAAATGTTTCAAGCTGAATATTCAGTTTACAAGCTAAACATTAAGCTCCAAGCCAAATATAGTTAGCATGATAAAACTTTAGCTTCAAGCTAAATATTTAAGTTGAAAGCTAAATATTTAGCTAATATGCAAATTCACTTGCTGGCATTGCTCATTCCACCTCATCACCATTTTTTCTTTTCATGTCTTGTACAACATTTCTACTTAAAACAAACAACACAACTCAACAACATCCATGTGATCCACCAGCAGGCGGTTACAGAACACAACTTTTATTTTGATAGTCCACTTCCACTTATTGTCGAGTGAATTTGCAGGTCGACTAATAATTTATCTCTGAGCTAAATATTTATTCTATGAACTAAATATTTAGCTTGAATGAAAGAATAACTATTTGAAAAATTAACCCCCATTTTTTTTTTTTGTAAATCAAATTAATGCTTTTACTGTTTGACTGTATAACTTTAGAAACGGCAGTTTGTCACATTCAGGTTAAGGATTTGTAGAATGAAAATAAATACAAATATTAATATAAATATGATTAAACTATAATACTAAGTTAAGCAAAGTGCTCACAAATTAAAAAGAAATCAAAACTGCTGAACAGTTAGGATACAGACAATATTCAGAGTAAGAAGCTTGAAAAATAATAAAATCATTGAAGTCAGAATGAATAAAATAAATTGTGAGAAGAGAAAACGGTCAATATTAAATAGTGTCTAGTTGCAGTCGCTCTGATCTTAATTTTCCTTAACGAGCCTTGGCAGCACTACAGTCACTGTGACCTGTTAAGCGTTTGTCCCTCTGTAGTGTTTTACCACTCCTCTATTTTCAGCTTGACTGCAGGGCATTTCCTGCAAAGCCAAATCATCCTGCACGATGTCAGGAATAATCCCTTACCTGCTGCTGTCAGGCTCTGCATGTTTTAAAAGGAAAAAAAAAGAAAATCCTCTGAATGGGTTTTTAAATATTTGTAGATGGTTGGATGTTTGATGAAGCTTTTCTCCCCCGGCTCAGTAGACTGCAGCAGTTTCCTATTTTACATAACAAAGACGAGTTTCAGAAGGAAACTCCTCACTAACTGAGCTCAGTTTTATTAATTTTATGCAAACCAACAATTATTCCATCAAAAACCCACACACAGAGTAATCATGTCATGATGGGTATTTGAACTGGACCAAAATGCAGACAGGAACTCACCAGGGCTACAGGGTTGAGAATTTTATAATAAGATAGCTATGCCAGTTGTCAGTTGTTGCATTTAATTTTCTGTTTCTACCAGATTGAATGTTCCAGTATATCAGAGTACTCAGAGCGGATCATCAAGTCCAACCACCTGGACAGCGGTAAGTGTTTCCTGACATGCTCTAAACTGTTTCTGCCGTAGAAAATTCCTCATTTTCCTAAATTTAAACCCATAATAACCAAAAAATTACATCTGGAAATGGTGAGAGTTTGTGATGTCACAATATTTCCAAAATGGAGGAGTGTCTGTTGAGCTTTGGCAGAAGTTTACACCTAACTGTGTTATGTTTGTTAAATTTTGCTAACGCTGTGGCTAATTTTGCCTAATTGGTCAGAAAACACAGAACATAAATAGATTTTAAGCTACAGCAATGCATTCTGGGTACAGAATAAATGTCCTTTGCTGTGTAACACTCCAAAATAAGAGCATGAATATAAAAGTCTGCTTTTATATTCAGAACATTGATAAACAAAACTTCGTTACAGATGTCACACTTTATTCAACTCAAAGTTAACAAAACATCCAAGTAAATTAGTGCTTTAGAATTTATCCCCAAAAATAATTTGTTAGCCATTGCTAGCCAATTTTAGCCAAAATGCTAAAGCACGCAACAAAAATGTAGCTCTGCTGTTAGCGGATTAGCAGAAACGTGCCCAGCACTGGCCACTGAAGAATGTCCTTAAGTAAAGTCAAGTTTACACACATGCACCTGTAAATCTAACAGTATTTTTCTTTAGAAACGACAAAGACATGAGGGTTCTTCACAGATTAATGGATCAATTCATAAGTCACTGTCATAAAAATGAAGTGACCAAAAAGAGGGAAGGAAAGCATAGAAATGTGATGCAGAAGAATAAAAAGTATGCACTGAAGTAAAAGTGACTTCATGAATAAGATCAAAGCACAGACCTCCATCATTACTCAGTTGTGTTAGTTTGCTCAGACAAGCTGTCAGAAATTCATGCAGTTCAATTCCTGAAGTCCTGCAAAAAAAAAAAAAACTACCGTATTTTCTGCACTATAAGGCACATAAAAACCTTCAATTTCCTCAAAAGCCGATAGTGCGCCTTATATATGGAACCACAACAGGTCTAGCAACTACGTTAAGCAGCCGCCGATTTCATCTAGAAGAAGAAGGGCGCGGTGCATGCTGGGATAGTTGTCAGAATGCTGGTTTGTTAATAAAGTTTGATAATACATTTAAAGCCAGGGGGGAGGGGAAGGGGGAGAGAGACAGAGACTGCGGCGGCGGCAGCGTGTCGGTTGGTCTGTGTTACCCAGAATGCAGTTGGGCACAATATCGCAACACCAACACCGTGAGTGAAACAATGACTGGGGCAGCTACTATATAAAGTACTCAGGGACCACTTCTTTACAAGTGTAGATGTGTAATAATAGAGTATGGAACAAATTGGCAACCCAAACTGAAGCATCTGTTCTTTGCGGCTTATAATGCGGTGCGCCTTATATATATGAAAAAAGTTTTTAAAAGGCCATTTATTGAAGGTGTGCCTTATAGTGCGGAAAATACAGTAATTTCCTGCAAAGCCACTAGCCACACACCAGACGAATAATCGCTCCTGTCAGCAAATGTCTTATCTGTATATCTATGATGTAAATACACTGCAGTCATTTAGAGAAGCAGCGTTGCCGTGTGGAGGAGCAGGAAGCAGTCAGAACAGAGCTCACGTCATTCTGCCAGCCATTGTATCAACACAGAAACTCTACAGTAACTCCTCACCAAATCAGAGCAAACACACCTCAAGTCAATTATTTTCCAGCAGAGCAAAGACCCAATCCTACATCGTCGCCCCCAACTGGGTCAGATTCCATCAGAACTCTTCTCCCATCCTCTCCATTAATTGTCATTCTGCGCCCAGACACCTGCTACCAAACACCACAGGCTCCCTGTACTCCCTCTGTGTGTTTCAGTTATCACCATATTCAAAGGAAAGGTGGAGGAGGTGGAGCTTCCTGTGGAGAAGGTCGACATCATCATATCTGAGTGGATGGGCTACAGCCTGTTCTACGAATCCATGCTCAACACCGTCATCTTTGCAAGGGACAAGTGGCTGGTAGGCATTCAGATCGCCTGCGTTAAAAATGCATCTTGGTTTGATACGTTTGATCCCAGGTAATCTCAGTCAGTCTTTAAATATTAAAAATATTTTGAGTGAATGGAGTTATTGTCATGTAAAGGTGACAAACAGCTTGATTGGATTCAGCTCGATCGCAACAGAAAATGTTTTTATAAGTTCTCTATTCCATCATAATATAAAAGGGGAGGTAAAAATGTACATTAATAACTTAAAAGTTATTTTCCTCAGTGTGTTTTTTTCCTCTGTTCTGTCAAACAGAAGGCTGGTGGACTGATGTTTCCAGACCGAGCCTCCCTCTATGTGTTGGCCATCGAAGACAGGCAGTACAAAGACTTCAAAATACATTGTAAGAGCATCGCTCAGGCTTGTCTAACGTTTTCCCTCCTCGTGTTTCCTGAGAACCGCTTCAGCTCTGAGTGACTAAAAACAATCAGATGATGGAAGGATACCTATAGAAGCAGTTTGGGTTTGGCTCTCCTGCAGAAGCTTCCCTCGGGTTCAAGCCTGGGGGCGAAAGCTGACATCATGGATCAACAAACCCCTCCATCCCATCCCGAACCACCCAGGAGGATTGTGGGTGAGTTTATTAGAAGACCCAACCAGCATAACCGGCTGACTGGTCTCACGTCTGCTCATGAAGTTCAGACTCTTCACTGTAATCCGCCGTGATTCTGGGATGCAGAACGCCACACTCTGATGTACTCCAGCTCTTTTCCCCGGGCGACGCGCCCAAAAGACCTTTACGCTGACTAAGAAGTGGTGTTTGAAGGATTTCTGTATTCCAGGAGCCTCCAGTGATCAATGCTGCTCCAAACTCCCTCAGATAAGTAGACGGCAAGAAGTGCAAATGTAGTAAATCATGAAGTCTCTCTGCTGCTCCGACCTGTTCATCATCGCCAGCTCTCCTCTGCACTCGGGTTTTCTCTTCTTTTGGGTCATGAAGGAGATGTTTGCTCACACATCACCATAAGAGCCTGTATGAATAATTTATGGGACGACTACAAGGATTTGCGACACAAGATTGAAGTCTGACTCTAATCAGACCCATGATAACAGAGTGTTGCCCAACAAAGCGGGACTTTTAGTGCGTCACTCTGGAAAGCAGTCCAAACTGTTTGAGGTGCATCCGAAGAGTCGTAGATCACACGACTCTGGCCGTCTGAACGAGACATTCCTCCTCCCGTGTCCCGTTGTTTCCCAGATGCAGCCGGGCTCTTCGCTGCGGTTTTCCTGGAGCAACGAAACGGCTTCATGTGTTTGTAATAAAAGTTGAAGACACCAAGTGAAACCAGGTTGTAGAAATAACTCCATGATGCCGTCATCTTCACCAGGGTGGGAGAACGTGTACGGCTTTGACATGACCTGCATCCGAAACGTGGCCATGAAGGAGCCGCTGGTGGACGTGGTGGACCCCAAGCAGGTGGTGACCAACTCCTGCCTGGTCAAGGTTAGTCTGGGAATGAAAGAGTTTTAATGAAGGCTGATTCCTGTTGGGCAGGAACGCAGTGGTGCTGCGTTAGCAGAGCTGGTTTTCCACTAGCGCTTTAGCCGACATTGAAAACATTTAGTGCTTTCAGCTTCAGAAAATTATTTTTCAGAAAGAATTAAAATAATTCTGCAAAGCAGAGTGGGTCAAAATTCCTCCACAGTGAGTAAAAAGATTCACCAGTTAGAAACATCTGATGAAACATTTTACTGGTTTTCACTGTTTATTTTCTGCTGTCGTATAAAAATGCCAAAATGATCTGAAAAGTGATTCTTGTGTTAGTTTTGTTTGGTACAAAGTTTGTTTTATGATTATAACCCAGCATGTCTCCATAAAACCTTGAAGCATTTCTTTAGTTTATTAATAAACTACATGAATTATTGAAACTCCTGGAACTTTTATTTCACTTTGGCTGCAAAAACAAGCAAAGCTGCATTTTCCAGAAATATAACATTTATTAAATATCTGTTTACATCCCAAAAATACATTGCAAGCGCTTTTTGTGACGTGAATCGGTTATTTTTATAAACCTTTCTGTATCGCTGTAAAACTCAGTTCCACACCCGGCGGTAAATGTAGCTGGTAAATAATATTTCCAGCTGGTAAACATCCTGTGTTTGACCTTGGCGTGCGGCGCCGTCTCGCTGTGAAATCCCCTCATCGTGCCGCTGCGCCCTGCATGACAATGGCAGTCCGTCTCGTCACCTGATTGTTCTCATCGTCATGGAGACCTTCTCATTACCGACACTGATTACAGCGTCCTGACTCAAAGCTGTCTGGACTCACCTAGACCTTAATCAGTCTGGGAACAGGAATGTTTTAGTCTTCTCAGGTGAATCCGGACTTTGACTAGGCCATTCTACCACATAAATCTGCCATTGCATGTCTGACTGTGTGTTTCTCAGATATTCTGCAGTCTTTAGCAGATTTTCTTCCAGGATTGTCTTGGATTTGACTCCATTCCCATCCCCACAGCATGATGCTGCCACCACCACGTCCCCTGTGGGCATCTTTATTCTATAATGTTCTCTAACTGAAGATAGTTAACTTTTATTTCACCAGGTAAAACATTCCTATTTACAATGTAAGCCTGAGAGTGGGCAACATTATCTGCATACAGAAATGGACTTTATTTTGGCGTACCTGATTAAATGGGGTTTGAATGCATGACAATTTTCAGATTTCTATTTACAAACATTTCAAAAACCAGGTTTTCTTTTCATTCCATGTCACACTTGTTTCAGGGTTTGTGTTCTGTTGCATAAAATCCCAATAAAAGTATTTAATTTTTGGCTGTAATAAGAAAAACTGAAAAAGTCCAAGAGAAATCTGACCTAAATTAGAATCTCGGAGTTTATCTGACCGCCGCTGACCTGAGCATCTCCGGTGTTTCAGGAAGTGGACATCTACACAGTGAAACCTGACGACCTCTCATTCACCTCGGCCTTCTGCTTACAAAGCCAGAGGAACGACTACGTCCACGCTCTGGTCACCTACTTCAACATCGAGTTCACCAAGTGTCACAAGAAGACTGGATTCTCCACAGGTAGGACTTCGCTCTGTGCAGGAAGGAAACCGCAGAGACATCTCACCTTACTGACTTATGAATCTGCTCAATGTGAAACCATGGATGAGTCATTCTACTCTCTGAAATCAAGAATCATTTATGAAAACAGATTTGATTTGGTGGAGTTTCAGGAGGACGTTGGTCAGACTGGAGCAGATTCCGGTTTTTATTGGACCTGGTTTGGAGCAGCTGAGAAAAGATTATTTTTCTCCTTATCGATACGTTTGCTCACAGAGAAACACAAAGATCGATTTTATTGATTTAATGCTGTTAAGGATCAACATCTAAACGTTTTTAGTTGGAACGAATTAGTCAAAGCTGATGTGTGGCTGACCTCTAGTGGTGGAGATGGAGAAGACAGTTTGAGTTGATTTTTGTTTCATGAGGGCTGCACAGTGGTAGAGCTGTTGCCTTGCAGCACAAAGGTTGTGGGTTCGATTCCCGGCCCCGGTCTTTCTGCATGGAGTCTCCATGTTCTCCCTGTGCATGCGTGGGTTTTCTCCGGGTACTCCGGTTTCCTCCCACAGTCCAAAAACATGACTGTTGACTGGCAACGTGAACTAAAAATGACAAAGAATCAACTAATGTTTTCAAATGTAGATACAATAATAAATGAAGGTTCTAGTTGTTTTTCATTTTTCATGGAATAATTGCACTGATTTTCAATCACTTTCCACTAATAACATATCAGGAAACAAAATTATCCATCTTAAACTTTAAAAGTGCAAATACATTCATGATACTTTGAAAATATAAAAGATATTTATCAAATGTTTTTCTTTCTCTAAATGTTCTGTAACATTAATGGCTCTAGATGCGTTTTATTTAGCTGAACTGAGAGCTAAAAATGGCTGCTGGTCTCCAAGGTTGATGGATTTCTTGACAGTTTTGCTGGAAATAATCACAGATCTTCTTTTCCTAAGCTAAACCCTCAGAGAGATTTTCATGACTCAGACGCAGCTCTTCCTTTCCGTCTCACTACTTCCCTATCGATTTTCTGTAAAAGACGTTTGTTGAGCAAGGTTCCCAATGTCAGACCTGCAGACTCACCTGCCAAGAAACTTTAAGATAAAGATCTGATTTTACACACAGAGAGTCAAACTGGATTCTCTGGAAGCAAACGGCATCAGACTTTTGACACCAGAGGAGAAAAACAACCCACAGGTCAAAGACTCCATTTCACGGCCGTCAGTGGAAACGGCGTGTCATCAGCTGCATTAGCATAAGAAGCAGAGCCCAAACATCAGAGCTGAGCCCGTCCAGCTGCCTGACAGCTCCTTTCATCTCTGAGCTGAGAGAGAAGCCGAAGCAAGCAGGAAGGCTGAAAGAAACTCGATTTCAGAGTCGCTGACCTTCAGAGCCTCCCTGAAGTCCTCGGTGTCTGTGGGGTGAAGACTCCCAGTGTGTCCTGGTGCGGACAGCCGTCTCTAGCGAGTCTCAGATGGACGGCAGCAGAGAAACTGTAGAACCGAACCCAGATTTAAACTTCTGCACAACGACCAGCAGCCGGGTTCACTGGATCATCAGAACATCTGAAAATAATCTGAGATTTAAAAACACACATGGGATTAATTAAACAAAACCAAGCAGCTTTTCTTCTCTCACTTCATTATCATGGTTTGCGTCAGTCTGTCAAATTAAATCCTCAACAAGCCACTGAGGTGTTTTGACAGGTTGTGAAAAAAGCTTGAAGGGTGTGAATACTTCTGCAAGGCATTTCCCAGAATATTTTTCAGGAGGATTAAAAGTCAAATGGAAATAATTGTAAAGGAAGCATAAGGATAAAGTTAAGAAGGTTCCAGTTTTAGGAAGTTTGTTACTGAATGTGAGAAAGTTAAGAGACTTTCCTGGTTTTATGTCACGTTTCCATCCAAGTACAAATATTATTCAATCTCATGTTCGTTTGAGTTTTCCTTCTTCTGAAGGAAAATTTCTGGTAAATGATTTCTGTTCATGTTTGTTAGCATAAACTCACCTTGGTTTGTTCCTTTGTTCAGATCCTGCATTCAGGACAGGTGTGTGGGCGGGGCCAGCCCAGCACTTCCTGGTTCATGATGTCATCGATGGTCTCTGGGTTCAAATGAAGGGTTTTCTATAGTTATTGTCTGTAAAGTAACTTTTGGAGCTGCACTCTGAATAGATGAATTTATAAATTAGATAAATAATCTGATTCCTGCTTCTTTAATTACATGTTATTTCTTAGTTTAACATATTTCATAAAAACAATTAGATTTTCCATCTGGGAGCTTAAAATGGAAAAATCTTCTAAATAAAGGTGTCAGAAAATGTTTGTTAATGTCTGTTGATAAAATCCAGCCAAAAGAAGCTCAGTGGATTCAAACTCAGTCGCACTGAATGAAGTAAAATATACAATAAGTTTCCAACTTTAAAAGGTTCCGATTGCTCTACAGAGGAATGTTTCCCTATCCTGCAGCTACACTTATTTTATTGAAAACTTAAGTAAAATAAAACTGCTTTCCAATGTTTATCTCGTCATTTTACACCTCTTTATATCGTTTGCGCCGCTGGCTGCAATAAACCTTCACTCATCAGTAGAAGATCACCTGATGCAGAGGAAACAAAAGCTCTGTTTTTACATGAATATCACAGATGTGTGTGTGTGTGTGTGTGTGTGTTTGTGTGTTGCAGCTCCAGATGCTGCGTACACACACTGGAAGCAAACCGTTTTCTACCTGGAGGATTATCTCACCGTGAGGAGAGGAGAAGAAATCACTGGCAGCTTCACAATGAAGCCCAATGAGAAAAACATAGTGAGTGCTGATCTGAATGGATCTCATGATCAGATTGTATAATAATAACAACGCACGCCTTATTTAACAGATACTGAGGCTGTTTGCACAGCCAGCAGGTTGTTCTCTGCAGCAGCTGCACTGCGGCTCCTTCAGCAAACAGCAGTTTACTGTTGACCTTCAGTGACCTCTCCACCTTTAAGGAACAGACAGACACTGTTTGCTTTCTCCTGCTGCCTGACATGAACGCTCCGTTTGCCAAACGCTGTTTGGTCAAGATGATAAACCTAATTGTTCTGCCTCCGTCCTGAATTCCTTTGTGCCCTCTGCTGTGTGTTTGATCAGTTGCTGTCTGAAAAACACGCCCTCTTTGTCTCTCCATGCTCACTCACAGCGTGACTTGGACTTCACTTTTGAACTGGACTTCAAAGGGCAGCTGTGTGAGGCAGCAATCTCCCACGACTACAAGATGCGTTAGATTGGACAGCGGCGTCCTGCAGACAGCAACATGGAGGACGAAGACGCAGATTCCTGAGGACAGACGGACGCACAGTGGGACGGGACAGGCATCATCATGCCCTGTGATGGAGATGATAAAAGTGAGACTTTGTTATGTAAGGAGAGCAGGAAATCATTTTTGCAGACTGTTAAAATTCTGAATGTAAAACAAACAGGTCAGTGATACTTTCTAGCACTGATGAATGTTACTGATGATAATCGTGTTCATGTGAGACGGAGTGCTGTTCCTGTAGAATGTGGTCTGTATTTGCTCATTACTAAACAGCGCCTATAAAAAGTATTCACACCCTGGGTGTTTTGCCCTTCTTGTGCTAATTTCACAAAACAATCATGAGCAACAAAATTAGGCTCTTTTGACAAAAACTTTAATGTGAAAAATTATTTCTACAATAATGACAAAAACATAACATCAGTGTTGTGCACCGCTAACAAAAAATGAGCTGCTAACCCTAAAGCACTAACTAGTTCTGCTAACGCTAAGCGCTACACCACCACAGTATTTAGCAGAAGCTAATGAATACTGAAGTACTAAATTCAGTTAAATTGTTGAAACTCATGCTCTAGAATCCCCCTGGATATTATGTTTATAGCTTGTTTTGTTTTGCTGTATCTTATTTTGTTCCTGTATGCTACTTATTTTAAATAAAGCTACGGAAGAAGAAAGCAGAAGAGCCGAACATGAAGAGGAAACGGAACTGCTGCGTAAACACAGGTCACCCCCTTCAAAATAAAGGGGGTGCTGTGGGTTTGACAACCAAAGCCACAACACAAATTTCAAACTTTATTTAATCGAAAGTATATAAAAACATTAAATTAGCACCTTAGACTTTATCTGGAAACAATAAGCTGGGGAAGTTAAATGCACTAAATGATTTCAAAGTTAGCAAAAACATGTTTGTAGATTAGCACAAGTTTTCCCTCTAAATACTTTTCAATTTGACATCAAAGAGTTTCTTTTTGTCAAAAAAAGAGAGAAAACATTTGATGATCAGAATTAATTAAAAGCAATAAGAAGGTAAAACATCCAAAGGGGTGAATGCTTTTTCCAGGCACTGTAGTTTGACTCTTTCCTCCATATGCTGTTTTGGGTTTACAGTGAACTACATCATTAAATTTAGGTACGATTGTCATGTTATGCACTGCAGCAGCTGACTGAATTGAAACCGTTTACATTTGTGAAAGTTTAGCAATAGTGGGTAACATGTCAGTAAGTGAAAAGTGCAGCCAAGGATGAGCAAGCACAGAAAATGTGGTTGTTCTACTTCCTGTTCCTGTCTTTGTGAGTGAGCAGCTTGTGGTGACCAAGCCCCCATCGTGCCACATATAGAACTTTGTTTGTGGCTTTTAGTTTGAGCTGTGAAGTTGTCCAATTTCTGACATCATTTCTCGATCACACAGTGGGGACAACAAGTATTGAACGCATGTTTTTCCTCATTAAACATGCGTTGAATGAGGAAACCAGATGTTGTAATGTAATGACACAGGGAGTAAATGCTTATGGAAGCGTTTGATCACTTTTTCTGTGGGTTTCAATTGGAGCATTTTATTTTTAATTCCTTCTTTTACCACATCCATGTGTTGACAATGTGTCCCACACCATGATACTGCCACCTCCAGACTTCACGGTTGTTTTTTCAGGTGATGCGCAGCGCCACTTCTCTTTCAAACATGGTGCGTTCAGTGACAGAGTTCAGTTTGGGCCTCTTCTCTCAGTATTCCACTAACTTTTTACATTTTAAAGGCGCCTAAACTTGTTTCTTTGGCAGAGGAGTTTTGCACCACAGTCTGCATTCAGGACATTATGGCTGAAAGCAGCACTACTTATTGTTCTCATGGTGAATGCTAACTCCAGTCTCTGGTTTTTGGTTAACCCTGTCAGAGGTCGAAGGAGGAGCACTATGTCAACATTTAGCCACTGTAAGGTTGGAAATGTCATGAGAAAACTCATATCCTTCACCCATCATTAAATGCTTCTTGTGCAATACTTTGATGTTCAAGAATCAAGATGTTCACATGAACTAAAAAACCTAATTTGCACCGATAGGGATACGATGTCTTGGCTTTCCATGCCTTTTTGCTACTTCAACTTTATAACTTGGAGACTAATTTGTCTGGACTTCAGTGTTTGTGTGGATTACAGCTACAGACATCTGGTTCATATTCCATGTTAGTAACCCCATAAGAAATAAAACGGAGAAGCCACAGCTCATTTATCCTGCTGTAAATGCCTCCACACATTAACTTAGATTTTTTTATTTCCTCGTTTAGAATTAGCTTTAGTTAAAACAACCAACATTTCTTTCAAATTTGGGTCAAAATGATCCTGAATAAGAACTTGCAACATTTTACCATCTTAGCAACTCGGATAAAAACATTTGCTGGAGGACTTCTGAGGCGATGCAACAAAAACAAACGTTTGTAGTTTATCACAAATCCTGGATCCATTTCACCGGAGCTCTTAAGGTCATTGCCAAGATTTCAACAAGCTTTTTTATTTAATAAATCGGTTGATCTAAATCATCCTGAAGGAAAAAGTGTTGCTTGGTCAACCAGATGTTGGACAGTGACGGTTTTGATATGGGCTACGCGGCTCTTCACCCAGGGCGCCATCACATTGAGGAATCCAGGAGCCTGGAATAAGTTTTCCAGGTGTTTTCTTGCCCATTTGATGGGAAATTGAAGCATCTCTCTGTTATCAAGGCTCTGCTGCAGAAATGAAATAATTTGACAAATTCTAGCTTTTAAAAATTATTTTATATTTTAAAGGTTAACATGCCAGCAAATTGATAAGAGAAGGATTATGATTATTATGATGAACTATATTAAGTAAATATATAGGAGTACTGGCATGAGAAGAAAAGCAGTTTGAGTCTTGATTTGCTGTTTTTGGGTTATACCAATATAATCTGGTACGTCAACTGAACTTTTGGCATTTATTTTTATATTTTGTCACATGACCTAAAGCTGGAATAAACTTGTTTAAACTTATTTGCTTTGTAATGTTGTAAATCTATTTTACGTTTTATGATTTAGCGAGCCACAGTCCGCTGATGAATTACAAACATTTTATTAAATTAACGAGACTCTTGACGTAGTGAAACATTAGTGACAAAAATAAAGTTTAGACTAAATTTTAAACATACAAATTACAGAAAATACTTGACATCTAAAATTAATCCAATCTGTTCTTAAAAGTTACAACAAAATAAATATTCAAAACTAATTTTCAATGAAAAATAACTTGCCACCCAACAACAATTAGGTTTAAAAATTATAAACCTGGAACAAAAACATGTGCAATTAAAGTACTTCTATACACTGATGCTCTTTCTTTAAACATTATATGAAGAAATGTCACATAAACAGAAATGGATAAACTAACTGCATTGAATTTACATCAGTTAAAACTCAAAGTTTTAAAAGGTATAAAGTTTCATGCAAAGTTACTAAAATCATGGTGCTTTGATGTTATGCGTCATTTTCAACATGATAGAGGAAGTGAAACACATTTAGTATCTCATGATAGATCTACATCAACATACATATTTATGAAATAAATATGTAGAATAAATACTATTCAAGTTGGGGTGAATATAAATAAAACAAACATACTAAATATTTCAGCTAGTTGTAACTTTAACCCACAACATCTACATGGTACTTATTTTATTCAACCTGAATTTACTTTGTGTTCTGACTGGCACATGTGATTTAACTAGGACATTTAATAACTTGGCTAAAGGGTAGTGCTACGTCGTGTTGAGTGTTTTAGCAGCAGGATCTCCTCTTGGAGGGGCTGCTGATCAGCTGGACCGTTTTCTCCTTCTGCTGGTCTTCTTGTTCCTTCAGGATCCTAAAATAAAAGATGATCAGTCCCAACAGGAACACAGACGGTTTTTACCTGAACTCAAACCTGTGATTACCGCTCATCTACTCCGACTCCAATGGTTTAACATGATACGTTTTCATTACCTAAAGTTTTCTGACAGTTGAATCATTTAGAGCCTGATTGTAATATTAGAAATAAAACCAGTAATTACAAATCAGAATTTACTCAAAGTTAAATATTTCATAACCAAAACAGATCTTTTACAAAAACATGAACGCATTCAGAGGTGGTACGCTTCTGCTAATGCGCTAACAGCTGAGCTAATGTTTCACTTGGCCCTATTGCAAACTTTGAACACACCCGACGTATTTAAGAACATGTTTTATTGTTGCGTTAGCTGCTTACCTGGCTAAATGCACCATGGACTCGGCCACATTGGCTCCAGAACACGCACTGCATTCAAAGAAGGTCATCTGGCAGTCCTTCAACCAGGAAAACAGGGTTAAATAAAAGGCAGGAGAGCAGATAAAATGCTAATCTCAGAGTGCTAAAATGCATTTCCAGGTATAATCACCATTCTGACCACAAATAAAAATGCAATGCTTGTAGGAATAATTTAAAATCAAGACCTTGGCGAGCCTTTCGCCCACTTCCTTCTGAACTTCCCTCTCTGCCTCTTTGTCCGTTTTGTTTCCCAAGAGCATGATGGGTATTTCCCCACCGGTGCCTTCCTGAAAAGCAGCAGACATGATGAGCGTAGGACAGGCAGCTGGTTTTACTGCAGAAGGCCGTACAGGACTGGTTCACATTGGAGTCAGACTTTTACTCTGCGGATCCGTTACCTTGACGCTCGTCAGCCACTGTCTGACTGCGGTGAAACTCTGCTCTGCGGTTACATCATACATCACAATCACACCATCAGCTTTGCGAAAGAACTGCTTGGTGATGCTGCGATACCTGCAGGAGAGACAGGAAGTGGACTATGAGTGGACTTTTGGTCACTTCCTCCTAATGTCACGGTGCTTTAAGCCGCATAAAAACCTGCAGAAATCTGAAGACTTTCATCCAAGACACCAGAACTTCTCTAAATTTCACACTTTTGTAATGGAGCTTACCTTTCCTGTCCTGCTGTATCCCACAACTGCAGCGCCACCTGGCTGTTGTCCACAGTTATTGTCTTCACACTGTAGTCTATGCCTGTAGACACACAAGTTAAAGAGTGATTTATTTAATGTTTACCTTATTTCAGTGCATTTTGTGATTCACTGAAATATTAAAAATGGTTCCCAAGGCAACAGATGAGCCACTGCTGTGTCCAAACTCAACCAAAGAAACACCAAACAAAAATGTATTCATTGAATGGTGGGTATCACATTTAACAATAAATTAGAGAAAAAGAAAAACTGAAGCAGAACTTGAGAATTTCACCCAATTTACTACAAGCCACATTTTTAATCCAACATCTACTTTCATAAAACAGAATGACAGAAATTATTTAAAGCATAACCCTCATGTGAAAGCATAAGTCCACCCTCAGACAAATTTAGAAAAATACCAAAGTGGGCGGAGTCCAGAGCCACTGAGGGGTGTGGCCAGCTTTCCATCCTCACTGCAGCCTAACATGACTTTGTTGTTTTAGTTTATATCGACTGACAGGAAGTGAAAGACGTTTACACCGCGTACCGACGGTGGCGCAGGTTCCCGGGTGGAAGCGGTCGTCACAGAATCTTTGGAGGATCGAGGTTTTTCCCACGCTGGAGTTTCCCACCAGGACGACCTTGAAGAGGCGGTCAGGAGCCGAAGGTGCACTTTCCTCCTGGGAACCATTAAAGGAAACGTTGGGCCCAGTGAACCTGCTGGTTTACTTTAATCCAGCTCAGCTACATGTGGCGACGCTTACATTGATGGTGGTTTCCTTGCCAACCGGCTGACCTCTTGGAGACGTCGGGATCTGCCGTTCCTCAGTCTGGATCGGCGATGACCTGCGGTGAAGTTCGCTCGTCACATCCACACCGTCTTCATCATCCAGCTGAGTCTCCACTTCAGCACAGTCCTGCAGGGCGTTCTGAGCCAGACCACTGTTCAGTAAATAGGGGAGGTGGTCTTCTTCTATGGAGATGATCCTCTGGAAACGACTCCTTGCTTCAGCTGGGAAGGACGGCTGGTAGAAGCCGTTAAGGTTCTGCCTCAGGGCGCTGGAGGTCGGCTCCTCCTCATCCTCACTGCAGAAACACCAAACATGAAGCTGCTGCTGCTGCTGCTACGTTAGCTTCACCTCTGTGTGGTTTACCTGTTGAACACATCTGTGTCTGTTTGCTTCACTCCATCAATAAAGAACCGGTGCTTCAAGCTTTTCTTGGTTCCTTTTGGTTTCTGCAGAGTGAGATTTGTTTTTACATTTTTAATACACGGTTCTGGGGAAAAATAAGATTTGATTTGAAAAACAGAAAATGTTTTATACTTCTCTGAACACAACACACCTGAAAGGACATGTCTCTCTCATCCCGCAAATGTTTGTTCATTTCTCTGAAATAAAAAGACGGATGAAAACCAACAGCTGTTTCAGGGGTTAATGCTTGAAGGTTCCTGATCACCTCAAGCTTCACCTACAATCTGGGCTCATTCAGGTCCTACTCATGTCTCCTGACATGATGTGACTGAAAAGTAAACAAAGCTCTTGATTTTACATGCAGAGAGCATAAACAGCATTTCATGTCTTTATTCCAACGTTGCTTTTATTTCAGTACATCTGCCTGCTGCAGATTGTTTTTCTGCACATCTGAAACTGGAGGACACAGCGAGCCGTTAAGCTGGGTCACCACTGAACGTTTGACATGTTGGAAAATCTCTGTTGATTTTGAAATTAAATGCATTTGTAACCCAGATGTTTTATATATATAGTAATTCTGAAAAATGGATACAAAATATATTCAAATGCTACTCAAAACATTTCAGGAATAACTCTGACTACGCAGACTCTCTGTCTGCACTGGTGAAAAGTCACCCACCATTTACCTGCACAAAGTTTTTAAAATGACAAAAGGGACCAATTCTGTCCCAAAACACATGATCCATATAAAACTGAGGCAAATCAACAGCGACATGCAAACTTCATAAACGTGACGAGACTTTCATGTTTACGTCCTGGCCCTACTGAGAACATGAGTTCATTTAGATTAAGTACAAAGATAAATTAACGCATTTAACTTGCTTTCTTGTGCGTTTTTGGAGTGAACGTAAATCTGAAGCAAAGGCGACGTCCCGTCCACCAACATGGAGGACGAACGTTCATCTCTGCTTCACACCGATCTGATGGACGATGTTCAAGTTGTGCTAAAATGAGTTCAACCATTAGTGAAGCTGTGGTAGCCCAAAGTAGCATCTCAATGCTAAACATGTAGCAGCTAACGCTAATGTAGCATCCAGAGTGCACATTTCTAAAGAAGCTCCACGAATAATTTCTGTTAAGAAACACTTTGATCCAATCTGATGTTGAAGAATCTGAATATCCCTTTAAAAACTACAGATATATTAGTTGAGTTCATATTTCTGTTTAACAATTTAGCTGCTAAAACAGCTTTTAAATTGAAAATGTCATAAAATATAATTACAGACGCTGCAATTAACCTGATTAAAAATGTTGAACCGAGTCCCACCACAAGTTCTGAGACGTCAACATGCATACGATCTGAAACAGGCAAAGTGTTTGATGGAGCCACACCTCAAAAGGTCCAGCTGTTTGTGGAGACTGGCTCGCTCCCGCTGCAGTCCTTCAGTAAGTCTGTAGATCTCCCTGTGTGCAAAAATAGTCCGTTTGCTCCAAACATGAGCCAGAGTAGAGAAAACAACAAAACAACGAGGTTTTACCAGAGACAGAGAGTAGTGTCAAAAGAAGCCAGGCGTTACTCTGACTCACATCTCCTTCTCCTCGTGAAGCCGGGCCGATTGCTCCTGCAGCAGACCCAGCTGCTCCTGCGCCAGCGTCAGCTCCTGGCTCACCAGCTCCAGCTCTCGGGCCAAATCGTCGTTCGTCTGCTTCAGCTTCACGTTTTCCACTTTGGTCTCATGCTGTTCACTGTGCAGCTCCTGACACTGACACTCCAACTGGACAGACATTGTTCAAGAAAAATGATTGAACTTTTAAAATGAAATATTTTTATATGAATTTGCTCTTTTAGCACTTTTCAGGGCAGAGTCTCAATTTGCTCCTTTTCAGTCAGAATTTCTGTTTTAGGATGATAAAACTATTGAAATGTGAATTAAAGCAGATGTTTTAGGAATTCAGCTCCAGTAAATATAGTTTGAGTAAAAACTGGAGAATAAAATGGATTCATGTTGAAGTTGGAATGAGCTGTAGGCTCAGATGCAACCATTTTAATCATGAAGAGATGCTAAATGCCATCATTATGTTTTTACGGCTTCATGTCATCAGTGCGTCTGATTCTTCCTGCTCCAACAGTTTATGGTTCGGTTTTGATCCGGAGTCTTTCCACCGACCCGTCTCTGTTTCTGGAAGAGCTGCTCCAGCTCCTTCTCCTTGCTGGACAGCTGCAGCTCCAGGTCTTTACTTCGGCTCAGATATCGATCGTAGTCCTGGAGCAAAGTTTTTAAAAAGAAATTTAATGGAAGTACTAAAACCTTGACCAAATACAAAAAGTTAAGGGAAATAATTACCTGCAGTAGTATTTTGTCTTTTTCATTTTTTATCTGCTGCTCCATTTCTTCATACAGGTGCTGAATCTCATCGTCGTGTGTTGCCGTTTTCCTAAATGGATAAAAGTCATTAATATGCAATATAAGGAAATTAACTTGTAGTTCAAGTAAAATGTGTGTTTTTTTATAACAGGTGACAGAAACCAGGCTGATGGCGTCTCAGACCTTCTGAGGGCACTCTCCATGTCTCTCTTCTCCTGGTTGGCGTCTCTGATCTGCGCCGTCACTCTGGCCAGGAAAAGCTCAAAGTTTGACAGAAGCTGAGGCTCATCGCGGCGCAGCTGGGCCCACAGGCTGCGCACCTCAGCAGGGCTGGCGACAGAGGTCAAACATTTTTACTCCACTGGTTTCCAGTCAAACTCAAGTCTGTACTTTGACTAGGCCATGAATCAGCTTCAGACTCCCTCTAAAGGAAGATGAACAGGATGAGGCTTTGGCCGTTTCTGGAGGACTAAATTAGTTTCTTCTTCATTTGTCATTAAGATGAAGAGGAAAAAAAAGATTTTAGTTTTGTAATTGTCTTGGAAATTAGTTTAAAAAAAAATCTAAACAGTGGATTCTTAAATTTTGTTTTCTTGAAATGGGGAAAAAAACAAACAAAAAAACAATGGGTGAACCAGAAACGGATTGAAAATGTATTCAAATGTGTGAAAAAATGCATTTCATTATTGCAGTAAAAAACCTTTTATTGAAAGAAAAAAACATAAAAGTCAGAATATAATAAAATAATAATAATAATAATAATAGGTAAAATACACTAAATTGCCAGAAATTCCATTTGGGTTGCATCCAATAACACTATGATTAGAATTTAAAATGATTTTCTGTGGTTTTCTATGAACGGAGTAACAAAGGGCATCTGGGCAATTTTATCATGAATGTCACAAAAATCCACTGAGCTTCATTTAATGCTCAACCAAATGAAGATCAGCCTGAGCTGCTCAAACTGAAACGATCAAACATGTCGTCTCCCATCGCACTGCAGAGTCAATAAGTTCCTTAAATGATCTTAGAAGAGACGACCTACATCTTACATAAGATTCAGTCTTTTAGTTGGACATAAAAAGGGCAGCTGAAAAAAAAATAAAGCCATGAAAAAATGTTTTATAAGTTTTAAAACAGTTGAATTTAGATGAAGTTTTTCGAAGCTTCTCATTAGTTTTCTGCAGGTCTCCTACTCTTTAGGATCCCACCAACATCTGACTGAGCAGAAACATCCGGACCTCTTCACTACAATCCCGGCCGAGTTTCTGAAACGCAGCGCAGACATTCAGACCTGACCCTGAACTCACTGATCCAGGAGGCTGCTGGCCCCCAGGCTCTCCATGAGCATCGCAAAGTGCTTTTCCTCGTCATCCTCAGCCGCGCCTGGACCCTCCTTCCACTGGGACTGGTACAGAACCTCCGGCACGCTTTTACTCAGCTTCTTCTCGGTCATGACGTCATCTACTGAAATCCTACGGCCAAACAAAAACGCACCTACAAAAACAGCACAAAATCGAGCTCATAAGCACAAGCAGGTCAGATGCAGGTTGGAGTCATATTTAGTTTTGGAAACTTACTGAAACCAGAGGAGAACTCTTCCAGCGTGAGGAACCCGTTTCCATCAGAATCGAGCGAATCGAAAACGTTCTCCAGCTCGTCTGCACTCAGAGGAAGCTCATCATTCAGCCTCTGTCAGGAAGCACAAAAACCCATCAGGTTAACAAAATCCAAGGACACTAATGTCACTGTAGCTATAACAACTGCCATGCACGTGTTATGTGGAGCAGAAACTATTAGTAAAGGAGAAAGACGCACATTTTCATCCTCTCATCTCCGTAAACCAGATCATGTTAACCAGGATGTTTAATGAACATGACCAGCCAGACAATACACAACCTCTCCCAAATTATTGTAAATTGCTGCTATAAAATGCATTTGTAAATTAAAATCTATTTATGTGGAGGAAAATCTTTGGCATTAGCAGCTTGTTTTAAACGTCAGGAGATCCTCCTGTGAGCCAGCAGAGCCAGGCCTCTGGCAGCCTGGGTTCAGTGTTTACACGGTTCAGTGTTGACCGAAGCCGCCCGTAAAACCCAGAGCTGGTCACAGAAAGGAAAACATCTGCTTTCAACAACCAGCTGTTCTGCAGAGTCTTATCTTCTGGAGACATGGAGCTTCAGCAAACAGCAGAGCAGTGAAGCCGTCCAGCTGGAGGTCCTGGTCTGAACCCACAAACCGATTCAACTGCATGGAGCCGAGTTACAGCCTCCGATTCCTCTGCTTTGGTTTTTATCCCAAATGTTCCAGATAATCAAACCATCAGCGTCACACAATTAGGTTTCAAATGATGATTTGACAGAACAAAGTTATCCTAACTAACCTCCTTGTTAAATCAAATACACCAACCATGTTTTTACAGTGTAATGCAACTAATCATGTCTGACCGCAGAGTAAAGAAGCCACTTTGGGAGAACCTGTCTGACAACATGAAGCGGGATAAACGTTCACCAAGCAGAGCCTCATGTTCTGATGTGACGAAATTCAGGAACACATGAGAAAATCTGACATCAGTGTGGAAACGGTCACAAGTCCAGACCTAAAGCTCCTGGACTCCAAACACACGGAACAGTGGAGAACGTTCCCAGGAGAGGAAAACCCAGCAGAACTCATCCAGGAGGTCCAGATCGTCCGACGGTGGGATCCACTGGGAGCCGGAAATTCCTGCTGGGAATTCTCCCCATGTTAACCGGAACGCCGTTACCTCAAATAAATAGGTAAATAAAGTAAATGGAACGCAGCTTAAAACTCTGCAGGCTGCCTCAGTTAGGGTCAGAGGTCACAATATAAGAAAAATAAAAAAAGAAGCAGATTTTTGTAAATCTCAGATTTACAGAAATAAAAATCTGTAAAGCTGTGCTTGAAGCTGGTATCCTGTTACATCTGGAATAAAAACCATCATTTCAGAATCAGAACTTTAAACCAAAAGTCAAACTTGGTTGCTGAATTAAGCCAGTCGAGCCACTTCAGATTAAATCCTAATTCCTCCACAAAGATGTGAAAAACTTTACAGCCGCTGCAGCCAGCAGTGGCAGAGCCGCTTATTTGCTTTAGGTAGCAGTTAGTTTTCCACAGAGGGCCAGACTGGACGGCCATTTCCCCTTCATCACTTGAAAACTGCTCTGTGTCTTTACTCAGCTTATCTTTGACAGAAAGATTTGTTTAATGATGTGAAACATTTCACAGATGAAGTGTAAATCATTTAAACAGCATCTAATAACAGTTTGGCTGAAGTGCATTTAGCAGAATTGGGCCTAATTACCAGATCATGACCATAAACAGCAGATCAAAGCTCCTCCTGAGTTTTTATGATCCGTAGAAGCGAAGCATTGAAGTGGCTCATCAAAGCCCTGGATGAGCTTCTGATGGACCAGAGAATCTGCACAATAATGCAGGTGGAGAGGCTGTGGGACAAAGAGTCTCCGTCTCTTTTATGTTGCTTTGAGTGAGCTGCACAGCAGCATCACGCTCCTGTTTGGTATCAGTAATGAGCGCGCCGGCCGCCCCTGCGTTCTGCTCAGTGGGACAACAAAGCCATGAATGATTCTTTATTCTGAGAGGTGAAAAGGTTCCAGGAAAACAGCAACGCTAAGAAAATCAGGAGGTTTACAGTTTCATTTAATTACAGATTTCCTTTCAAATCTCTTCTGCTCCTAAAGTGCAATTCAAACTTCTAAACAATCAAGTTTTATCCGATTCCATTTAATCCATTTATTTGGGAATAAAGATGCAGCAGGGATTTGGGGGGGATCTCCCAGCAGCAGGCTCACCTGCATGTCCCGGCGGGTGATGAATCCCTTGCTCTCCGTGTCGCACATCTGGAAGAACTCGTGAGTTTTCTCCAGGATGGTGTTCAGTCCCACATCTGAACTCCGGCTCCTCCTCGACTCGTCCTCCTCTGCGCTCGTTTGGTCGCTGCCTCCTCGTGTTTGGAGCGTTGTCCGGGCCGCGCTGGTGTCAGGACACGGAGAAGTGAAAGCTGCCATGGTGTGAGTGAGTGTTTTCTGTGAGGCAGCTGCAGACGGAGGGCTGTGGAGCTTCAGGCTGCTGTGGAACCGAGGCTTCCAGCAATGTCACCGATTGTCATCTCTTAGCAACCACCTCTTTAATTAGTAGATGAAACCTATGAGGAGCAGAAGGAGGGTCTTTAGTTACAACCTCTGGTCCAGCAAATACAACAGGAGGAATTTACCGAATCACAAAAATAGAATATTCACATTTTTAAACTTTTAAAAACACGCAGCTAGTCAAAACCACAGACCTAAAAATGAAAAGCTTATAATAGTACACTGCATACCGTTTCCATGAAGAATGGTAACAACGTTGCAAAATCCTTAAAGGTAGAAAAAACTGAAAAGTGTGGTGTGCAGGTGAATTTAGCCACCAAATGGTTAAAAGCAGCAGTGGACACTGGTACCTCTAACATGCTGATCAAACATTGGTTCTGCTAACGCTAAGTGAAATACCAACACAGTATTTAGCAGAAGCTAACGTGCCTCAGCTAACACCCGCCATGCGTTTACATTGCTGATGTTCACAAACTGTTGATTTTCCAGGAGTTTCCTAAACGCACCACGCCGCCATCATTCTACCACTTCCTGTCTGTCATCTTTGGCTTTTCCACCAAATGATTGATTTTTCTCAATCATTTGAATTTTTCTCACTCGACTCATGTGGTGCAGAATCGCGAGACTAATTTTCATAGAATTGTGAAATTTATTAAATTCACCAATTTTTGATTTAAAAAAAATCTCATCTTAGTATAAAAATGTGTGGTTTTAATTTCCATTAAGCAAATTAATTTTGTAATGGCCAATGGAGACGTAGCTGAGCATCTACAACATGCAGACAGGATCAGCTGTGCAGTTTGAGCTTCACAAAGTGATTCTTTACAGCAGATCTTTCACTCATGGTTTTCATTTTTATTACTTTTGAGATTTGCTGACTGCGTTGCCAATTGACCACAGCAGGTCTTCGGTCAGAAAGCACACAGGTAAATCACCTGTAGTGACCTTTGCTCTTTGTATTCTCTTTGGGACGATGTTCCCACCGACACTAATGGCTTCTGACAGGTAAACCTTTGCTTTATTGACTGGCTGATGTAACTCAGACTGGGAGCACTGGTTTGGAAGACTGCCTCCCACTTGCACTTTTTCAGTATTCTTGATTAATTTATGAGTGATGATTCATATTAATATAGATATGATGAACAAGAAGACAAAAAAAGACAGAGACTGACAGCAAAAAAAAGAAAAAAAACTTAAGGAATAAGATAAATGATCCAATTAAAAACAATTCAGTTAATTTAAAATCTAAGTCCAGTTCCTTCCCAACTCTAAACCCAATTCACCCTGTAGCATCTCTCATATTCCACAATGTCAATTTATTCTGTCAAATTTCACTAAAAGATACACAGATCACATATTTTTGAAGACATTTGACTTTTCTGAATTTGTTTTGAAGTTGAAATAAAATATTTTGCAAGAATGACAGAAATGATAAGTCAGAGTGAGCAAAACGAGAGGACATGAGAAAGAGAACCGAGTTCAAACCGTTCGGACTCGGTTCAAACCGTTCGGACTCGTTTCAAACCGTTCGGACTCGGTTCAAACCGTTCGGACTCGGTTCAAACCGTTCGGACTCGGTTCAAACCGTTCGGACTCGGTTCAAACCGTTCCGACTCGTTTCAAACCGTTCCGACTCGGTTCAAACCGTTCGGACTCGTTTCAAACACTAAAAACCATGAGCAGATTTTTACCTCTGCTCATGGTTTCCCACTGTAAATGGGAATTTTCCAAACCTAAAATAATAGAAGGTAAGGACAACATAACAAAAGGCTCTAGATGAATGTATTAAACAATTTCACTGAATCGGTAATAAAACATAAATAAAATCAGAGGAATGGTGTGAAAATCTAACAGTTAAGATACCTAAACTTAAAACCAACTTCTTGGATTTCCAGTCAGACCAGAAAACTGAAAAATATGGATCATATTTACCAGCCACAGCAGAAAAGTCGGTAACTTTAATTTCTGGTTAAGTTTGCTGAAATCGGTGGAGCGGAAAAGTTGGAAAACAAGGAGTGTTTATTTAGCCTGCCGTCATTCTGCCGTTTCATTTCAGGAGCGATGTGTGCTTTGCATGCTGACTTTATCGGTTTTAGGTAACAGCTGTTAGCAGCGCTGAGATCCGGACCGCAGACACAAACTGTGCAGCAGAGTCTCAACCACGACCGAGATCTGCGAAACCTCCAAACCACAAAACAGCACGAACTGCAAAAGCCGCGGTGATGAATGACCTACATGTCAACAGGAATCACCCGCCGGATCATGAAATCAAATAGTAACTTCATGTTTTTGTCTCTGGTTTAATCAGACTCACCTGATGCTGCTTTGTTTTCTCAACTCACCTGAAACTTTCCCCGCCTCATCAGGAATGAATCCATCTGAGAAAGAAAAATGCATTTTAGAAAACAGAAGCCAATAAACATAATATCAGACCGAACTTCTGCAGCAGAAAGGAAAGGAAAGGAAGTTACCGAAGCAGCTGTATAACAGAAGTAACATCGAAAAGCCGCATTAAATGAGCGCAAGTCTTTTAAAAAGGAAACAGATGAACAAGAAAACCTGTTCCAATAAGATAAAACAAGCTCTTCCTCCCTGTTATTTAGAAACTTCCTCTAACAAACTCAACTTCTCTCACGCTCTCAAATAAACTTAAAGTGTGTGAAACGCACTTCCTTGTAACTTCTCTCAGACGCCAAGGTGTTTCTCACTTTACCTAAAGCCGTTAAAGTTTCCCTCCCGGCTGGAACAAAGTGTGTCGCCCAGAAGAACCGGAATAAAAAAAGTCTCAAACTGCTGGACCGAGGCTGAGGAGAGGAGTCCACTGTGGACAGGTGAAGTCGCAGCGCCGAGACTGCAGGAATTTCTCTGCTCCGTCGTGACGCAGCGCGTGGGGGAGGGAGGGAGGGGCCTCGTCATCTGCTGTTACCTTGGCAACGCCAACACGGAAGTTAAAGCTCAGAAGACACGTGCTGTGGAGGAAAACATTAAACGCTACTGAAGTTTTCATCTCTTGTTTCATGAGGAAACAACCGAAACCGTTTCCAGGAGACAGAAAGCGCTCCGTCACGTTCTGTTTACACTGTAAAGTTTATTTTACATACATGCAGCCAATATTTAAAAAATGAGAATATTACTGAAAAGTGAAACACATATTAATTACACAAAGATTGATGTTTTAATCTGACAAACGAGGTTCATCCGGACGTAATTCATTAAATATGACCGCAGTAATAATAATAATAGTTATTACTGTGGTAATAACTATTATTACCACACAATAACTATTATTCTGCGGTAATAATAATAATAAGTTATTAATAACTTATTATTAAGTTATTAATTACTTATTATTAAGTTATTAATAATAAGTAATTATTATTAATAACTTAATAATAATAATTATTATTATTATTAATAACTTATGATTAAGTTATTAATAATAAGTAATTATTATTAATAACTTAATAATAATAGTTATTATTATTATTAATAATATTATTATTATTTAAAAGGCACATTCAGAGCACAGGAAGTCAACATACAAGAATAAATAAAAAAATTAAAACCAGAAAAAATAAATAAATAAAAAGCCAAAAAGAAATTGGCACATTTTGGTATCTTAGCTAGTAGCTAATCTTTTTTCAACATTTAATTGAATTGTCCTAATTAACTTTTTTTTTAGTGAACATTTCGGTGCGTTTAGATTTTAAACAATGTTAACATTCAAATGTGCAGTTGAGAGCAGCTGTTTTAGCAAAAAGCTAAATATACGAGGTGAGAGGATAACAGCCCAACGTTTTACACCAAAAAAGGCAAAATGTGACCAAAGAACACAGAACTGGTGATTAATAACTGGATAAAAACTGACGCCCGTATGGATTTAAAATGTTTTATATGATCTTTTGGGAGCCAGATTTAGTAAGAACAGCAGAATAATCCTCTGGAGGCCAGAATCTGTGAATGTTTTCTTTTTGTGTTTAAATATATCTGATAAATATATTGTTATGTTAGAACTCAAACTCATCATATTTATCTCCAAAACCATTGGAGGTAAATCATCCTGATGCTGTTTTTGAACTTCAGCCAGCCGTCTTCACCACATCTGGATACAGAGACGTATTGACTTCCTGTCATGTGATTGGCTTTTGAGGTCAGTTATTTATTGATTTATTTGGGCTCATGACTAATTCTTGCCCTTCAAACGAGCCACCCACACACTCCTGGGCTCTGCGCCATGCAGGTGAGGACAACATGGTGAAACTTCAGAAAGTCTGCAGCAGGTTTTGGATGTGATGTGCTGTCAGGGGCCCATCTGGGCTCCGACTCCTTTGGAAACTTCCTGGAGACGCCCCTGCTCATTTAGCCATTATACTTGACGTGACATGGTTTTAATCCATCCATCCATTTTCTTTACACCCTTGACCCTTAATGGGGTCAGGAGGTGCTGGTGCCTCTCCAGCTAATGTTCCCTGGACAGGTCACCAGTCTGTCGCAGGGCAACACAGAGACACACAACTATCATGCACACACACACACACACACACACACACACACACACACACACACACACACACACACACACACACACACACACACACACACACACACACACACACACACACACACACACCTAGGGGCAATTTGGAGAAACCAATTAACCTGACAGTCATGTTTTTGGACTGTGGGAGGAAACCGGAGTACCTGGAGAAAACCCACCATGCAGGGAGAACATGGAGACTCCATGCAGAAAGACCGGGAATCGAACCCAGAACCTTCTTGCTGCAAGGCAACAGCTCTACCAACTGCACCACTGTGCAGCCCGGTTTTAATCCAAGAAAATAATCTTATTTGTAATTTCAGGATGTGGTACTGAAATGGATAAACAACAACAACAACAACAACAACAACAACAACAACAACAACAATAATAATAATAATAATAATAATAATAATAATAATAATAATAATAATAATAATAATGGTGCATGTAACTCTGAGTTTCTCTAATGACAGTGATCCTCCTCACCTGTCCACAGGTATTCAGGTGAAATCTGTCTCAGCTTTAGAAGATGTTTTCTCCAGATGTTTCAGCTCCTCTCACAGATGTTCATCAGGATGTAGGTCAGAGTTCACACAGGCCGGCCGGCCGGCCCAGAACTGTCCAATGCTTTGCTCTCAGTTAATCTCGGGTGCTGTGGGTCATCATCCTGTTGGAACATGCCTTACCTGAGACTGACACAAAGCAGCACGTCTCACCTGAACGCCTCGGTAGTCTTGAGATGTCATCACACTCTGCACCAGTTTTCCTCCTGTGACCAGAGAAGTTCCCTACAGACCCGTGGATCTTAAAACTCCTAATAATCTGTGGAACTGAGGATTTTACAGCCTTTACCTTTAACATGCTGGTCTGTAGTTGTCTTTCTAACCTGCCGGGTCATCTCTATTCTTCAGCACAGTTACTGCATGTCCCACCTTAATAGGCCGACTGACTGATTAATTAGAGGAACATCATATTTAACATGCCTCTATCTTAGTTTTATTTTCTGACTGTAACATCATTTCTGACCAGGAATCAAAATTCTTTGCTTCATTGAAAATCAGATTGTTATTTCTATCAACAATTTTGTCTGGATGTGAAAACAGATGGATGTTCGTTTCTTTGTTTGTGTGCAGTTGTAGTACCAAGACAACCCAGATGAGGGCAGTACAGGATGGATCTTAAAATGACACAAAGAGAAAATCATCCTTGTACATATTTTTTTCATTGTTAACCAGGAGACCCTGATACAGAAGTCAGTGTTTTAACATGCTGTGTTGAAGCCTAAATGAAAGGAAACTGGACTTTTTGTCACCCAAAAGGTTTCATCCCTTACGATGTATAACTGATGATCAGAGGGAGAGCATTGGCTGAAAGGTGAAACATCTTCAAGAAACAAGAGTTCAGTTCCCTCCAGTTTAGGCCCACAGACTCTCTTTTATATTTCAACAAAAGCTGCATGAGTCTTCTCTCGTTCTCATAAATCATATTGGGTGAAGCTTCCAGCAGGAAACGTGTGAGAATGGACCACCAGCCGGTGTGAGGCGTGTCCCCATGCAGGACACGTTTGCCACACGTTTCATGGATCTGCGTGGAGAGTTGATGTTCCACACATGCTGTGAGGTTGTGAGTCTTTGCTTTGATTGTCTTTCCTTCAAAGTGTTTTTGAAACGCTGATCTGCAGGAAACAGATGAACGAGCCACGTTGCTTCAGTTGGAGCCAGATGTGTTTACACCGCCGGACACTCTGGGATTATTAACACTATGATGGCAATAAATCCTAATCCTGTGTTAGCAGTAAAACATGCATTTATTTGACATGTTATTAGCTGAAGGTCCCACACCCAATCATTTAATCCCGTGGAGGAAAAATAAAATCGTATCTCTGCAGCCACTGCGCTGCTGGGAACAGCTGGTTGGTTGGTTGTGGCTCCTGAAGTCATCTGTGTCTTCATCTTACTTTTCTCTCCGTGGTTCTGGGATTTATGCTATAAAAACTTTTTGTTCTGTCATCTCAGGTTGAAGTGACTGACTTCAGATTCAATGACCTTTAAGAACCTGTAGGGGGCAGCCTTCTGCAGATTTGATTTCTACGATCACAAACCTGACACAACTGGGCCTCATATGCAATAAAACATTATTGCATAGCAGAAACTATAGTTTTAATGAGTGGTTTCTCCTACAGTTTATTATCTGCACATATTTGCAAACCAAAGAAAAATAAGCTCCATATTTATTCCTGGTGTTTTGTGTGGAAGGGAGTTGTTTACAGTGGAGTAAATAACTTTGTACTGTGGGAGAGTAAATATGGACTTCAGTGGAAATGTTGATTTGTTTTTAATGTGCCGTTGTCTGGGAGCTACAGCTAACTTAATTTGCAGTTACAGGAAAACACCCCGTTGGTATTTGTCTCCTCCTCATGTGTTTCTGCTTTCACTTGTTACGTCCGTGTATTTCTGTGTAGCAGTGATGAAAGAGCTGACCCGGCCGGGTTGTTTTCCAGGACAGAGGAGATGTTTGGCGTGAAGCTATGTGGCATCCCGGCAGCTCGCCCAGTTGGACTCACATGCAGACCCAACAGGACGACGTTGTTTTTTACCTGCTCCACTGCATGACGGATACAGAGGGGAGGTCACATGCTCTGCATCACCACAGCACCAGAAACGCTTTTTAGATTTTATAGTTATTAACGTGACTCCAGCGAGAAGCCAGAGGGAAAGATCTGCTCTCAGCTTCTCGCTATTCCTAAAATAACTTCAAACATGAGAACCAAAACTCATTTCTTCTCATTTAAATGGTTTCCTCAGATGTTTATAATGACATCAGGTGATCTTCCTATTATCTAACTGTAGATTTGTACATCACAGCTTTTAAAGTAAATCAAAATGTTTTTATGTACAGATTATATACAATATGACAGAGAAAATGAGTAACGCGGATTCATCAGTGGGTAGAGAGACAGAGAGGAATCATCATCATCATCATCATCATCATCATCATCATCAGGTCGGCGTTGAACTCTCCTCAGCTCAAACGTTTAACAAGTTTTACAAAGTTAGAACTGCAGACATGATGAACGAAATGAAATACGACCAAATTTGACTTTCAAGCCAAACACTAAAAATAGTTTCAGGTAATAAAAGAATCATTGCTGCCATATTTGAATGTGTCCCGTCGGATTTGTTTCCACTGACTTTGGTAACCTGTGCATGTTTTATTTGACCCAGGCGTTCACGTGTCAAATTTTACAACCCGTAGTAGTTAACTTTGGGCCCAAAGGAGAAAAAAGGACCATTTTCAAGCCTGCAAAAGTTGAGGATAAATGCTACTTACAAAAGTAAATTGCAGGTGTTATTTCAATCGTGCCAGAAAACCGTTTTTGGGATCAACTTTGAGTTTGAGCGGATGAAGGAGGAACTTCTGGAGGTGAAAAGAAAGAAAATCACTTTTCACATGTTGTGCTTTAAAGGAATACAAAAAAAAACAACCAGTATTTCTGTGCTGTTTGTAAAGAAAACAACTTGATTTGATCATATTTAGGTTAAGAGAAGGTTTCATTTGCTTAGAAGAGGATTTAGCAGTGACTGCCTGGAGGAGGCTGAGGTTCCCTGGACCAGAGATTAGTTAAGCTCACAAACCTTTTATTCCTCAGTAGTTTTCCATTCTTTTATAATGTTACATCTTCTTTCATACATTTCTGTTGACACAAGTTTTAAATTCCTTTCATAATGATCTTAAAAAGGTCTTAAAGTCGTACATTTGAGTTGCTGAAACCTGCAGAAATCCTGAGTACGGATATTTTTAGACGCAGAGGAAAAAGGATCCGACCTCATCTGAAGAGATTTATGCGGGTCGAGGCAGGGAGCGACCGGACCTCCTGCTGACGATCACTGGGCTGGAGGGTACCGCGCTCCGACTGGGTGGTACCACTTGTCAGACGTCTGCCCTGACCAGAAGTCAACACGGTGGCCGGGCCAGCTTTGGGTTTGGCCTGGCGCACTGAAGGTCATCAGTCACAGCGAGCAGCAGGGGAAAGAGGGAACGGTCCAAAACCTCAACCAGAGTGGGACACGGAGAACCCGTTTTCCTGAAACCATCCTGAGGCTGGATTTAACAACCGGGTGCAGAAAGATCCTCATCCAGGAATCAAACATAATCTGGGCTGTAATTTACCTCAAGGTTGATGAAGATTCCAGAAACAGTTAATTTATAGACGGTGCAGCAGCCCAGTTAATCCAGAGTGAAACTCATTCAGCTCTGAAACTGACACATTTTCCAGAAAACCTCCTTTTGGTCAGGATTTTAACTTTTGTCCACTTTGGTCCAGCTGAGTCAGCAGATCCGCTGCTGGCTTCAGATAATCACCGACAACGTTGGACCAGCTCTTCCTTTGGATTATCTTGGCAACAGGAATATTTTATTGTTGAAAAAACACTTTTACTCATGCAGATATTTTTATTTTTTCCTGAGTTTCATCACGAAGCTCCGGATCTCAAAATGTGAGCAAACGAACTCAGACGTGGCAGGTGGCGCCACATTTTCCCTCGTTAGATCTGAGTCGCTGATTTGTCCCAGATTGGGATTAAAGGGGGATTATTTTTTGTAAATCTTTACACAATAAAGTTACAAATTCATGAAACGTTCCCAGTGCTTTCATCGCTAACATCACAGTTTAAATTTCATTCATAAGCAGAATAATTGCAGAAATGACTGAGGTCTATTTTCATCAGCCACTAAAGATTTGAGGAACGTTTGGTAAAACAGCTTCACAGAGCGAGGATAAAACGACAAATTCAGTTGTACAAAAGCTTTCAGCACCAGGAACATTTACTGCTGGACAGTAATGAATGGAAAAATGAAGAACGTTTACATGCAGTCACAATTCTGTGGTTCTTAACAGGGAGAGAAGAACTGCTGCAGGTCATCTTTTACTGGTTCTTTCCACACATAAAATGCTCCTTTAATGATGTTTGTACTTTTCCTCCAACACCATCATTTATTCCAAATTGAGCTTTGACTAATTGAACCAAAGAACAGCAGAGATCCAGCTAACTGCTGGTGGAAATGCAAGCAAGTGACCTGGAAACAATTGAAGCAGTTTGGTCAAACAGCAGGTCAGTCGGCTCATTAGCAGGGCGATGATCACTTTCTGTTGGTTGAAGGAAAAGAGCATCAGATGCCTTTAATTCAGCCATAAAATGGAAAAGCATGGAAGGATTTTATATTCCACAAGTGTCTGCTTGAAGCGCTTTTTGAAGGCAACGCAGAGCGACTGCAGAGAGCTGGGGCTCCCTCAATGCTTCGTCTTTAAAAGAGAAGGAGTGAAGTCATGAAGAATCAGGAATGTTCCTTTAAATATTCAGTTCTTTAGTAAGAAATGTTCACACAATGCGGACTGGTCACATTTCTTATTTATGCCAGGAAAGGAAACCACATTTAGTTTTACTCTATAACAGGGATCTGCAACATTTTACTGTCAGTTCACCTAAATAAAACTATTTACAGCTGAAAATGTTACCCGATCTTTTGAAAAGAAAGACTTTAGAGCCATCCTTTCATTTCAGTTTTTAGACTTTAGCATTAGGAAAGATGCACCATGTTGATATGTAGGGGTTAGGGTCAGCCTTCAGCTCTTTCCCTTTGAATCGAAGGTGAATCAGGGAGTCTGAGCCGTTTGTGTTGCTGCTCTGTCCTCTCAGACGCCCGTTTGGTTCCAGCGGTTCTGCTGAAGCAGGTTCTGCTGAACGGCTGCTTCTGTTAAAACTGAGTTATTTCGTTTCACTGTCACCTCATGCTTGCTAAGTATGAGGGACTTTTGCAAACTGAACAACTTGACATGATACGCTTTGTGTCTTTAGATAGAAAACCTTTTTTAAAGTTGGCCTTTAGATGTGCTGTGATGGTGTCATGACCAGGATTAAATAGTAAAATCATGTTTATGAGCATAAAAACAGTTTAGCTGCTGGTTCAGTGAATCCTGACATGCTGTAAACATGCTGCACTAAATGAAACGAGTGAGTGCAGTGAGGAGGAAACGAGTCCAGCTCTGCAGAACAAACCGATCAGCCTCACAAGCAATCTTCTAAAATGAAGTCACTTTTTCTAAACTGATGATGGATGGCGCACTTCTGACTTTTATTTCTGCTGCTTTCGTTTTCTTAATGGCGATGTTGAGCTGGCCCCTCTGTGCATATTAATCATTTTTGAGTGTTGCTAGCTGAGGGAACACTTTCAGAGCTGGCCTTAAATAAACTCCACTTCTGGCAGAGTGAGAGCGCCCACTCTGGGAAAGCACTGCTGGGAATGATAATCTGATGTAAAGTAGGCTGCTTTGGCTTCAATCTGCAGAGATCTGGGACTATAATCTGTCACTTTCAGGGATGTGAAGTTAAAGACGAGCATGAATCTTCCTCAACAGAGTCGATGATCTTTAAAGCTTATGGGGGGAAATTTGTGAAATGTTTGTGTTTTACCAGTAATTTTAATTTCTTTTAAGCATAAATAAATAAATTGTATTACATCCCAACGCCTCCTGCAGGCGCTGGGTTCACATCTTATGAATTAATGAATAAATCAAAGAATAATGTTGAAATTCATCGTTTCGTTCCTGAGCTCTTACAATGGGATAACTCAGGTCTTTAAAATACCTCTACATTTTTAACAAACTGTTTCATCCTAAACATTTTTACTGATTCAAAAAAGAAATAAAATTGTCTTGCAGCTTAAAAGTTTCATGTTGCACTTCATGAGGAAGATCCGCTGGACTGACAGGAGCAGCATTGTTTGCTTTTGTCTTCTTTGCAGATGCAAACAAGCACAGAAATAATAACAATGAAAAAATGAAACAAAAATATAAGATGATTTGTTCCAGTTTAAGTTGCTGAAGCTGGTCCCTGTCGCTGTGGTTTCCACGTTGTGGCTCAGATAAATGAGGCTGAAGTATCTGCAGCCAGAGGACCAGAGGACCAGAGGACCGGAGGACCGGAGGACCAGAGGACCAGAGGACCAGAGGACCAGAGGACCAGAGGACCAGAGGACCAGAGGACCAGAGGACCAGAGGACGAGCAGCTGCAAATAGATGCTACCTGCTAATCCTGCTCATTTTTACCTGCAGATCCTCAGGAAAAACATTCCAGAATCACAGAATTAAAATGCTTCAAAATTAAAGTCAGAATACATCGAAAGTCTGATCCAGTAAAATGTTTACTAAAGCCAACAGATCATCCTGAAACGGGTCTTTTTCTGTCGCTCATTGTTGTTTACAATTATTTCCATCTACCTGCTGTTAATCTGTAATCTGAGGATTAAGGATTAGTCCCTAATTAGCATCCCTAACATCAGGTGACCCACATTCATTGAGTAGAAACCAGCCTTCTTGTGCGGGTTTTAAAAACAATATCCCAAAATTCCTCAACAGAAATTAATCATTTTTGCTGTTTTGTCATAATAAACGTTTAGCTGCAAAAGGCAAAAGAAACTTTGTCCCTTTACTTCTGCAGTCTTCTGCTCGTCTCTGGTGGACTCAGTCCCTGCCTGCAGCAGGCTGAGTCTGCTGCAGCAGTGCTGGGGAAGCCGCTGCAGAAACAACTCAGTGTAATTAGTTTCTGTCATCACTGTGCATTTATTTAATGGAACCAAGTGACGCAGTTACAGCCTTCATCCATTTATGTGAGCAGCCAGCAGGAGGATCCAAGCAGCTTTTTGATGGTACCAAGATGTGCATCTAAAGAACAATTATTGACAATTATTACGTCTGCTAGAAGAACAATCATTTTGCATACCAGCTGTGGTGGATGAGCTTTGATTGGTGAAGTTTCTCCTCCATGTCTGACTAATTTAGTGTCCTCTCCGTAAAACACACGTGATAATTAAAGGTATCGATAATATCAATACCAAGTCAGTATCAGTATCGGATCGATGTGGTAAGGTAGGTTCAAATTCCCTTTTATAATTGTATTTATTTTTATATTTTAGTTTCTCAGGTCTTTTGATTTGCTCTGAAATTATCATTTTTTGCACCTTATTTAAGAAGATGCACACAAATCATGTCAGTATGTTATTTCAGGGTTTTGTAGTTATTCATAAATGTTGTCCAGATTCTGTTGTAGGTTTGAACAAAACAATTCAAAGGAAATAAACACAAAAACTCCTAAAAGTCAGAAGTTTTTATCAGTCGCTTTAGTTTCATATCTTAACAAAATGTAAAGTTTTGCTCTGGTTGACTTGGTACAATTTAAGAGCATTTAAGAGAATATTCAGGGTTTTCTGCACTGTTTGTGATTTTATGAAGAATCCTCTGTTGTGTGATTATCTCCAGAGGTCCAGAACATTTCCCAGAACAGAACCAGCCCTGGTTCTGATGCAGAACACTGCACCCCTCCACCATTACTGCTTATGCAAATCTATCAAAAGTGATATGATCTGCAGATTTGAGGCTTTTGCAAATTAAAAAATGTTCGTCAAACCAAGGTCAAATGCACACACAATCATTAGAAATAGTTTTCTCCCTCTAGCCCTTTAAAACAATTTCTCCTTTGCTTAAAAATAACGACAGATCTTCACTTTAACTCCATGGTTCACAATCTGAACTCATTGAAATGGAGAACATGCTGCACAGCGAACCCAGGCGGCGACGCTGCAGTAAATCACTGAACACGGCATAAAGTTGAGTTTATTCCATGTTTTCATGTGTTTTTGGTTTCTCTTGTTTTTGTTCTTGTGAAGTAAAATGTGTTCTGTGAAAAAGATAAGAAGCTGAGCAAGAAGACATGAATCAAATATCTTATTTCTGTGCTACTCCACAACAACGTATGGTGCAAATCTGCAGACCACATGGCCAATAAATCCTTGTGCAGGGCTGTGGATGGGCACACAGGCCGACCCGACGCAGCTCAGGGTCCAGACTGAGCGATGAGGTCCGATCCACAAACTTCAGAAGACATTCCCTCAGGTGTACAGACATGTTGAACTGTCTCTTCTGAAACAAACTGCAGTAGGATCATCCTTCCCCTGACTTCTTCCCTGAAGTTTTTTATGTGATGAGTTGTGCACAAGGCTGTTGTTCAGAAGAATGACCTGAAAAGAACATTATTATCCCTTTGTGAATTTTGCTACAGCAGATAGTGGGAAAAATATGATATGTGTTAAAGTTTCTGAAATGCCAAAGCAGATTAAAACATAAATTATTTCCACTTTTTATGTTTGTTTATTGTTACAGAGCTCAGAGTCCCACAGCAGCAGATCTCTGCATGCGACTCAAACTTTTCTGCAGTTTTACAGAAAACAGATTAAAAATGTGATCCGTAAACCAACGCCGAGTCACGTTTCGTGTCTCGGAGGCTGAACTGTCAGTCAGATTGTTTTGGAGTCCATCTGTACATTTGCTGACTCAGCGGGTGGGCAGTTTCGTTTCCCAGTAGCAGATATTGTTGCCGCTGCATCATTTCTGTTGTTTTCCATGCGCTGACACGCGGGACGGTTCTGGGGCTTTTCGCTGTCAGTCGCTGAAGGCCAAACCTCAGTTTGTTAGGAACTGATGAGTTTCAGATGGGAACAAACAAACTGTGGCTTTCATTGTGAGAAGAACAAAGTGTGTGTGCGCTCAGCTGGTCCTCATTCCCACCCGAGTATTTTTAATCTGAATGCGCCTTATGACAAATCCTGAACATGTTCAGGGTTAGATGTTAAAATGAAGATCATTAGACCTTTTAGTGTAGCTCTTTAACCCACAACCAGTGGACAGTAGTCGTCTCATGTAAGTCTATGATCAGGACAGTCATGTAATGGAGAGACGAGGATCAGAAAGAGGAACCCAACAAGTTTACTCAGATTCATCTTTAGATTATATGAATTAGACCCAACTGGACAAATCAGACCCAGCAGATCAAAATCCTGATCACTTTTTATAATCTATCAATCGGTTTATCATAATCAACGGAGCCGAACGCAGAACCGAGATCTAACAGCATTCTGGAAAAAGTTGCTCTAAAGTTTTAAACCAAAGTGAAGAACCTGCAGATCCACAATCAGCCCCCAGCAGCTTCCTGCCAAGACTCAGTTTGGAATGAAAGCGTCCTAAACACAGGAAATGACACGGCTTGGGTTGCTTTAAACACATATACACACTTCAACTTGTGATGTATGGCTAATGAATGAGAGGGGAACTGATTAGAAGACGCTTCTTAACGACCAGCTAAAGGGGAAAACCCGGGAGAATCACAAATGCTGTCCAATTAAGCAGCTAACTAATTAAGGAATGTGTGATCAAAGGGAATCTAAGGTTTATGGAAAGAGATAAAATACTGACGGTCCAGCTGACTGATGGAAACACTGAAGGAGGTCCGGTGAGGATCTGACACATGACCAGGACACCTTTCTGAGCCGGACTCACCGTCCTGAAAACACAAACATCTGCACCGCATGCCGACAACGCGTCTGCACACACAATCACAAAAACTAACAACCTGAGGACCAAATGGAGCGCAGATTAAATTAAGGCTGTTTTAAGGGTTGGCCATGTGTGTTTATGTGTGCAATGCATTGGAGTAATCTGCTTTGATTGAGGAGAACCACATCCTTTTGAAGATTTCTTGGCATTTTTGGACCAGACTCATTCAGAAAATGAAACGGTGAAAAGCTGGTTGATAGAGAGGATGTGTGTGTCCAATAGAGAGGGTGTGTGTGTTCGATAGAGAGGGTGTGTGTGTTCGATAGAGAGGGTGTGTGTGTCCAATAGAGAGGGTGTGTGTGTCCAATAGAGAGGGTGTGTGTGTCCAATAGAGAGGGTGTGTGTGTCCGATAGAGAGGGTGTGTGTGTCGGATAGAGAGGGTGTGTGTGTCGGATAGAGAGGGTGTGTGTGTTCGATAGAGAGGGTGTGTGTGTCCGATAGAGAGGGTGTGTGTGTCGGATAGAGAGGGTGTGTGTGTCGGATAGAGAGGGTGTGTGTGTCCGATAGAGAGGGTGTGTGTGTTCGATAGAGAGGGTGTGTGTGTCCGATAGAGAGGGTGTGTGTGTCCGATAGAGAGGATGTGTGTGTCCGCGTCGACTAGATGCTTTTAGGACAACAACTAAATGCTAAATTATTAGGAATTATTCTATGTGTCCTTAATTTAACCAAGAAAAAACTTTTATTTATCACGACATCTGCTTTTGTTGTTTATGAAACTATTAAATTATATGTCATTAAAAGGCTCAGTATAGTTTTTCAGGCACATAGTGACTTTTTTGGACAAACCAATAATTATGTTGCCTTCAGTTGCTTTAAAAATGTTGCGTTTGTTTGACTTTGCAAACTGAAGCCTTGAAATTGGGCTCTGTCTCTTTAAGAAGCTCCTACTCTTTCCAACACGCCTCGTCATCCTCTCTTCCCGCCACACTCCTCATGCGGTGGCTTCAAACCCACGGGTCAGAATGCTGAGTGGGGTCAAAGTTCAACATGGTTCCTGTTGGGTTATTAAGACGTTAATGTGATCTGATGCTGTAAAGTCCACAGAGTTTATGAAGCGAGTTTTTGATTTGCTTCAGTTTAAACGAGGAGAACATGCGAACCCAGGCTGGGATTCAAACCCAGAACCTTCTCCTGCAGCCAGCCGGCCCACCAAGCTGCCCGGCTTCAGGTCAGCTGAACCGACATGGCAAGAAAGCATCACTATGGATGAAACTACAGCTGCAAATGAAAAGGGGAATGATGGCAACAAAAAGAAATAAATTCTTTGTTATAAATCCCAAGAATCATTTCAGTACCAACATGTGAATCCACTTCATACAGACGTAAAAAAGAGCTGGAATGAGCAACAAGTGATGTTTCTGTAGAGATCCTGTGATCTCTACAGAAACTGATTTAAAGAGAATCACTTCTTACTAAAGTGGTGAGAAAAATCCTCTTCATTCTGCAAATCCATCCATCCATCCATTTTCTTGCACCCTTTTTCCCTCAGTGGGGTCAGGAGGTGCTGGTGCCCATCTCCAGCCAACGTTTCAGGTGAGAGGCGGGGTCACCTGGACAGGTCGCCAGTCTGTCGCAGGGCAACACAGAGACACACAACCATGCACACACACACTCACCTAGGGGCAATTTAGAGAGGCCAATTAACCTGACAGTCATGTTTTTGGACGGTGGGAGGAAACCGGAGTACCTGGAGAAAACCCACCATGCACAGGGAGAACATGCAAACTCCATGCAGAAAGACCCCAGGCCGGGAATCGAACCCAGAACCTTCTTGCTGCAAGGCAACAGCTCTACCAACTGCGTCACTGTGCAGACCATTCTGCAAATCCCTTATCATGCTAATGTTTACGGGATAAAAAGGAATCAGGGAGATTAATGTGATTCCATGAGATTCCCAGATGATTCCACAAAGACAGACGGAGGAGCTGGAAGGACAAAAACCGCACTGGGAAAAAAAACGACGATTATCTGAGTGGAGATTCATAACTTTGGAAACGTTCGTCATGGAAGATGGGTACAATCTGAGCTCAGTTTCATTTCTTTCTGAAAGCCGCAACTGAACCACAGACAATGTTGCTCCAGGTTATCATACTTAAAAGTTATCGCTTCATGATGATCGGCGTAAACTTAATTGTCTTATTGGCTCGATAAAGACCAGACTCCATTTCTGCAAGACCTCAGATCATCAGCACAGATGTTTTATGTATCTATCCATCACTTCTCCAGCTGACAGTCTCCCAGATCTCATTGTGTGGAATTTCCTGTAATACAGGACAGATATGATCTGCAAAAATGTGTTGCACAACCTAATGACATTTAAAAACACTGTGCATGCTGGATGTAATGCTCAGGTTCAACGCAGGGACATTAATTAATCTTTAGTTTTGCTTGACTTGGAGTCGGAGCGGAGGACGTCACCTGTAACTAATTATGACTGCAGCCCTTCTGGAATGGAGGCCACTGAGGAGCAGGCTGCTCAGGCCTGGAACCGTTTTAGTCTTATAACAGCTAAATAAACTTTCACACCTTCCCTCAGAGTTTCCAGACTTGGTGGAAGAACGGTTCTTAATCTATTACTTGCAATTGAGTTTAATTTCTTCTTATTTGCAGAACCGGTTCCAGCAGGTTGGCAGCAGAACACTTGATAAGTTGGACGTTGCAGAGACAGCTTGGTGCCAGTCGAGATACACATCCCCCAAACCCATAAACACACACACATACACACACACGCGCACACACACACACACACACACACGCACGCACAGACACACACACACACACACACACACACACACACAGAGACAACAAAGAGGGGGAACTTCTGACAGTAAAACATTTAACCATAATTATAGAACCTTTTCTGAAGACTTTAGTGATGTGGCGGTCACGAGGGATCCGATTCTTTTGAACGGTTTTTTACCCTGAACGATGGGACTGGAGTCACTTAGTGACAGATGTTCTTTGCTTTCTTGCAATGCTCTGCACACCCTGCAGTAGCTGTTATTAATCTATTTACTTAAAATTAGATTTATTCAATGGGCAAATAAATAAAATACCAGGAAGTGGCTGACGTATGAGCACACATCCTCGTCACGATGTCTCTGCATGCAGATGATGGTGAGGATGGTACAGTCTGCCCCTTTGCCTGGTTTATTTTTGCTTATTGTTGCTAGGCTAATGTTCATAGTTAAGTGTTGATTACATTAATGCATTACCTTAAATATTTAATGGTGTAGAAGATTTTTATTTCCGCCAAAGCAAATCAAATCCACTTTTTCCACTACTTTTTTATTTTCTCTCAACTCTGCTTCTAAATAACAAATAGCACTGAAGTGCAGTTGATTCATGCAACACTTGTAAAAATTGTATGTTCTGAGTCCCATCAGTTCAGGACTTGATGTCTCTGGGAAGACGTGCGCCTTCTCTCGTCTGTTTTCAACCTTTTTCCTCCTGTTGGTTTTTTCCAAATGCATCACAAATCCCTGCTAAGTTCAAAAGTACATTAGCATTAAATTTACATAAATTTACATGAGCAATCAGGCGACACCAGGTTGTCCCTGATAAACAGCTGATGCATTAGGCCCACCTGTCATTCGGGTCCTGTTAGCTGTTAGCTAACAAAGTGCTTTTCTTTGGATGGTTTGAATTCATCTGCATCCTTTTTGCATTTTAATAACATGTTGCTTCATGCAAATAAAACTTCTAAAACTCTTAATATGAGGAGTGAATGGGATCTGCCTTATTGAAGGGATTCATTTGTTTCCTTTGAGCTGCTCCAACTACGACCCCACAGCTGGAGCATCTCTGGTCGGGTCCTAATGTGTGGGGGGTCTAATGTTCTCACCACGCAGGAGTCGAATTTACAAAACATGCATCTCAGTTGGACTGGTTCTAACTTGACCCCTGGTGTGTCTGAGTTGACCCTGAACAGGAAACAGCAAAGCAGAAAACAGATTATTGTCATTTCTTGTATTAATATCAGGTTTTATTTTGTCTTTTAATCTATATGGAAATACTTTCACATTGTTTGCAGAACAGCTTTCAGAGTTCTTGAACATGGGATATAAATGGAGCTACTGGAGAAACGGGTCGGACTTTCTGGTGGCATATTTAACCCCCTGGTCAGTGATCCTGCGTGTTCGGTAAAGTTTTCTCTCTTTTTGCAGGTGTAGAGGCATATTGTCTTCTCAGTCTCTCTCTCTCCTCCTCTTAAAGTCATCATCCCCACCGTCTGTCTTCCATCTCTGTACATTTGAAATAAACTCAGTAATTTCTAGTCGGTGGAACATCCAGTTTTTAGTTCATTCAACTGATAAAAAAATACCTCAGGTCGTCTTTCTCTCTAAAAACATTTGAGAAGCAATAGAAAAAAAACTACTGGGAGCAGAAAGTTAAAACTATTTCTAAAACAGCAGATTATAACTGATCTGACTGAAATCTGGGCTCTGGTTTGTAATTAATGGTATTTCATCATCATCCATGTTTTCTGTTTCACCTGTCAGTGTTGACACATTCACTGCTGCTTTGTGTTTTTCTCGTTTTATGTATTCATGTCCTTGCAGCCTGTCCTTGTTCCCAGCCGTGAGGACGACGTGCAGCAGATGGTTGCAGTGAGGAGAGTCGCAGACGATCTGCGGCTTTGTGACGCGGGATCTCAGATCGCTGATTCCTGGATCTGCTGGCCAGATTTGCTCAGCTCAGGTCTCTGTGAGGTAACCAACCCCTGAGCTCTTCTGTTCCTCATTAAAAATAGACAGAAATATTTCTGGCAGTGATTATGACACTACCAAGAAATAAATGCTCGATATGTTTTCTGGGTGTGAATTTTACTGTGTCTCTGAAGCGCTGCTCACATGTTGCTCTGCAGGTTATTTACGTCTGTCAAGTTCTTTCCTATCCGCTGTCCTCACATAAACTGAGTCTGGATGTAGCTGTAATATCCCTATTATCCATCTTTCACATGCATTTTCATGAGATGAAGATTTCAAACAGTAAAGATCACATCTATGATGATCGAGGATCCAAACGTGTGCAGACGGCTGGCAGAATGTTACTGATGGTGGAGCTTTAATCCAAGCATTTAAATAAAAACACCAGAGCTAAGAGTGTGAATGCAGCACCAGGCCACTCTGTCAGGATCTGGCAAGGAGTGGAAAACACCGAGGAGACTTTAAATGCTGAAGATGATCAGTGGTGCTGGAACCAGGTGAGATCAGTTAAAACACACCAGGAAGTCCTGAGAGAAAACAGACAGAAATCCTGAAGGGAAAAGAGTAAAACACCAGGATGAGCCTGAAGAGTGGAGCGAATACAGAGGATCAGATGCGACATAAAACCAGAGCCTCACAGTTCATGGAGGAATTCTCTTTAATTTTCTCCATTTAAATAAACTGAGCTGCTTGGAAAGGTGTTGGCACCGTTTCCTAGCAACAAGAAGGTTCAGGGTTTCGAGTCTGCTCAGGTCTCTGTGAGCTTCCTCTAGTTTAAAAACAGGTTAAATGGTTAATCTGGTGAGTGTGTTCATCCATGGATGTTGTGTAAGGTTATAGCACGGCATATAAGTTGGATTTAATGCTGGACTTTGACTAGACAACTCTAAAACCCCGTGTCTGACTGTTCGGTCTCCGTTAAACCTTTTAAAATGCTCCTTGTTAGTTCTCTGATTTCTTCAGATCAGACCCGACGTGGATGCTAACTACAGCGTTAGCCTGTAAAGGCACCAAAATGAGTTCAGCTAATGCTAAAGCGCTACAATTCAGATCATATCTGCCCTTGAAATATCACAACCCTCAAGCAGAAATTTTATTTTGACATCATTTCCTATAAAGCTCTTTGATATTGGATTCTTGTTTTCTACTGTTCAAGTTTTATTTTCCTGCTGCTATTTTATAAAAGTTTATAAAATAATGAGAGAACATGAGAGGAAATGAAGCTGCTGCATACACAGACTTCAAAATAAGAGCATGAGTATTAATGTCTGAGTATTTGAAGAATTCTTAACAGTTAAACAAAATGTCAAACTTTAGAATCTATCTGGAAAAATCATCATTTATGAGAAGCTAAATGCACTAAACCGTTTCAAAGTTAGCAAAACATTTGCTCCAGATTAGCAGACGTGTGCTGGAAATCAGCAAGATGGAAACAGTTTTCACTATATGTAAAAATATTCTGGAAAAACCCAAATGAAAAGTTTCCAGAATGTGTAACAGATCTCCTCCTTTTCTCCTGTCTGCAGAGCCGAGACCCAGAGAGGCAGGAGGGCGAAACTCCGGCTCTCGGCTCTGTATGCAGCGTTCATGCAGCGCCGGGCGTGCAGGCACAAATCAAAGTGGAATTTCAGCCCTCAGGGGAAAATATCTGAAATGAGTCGATGCCTGTGAGCTAGTTACTATTTCAGGCTGTCGGCTTACTGCTGCTGCTTCACACTTGACCTTTAACAGGCTGCAGCTTAGAGCCGACCAATGTGGGAGGCCCGTTAATGCTGCAAAGCATCCAGCTCAACTCCTACAGATGGTTCTGAAGCGCAGCAACAAATAAAATCAATCACACCTCGTCACCTGCAGGTTGGTTGGTTTTAATCCCTGAAGCTATTTTGTCGGGTCAAATCGGTTTACAGAGACTTTAATCTGCATGTTTTAGGATGGGCGGAGTGTGTCCAGTTCAAACAGTTCAGCCACATAAAGACAAAATGTCCTGGTTTGAGTAATTCAATGTGTCCCGTGTTTGTTTAAAGCAGAGCGTAGGCGACGGCGTGGCATCGTCAGGTCCTGGTTTCTGTTGCTATTCGTGTTCTTTCCCGTCTTTGCATGTTTTGGTTCATAGTCGCAAAGCATGCAGATGCACAATAGCCACATTGTCATCACAGCAGTAAACACACTCCATCACTGACCTCAGAGAGCGAAAGAAACGTCTGAGAGCTCGACGAGATGCGTTCAAGAATGTGTGCTGAAAGCAAAACAAGTCTGTTCGCAGAGGGCTGGGAAGCTTGTTGCACAAACAGAGTGGAAAATGAGCGCCTTGGCTTCCTGGGGTCTTCTTCAACATCTGAAAGACATTACTCAAATGAGCTGCTCTCCAAAAGCAGACGTAACGTTACAGAATCGTCTGATTTTTCAGATTTAAGAGCAACAAGTTATGTTTGAGAACAAATAAGGCTGAATTATTTTAATTAAGGCAGAACACTGCAGAAGGTCCAGCTGGATTTCTGGCCACTAGAGCAGTTTGGACATCCTGTAGATGTTTCCCAGACATGCAAAGCAAAGGTGGAGAGAAAAGGAACCGACTGTAACTTTTCCAGGACGATGTTTAGTTTGATAGCCAGAAGTTTAACTTTCAGTGCGTTTGTTCCCATTTACTGACAATCTGCACCAGGAATATTCATCCTATGAAAACCTACAATTACTAAACTTATAAAAGAAGCTGTAATCCTATACAAATCACATTATATTATCAAACACTCCGTTTTACCACTGCAAGCATCAAAATGTCCTAAAACATATTTTCTCTCTCTTTTGACAGACAGCTGACATTTTCAGAGTTGTAGTTTAGATTTCAACCAGGCTTTTCCAGGAAGAGTTTGTTGCTTTCTTTGCATCTTTCTAAACCCGACAGCCCAGAAGGCTTGACCCATCTTTAGACCAAAACTGCAACATTTGTTCCAGTTTCAGCTGCTGTGCTACCAAAGTGTTTGAGGAACCTGTTCACACCCGAGAGCCACTGCAGGAAACGACAAAAGCCTCCGAGCGCCACGTCCTGCTGGAGCGCCGTCGCATTTTTCTTTCGTCTTGGGAAAAAGACTCATTTCTCCTCCGAGCTCTAGACTCATGTTTGCTTCTGTTGTATTTACCCAGAATGCTCTGCTGTAGTCCACTTCCTGCTTGTGGCGTGAAAAAACCCAGGTCAGCCCAGGAACAGCTGGTTTGACTCCAGGAAGCCCAAACCCTGAACATTATTAATGAAGAACATGATTAATAAATCTGTGGCTCGTTCAAAAATCTCTTCTGAATTTATAGCAAATTAGATTAAAAATATGTTTATTTGATCTTGACTTGCATGCTGCTAAGCAACTTTCCAGACTTTTAACACATTAATCAGCACCAATAGCTTGATATTTCCTCTTTGCATGCACAATTTTCTTATCCAAAATCAGCGTAATGTTGCCATAGCAACAGGCTGATGTTGAGGCCTCTAAATTAATGACTCTGACTCAGGAGGACTGAGGGGAATGTGGTCCGTTTGCAAATCTAGTTTGTCAGATAACAGTAGCAGAGGCTCGCTGAACTAATTTAATATAGTGCAGTGAGGTTAACTCTGGGTGGAGATTAAATGAAAGCAGCTGTTCTGATATCATCATTACAACCTGATGATCCAACCACAGATAATCGATTAAACTTTGACACGGCTTCTTCGTCTCCTTCTGGGTCCAAAAAACTGGAACTTTTCCCAAATGCAGCTTTCAGATTCTAGACATCAGACATTTACACAACCTGGAGAACAAAACGTAAAACTTTGTTCTCACCGAAACATCGATCAGTTAGGATCAATGATATTCGTATTGCTGCTGTCAGAACAGCAATAATTGTTTTAACTGTTCTCTGTTGTAGCAACAGAGTGACAAATATATTAGAAAAACAAAATCATAATCCTGTAGGCTGTTTAGTTTTTATACATTTTAATAAAACATTGTCACGCAGACGTCACCATGTTTACGCTGCAATGGATTCTGGGTAAATGACACATGCTGAGCCAGAACGGCTCAGTAACGTCGTTAAGCCTTTTCAGTTTGAACCGGAGCGTTGAAATCCAACACAAAGTAAAATCCAGCTTCTCTAACCAGTATAGACAGGGTGTAAACAGAGGAAGTCTGAAAACAACATGAGAAGTAGAGAGGTGGCAGCATCATGCTGAGGATTTGACTAAATGATGACATTACACCGAAACGCTGAACAGAATGAATGAGTGAATGGGTGAATGAATGGTCAGCAGAGAGGAAATGCCCTGATGGAGGTTTTTTCATCTCTCAAGCTGAACTTTTGACTTTGAATTCATTTCAAATTGTTGAAAGAAATTCGCAGAAAAGTTCAAACGGTCCAAAAAAAGTTTCTCCCCCAAACAGAAACCAGAACAATGACATGATCCACGCCGATACCCCGACCCCTGAAGCTTTTTCTGGACCCGCTTCCAGATGTTCTGGACGGGAATAAACTCAAACAAACATGCGAACCTGCGCGAGGCAACCGCCTGCAGGATCTGACATGCTGCAGAAAACGTCCAAACATTATCCAGCCACTGTTTACGAACAGTCAAAATATTTTCCTCAGCTTCCAACGCGTCTGTCCAGAACCACGTCTGCTGCAGCCGGGGCGCGCGGTCACAGGATGTGCAGATTAAAGGCGCCGTTGGCGACCCGGTGACACTTTATCCGGGATCACTGGGGGGTTCTGCACAGGGCCAGGAGGTCGGCGTAACGCTGCTCCAGCTTACAGAGCCTGATGCATTCAGCAGGTAGCATGTTGGTGTGCTGCATGCACAAAGAGCGCATGCTTCTTCTCTCATTTTTAATAATTACCTTCATCTCAGTAGAAAGACAAAGGGCTTAAACACACACACACACACACACACACACACACACACACACGGTAATGAGATCAAAAAGTCATTTTTAAACATTTTCTTTAAACTGTCCCAGTAAAAACCCAAACACGGACTTGCAGAAGTATGTTACAACCGCAAACCTCAAAGTATTTTGTTACGATTTTTTGACTAAAACTCAGTGGAGTGGTGGGAAAATGATACACAGTTTGGTGCAGTTGGAAAAGTGAAAGCTGAGGGTTTTTGAGGAAAGCCTCCAGCAGTTTGGAGCGTCTACAAACCAAACGGATGGAGAGGAGAGTCGTGTTGGTGTTTGTGCTGTTCTGTCTGGACGGTCAGCATGGGATCTAAACATTTCATCAAATACATCAGAATGGTTTGTTGCAAAGACTTAAAGATGTTTCATTGTCACTTTAAACATCCATTCATTATCCTCCCATTTTGATCTTGCGCTAGCTCCCCCCAGAGGCGCTAGCTCCTTCCAGAGGCGCTAGTTCCCCCCAGAGGCGCTAGCTCCCCCCAGAGGCGCTATCTCCCCCCAGAGGCGCTAGCTCCCCCCAGAGGCGCTATCTCCCCCCAGAGGCGCTAGCTCCCCTCAGAGGCGCTAGCTCCTTCCAGAGGCGCTAGCTCCCCCCAGAGGCGCTATCTCCTTCCAGAGGCGCTAGCTCCCCCTAGAGGCGTTAGCTCCCGCTAGAGGCGTTAGCTCCCACCAGAGGCGCTAGCTCCCCCTAGAGGCGTTAGCTCCCCCTAGAGGCGCTAGCTCCTGCATGTATAGTGGACTGTAGATCACAACCTAATCATGTTTGCTTTAGCAGATATCTTGTGTTTCACAAATGGCCATGAAAACTTCAGATTCCAGAGGTTTTCCTGCGTGTTGTGATGACCTGAGCATCGGTCTTTGTTTGTCTGTCTTCTCCTGTCAGTGCATCAGCTGGACGCCTGTAGAGAAATCCAGCAGGTCGATGTTGATGTGTCCTGCCTCAGAAAAGGCACAGTAACCTTTTGGTAGATCTGGGAAAGGATTCCTCTGTTTGTTCTTCAGGTTTTTGCTCATTTGCTTCATTAAAAGTGTAGAAAAGCTGAAAGATTCTCGATCCTTCCAGCTTTTCTCCGTGTATTTCACGTCGTTTTCTTGTTGAAGCTGATGCTGCTTTGCTCTAAAATCCCTCAATGATCCCAAATGTGTCTTTGCTAGATGTCAGATTTCTGGGTATATTAGTCAAGTAATATACATTTCTCCCACATGAAGAGCTGAACAACAGCCCACAGTGTTTCTAAAGCCCAGAGTGAAACCAGAGACACATGATCCCCATTAAGCATTTAGAATGAAAAGGGCAGATTTTTCATTCTTTAGTTTTATTGCATTTGATCCCACTCATTTGTCTCAGAAGACATTCATCTTTGTTCTGTCTTACATATAATGATATTATTACCAGAAAAGAATATGTCGGTTTTCTCTGAAGTACAATAATACATAATTATACCCTGGTTCAGTTCCGCTAGAAGAAGAAGAAGAGAGATTTTGGCACGTCTTGTACCCATCAATCCACTACGGTATGTGGCGTCATTAGAGCAATGTGTGAACTTCTGTCTCTGTGGCTGAAGTACTTGGAGGAATCAGAACCAGTTGGCTTTGCTTGCCTTTACTGGTGTCTTTACTTAAACTGTCCATTTACATAAAAAGCAACATATGTGAAGCTGGACGGTTTTCACTGCATAACAACAGAGACGAGGAAATGGACTGTGCTGCTGAAGGGAAGGAGGACATCAGCATGCGGCGCTCAGCTTTGGCACTCGAGTCGTGTGTGTGTGTGTGTGTGTGTGTGTGTGTGTGTGTGTGTGTGTGTGTGTGTGTGTGTGTGTGTGTGTGTGTGTGTGTGTGTCCCACTGTGGACTCGGTCCACCATGAACCAAACGGCACTGCAGAGCTGCATGTTTGACTTTTACTTAATGCTCAAATCTGGAAACCTCAAGCTGACGTCTGAAAAACTAAAGATGTTTAAAAGAATGCTTCAATAAAAAGATTTCACCAACATCAGACATTATCCTGCTGATGTTCTGGGAGTTTCTTTCAAAAGCTTCAGTGACGCGGCTCCTCTGTGGGTCTGAGGCTAATGAGTGCCAGCTTCGTCTAAAGCCCAGCGACAGGCTTTTGGACAGAAACTACAGCCACGTTCACATAGCAGGTCTCGATACTCGGTCCGGCTTTTTAGCTTAAATACAGTTTTCTATGATTCTTGTTCATGCTACTAATTAAATGCTACCATAATCAGATTTCTGTGGGAACAATTTGCTGCGTGTGCAGAAGAAGAAGAAGAACGTAGCGCCAGCAGCGCTCTGATTACAGCGTTAAAGATGGCCGCCGTCTCTGGATGGATGCTGAGGGCGGCAGCATGGTGACCAAACGGTCAGCAGAGGAAGGAAACTGATAGAAAGGAAATCAACAGCTAACAGCAGCGGCCTTTAAAGGAGCTGCAGCTTCTGACCCGGTTCCGTTTGGATGTGGAGTCGGACCAGGAGTGGTCGGTTGGGATGTGACTCCTTTCATCACTTCATCATCATTTCCGTCATTTGCTTACATCCAGATTTACATTTGGAAGTGGAACAGACCGGATATTTTTGTGGGGTGAAAAGTTTTGGGCCGTTCATTCTGCAGTGAACAAGTCGCATCTTGTTGCAGCAACACGGACGTGTTGGCGCCCGCAGTCCACATTTCTAAAGCAGCTCCATGAATGACCAGGGCCTCCTGAACGGATGGAGGAACACTTTGCTCCAATCTGATAGTAAATAACAGGTGAAAAACTAAATATGTTTGATGTTTAGCTCATATTTTGACAATAATTTAGCAGCAAAAAGGCCTAGTCAATTACAGACCATGAAATTGACTTGATTAAAATTTTAATAGACTACAACAACTAATTATATTATAAAACTCAGTGTGAATTTTAAACCTGGACATAAAAAGGCTGTACAATCCGTTAACATGTCAGAGTGTGTAATGCGTGGTTAAGCTAACCGTCGTCTGGATGCCTTCCTGCCGCGGCGAGCCGAGGAAACCCGCCGAAGAGCCTGAACCTCTTCAGGCGTCTGCTGGACGCATCAGTCCGGATCAGCTGCCGTTCTCATCACAGGCAGAGCAGAGAAGAAAAGCAGCCAAGATTGGTGTATCAACATACCTCCTTATAAACGGATCTGCTGGTTTAAGAGCCTCAGCAAATCATTCAGGCACTCAGAGCTTTTCCTTCTGCGCCAACAAGACCTCTGAGATTCACAGCAGACACATTCGTACATGTGCTCCTGTGAATTATTGTATCTTTTCCCAATTAAATACTTCTGGTACGAAGAACTAATCCAAGGAAATCATAAAGACTTTCACATATGTCAAATATTAATCTGCAGGTGAAAAAAAATCTATTTTATTTGACGGTCCAACAAAAACAACACGTTTATTTTCCTGAGACGAGAAACGTTTCCATCAGCTTTTCACCTGCAGAGCCTCAAATGTTGATCATTTTTATCAGGCTGATTGGATGGTGAGGGTCTGTGAGCATCAATTAAAGTGTGAGCTTTGACTAGGCCATTCGGACAAAGTTCACTGAATGTCAAAATAAAACCATTAAACATTCAGCGAACGTCCACATAATGTTCTGATGTTACGTTAAACTTGACGTTTTGTCTGCAAACGTTTTCAGACTTTTGCTGAATGTTTCATTTTCAGACATCGTCTTTGCTAAATGGTTGGTTCAGATTATTAATCCACAGATTAAAGTAACGCAGGTGGCGTCTGATTATAATTCACTGCATCAGATGGGTTGAACACAAACTTTGCCACACTTTTCACATCTACATTAGGGGAGAAAATTCCAATTATATCATTATTATGTACTAAATTTAAAGTTTTTCTTAAAGACCGAGATGTTTTTAAACATATTTTTCAAGCATTCATCCCTTTCTTCATTTCCAGCTGGCGGTAAAAATCCAGGATGGATCCATGGTCCTCTGGCTTACGGCAGAGGATCCAGCGATTGGCTCAGCACCGGAGCGCTTGATTCAACCCTGGCATTGCCTCGCTGAGGGTGATTTGATTAGGCCGATGCGCTCGTGCCCCCCTGGCTGCGCCGGGACGGGCGCAGGCGGCCCTGCAGTCCAGACACCGCAGCCGCAGCGGCTCTCCGCCACTTATCTTGTTTCCTTGGGTCGAGTTGAGAGGAAAACATGGCACCCGGGGAAAAACCCCGCAGCATTCCTCAGACAATGCCCCAGACTGCATAGCAGAAACAGATGGGCGCTCTGGCTCAACTCTAGTTTGTCATGCATTGTTTTTCTTCTTTTTAAAATGTTTTATTGCAGTCTAGTGCTGCGTCGGCGTTTTCAGCTTGTGAAACAAAACTTTACAGTTGCAACTTACGATTATTTTAGTAATCAATTATCCCGACGATAATCACCACATTCTACTGATTTCTTTTTAAATTAGCCGTTTAAGTTTTTATGTACAGAATTAGAAATGCATTAAAGATGCGAGTAAACAAATAATCCATCCATTTTTATGACCCATTTGCTGTAACAGCGTTCCCTTAGTGAACCTCAGATCATGTATGATGCATCTGCAGCTAAAATAACACTTAATAACCTCAACATGTGCTGGACTTAGCAGAACAGGACAGATGATACAGGAGTTATTTTAGTTTGTTTTTTTTACAGAGTTTGAACCAGGTGAAGCTAAAACTGCCAGGAGTTCTGGGTAAAAATGTAGCATGAATGTAAAATGTATTTTTTTTTTTACAGATTGGTTTAATTACAGCTCTGCGTGTTGTTCTTTAAGCAGCTGGTCTTTTTTTTGAGTCTATATACTCCAGTTATTGACTAATAATCACTAAATCAGTTGACGATTATTTCAGTAACCGATTAAATCAACTAATTGTTTCAGTTTTTTCCTTAGATAAAGGAAATGATTAAAGCAGATGACAGGCTGATATCAAATGCATCTTTTACTGTAGTTCCTGTATCTCCTGGTTCTCTGTACTTCCACCAACATTCATCATAAACCCCTGAAGCTGTGCCGCATTAAGTCAATGTCTGACTTAATGCATCTTGTTAAAATTCACCAGCAAAGACAAGAATCTGCCTCAGATCTGATGGGGTGTTTTATCTTATTTTGAAGGCAGCATTGCACTCCTTGTAACAGAGATCAAGCCTTTCAGGAGGAAGATCAGCATGGCGGCTGATGATGATGATGCTGCGCGGGTATCAGAACCATCGACATTCAGAACCTGCCTTGGAGGCTCCAGATGTGGTGACATCAAAAGAAAAAAGAAAAGGTGTCGGGTTAGATAATCAATACGATAATGGAGGTTCATTTCTGATCAGAGGCTAATTGCTTTTTAAATTGAAAATGCTTTTATGTTGGCTCTGCTGGCTGGCAGATCTAGGACTGCAGTTAAAGTCAAGATTTGTTCCGCTATGGAAAAAAAAAGCAGTTTGTTCGTAACTCCAGATATCAATTTGAACTACAAGATGATTTTCCGCAAAAGAAAATCTATAAAAACCAAGAACTGATGGGCCTGCCAACATGATCAGACCCGCTAACTCTGCCATTAAAAACCAACAAAGGGTTGCGTGAATGAAACCGCCGCCTCTCCATGTTTGATAGACACTCTCCTCTGCTGCTGCACTTAATCTGTCCGACAGCTTCACATTCCCTCCAGCTGCACCATTAGCTCTGAGCAGAAAAGCAATTTAGTGCTGACAGTTTATTGCTGAGTAAGCCATATCGAGATGAATATTTGGGAGCTGCTCGCTCACAGCGCAGCCTGCATGTTTCCCCCGATTACAGGAGGCCAGGACTTGTACAGTAGCTCCAAATACAACGCAGCATTTTAATTTACTCTCTGTGTCCTATTGAGCAATAGATGATCTGATTCATGCACAAATATGTCTGGTTTTTTTATGCTTGCATTTTAGAAAAGAAACTTTTTATCCAGATTTCAAACTTTAGAGACTCATCAGTCAGTTTCCCCTTTTTGGATTGAAATGACTAAACTTTAAATCGGTTTTGTAAAAGAATACATTGATTTTTGCACATTCAAACACATTCATTGATTGTATAATAGAGATTGAATCATTGCCAAACAAAATATACATTATTCCCAATCAGTAAAACCGTTATGCACGGTGGGCCCTCTAGTGGTCGGCATGAGAACAGCCGCACACCTCTTGATTTTCATGATAAAAGCTGGTTTTGCTTTGCAATTTGTTATTGTAACTGGGTCAGTTTGCTGATCTTTCTAGTGAAGAATTGAGGTTTAATTATAAAGCAGGAGAGCATAAAGGAAGAACTGTTCTTCTACCACGGAGCTCATTTATGTGTTCAGGTCCTCAGTGAACAATAAAATACAGATTCATCAACATCATCTTTTGTCCTCAGAGCTTCTTCTAAGTGTGGTATATTACACTAGCTTGGTCTTCTAGTGAAACAATATTTGCATATTAGAATAATTGCAATGTTTTTCTTAATAAAACACCTAAGTGTGAATAAATACGGTTGAAGTTTAACTTGTGTCGTCTGAAACGATCTTATTTGGTTTATCTGATAAAACCTGTCTTCTTAATTACTCAATAAATCTGTTTTCTGTGCGTTTCAGTTCTTCCTCTCTCTGACCAGGATGTCATCATGTTTAGATATATGAAAGTGTATTAAATGAATCATTTAGATTAAATCCAGAACGTGAAGAGAGCTGAACTTTCTTGGATCAAACTGCAGAGTTGCACGTATCTGATAGCAACTCATTCATTAAAAGTGATCAATCATCTGACTATGGAGTGAAAGGCTGACATCTACCTATAATTTACCAGTTTTAGACATTCCTGGGTTGATTTATAATTTCCATATTTGAATCCGGTTGAATTTGCCAACATTGGCGATAAATCCCTTTTTTAATCCATCAAACATCTATAGATGTACTCATTTTAACAGCTTAATAAAATAATTACTTCTAAGTAAAACATGTTTGTTTTAGTTGCGCATTTTTATAACTTTATATCAAAATTATACTTGTCATTTCTCTTAACTGGATTTGGAGTCTGAATTCACCTGCATGTTTAATCTATTGGAAAATGATGGCAACGCGTGAAAGCATCCAGTGGTTGTCATGACAACCCCATGCAACGTGTTGATAGGAAGTCAGACCGCAGTCCGCTGCAGACTGACTTCAGGATTTAGAAACCGGATTAACCCCGCCATCGCTTCATGACAGGAGGTCTGCGCATGCGCTGGAGATGTCCTGGCCACATGAGTTCAGGTCACAAATGCGTCAAAACGGCAGAAATACCAGGCGGAGGAACGGAAGTTGAGTAGGAGACTACCAAAATAAAAGGAGCAAAACTGAAGCAAGATTTTAACTCTTTTTTTTTTTGTTTTTTTGTCTCATGTTTGTTTTGTAATGCTTGGATTTCTAATAAAGTTTTAAGCAAAGCAAAACCAGAAGCCATCATGCAGGAAATATAAATGTGTCACTGAAACAGTGAACTGTATTGATTTTGGTTCATCGCATGTTGTTGACTGTTTTTGTGTGAATCATCAGAAAAAGCTGATGCTTTTGATTTTCTACAATAAGATCAAAATTATTACTGGCAAATTAAAATGTCAATAATAGAAAATAGTGCAATAAACATTGTCTTTCAATAACCAAACCTTTTGTTTTCTCTAATAGTAAAAAAGACATTAAATTATTTCCACTTGGACTTTCGGATAAACTAAATCCAATTTTAATTACTTTATTAAATCTGGCTTAATACAGCAAGCATTTCTAAAGAGAGACTGACCCAAATCCTGATGCTGAGAATAGCTTGTGTGTGTGTGTGTGTGTGTGTGTGTGTGTGTGTGTGTGTGTGTGTGTGTGTGTGTGTGTGTGTGTGTGTGTGTGTGTGTGTGTGTGTTTCCCCATTTGAACCCAAAACACAAACGTGTGTGTAATCTGACAGTGATTTCCCAGCCTTGTTTAATGCAAATTATTCCATTCTTAGATTCTTGAGCAGTGAAACAATGCACTGTAGTTGTGTTTGTTTGTTTGTTTGTGGTTTTGTGGTGCCCACAACACAACAGCCCAGTTTAATCCACTTTAACCCAAATCCAGTAGAAAGTCCGGTTCATTTGGGGATGTGTGAATGCATAACTGAACTCTGATACGGACTAAAGAAGTGAACTCTGTCCGCCTACAAAACTCGGTCTCGGTTCGGTTGATGCGGAGTTCAAGGCATTTTGGGTAAATACCAACATGCAAGTCTAGCGCTAGTAAGAAATGTCTCGTACTTTATTACCAAATGGAAAACTAATAATGGCTGAAATCTGACGCCTCTCCATTTTGTTTACATTGAACAATAGTTCAGTTTGTTACCTTCCCTCCAGAACAGGCTGGTGTGTAGATCGGCTCGCTTGCTGATAAACTCATATCCATCCGTCCTGCTCCGCTGGCAGAGAGGAGGCGGATGAACGCTTTAAAGAACTTTATTCCTCTTTTGACAGGGTGAAACATGTACAGCCTCCTGGACGACTGGCTTCCAGAAAACTATCACCTGCAGCTACAACAACCGGTAGTTTGTCCCACTCAGCTTTTTCTTCTCTGCTGCCCCCTATATGCAGTTTTGGTCTCCAATGAATCGAGTCCATCTGACTATCAGGTGTGAAAACAGCCTTAATTGTTTTGGTCCACAAAGCTCGGCCACCACTCCAGTGGGCTGTTTGTTTCGTCTCTATTGTCGTTGGTTTGTTTCACGTTAGTTTTACTTTATTTTGAAAGTGTAAACGGAAGCAGCGACTTTATGACAGGCAGTTTGACCTCAGTGTAAATCACGACGTTTCTCCAGCAGCGGCGGTCGTTGCTCAGAGCATCAGGGCGCTGATCCTCCTCTCTCTCTCTCTCTCTCTGTGTGTGTGTGTGTGTGTGTGTGTGTGTGAGTGAGTGTGTGTGTGTGTGTGTGTGTCGGGGAGGCGTGCAGCATGTTGTCACAGATCCACTGAACGCTGTTTTATTTTCTGCCCAACTCCCAGCAGGGTGTAGAGCTCCCACCATGGGTTAGACAGAAAGCCACCTATGGATTATCCACTTTATGCACTTCATGGAGGATGAAGGGTTCGGGTGGGGGGGACAGAATGGACAGAATGGACAGAATGGACTTATTTTCGGAGAGACATCCTGACAAAGACGGGGACTGAACAGTGACCGGGATCGGCAGCCCCCCCAATCCGACTCGCTCTGCACATTTTTCTTTTTTGTTTCCATTTTTCCTGTGTTTTTAATTCTAATTCTAATGAATGTGATTCCCTGAAGTCTGCGTGGAGCAGAGATGTTCGCTGAACTGCTGTGCGGCGCCGCGGCTCTGGTCCTGTACGTCAACACTCTGGGAGCCGATTTCTGCTACGATGACAGGTACTTCCCTCACCGAATGAAGCGCACTCCGCATCGGTTCGGTTCGGTTCTGGCTCGGTTCTGTTCACCCTTTCCATGAATCCGAGCAGCAGAGCAGGAATGTGGCTCTGAGGAGCTGCTGAGTGATGGTTCGGGAAATCTCTGTCGGATTTCTCACACGTGTGTCTGCGTGGATTCGGCTCTTTTCATCCCACAGTGTAAATCTGCAGTGGATCTCTGTGGGATCCACTTCCCTTTAAGGTTAACCGTGCAAGTTGTAAATAAGCAAACATCCTTCATTGAAGTCGAGAGTGAGAACCTCCTGAAAGTATTTTTAGTTTATTTCTGACATGGATGCTTTTGCAGCGATGTATCCAGGACTGAACGATTAATTGGATTAATCCTCAACTAATCGGTGGGCGATATAGACTTGAAGCTTTATTACGATATTTTATAGTACTATTATAAAAAAGGTTTTAAAAAATGTGGTGGAAAAACTTCTTTTTTTAGTATCTGTATGGATGTGACCAGGACACGGTGACGCATTTGAAATTGGAGCTGCTTTCTTTAAAAAGTGTGGTTTATATCACTAAGACAGTAACTACATTTAACCATGACCTTCACATTTGCTTATTTTTATTGATCTTGTGGAACAAACAGCAGAGAAAATAAAACTAGTGTTTCTGATAAAGATGAGTTTTGTTTTGTAACATTAATTGAAATTTATCAAGATAAAAATAAATCATCATGATTGAAGTTTTCACGAGTAATTAATCGATTATGATTAATCATCAGAATAATCGATTACTGAAACGGTCACCAGCTGAATGTGTCGGTTTCTTCCTTCGGGTCGGTAGTGAAGTTTGACCTGAATGTCTCAGTTTATCGTTTTATCCTCGCAGAAGAAGCTGGAGTCGTGCAGCTGAATGAAAGTCGCAGTTTCAGACTTTTAAGATGTGAAACTGGGAGCAGCATATTGTATTATTATTATTAAAAATATGGAGCGCTGTCAGCCTCTCAGTGCGCGGGCCTCGGCTGGCCCTCACGCGGGCTGATGCATTACTCATAGCTGGCCTTTAGATATTTGACGGCTGAATGCTTGTCACTGCCTCAGGCTCTTTATTCACCAGCCATGTCTTCTTGTAGGTCACAATCATTTCCTTTCTCCGTGTGAGCTTCCTGTCTTCGCCTCATCTTTTAAAGAGAAGCTGATAAATGATGCGGCTCAGTTTTCTGCTGTGTTTGTGTATCTAATGCTGATCTCAGTTGAATTAACTCCCTCATATCTTTCGGTTTCCTTTACAACTCCACTGACTGCTGTGGATTAAAACACTTCCTGTTCAGGACTTCCACGGCTGCTGCTTTCCTTTTTCTCATATTTATTTGACTCACTTCATTTTATACCAGTCATTGTTTGGTTTAATTTAATTTTATTAAGTTTTACGGTTTTAAAACAACAGAAATGCTTGAAGATGCCACAGAAACCTGTGCAGAGACTGGACTTTTCTTCAGTCCCCTTCCTGTCTTTAGCTGCACACTGCCAGTCAGCTGGATGAATGCAGGCTGACACATTTCTCCTATGTTTACATGAAAGATCATTTTACCTGTTTGGAAACATTTCCAGCAGTAAAAGTAATTATATTCCATTACTGCACAAACAGCAGAGCAGCAGAAAGATATTTTACTGACAACAGGTGTTTCACTCTGTTATGTGTTTTACAAATCGTACAAATTTAAACATTTCAGAGACAATAAATCCCAGATTTTCTCTGAGCGTCAGCATCTCAGCCGCTAAGATCTGGATCAGGTTTGGGTAAAAATGGTAATAAAAGTTTACTCTGCTTCTAAAGTTGGAAAACAAGAGTGAAAAGTTCTGCCTGTTAAATATAGCATCCAACTAATCCTTTGCAATGACAATTCTGCTCATATTCAAGCATAATTAACTGTAATTATGATAAAAAATAATAGCAAATACCTGTCTTAGATAACATTATAATGTTAAAATGAAAAAAATATTTTATTTATGCCAAAGGGAAACATCAAGAATCTTTAAAGAGTCATTGCTGCTGCTGCTGTAGGCAGGACGGATCTCCAGTAGCAGTCAGTCTCACATCTAATCTGAAGAAGCCTCTGACTGCAGAATGTTGCTGTATGACCGTCATGACATTCTAACAGCTGGAAATCTGAGCAGCAGAGAGAATATTCCGGAGTAACGGGTCTTCCGCGTCGTCGACAAACTCTGCTAATCCAGCTCCTTTGCTTTTCTCTGAGGCGTTTTTTTTTTTTCTACTTCCTCCTTCTCTCTCTGCTCTGCATCCATGAAGCGTCCTCTTCAGTGGTTGGGGGTCAAAGGTCAGGTATTATTTGAGTTTTTGAGATGCTAATCAGCTTCTCCCAGTTGTCAAAACAATATATTGTTGCCATGGTTACACAAGAAAAGAGCTAAAATCCTTCCAGTTGCACAGCGTCCAGAACCAGAGGGAAAGATTCAACCAGAAAAGTCACAAAACAGAACCAGCAGCTGGTCTAGAAATATTCCAAAAAATCTTTGCAGTACATTTATACATTTTTGTTTGTCTTTATGAATTAAAAGCTCTTAGATCAACTTATATTTGTAGGTTTTAAATGGCGTAGAAACAGTGAAGTTTATCAGACGTCAGGCTGTCCCGGCTCTGTTTCTGTTTCTGTGCCCATAAAGCTGTAAAAAGAGGCGGGGGCTGCTGTATAATTTCACAAAGCCATATTCTTGTTTTTTATGAGAAAATCCTGTCATAAAGTCACATTTTATTTGCCTTGGTGTGAATAATTGGAGGTTCCTCATGAAGCGTGCGGACGGCGTGCTTAGCCAGCCTCAGCTGACATCATCTCAGGCTATCTGTCATCCAGCCTTATCCGTTTTTAACGCCACGCGTTCAGGCTTGCAATTAGCAGCCGTATGTCTCCGCGGGCTGCACTCAGGGGGAGAGAGAGGGAGGGAGGGAGGCCGGGTGCAGCCGCGTTTGTTTATATATTTATTTAGGAGGGAAACAGTCTGGGATGCACAGACTGATCTAACTTGCTAATGTTGTCTGAGTGGAGATAAAGCTCATAACTGGTGAAGAAGCTGGAAGACGACGAATGCATGACGGCAATAAATCAAACCATGAGCTTACACAAACACCCTGCAGGCATGCAGACCAGAGGTGTACATAATTTACTGGCAAAGACATCAGTCATAGATAATGTAACGTTTTATGCAGAGAGAAGGAAGATCCATTGCTGATGTTTTTCCATTTTGTGCCTCTAAGCAGAATTGAATGAATCTGGTTGATAATTTAGCAGGAAATGATTCTGGCTGCTTTGTCACAGAGTAACATTGATCTCTGAGATGATTGATGATGTTCGGCTTTTCCTGGTGTTTGATTGGCTCACGGAAACGAGATGAAGCTGCTCTCCAATGTGTGTTCAGTGGTTTCACTTTAATCGGATTGTACAGTTAACTGGCGACCAGGAGGTCAGATTTTAACGACCAAAAGAGTTTTGTGAGCATGCAGTCAGTTCCAGCAGCTCTCCGCAGAAAAATGGCTTCCTGGAGGAGTGACCCGCGCTGCCGTGCCAAATCGCCCCAGGGGATGCTCTTCCTCTTCCTCACTCATCAACCCAGCTTTGACACCAGCACTGGAAAATGGAAATAATGAGTCATTTAGTTCATGTCTCTGCTGCTGCTGTCCACTGCAGGTCTGACAGCAGAGGATAGCACCGATAAAGTCGGAGGAAAGAACATTATGCAGTGCTGAGGTTACACAACGATTTAGGTTTTGTAATATTCCTAAAACAAAGCTCAAAATAAACTTTTTCTTTTAGCATTTAATGCGTCAGACCAACACACTGTGATGTAATGCTGGTCAGAGTTTATGGGAAAATGGATGGAGCTAAATCTGGACAATACTGGAATAAAATCAGTTGGATCACAGCCAGAGCTAAAATTACAGCTGTCCTTGTTTTAGAATGGCCTAGTCAAAGTCCAGATCTGTGGCAAGGCTTAAAAACTGCTGATCACAGATGCACTCTGTCCTGTCCAGTGGTGACCGCACGTCCTCTTTAGGGTGATGCGCTGTTCTGTCATTGTTCAGCGGTTTAGCATTAGCTTCTACTAACTGCTGAGTTGGTTTAGCATTAGCATTAGCATTAGCAGAGCTAACGTTTATGGTCAGAGCTTCACGGACTGCGCAGCTAACATTTTCCAGCCATCACATATGAAAAAGTTGATGGAAACAGTAAAATTTGAAATAACTTTCTGCGCTGCTTGAGATGTTCTTGGATTTTTCTGAAAAACACTCAAAGCGACAGAATAAGATCTGACGTGGCGAACTGCCATCCACTGGTGGATCAACTCTGAGATGAGTTGTTCATGCTAGCTATCAGTGTCTTTCTGTTTATTACAGCTATGCTTAAAGTCAGAATTTATGTAGCCTGGTTGATTTGCTCCAAAATCACGCATCTATTTCACATTTTCTTTTTTGCTTTGTTTCAAAGTTTGCTCATGATGATTGGACAGAAACAGCTTCTACAGCAAAACTCCAAAACCTGCAGCTGTTTCTGCAGCAAAAGGTGGTTTCAAATTAGCATTTTCTTTCCACACAATTATACACTGCTGGTCACTTACCTGAAGTGTGAATAAAGTGGGTTTATCCTTGTCTTGTGAGAAAATGTGTATCAGTTTGCAAGGCTCTGTGTTTCACCTCCACTCAGACAGACAGGGTTTATGGATTAGACCTCCTGCCAGGACGGCGACATGTTTGACGGACTGCATCCTCGTCATTACTCTGTCCTGCTGCGGAACCGTAAGACCTGGCTGGGTGAGGATGTGTGAAGGTTGCAGGTCAAAAGGAAGGACGCAGCTTCCCCGGGCGTAGCGGATGATTTATATCCAGGAGTCAAACTGTAGATAACAGCACAAACTACTCCAGCCTCTGAATTCACAGACAGAGGACAGATGATGAAGGGCAGCAGAAACAGAGTTCTAGTTTCACCTTGTCCGTCTCAGATGAAGAACGGACTGTACTGTCCCGGCTGGCCTGGTGTCATCGTGTCTCTGTCTCTGTGCGGTGGTGTGGAACCAGACTCACAGCATGTTCTCTAGGTTAAGGTGGTTAGAGCTGCTTTGCTGAGAGGCCAAAGGCGGCAACCCAGCAGCCTCAGTATCTCTGGTCAAACTTCAGCGTCTGGATCCTGTAATTACCCTCCAGCCTGCAGACTGAGACCGGCTGCAGGGTTCGGTGTATTCAGTGGCTCCGCTGCCTCCCTCAGCTCCTCGGGCCTCCAGCTCCCATCATCCAGTGCTTCCAGATGTGCCCGGCTGGCACCAGTGTGAAGGGATCGTTTGAAGTGGATTCAAACATAAAATGTGATGTTTGCCAGAATAGAGACATCAGTGTTCCCCTGACCCGGACAGCCCATAGCAGAATGAGCGAAGGTAGCGCTGAGAGAAAGAGGCTCATGCATAAATTATATCAGCATGGATGCAGCCAGCATCAAAAAACCCACAAATTATTAATTGGATGTTTTCTCCACTGATATAAATCTTTGAACAACATTCAGCTCAATTTTGGCTTCTTGGATGAAAAACTTTATTTTTTTTTAAATCACCCAATAAAAAGCCTTTATATTTCACCCGTGTTGAAAAATTAAGTTCTGTTGCAGGTTTGAATTATCCATTTTTCTTCCATCCATTTTCTAACACCTTGTCCCTCAGTGGGGTCAGGAGGTGCTGCTGCCTCTCCAGCTAACGTTCCGGCGAGAGGCGGGGTCACCTGGACAGGTCACCTGGACAGGTCACCTGGACAGGTCGCCAGTCTGTCGCAGGGCAACACAGAGACACACAGGACACACAACCATGCACACACACACTCACACCTAGGGACAATTTGGAGAGGCCAATTAACCTGACAGTCATGTTTTTGGACTGTGGGAGGAAACCGGAGTACCCAGAGAAAACCCACCATGCACAGGGAGAACATGGAGACTCCATGCAGAAAGACCGGGGCCGGGAATCGAACCCAGAACCTTCTTGCTGCAAGGCAACAGCTCTACCAACTGCGCCACTGTGCAGCCATGGGTTTGAATTAAAGGTGAAATTTTTTTTTTTTTACTTCCATTTGGATCTACTGCTTCTAAAAACAACCAAAGTGCTTAAAAAAACCCACCCAGTCCGTTTTTGGCAATAAGTTTATGTTTTTTAGTATCTGGGAAAAGAGCCGGTTCTAAAAACAGATGCATAGTCACAAATCAGCAGGCACTGCCTGTCGCCTAGCAACCCCAGTGAAGCCCAGCCTGTCGCCTAGCAACCCCAGCATAGCTCCAGGTCATTTTTTTTCAGTTGGTTTTATCTGCATGTGCTGTACAATGGCTGCTGGAAAAGATAAATGTTTAGTTGCTGCCTTTCAAACCACTTGTTCCATTCTGGTTGGTTGTGCAGGAGGCTCTACTAATGCTTTTTAAAGCTGTACAGCTGCATAATTGTGCATCTGTTTGCAGCCATTTTCCTGTGTGCGTGTAAACGTTGAGTCAGGGGGCGTGGCCAACAGCGGCTTAGTTGGATTTAAAGAGTCAGAGGCCCTAAAACAGCTCATTCTGAAAGGAGCTCAAACTAAAATCTCATTATGTAAGAATGATTTTGTGCAGAACATGTAGACATGTTTTGTATCACCCACAGACGTATCCTGATCTGGTCAAGGACGCGTAACGGGTCACGTTTAAGACGCCTACAGATGTGATGTATCAGCGGTGGGAGGAAGGCGTGAACATCCTCTCCCTCTGCTGCCCTCACACTCTGAAGGAGTAACATCCTTTGGCAGAACAGAAATGAGATATTTGGATTCTGTTCTGCAACAGATCGGCTCTGGAAGGAGGGGAGCGTTCCTGAGCGTCACACCAAGTCACTCATGTTCTATAATGATTGCAATTCATAAAATACAGTTATGAAGTTTAGTAGTAAAATCAAAACATTTCTGGATGCTCTTTGCCCCAAACTTCTCTTCTTTTCCCCACATTATGTAAACTCACTGAAGAGGAGACAAAGTCCGCTAATCCGTTTTTATTTAGGCTGCGTTAAAACTTGGAAGCTTGGTTAAAATTTGCATAATTTTCACCGCAAATGTTAAGATCAGACATTTTAAAAGTCAGGAGTACCGCTTGTCAGGAGTTTTAATGTTGGTGAGAATCTTAATCTGCTCAGAAAAATCCCACTAAATGTATTCATGTTCACAGAAAAGAACTGATTCTTACTCCTTAAAACGTCTCAATAGATCTTAAAGTTTCCTAATGAAGACAGCAGCAGATTTTAGACACGTTAGCTGTGCAAAAGGGATTAAACTAGTGTTGGTGTTTTATTGGCTGACTTGTAAAAAGTATGTAGACGTTCATATTACAGGAATGTTTCGTTCTTCCCACCTCACAGGAAGCGTCTGTTTCACTGGTGAATCATCTGCTTTGTGTCTGAGCTAACAGTTGATATTTATGACACACGGGTATCAGACAGTAAGACAGACCGAATGACTCCATCAGCTGGAGTGAGGAGCGTCACCATCTCTGACGTCGGACTCGGGACGATTTGTCCCTCTCCTGATCTCCAGGTTTTACATGTTTGAGGCGTTTCTTGTTCCGGGATTTGACTAGGCCCAATTTCCCAATCCTCTGTCAGTCTTTGGTAATTTTACGGAAACGTCCTCTGGTACTTGGTAGAACTCATGGTGGATTCTGCGATGTTAAGCTGGTTAGGTCCTGCTCCAGCAAATCAACCCCAAAGCATGACACTTCCACCTCCGTGCTTTAGGTCAACATCTCTCTTCAAACCTCAGCTTCTGGCTCATCTGTCCAAAGAACATTATTCCAGACAAACTTCAGTTTTTCTCTCTATTTGTCTCGGAGAGGAAAACACATAAATGTTGTTTGTGACGTTTCCCAGCCTCCGTTTGCTCCGTTTGCTCCGTTTGCTCCGTCCTGTGGTGAACCATAGACCAGCCATAGAATCGGATCCCTTTGATTTTCAGGCTCTGAAGCAGCTGAAGGATTTTTTTCAATGCCCTTTTTCTCGTATAGTGTAGAAGTAAAACTATTAGTTTCAGAATATTTAGCTTTAAAATCCAAACAAAAATATTCATCATGAAATCCATGGGAAGATTTATTTCTACATTTCATAAGGAAACAAAGCAGCAAAGCTTTGTTGAAACAAATAAAAGTAAAGCAGAAGGTTGAGCTGACGGCTGTTGTGCTACCAGATATTGATACTAATGGTTTGTAATGCTGCGTTGGGTTTATGGTTCTGTGAGACCCGTGGAAAATCCCAGAGCAGCAGGTGTTTCTCAAGTCACAGTGGAGGTAGACAGAATATGTCCAGTTGATGCTCTCACTGTTTTATCCACAATTAATTCAGTCTATTTTTATGTTGCAGACATTTTGAACATTACAAGAAAAATGCAAAAAGTTGAACAGGCACTCGCTCCAGGTAAAGATCTGAGTTTGGCTTGTAATGAGCTTCTAGATTAGATTTTAAAGTTCTTTACTGAACAAACTGACCTTTGATCTATAACTAACTAAACAGATCTAAAGAATAAATCTGCGGTTTTTCAGGTTCAAATAGGAGGAAATTTGATCTCAAAAAGCCTTTTAAGATATTTCTGTCCAGCAGCACCTGTTAATAATCACTAGCAGCCAAACTGTTGTCACTTAAACCGCCGTAATCCTGAAGTCGTTTCACACAGAACCGGGTCCTTCCACACTGCTGGAAACCAGTAAGCTGCAGGCCCAGAAACCAGTAAGCTGCAGGCCCAGATGGCGTCTAGACGTCCTGCAGTCTGAAGGAACCGCTGAAGTCCAGTTGATCACACAGGATCAGCTTTCCTAGGGAATGACAGAAATCAGATTCATTCTAGGGAATCATGATCTGAGCGGTTTTTCTTGATGTTCAAACAATCCTGATTATGAATAACTCGCATTTCTCTTACGTTTTCTCTGTATGGGGAAGAGGAGCGGCAAAAGCAAAGGAGGTGGATTAGCAGAGCTCGTTGAACCTGTTGAATGTGATGGTGGCCAATCAGAAAGCAAGTTGACAGAAACTAAAAACAACTGCTGCCGTGACACACCAGGAAGTCCGGTGGACGTTGGAGGCGTCTTGGTATCGTTTTTCTCTGTTAAACATCGTCCTTAAGCTTCCGCCATGGCTATTCCCAGTCGGCCATGTTTGTTTACTCTGAATTCACGTTTGGTGTCGAGGTTTTGTGAGATTTCCTGTCCAACATCTGAACACTGGTGAGTGAAATCGGTCGGTGTTGTTCCTGACATGTGGCTCCACGGCCCACACTGTTCAGTCAAACCTTCGGTTTTCTAGCGGTGTGTGTGTGTGTGTGTGTGCGTGTGTGCGTGTGTGTGTGTGTGTGTGGGTGTGTGCGTGCGTGTGTGCGTGTGTGTGTGTGTGTGTGTGTGTGTGTGTGCGTGTGTGTGTGTGTGTGTGTGTGTGTGGGTGTGTGTGTGTGTGTGTGTGTGTGTGTGTGTGCGTGTGTGCGTGTGTGTGTGTGTGTGTGCGTGTGTGTGTGTGTGTGTGCGTGTGTGTGTGTGCGTGTGTGTGTGTGCGTGTGTATGTGTGTGTGTGCGTGTGTGTGTGTGTGCGTGTGTGCGTGTGTGTGTGTGTGTGTGCGTGTGCGTGTGTGTGCGTGTGTGTGTGTGTGTGTGTGTGTGTGTGTGTGTGTGCGTGTGCGTGTGTGTGCGTGTGTGTGTGTGTGTGTGTGTGTGTGTGTGTGTGTGGAGTCTTTCAGGTTCTAAAAATATGCAGACAAATTTAAAATCCTGCTTTCTGATGTTGTAATAGTCACTAGAGTCTTGAGTCGGTGGCCTCTTCATTCCTTCCTTCACCAAAAACAGTGACTCTGACGATATCTGGATGCTTTGAGTTATGACAACTTTTTGTTTCCTTTGGGATTAATTAAGTATTTTTAAATTGAATCCAATCTGTTGCATCCTTTGTTCTTGAACTATAACGTCCAACCAAAGATGGCGTCCAAGCAGACCTTTGTGATTCTGCGTCATACACTTTGTAGTACCAAATGCTTCAGTGTAGGAGTCACCAGGCTCAGCGTTTCTGGAGCGGCCTGCTGGCCACGCTGGAGTAATCTGTCTTAAAGATGCATTAATCAGGCTCTGATGCTCTGTAATCACTTGATTGGTCCGCATTGAGACCAGAATCCGGCCATATGCGGCATGCATGTTGGGTTAGACGCTTTCTGGTAAAATGACGCATTACTGATCGCCTCCGGTCCTCTCGTATTTTCCTTCTTTTCTGTGTTAATTAAAAGCCAGCAGCAGATTATCTTTCCCGAGACATCATGTGGTCATGGCCGCACACAGCCTGACCACATGCTGCAGACAGTCAGAAACCTGCAGGTAACTAACTGCCTTAAATGGGAATAATTGGCCTTGTTAAAGTGAGAGGCTTGTCGTCTCGGCTGGTTATTTGTGGCAGAGCTTCAGGACGGTGTTCAGTTGTGTGAGAAAAGCATCAAAGTTGCCAAGAAATACACCGAGTTTAAAATGACGGATGGGTCGGATCGTTGCAGCAACACTGGAGGATTAGCCAAGACTCTGACTAAATGGCATTAAACTTGTGTTGTGTGAGCAACAACGTTTTTGAAATGGTCCACCAATTAGCAACAGCTGGCTTCGGGTTTCGCCGCTGACACGGGTTTGAAATGATTTGACTGCGCTGGACTAAGTTGTTAATGGGTCCCGACAAGGGTTTGGATTTCCTGGGCTAAAGCCGGCTGAAGGCCCTTGAGCAGTGGCCACTCAGGCTCTTTTCCCTCTTCATATTAATGGGATTACCAGCGCTGTTGATGAGGGGGACGTGTAAGCAGAGACCCCCGAGCCTTTAGACACAAAACCTCCCCACACCCCCGGATCCAGCAGGGACGCTTTAGTTCAGCCTGGAGACGGAAACGTCCTTCTCCCCTCTCCATCTCTGGGGCATTGTTCCCTATCGAGGAGCGCTGGCTCATTTGAAAGGGTTATGACACAAGCTGGCCCGTTCAGAGGCAGCGTCTTTGTGTTTTGTAAGAAGAAGGGGTTGTGTGGTCCTTCTGTTCTGCCTGGACCCAGCGAGGGAGGCCATTTGTCGCCAAATTGAGGAGAATTAATCTGTTGTTGTGTTGCCTCGTTGTTTATTAGAACCAAAATTGCGAGACCTCGGCGTTCAGCAGAAGACCTGCAGCGCCGGGTGCCAGACCTGTCAGAACCGGCCGTGTCAACTCGATCCAGTCGTACACATGTTCTCAGAGTTCTGGTTCTGTTTCAGTGGGACAAAGGATTCACAGATGATGAGCTCACAGATGCTGCTGCGCCGTGGATCTGCCAGCCTGGCGCTGGTTCTGGGTGACACGGGTTAATTAGTGGGAACATCTGGAACCAGTTGAAACCCGACAGTTAGTAAAGCAGATGGAAAAGTTTATTTACTGTATTTATTTCTCTTTCTTTGTGCAACGCTAAAGTCGGGAGTAACTAGAAACCATGACTGGAGCAGAAATGGTTGAATATTTTCTCGTTTTGAGCTCACAGTACGACAACTTTGAATGAAACTGCAGCAGTTTTAGGATTTTGTTTTATGGAAGCCCATTCCTGCCATGAAGGAACTAATAAAAGCCCAACAGGAAGTCATAATTACCTGTTTTAAAGTCGTAATTACCTGTTTTAAAGTCATAATTACCTGTTTTATGTATAGTTTGAAAATAACTTTTTAAAAACTCTTAATTTTGACTATTGTAATTATAATGAAAACTCAAAATGTTGACTTTAAAGCTCATGATCATAAATTGAAAACTAGTAATTCTGACTTATTTTTATGAAAACTTTAAAACTTGTAATTATTACTTTTGTAATTATGACTTATTTTTATTATTATGACTTTACAAATCAAAATTATGACTAAAATTCAAAATGATGACTTAAACTTGTAACTGTGACTTTTATTTTAATGGTTATGACTAAAACTCATGATTACAACTTTGTTTGGTTTTATTTTTTCTTTCATGGCAGTAATGGGATTCCATGTAATAGTTTTAAGATGGGTATAAAACAAATGTATATCTATATCAGCGTGATTTTTTTGGTGTGTTTTCTCTGTCGGTTGTGGCAGACGGACTGAGCTCGGTTCTGGTTCTGCTGCAGATTTCTTCCTGTTCAAAGGGAGTTACTTTTTTCCATTGTTGCCACATGCTTGTTGAGGAGGACAGATTGTGTCAGAAATCCTGATATTCTGCATTCGTTCTAAAAATCAGACGTTTGAGCTTTATAATTTGTGTGCCGTTAATTCCCTGGAGGAAACGTGAAATGTTGAGTTGTAGTTGCGGTTCAGGCGGTTTCCACGTATGAAAGCAGGCATGCGGCTCTGTAGGTGGTGTTATAACTCAGGAGGGCCTGTGGCTTCTCAGCCTGACCTCCAACTCTGAGACACTAAGATTTTCCTCCTGTAGGATTTGCTTTGGTGCTTCGTTCTCCAGGATTATTACTATTTGCTTTTAGTGGGGGGGAAAAAAAAGGAAAATTGGTAATTGGGAGGGTCTGGTTGCTTTTTATATGCGAAAACTAAAAGCCGAGGTTTAGAAGGGCCAGCTGGAGGAGCTGCTCCTCCCAGTGTCTCTCCTCATTCCCCACCTCTTACTACGACCGCAGCAGCAGAGGAAGCACATCTTCTCACAGGCTGCCTCTAATTGATAGTGCTGAGCCTTAGGAACGCACAGTGCGGTTTCAGTCCTTTGCAGGCTGCGTGCGAAGCTCAACAGCCTGCCTGCCACCCTCTGGGACGCCGCAGCCTATTTACAACCAGACAACCAGTCTGGTCCAGGATGCGATGGGCTTTTTTTAAGTGAGGATGCAGAACAACAAAAAGATGGGAAAGTCTTCAGCAAGCGTTTTTAAAGGCTCTCGGCCTGGAAGGACATAAAAACTCAACCGCAGATTTTCACACAAAATTGCTCGTCTTTGTAGTTTGAGGTTTTTGCTTCTGTTCCTGCTCATCCATTACCTCCTGTGCATCAGTCACATCTGCAGATACTTCCCATGGGTTTTATTTTGGGGTATTTTACAGATTTGGGCTCACTTGATTCTCACTGAATCAAGTGAGAAGTTGTGTCCAAACCTTGGACTGTTGGCGTATTTTGTGAGTTTCTTTAAAGTTGTGGGTTTCACCAGGTGAGGATCAAAAAAGCAAAATCTGGTTCGGTTCCAAAACATATGAAAGCCAAGCAGACCAGAGCAGAGCATTCTGGGTAAATGACACCAAACCAAATGCATAAGTCTAGTAGGAGAAATGTTTTTTTGTCTTTTAATGAAGACAAAAGAGAAATCCTCCAGCTGCTACAATCTGACGCCATCTTGTTTCCGTTTGGTGAAGAGGGAAGTTGAGTTCAGAGGTTCTGTGTTGTTTCCTTCAGTGGTTTGAAGAACTTCTGTGTGTAAAATAAAGTGATTAATTGTGTAAATATTTTAATAGGTTATCATTTTATCATATTTAACATTATCACCATAAATCACACAAAATATCATGATGAAATTTTAAGTTCAGTTTACCAGGAGCAACGTTTTCAACAGTGGAAATTTAAATGGACATAATTTTTTGAGCAGGTTGTTTCTGGACTCAGAGCAGATTTACATTAATGCTGCAACATTCGCCAGCGTCATCGCATCACGTGGTTTCCTAACATCATGCAGCTCTCTAACAACGTTTCCACTGTAAAATGTCACTTTATGAAATCCAATCAAATGCAGATTGAATTAATTCAGTCCTGGCTTGGTGAGTGTGACATTTCCACATGGGGAGCAGCTTGCAGTGTTTCATGCTTCACAGTTCGCCAGCTCTCTCATCCTGAATAAAACCAACCAGTGACTGACTGAGGGGATCATGCTTGATTACTTTAGCTGCATGCGCTCCATCAGAGTCTGGGGCTGAGATGTTTCTCCATCTCTGTCCTTCTGACTTTCATTGACTTTTCCAGGAACTGAGCTCTTCCTCTCCCTCTCAGATGGATTCAAGTTTTTTTGGGTTGCCAGAAACTGAGCATGCTGCTTCAAACGCTCGAGTCGTTGTCATGCGTTGTCCTGACGATGAACTCCTGCAGCAGGAAACTTTGCAACCTCTACCTGATGAAAGGTTGGGAGTTGCACCAGATTCATCCTTCATCAACACTCGGCACATTTCCTCGCTGCACATGGCAGAAACATCAGCAGCCGGTTTGATTAGAGCCGTTTCCAGGGGGAACGTCCATTTTCACCTTTCCTGGCTTAAAAACTTTATTTTCATTAGAGTGAGTGACTGCTGGAGCCCCAGATGAAAAGCCTCACCTCTGTGCATCTCAGTTTAAACACGCTGCCAGTCAGACACCTGAAACCTTTGTTTAATCTGCCAGAACATGTTAACCTCCAGAATCATGGAGCGGTTTATTGTTTTAAGCTCTAGAAACTCGTTGCTCCTTGGTGGAAAAGGACAACGGACCGCTGAGGGCAGGACCGGCACATCGCCGCACTTCTCAAGACAAATTGGTTCCGTATGAGAAGAAACTAACAAATCACAGCAGATTTTCTTCACTTCTGTCAAACATGATTGAATATCACCTTGAAATATCTGCTGATGCAGCACAAAAATGACTCCACCTGCCTGATGGAGCTGGTGACTAATGCTGCTCCACATCGCAGCGTAAGGAAAGCAGGCAGGCTGCAGTCATCTTCCTTAGCAACCTGTCCGCTTCCTGGAAACGTGGCCTGTGATTGGTGGGTTCAGCTACAGTCAGCAGCTCATTGCAGCGTGTCATCCATAGCAGTTCAGCATGAGCTCACAGATGACTGGCTCTTCTTAGCTGAAGAAGATTTAGGGGAGGAACTCGATTAAAACATTTAAAGAAATTAATTGCAGGATCTGTAATTAATCAAAACAAATAAAAAAAAAACATCCATCAACAAAATAAGCATCGATTCAAAAACTGCTTTTTGCTGCTAAATTACTGTATTGACTGAATGCAAACTTGTAATCCTTGTAATGTCAGAATTATGTTTCTACTTGGACTTTTGTATGTTAAAAATAAAAAAGAAACGTTAGTTTTGCTAGCCTTATGCTCTAATCATAATCATTAGCTCTGCTAGCGCTACAGCACTACGCTAACACGGTGTTTAGCAGAAGCTAATGCTACACTTGAATTCAATAATTTACATGTTCCATAGTGCACCTATAATATTGTATTTATGGTTCTTGTTGAAACAAAGTTACTGAAAAAAATGTGAGAAGAAAATGGAACTGCTGCGTAAACAGTCGTAACCCTTCAAAATAAGAGCATGAATAAGGATGTCTAACTACTTGAACAATACTTATTTGTGTGTAACCAAAACTTCAACATGTTAACAGCCAAACATGAGCGCAGTAGAATTTATTTGGAAAAATGAATTTATGGGAAGCTAAATGTGCCAAACGTTTTCAAAGCTAGCAAAAGCGCTGCAGCTAAAATTGAGCCCTGCTGCTAGCGCATTAGTGGAAACCTTGTGCTACATTTCGTCAGTATCACGTGGTGTATTATAGTGTCAGCAGTAAGTATCAGAAACTTTCTGTTCTGCATCATTAACTGGGTTTTAGATGTTTTAATGGTTTAGTAACAGTTTTTCTCTCTGACCATCTGACGCTTCACAAATCACTGCACAAAGTTTTCTGAGGTTCTGGGGCAACGTTAGCATCCTGCCTCAGTTTTTATGTTTCTGAGCAATAATTTGGTAGAAAACATTTTTCATTTGCAGTTATATTTAATTGGGTGTGGACAAAACATGCTCAAAGAGCTGCTTGCATACTTCATAAACTTTGAACGTTGTAATTATTAATGATGTGTAGAAAATCAGCGCTCAGCTCTATTTTAACAGAGCTGGTGCTGAAAATGTGCAGATTGGACCTGAGTTGACCTGCAGCTCAGTCCAGTTCTGGATCGCATCCCGAAATTTTTTCTTTTATCTGTTTCGCGTGCCCAGCAACTTAAAATCGCATCTGTCTAGAAGACGTCTGCGTGTCAGAGTTGGAGATGTCTGGCTGCAAATCCGGAGGATGGATGATGGATGCTGCTTGTCATCCCGAACAGATGAGTTGGCAGGAGACAAACTGGCATCTTTTGCTTCCTCAATGAGTTTTTAATCTGCGGTAACAACTCGACATCAGGCAATTATTTGGAAATCAGAGAACTGGGAGGGAATAACTCAGACTGTTGAGATGCTTCAAACTGCAGGTAAACCTGAATATTTACACGCAGCTTCTGGAAAAACCCTTCAGGAGCAAAAAATAACACATAAAAAAAACATTTAGTTTTTAAGACCAAGCTAAGAGCTGGATAAGTAGGTGCAGCATTTTCTGAAGACTGTTTACTTCAGAGCAACTTTATTAAACCTGATTTAATTTGACACAACACTCTAATTATCCCTTATTCACATTTTGGCTTTTGTCATCCGTTTGTTTTAGCACGATTAGCTTTTGTTTCCACAGCTTCTCTGTGTTTTATACTAAACTTGGCTTTCATTCTCTACAATTACAATTATCCTTATGAGGGTCGTAATTTCAGCTGCTCTGCTGGAAGAAAAAACCTTTTAAACCAGCATTTTCTTTATGGAAATATGAATATTTAGAACAGAAATGGGTTTAAATTTCTTTTCTTTTTGGCTGATTTGTAAACTCTGGCTTTTGGAATAACATAAAAAGAGAAGTAATTACTTTATTTTCATAATTTATAAGATAAATACTCCATTGTACAGAAACTTTGACAGAAATAATACTAATTATGTTTCAGTTGAGACAAGCTGGAAACATTCATTGAGGTTTAATATTAAATATTTTTTGATAAAACTTTGTCATAATACCAAATCCAAACAAAATTTTTAAATTGTCTTTAACAAAATCTCGTTTGTTTCTTTTCCAAATGGACTTTAAATTTTGGATAAATATTTCACACAGACGTGAATAAATGATTCCCCTTAAAGCCGTTAGCGGTCCCGAAAGACGGCCTCATATTTTATTCAACTGCATTTTAAAAGAAACGTAACCGAATGTGAATTCTTGAAGTTTAATAGTGTCTCAAACTAAATCGCATTTTATTTATAATATGACTAAAGTAAACTGTGCTGATGTGACATCCAACATTCATCTGTTCTCTCCAACTGATTCTGAGAAACGCTCGTACAGATGTTGGGTTTATTTTCTAACTTTTTGCTGCAGAAAGTCAATGCAGGACTTTTCTTCATCATCCATCAGGAAGCAGATGGATGATGCTGCGTCCTCCGAGCAGATCCACAGCAAGCCGCTGCTTTTTCTCCCACACTGCGTCTGACTTCTCCGGTTTACTGAGCCTCAGTGAACTCCTGGGTTTCTGCACCTCCAGAGATCTGAATCAGATTCATGCTGAAATCTGTCAGCCTGCCTTCATCTCCTCGTGTGAATTCCTCCTGAGGGAGTGCTTTCATTTCATTTACTGGAGGGAGTTCCTAAAGCAACACTTAAATGTTTGTATTTTTAACATTGAAGTGATCTGCGTCAGAGATTTCACCATAAAAGTGATCACCGGGATCAAAGTGCCACCAGATGAGGCAAATATTACGTTGTTCTTGGAAAAGACGAGAGATGAAAGAATCCTAACGTTGTTTTGATCCAAGCCAGAGAAAGAAAGAAGGAAAGATGAGAAGCAGTTTTCCAGCTGCGTCGACCTCAGCGCAGAATGTCTGACGGCTCAAAACCACCAGTCAGATATTCAGAAAAACATCTTGTTGAGTTTTGAATGTTTGCTGATGTTTTTCTGCTCTCATGTTCAGTGATTAAAAAGCTGCATGCAGGCGCATCATCAGTCTCTTCACCACGCAGGACCGTCCATTAAAACCTGCAGTGCTGCATGAAATAAATCAGAATTGAAGAGTTGGCACAGCTGAGAGCTTTCACTGACGATCTGTGGGGCTGCAGTGATGCAAGTTGAGCTGTAGGTGGCGCAGCCTTTGGCAGGTTTAAGACTGCCCCCCTGCCAGCCTGAGCTTCAGTTTCACAGGAAAATCCACCTGAGGCTCCATCAACACGCCGGTGAGATGCTTTTCTCTGCGAAGCTCCACTTTGCTCTCTAACTAGCTATATCTATAGATTGTTAGGAGTAGCGCTGAAACAATTAATTGGTTAAATCATGATTAATCAATTACTAAAATTATCGTCAACTATTAATCATTCATTGGAGTATACCAACTCTAAGAAGTCCCATTTGCTGAGAGAAAAACACACCCAAAGCAGTAATTAATCCAAATTTTCTTCCAGAGCTGAAAAATTCCAGTTTGAAATATTTGGTCACTATTTGTGCTTTTATCATAAAGTTTCACCAGAAGTGCAGATGTAGTAAACAGGCAGGCGTGTTGAGGACCAGGACCAGTTGAGGCGCTGGGGACCAGTAGAGGCGCTGGGGACCAGTAGAGGCGCTGGGGACCAGTAGAGGCGCTGGGGACCAGTAGAGGCGCTGGGGACCAGTAGAGGCGCTGGGGACCAGTAGAGGCGCTGGGGACCAGTAGAGGCGCTGGGGACCAGTAGAGGCGCTGGGGACCAGTAGAGGCGCTGGGGACCAGTAGAGGCGCTGGGGACCAGTAGAGGCATTGGGGACCAGTAGAGGCATTGGGGACCAGTAGAGGCGCTGGGGACCAGTAGAGGCGCTGGGGACCAGTAGAGGCCCTGGGGACCAGTAGAGGCTTTGGGGACCAGTAGAGGCTTTGGGGACCAGTAGAGGCGCTGGGGACCAGTAGAGGCATTGGGGACCAGTAGAGGCGTTGGGGACCAGTTGAGGCATTGGGGACCAGTAGAGGCATTGGGGACCAGTAGAGGCATTGGGGACCAGTAGAGGCGCTGGGGACCAGTAGAGGCGCTGGGGACCAGTAGAGGCTTTGGGGACCAGTAGAGGCATTGGGGACCAGTAGAGGCGCTGGGGACCAGTAGAGGCATTGGGGACCAGTAGAGGCATTGGGGACCAGTAGAGGCATTGGGGACCAGTAGAGGCGCTGGGGACCAGTAGAGGCGCTGGGGACCAGTAGAGGCGCTGGGGACCAGTAGAGGCTTTGGGGACCAGTAGAGGCATTGGGGACCAGTACAGGCATTGGGGACCAGTAGAGGCGCTGGGGACCAGTAGAGGCGCTGGGGACCAGTAGAGGCGCTGGGGACCAGTAGAGGCATTGGGGACCAGTAGAGGCGCTGGGGACCAGTAGAGGCATTGGGGACCAGTAGAGGCATTGGGGACCAGCAGAGGCGTTGGGGTTAGTAGAGGCGTTGGGGACCAGTTGAGGCGCTGGGGACCAGTTCAGGCGTTGGGGACCAGTTGAGGCGTTGGGGACCAGTTGAGGCGTTGGGGACCAGTTGAGGCGTTGGGGACCAGTTGAGGCGTTGGAGACCAGCAGAGGCGCTGGGGACCAGTAGAGGCGCTGGGGACCAGTAGAGGCGCTGGGGACCAGTAGAGGCGTTGGGGACCAGTAGAGGCGCTGGGGACCAGTAGAGGCGTTGGGGACCAGTAGAGGCGCTGGGGACCAGTAGAGGCGTTGGGGACCAGTTGAGGCGTTGGGGACCAGTAGAGGCGCTGGGGACCAGTAGAGGCGCTGGGGACCAGTAGAGGCGCTGGGGACCAGTAGAGGCGCTGGGGACCAGTAGAGGCATTGGGGACCAGTAGAGGCGTTGGGGACCAGTTGAGGCATTGGGGACCAGTAGAGGCATTGGGGACCAGTAGAGGCGCTGGGGACCAGTAGAGGCGCTGGGGACCAGTAGAGGCGCTGGAGACCAGTAGAGGCATTGGGGACCAGTAGAGGCATTGGGGACCAGTAGAGGCATTGGGGACCAGTAGAGGCGCTGGGGACCAGTAGAGGCGCTGGAGACCAGTAGAGGCATTGGGGACCAGTAGAGGCATTGGGGACCAGTAGAGGCGTTGGGGACCAGTTGAGGCGCTGGGGACCAGTTGAGGCGTTGGGGACCAGTTGAGGCGTTGGGGACCAGTTGAGGCGTTGGGGACCAGTTGAGGCGTTGGAGACCAGCAGAGGCGCTGGGGACCAGTAGAGGCGCTGGGGACCAGTAGAGGCGTTGGGGACCAGTTGAGGCGCTGGGGACCAGTAGAGGCGTTGGGGACCAGTAGAGGCGCTGGGGACCAGTAGAGGCGTTGGGGACCAGTAGAGGCGCTGGGGACCAGTAGAGGCGTTGGGGACCAGTAGAGGCGCTGGGGACCAGTAGAGGCGTTGGGGACCAGTTGAGGCGTTGGGGACCAGTAGAGGCGCTGGGGACCAGTAGAGGCGTTGGGGACCAGTAGAGGCGCTGGGGACCAGTAGAGGCGCTGGGGACCAGTAGAGGAGTTGGGGACCAGTTGAGGCGCTGGGGACCAGTAGAGGCGTTGGGGACCAGTTGAGGCGTTGGGGACCAGTTGAGGCGTTGGGGACCAGTAGAGGCGCTGGGGACCAGTAGAGGCGTTGGGGACCAGTAGAGGCGCTGGGGACCAGTACAGGCGCTGGGGACCAGTAGAGGCGTTGGGGACCAGTTGAGGCGCTGGGGACCAGTAGAGGCGTTGGGGACCAGTTGAGGAGTTGGGGACCAGTTGAGGCGTTGGGGACCAGTTGATGCATTGGGACCAGCAGAGGCGTTGGGGACCAGTTGAGGCGTTGGGGACCAGTTGAGGCGTTGGGGACCAGCTGAGGCGTTGGGAACCAGTTGAGGCGTTGGGGACCAGCTGAGGCGTTGGGGACCAGCTGAGGCGTTGGGGACCAGTTGAGGCGTTGGGGACCAGCAGGGAACGGGTCATTGATTTGTTATGCCGTCCCTCCTGACGTTGAAACTAAATGACGGCTCCAGTCCTGAGGCCCAGCGGAGTCAGAACCAGCCGTCTGAAGATCGAGGCGAAGTGACGATGTTGTGAAAACGGCCGCAGCTCTTAGACGGCATGTAAACTTCACCATCCAACCATTCAACAAACAGTTTGACCAGAATAAGAGACTAGCAGTTTGAATAGATTTATACGGAAGCTTTTCACTGACAGACGTTGAAAGTAAATTCAGCCGCAGCGTTTTTTTAAAAGGGGTTTAAAAAAACTGGATTTATATGTTATTAAAACCAACATTTTAATTTCTTTTAAATAAGAAAGTTAAACAGCAAAACCTCTTGGAATTTATAGATGGCGAGTAGAAGGAGAATCATAAAGACTCTACGCTATTTTAACAAGTGTAATCTGTCAGAGGGACGTATTTTTATATATAGTTAAAACAAGAAACTATGACCTTATAATGGAATTTTCATCTTGATATAATGAAATACTGCTGTTGGATTTATCTTTTATTATTTTCTTGTCCCATTCTAGAACAAGAAAATAATAATTTTTTTGCTACTCGTCTTTGTTGGGAATCATGATTATAGTTAAATCACTTTCAAAGACAGAAACTTTGTAAAAACAAAACTTAAAATAATCTGTTCTGTTGGCATTGCATTAAAAAAATGCAGGAATGAGGTTTATGATCTGAATGCATTTTAAAAAAACACAAAAAATGTTTGACTTTGGCTATGAAACCAGCCACTCAGACTTTGGCGATATTTGCCTCTAAGTCAGCCATTTTCAGCCAAGAAAGGCGATCGGTCAATTGCAGGGGCACTTTTCAAGCCATAAACACCAGCACAGGAGTATTTTCAGAGAACAACTCGCCTGAGGAAAGGCAGCTGAACGCTTTCAGGGAGTAATACCTCACTTTGCACCTCATAAAAGCAGAGGAGCTCACCTCAAGTGCTGCTGCTGAAGATTCCCTGCAATGATCTCTGGATTTAAAAAAGAGGAGTGAAGGCTTTAAAGTGATGCCGTCTGTCTACGCACAGCTTCATCTTTACCCTGAAATGGAGCTGATTTTAAAAAAAACAAACCTCCGTCCTAATGGGCTGAACATGCAGCTGCATCTCCCTGCTGGCTCTTGACGAGTCCCCAGCTGCAGACTTTCTAAAACACTAAAAACTGCATTTTACGCAGGCAGCAGTCTGGCACGAGTCCTTTACTGCCGAGTTAAACTGAGTGTGTGCACGACGTGGCTTTTGTTTTTCCACCCAGTTTGCATGATTTTCTCTGGCAAACTCCATGAATTCATTTTGTAAAGTGGAAATGCAGAAACGGGCCCGACGGAGTACGAGCTCTTCATTCCTGAAGCACCTAGAACGTTAAAGTGTAACTAAACCCAGATAAACCGTCCAAATTGGTCCTGAAGCGGGAAATCTTTATGTTTCTGTGTAAATTATGACATTTTCATGTTAACTTGCTGAAGTCAGCAATGTTCTGCCTAAAGCCGCCTCAGTGCTGCCCTCTGAGGGCTGAATTTTCCTCCTGGTTATAACGGTAGAGCTTGGTTGATGCGTCACTCAGACCCGGTTCAGGGGCGAAACCATGTCACTCAGACACGCCCCCTGGTGGAGAGCCAGGAGTTGGAATAACGAGCATTGATCGATCGACTGATCGTTTCTGAGCTTTGCACATGTGACTCATTTGCAACGTGAACATGAAGTGGAACGGATCTGCGGTGGTCTGACTGCAGCCGCTTTGCTGCAGGACGACAGAGAGACTCAGGGCAGCTACTGGGCTAATTAAAGTAAAATATCGTCATTTCTGTTTCTGCATAAAACCAGGCAACTAACTTCTGACCAATCACACGACACGCCGTGGAGGCGGACGGCTCTCTGTGAACCAAATAGCGGTTTTCGTCACCCGTCTACGTCAGCCAGAGCTGACATCAGGATTAGGGATGAATTATGTCGGAGCGCTAATCCCACGCTTACGAGAAAAAGAAGATTCAGTCATTTTGAAATATTTCTAGGTGTGGCCACACATGGACAGTCATGTTCTGGAAACTAATTTAGTACCACGCGTCATATTGAGGTTAAACGTGTCAGGCTACATGTGCAGATAGCCTGACTAATAATAATTGTGTTGCTCTAAAACAACAGAAAGATATTCAATTCCTTAAAAACTATGTAAAACTCCTGCTAAATTAAGATTCCATATTATTTCTAAGTTTATGGTGTTGGATGTAGAAAGATTATTTTATTAAGATTTGATATGAGGAATATAAGTGGAGCTTTAGGGGTAAATCTTTTTATGATCCATTTTTGTTTTTCGTGTTGTGAAGAAATGTTTGAGCTTGTCACCTCGGTGAAATATGCTGGTCATACAGTAACACGACGTCCACTGATGCAAACGCTGTAATAACATTTAGATGGATGTCTCTGTCCGCACCTGGGCTGTAAGTCAAAATCCAAAAAGGGAGATGAATTAGTTTGCATCATGAGGCCAAAACGTTTTGGCTGCAGCTGTAATTCAGCTTTATAAACGACTGCGAGGCTGAAAGGAATCCTCCCTCTTTCCTGACTTATTTCAGGTCAAACAGGCAGAAAATGTTTTCCTCTGAGAAAACCCGTCCTCCTCTGAACTCTCTTATCAAAGATCTCTTGTTCACAGCGTCATGTGATTAAAGTTAATCACAGCTGCATGCAGCGGGCTTACAGGCTGTTTTCCGTCTTGATTTGAGGTCCTTGTCTGTGGCGGACATGACTCGTCCACAGCGGACAGTCTGTAAACAGAGCGAGGCCACGCTGCTCTCTGAACCTGATTAGATCAGCAGAGGATTAATGGAGCGGCGCGGTTCAGTGACACTAAAACAACAGGAACACAAACACTTTGAGCATCTGCTACAACTCCACACGACATCACAACACGGCCAGAAATAACTCACGTTTTCAACAAGTCGAGGAAACTTTGTGCAGATAAGTTCCCCAAAGATTAGAGAGTAAAACAAATAAAAAACAGAAAATGATCTTGCTTTTCATTTATATTGCTGTTTGCATTTCTTTTTCTGTTTAATAAAATGTGTTTCCATTGTTGGCCACATTCTGCTAATGGAGCGAATGTTTCATTTAGCGCTTTTGCTAAACATTTAGCGCACTTAGCTTCCCCTCAATGAACCTGTCCAGATAAATCTGAAAAGACAAACTGTGTCGATGTTTCGTTATCGACTGGTAAGAACTTTTCATGAATCTGTCCAACAAATTTCTCAAGAGTAAATAAGTGTTTGGTAAAACGTCTAGTCAATTACAGAGTAACTGATCAAATAATAGTAAAAAAATGAATACAATTACTCAAGTAAAAAGTACAGCACAGTAAAAATACTCCAAAGTAAGTGTAACTAGTTACCAGATGTAACTACCCATGCTGTGTTATTGTGGGTGAATTTAGCATGTTAGCATTAGCTTCTAGTAAATTCCACAGCTTGTTTTTATTAGCCGCTGTGTGTTTCTATGATGCAGCTCCATCAGATATATTTGTTGTTTTTGGTTTTTCTGCTACAGAAGCTTTAATATGCGAGTCAGAGGATCACAAAGCGCAGCCCGGACATTTCCTTCACAGCTCTCTGTGTCATTGGTGACCAAAACCAAACCATGAGCTGAAAACAGCCGTTCTGTCAACATGTTCCTCTCCAGATTATGGCTTCCTCTCTCCTTCACTGGGAAATGAGGTTGACACAGGGAATTTCTTTCCATTTAAGCCGCCTTAATAGTTAATGCTGTTTTGTCTGCCCCTGGGGCCCTCTGAGTGCACTTTTTCATGAGCTGGCACAGAATCTCATTACCTCTGGAAAAACTTCCCGTGTTCATGTAAAACATTGCAACCTGAGCCTGTGAAGGGCTGCTGGGATTCTGGCTGACGTTTTCCTCCTGAGCAGCAAACACGGCGGGAGAAAACAACCCAGCAGGCTGGATCCATGCAAACACGCAGCTCAGGTGGATCTGAGAGAAGAGTCATGAATTAGTAACCATTTCCTGTTTGCAGTGTTGGAATGGAAATGAGATGAAAAAGTATTTGTACTTCTTGAACTTTGTCATGTTTTGCCACAGAATAAAGTGTATTTTACTGGGTTTTTAGGGACAAACCAACACAGAGTAGTGAATAATTAAGAGAAGGTAACATGACTGTGCTTTTGCTTTTCTGCAGCATCATGTTTCTGCTTCTGGTTTACACAACAAGTCTGAAATGTTCAAAAATAAAATGTGAGTCAGGCGTGTTTCCACCTGCTGGTGCGGAGCGACTCCGCCAGGACACATGAAGTGTGATTTCATCACATGATGACGCTACGCGTGGCGGTAATAAGTAGAAATTCTTGAATGTTGCCGTTTCCATCCACATTTTCTACTGTGATGTAAAAAACGTGCAGAAGAAACGCTGATGGAAACATGACCACTGTGTCCACCTGCCACAGAAACTCATTAAAAACACTGAACAGAAAAAAATATGAACAAGTTCAAGAGGCTGTGATTCCTCAGAGATCATTTACGTAGATGTAAAACGATGTAAGAAGATGTAGGTGTGTGTGTGTGTGTGTGTGTGTGTGTGACCCCATCTGAGTGCGTTTCCAGTTAGCCTCCAGTTTACAGCCAGTGGGACTTTTTGCCTGCAGCCTCCAGACTGATGAGCCTCCCATCTAACAGTTGGTGCATCAGACCAGTGGCGACCAGTCGAACCAGTTAGACTCTAAAAACCAGTAGCGATGCTTCTCCCTTTCAATAAAAAGTTAACGCAGCGTTTCCTGGATCAGCTCGGGTTTTGTGGGTTTTGCAGACGCCTCCTGATCCTCCAGAGTGAATTTAGCATCTTTTACGTGACTAAACTGGTTTGAACTGGGAGCTCTCCCGCTCTCGCTGTGTGTTAACTGGGATCGCCTCCAGCACCATGCAGACGCATACAGGATCAAGTTATTGCTAAATAAATTATCTAATGCACAGATGTGTGAAAGCCCACAGCTCACTGACTGATTTACACCGTAAACAAATTAATTTGTTCATCCCACTCTGAAGGCCTAATAAAATACAATTTACTCAGCTGAACTAAAAAGTGGATTGAAAAAGTGGTTTGACTGTTGATTGTTTCCATCTGCAGGTCCAGTTTATGTTATTCCACTCAACACAGATTTAATACGTCCAACGAGAGAATCGTCTGCGCGAGGCAAACATTAGTTCCTGCAGAAAGCCACTGATGTGTAGAGAGTTCGCAGCCACCCATGGAAATCCGTTTCAGACATTTTTATGTTGATTCTGTTGAATTAAAGTTAATCATATTCAGAAATGGTTGTATTTGTTTCAATTGACACAAGTGGAAGCATGTGGGACTGCAGCGTAAGCATTGTAATTATCTAAATCATCACTGCAGACTGAGAGAAGGTCTAATGTGACTACAGTAAATCCAGTGTTGACAGAATGGAAATGTGATGCATAACATCTAAAATATGCAGCACGGCGCTTTGCTTGTTCGTAAATTAAACTTTTAATCTGACGTCTTTTAGTTTTCAGTCTTGAAGACGTGAATAAACTCAGTGTGGTGAAGAACTGAGGATGTCCCTCTTATCATCGCATCCTTTACTTTCTTATTCCATAATTCATCAACTCATCATCTCAGCTTTACTCCTCCGAGTTTTAGCTAGCTGAATCCTTCAGAATCTGTTGCGATCTTCTTCAGTGTAGACAGAGCTTCTGCAGATCTTAGAATGAGCTTTCCATTGTGCTTAGCGTAGATTTTTCACTGTTTAGTTTATTACAAATGATTTGTCAAACTGGCTGCACAGTGGTAGAGCTGTTGCCTTGCGGCAAGAAGGTTCTGGGTTCGATTCCCGGCCCCGGTCTTTCTGCATGGAGTCTCCATGTTCTCCCTGTGCATGGTGGGTTTTCTCTGGGTACTCTGGTTTCCTCCCACAGTATAAAAACATGACTGTCAGGTTAATTGGTCTCTCCAAATTGCCCCTAGGTGTGAGTGTGTGTGTGCATGGTTGTGTGTCCTGTGTTGCCCTGCGACAGACTGGCGACCTGTCCAGGTGACCTGTCCAGGTGACCCCGCCTCTCACCCGGAACATTAGCTGGAGAGGCAGCAGCAACCTTCCCGACCCAACTGAGGGACAAGGGTGTAAGAAAATGGATGGATGGATGGATGGATGGATGGATGGATGGATGGATGGATGGATGGATGGATGGATGGATGGATGGATGGATGGATGGATGGATGGATGGATGGATGGATGGATGGGATTTGTCAAACTGCACAGCCATGCTGGTTTTCAAGATTGCTTTTTTAACAGCAATATATTTGTGAGCTAATAAGGAGAGCAGGTTGGTCAACCTGTCTGGCAATGCAAAGTTTTTCATCTGAAAAATATTAAAACGCATAATGTTTGATTTTGCAGTGCATGCAGCCGGTGTCTGCCATGCTGTGTTATTCTACAGATGCCTGATAGAAGCTCCTGCCTCGTGTGGTTTTATGGGAAATGATTTGCAGCCTGACTTTGAACTGCATGGAGGTGAAGCTGAAGCATCATTGGCTTAAAACTGCATAAACACATTCAGTCATGTTATAAAGGTTTTATAACACGACTATAAAAATAAAATGTCATATTTAGTCATCATAAATGCTACTCTGTGTTAATGCAGTGAAGAACATCTTTTCCCTTCTCCATTTTGGTAAAAGCCAGATGGTGTACATCTTTCTTCTACTCATTTCCTGTGATTTTCTTTTGTTATCAATAACTGAAGTAATTAGCTGTGTGAGGTTAATTAGTTCAACTAAACTTAGATATAATTGCGCTGCAGAGATTCACCCAGAAAAAAATGACAGCCTCAGGATCTGTTGTCTCTTTTCTGCAGAAATGAGATCATGCTCTACTTCCTGTTTCCTTCTTCATCTTTTGTTTGAGATGTTTGCTGACATCTTTTACTGCAGGTCCATTAATGAATCTCTACGGGACGCCAGAAGCAGCGCCGTGTGCAGCTTGTCTTTAGTTTTAATCTGAGCTCGTTGGCTGATGTGACGTTAGGAAGTACAGACTCTCCTGGGTTTGTTCTGCTGCTGCTGAGGGTTTTCATGGAATCTGATCTGAAAGCTTGAGAATAATTCCCGTTGGGATGCGGTTTGTAGGTCATTGTTCTGATGCGATTTGTTTCTGGTTTGTTTGGGGCGGGATGCATGCATGTGTCTGAATGTTTGCTGGGTGGGGGAGGGGAGGCGTTCAGCGCTGACCCACAAATCCCTTCCTTTTGCCATCTGAGGGGATTATGGAAAACTGATCTAATGCTGTTCTTTTACTCATGCAAAGTCCTTGCTACTAAAGCAAAAACAGAAATGATTCATCATCAAAAGCTGAACCTTTTCTGTGAAATATCTGCGCAGAGCAATTAAATAAAGTGCTGCACTTTCAGCCTGAGAGGCTTTGTTTTCTTTTTTTCTGGGATACTTGAGAAGGAACGCTGGGCTTGTAAGGGGCCACCTGCAATAACAAATTACTCCCAAGTGTCCAAGAAACATCCAAAAGCAGCTCTCCGGATGATTTCTATCCAGATTTATTCATGTTCTGCACGTCTGGGGGTTCCACGCGAAATCTAGACGAAGGTGTTGCAAGATGAGAAACCTACCTGAGGAGAGCTTCCAAGCAAATTATATTCAGTAGCACTTACTGAAGCTGACAGTTTGTTGCTGGGAGAAATACTTGGAGAGAGACTCTCTGCTCAGAAGGGTGTTTTTGGCAGACGAGCTCTGAGCCGTCTTTGATCCGGTTCCTTGGGTTTATATCTGGGTGTCGGGTCTTTATCTGACGTGGAGGTGGGAGCCGAGTGATGACGAGCGAGGAAGGCTGAGTGAAGATAAACAGATCAGTTTGGCTCTTACCTGCACATGTTTCTGCACTCGCAGTGTGACAAAGCATCAGTCAGCTGGACATAAACTACAGGATCATTTTGCTGTAAAGCAGTTGGAGATTCTTGGATGATCACCTCATTACTCTTCCTCACTGCTTTGTTTCAGCCAACATTTGGGCTTCTGATGAAAGACGGTTTCTGTGTTGACTTGTGTTTGTTTTACAGTAAAAATCCTTGAAGTTGTGTCTATATTTCATGTTACAAAGAACAGAGCGTTGCTGAGCTGTGATGATGCTGTTAGGCCTTGTTATGCTTTGGGTTTGGTTTATAATTAGTCGCACTGAACCACTAAACAGTCATGGATGTTTCTTTAGTTTCCAGGATTCACTAGTTTTGGTTTAAATGGCTAACACCTGACAGTCCGGTAGACCCGGTCCGATTAGGAACCAGAACTCCATCATCTGCTCCACCCCTGGTTCTCTCTCTCTGCTCTGAGTCAAACCAACCTGTTCCCCTCCTGGCCTGTGGGGGCGCTGCAGCAAGAACCACTGAAGGAAACAACACAAAAACCTCTGAAGACAACTTCCTTCTCCACCACCACTTTCAAACCTGGAGGCTTTTCTCCTGCTAGCAACAGACTCACAAACCTGCGCTGGCTTTGGTTGGATTTATTTACCCAGAATGCCCTGTGCTGTAGTCCATTTCCTGCTTTTGGAGCGTTTCCTGGTCCACTTAGTGTTTACATGTGTGACTGGTCACTTCATAATACAGCAATCACTGCAAACGAGTTGTAACTCATGTTTTAAAACTATTATAAAGGTGACATTCAAGCAGCTTTTATTATATATTAGTATTTGTTACAGTTACCGTGGTTACCGTTACTTATTGCAAACATCAGTCTCTGTGCTTATTCCACAGATGCTGCTGATGTTTCCTAATCCAGTCTGTTTGATTACAGACTGAGGCTGAAATCTGAGCAACAAGCCAATAAAAAAACCTTTTTAAAACTGAAATGTGGGATTAATTAAAATTATACACATATATATAATACCAACTTAAATGTGATTTTCAAAAGCTACATTGTATCTCATCAAAATCTATTCTATGACTTATTGAATACTACTGCAGCACTGTCTGTGCTTATGTTGCTTTTAGCTGTTCACATGTGTTTTGTGTAAATTGGCCGGTTTTAGGAGATGCCTACCGACGCCTCTTTGTTCTCTTTACGAGTTTCCCTTTTCCCCCTCTGGACTCCAGAAGACGTGAACGTTTCCTGAGAGCTTGAATGATTCATCTCGGAGTAAACAACGTTGCAGGGATCAGTTGTTGTTCTGTGTCTTGCAGTAATGAGAATAGATGTGTAACTGCATAGATTTACAACTTGAACACAAAGACCCTTGTCTAAGAACTAAAAGTATCCCAGCACGCTGCGGTTTATTTCAACGTATCCCAGTTGAAGCCACATGGTTTAGTGCATGAAAACAGGAATACTTTAAAGTTTCTTGGCTACTTGCTGCAGACCGTTGCTTGAGTCTGCATGTTTGCTGCTCTTTCTGCTCGGTGTTGACAGATGTGAAGTGACAGTTCAGAGGGATGGCTGGTTGGTTGCCTCTGAATCCCTTTCTATCTTCTGTTAGCAGCAGATAATGCATCTCTAAATCTTCTTGTGTAAGAGACCTTGTCAACAAATCCAGGGCAGGAAGAGATGACGAATGACGCAAGTGTCTGTTCATTCTTCCTTCCATTCCTTCCTGATTCCCTGATCCCGGACTCCTGGGAGGTCGGCGGCTCTTTCTCTTTGACTCTAATTCCTTAAGGAAAAGGTTTCCTGGGAAAAAGCGTCTCCTTTTCTCATCCTCATGTTGGCAGCTGACCTGGAAACGGTGCAAAGAGCAGGTGACGCAGGGAGTCGCTTAAGAAGAGACGCTGAAGTGCCCTCTGTTTTATTTTAGGTGCAATGAAGGACACGGCTCCATCTGCTTCCTGCCCCAAAGGCTGCAGCATTCACAGCTTGACTTTAGGAGCAGAACCGACTGAGCAGAAGAAAGAGTCACCACCTTTTCATGTCGTAACAAACGTTTCTGCTCAAAATATTTACACATCTGGTGGATTCATTTAAGGACACGTTGAGCCAGACATGGTTGGAAAAGAAGAGGAGAAAATAAAATCTAAAAATATTTATTTAACTGAAAGTTTGCAAGACAGCCAAGTAAATTAGAAATTATCCAGAAAAATGAATTTATGAGAAGCGAAGTGTGCTCAAGGATTTCAAAGTTAACAAAAACGCTGAAGCGCCTAACAGAAAATTAGCTCTGCTATTAGCTCTTTAGTCTCCATAATGTGTGAAAATACTGAACCATCATTAAAAATAAATAGATAATTTCCTGATCACACTGACAAAAAGTCCTGCAGAGGTTCAACATGGGGTTAGGAATCGTCAAACGGACCCAGCAGGTTCACTCAGCAGGTTCCTGTTGTTGGCTTCATCAGTCAACGAGCCAATTAGGGACGCATGGCACACCTATTTGTTGAAGTCCCTCAGGAAGCCGGTAGTTTCTTCCTTTCCTCCACTTCCCTCAGTCCCATCCGTCTCCCTCCTCTTGTCGTTGGTTCTGCTGCACCTGTCAACTCCTTTGTCCTCCACAGAGGAAGAGTGAACCAGGCAGCCATGCTTCTGTGACCTTTTAATGCACATCTTCCTAGGAAGGGGGTGCTGGGTTTTGTTCCGTGGACTTTTCTTACCAGGTTGCAGAGCAGTCAGTAAGACGAAGGCGTGGTTCCCACCGCTCGCTGGATGTGATTGTGGACCACACATGCTCGTACTTCATGGCTCACCAAAACCCTGAGCCTGGGTCGGCGGGCACCGGGTCCCCAGCACTGCCTCCTTCAAGCAGCCATAAAGAGCCCTCCAGCCCTTTTGTCTGCTGGCTTTCACTACGCCTGAGCTCCTCTGGGCCCTTTGTCCGGCATTCTGGGGGCCGGTGCCTCCGAGTCCACTCCCTCAGCTTTGTTCGCTGCACCTACAATATGCCACCAACAAGTATTTCAGAAATGAAATGAATGCATTTCTTTCTGTTAGCCTGAATGCACCAAAGTAAAGATTGAAGTGAGGAGGCTTGTGGTTTTCTGGGCCTCTCAAGGTTTTGCTAATGATTGTTGGTATTGAGCTCGGTTGATAATGTGGATTATTCATTGGGTAAAATTCAGCCAGAAAGGTTTTTTCCTTAGTTCATTTCCTTCATTTGTGGTGAAATAGTAATTTAACTATAAAGTCTCAGCTCTGTGTTGCACAGCAGCAGTTCAAACCGTGTATCTGCTCCAATGTCGTTTGTTGTCTTGCTAAACTTCAACCTTCCTGAATTTCCAGGCATCTGCCTGTTATTATCTTTAATGCAGCATCAGGGTGGGACGCTGTGTCATCAATTGCCTGATCTTTAATCGTAAATGACTCTTAAATTGGATCGGCATCTGGGACAAAACGATTCCCAGCTTTTCACTCGGTACTCATGACTCAAATTGGGCTGATCTCCTCATGGAGTTACTGAACGCAGGTCCTGCAGACACACACTCAGCAACCAGAAAACAAGCAGCCGTGTGTTTAAACCTCAGAGTTTCCCTGAGGAGAGCAGCTGATTAGATTACTATCGTGTGATACCTACTTTTACATGAGATGCCCATAAAACACACTGATTTCTTCTCGTTCTGTCCCAGTGGTTCTGTTTGGCTCATTCCACTGTAATTTGAATGATGGTCTCATCGGGAGGAATAATTACTTTGCTGCTGAGGGTTTTTTCAGTTTGGACCCGTTGTAGGAGGGATTTTCTTTAGCTTCAGGACGGTCTGTGTTAGATGCTTTTAGAAAATCCAATACTGCTGACGGTTGCAGAATTGCTGCATCTTAGTGCAGAGTTCAATTTAGCCCAACAATGGGAACAGAAGAAAATTGCCTCTGAATGTTATTGCTTGAAAGGAAAAAGAGATTAGCTATGGGGAGCCTTTGTGGTGTAGTGACCAAATGGAGGACAAACCTCCGTGTTGGTGAGGATGACTCTTCTGTCTGCAGACCGAAACTATTACCTTAGGTTCAGATATCCACATGTGACCTGCTTCACTTCACTAGCTGTGTGCGCAAAACGTCGATATTTTGCTATCGATATTTCAAAAAATTGAATTTTGCTATTTCAGGGTTTCCATTAAATGAGAAATGCATTTAAAATCCCATGTGGATAAGTGTGTTCACTCAATAAGTGAATAAAATGATGGTAGAGATGGATGCAGGCGCCAACGTGAGATATTTTCAGCCGTCAGAGAAGAAGTCGGTCGACGTCTTTCAGGCGTTGGAGCGACAAGCTCCTTATTGTAGTCGGTGAATTCACGGAAGAGTTTTGGATTCTTCTGAACGATGAACTGAGCTCTTGGCGATGCAGAACCCTCTGGTGGAGCCAGCTGTGTCCAATCAGGCCAGCGGCTACGAACAAGCATGATGTTGCTGGATGCAAACTGCTGTAATTCATGAGATGTGAACATTTGTTTTCACTGCAGTTTTATGGAATAAATTTCACTGTGGTGGAAAAAAACCACCTTATGCAAAAAACTTTTAATCGAAAAACATGTTTTTCAAATTGGTAAATTTACTTTTATAATTCCAACTTGTCATTTTTTTCCACCAGTGGAAACTCAGCATGGCTGCCATCTTCACTCAGTCTCAGTTTTATGGGCGTGAGGTCAGTTAAGCTACTTTATGACCACTTTAGCTGAATGTTTGGGTCAGATTTAACTTCCTGCCTTCAGATGAGGCTTCCATCCAACTGCCATGTAAATTTTAAGCAAACATTTAAACTGCAGCAAAAAAGAGAATGAGAATTATAATTTATAATTCTCTTTCATCTATTGGTTTGGAGTGAACCAGCCAAACTACGCGAAGCACAACTTCATGTTTTTCTTTCTCCCTTTTAGCGTCTGATGCTGCCTTGCTAGCTTCCCTTTAACCTCCAAACTGAACCGCACCGTTCCAGTTTCATGAGGACACGTCTCCAAAAGCTAAACTCTCTGTCCCTGCGAACATTTCCAAAGCGTTATCTGGCTTTGGCGTAATGGCTTCTTCCTCTCTGAACGGCCTGTCAGCCCATGTAGCTGCAGGAGCCGGTGGACTTTGCTTCTCTGTGAATAACGAAGCTCTTTGTCCAGCTTCAGCAGCATCTTTGCTTTTTCTGTTCTGACTGATTTGCACATTCCTCACCCGTCCGTCTTGGGGAAATAAAACCCAAATGAAACGTCTGCCTTCTGCATTGTACCAAAGATAATAACAGCGAACTGCTCGGCAGCTCTTCGGGAATCATCTGAGTGCGTGGAGTTATCTCGTGTCAGGCCAAGTTTTACTGCTGCTGATTTAAGATTCTGCTCTTTGTAAATGGAAAAGTCAGTGGAGTACAGAGTCTGTAAAAAGCACAAGCCATGGTTTCAGGGGTGGTGCGGTTTGGGTGATTTGGTGGCTGTAAATTGTTAAATGGGCTCCTTTGCAAAAATGCAAATTGACACCATGTGGAAGACAAAGCATTTAAAAACACGTAAGAGGCTATTTGTTCTCCTCTTGGACATGTTTATAGGTTTACGAGGCATTGCTCTCACGCAACGGCAAGCTGCACTGGAGATATTCAGCTTAGTTGTTTGTTTTCCTCTCTGTTCAGCCGTCTTCCTGGTTTACGCTGAAACTTTATTTACCGAAAGGAAGAAAACGGTGGACTTGAGCTTTCATTGTCTTCTGCTGTGATAGCATAATTATAGTCTCATATTTTAAGTTAAATATTGTTTCTAAGTTTCTCTGATTGGCCTTTTCAGAAACGCTTTGAGAGCAATAAAAAGTTAATCAGTGTTCAGGATGCTGATCAGCTGTTATGGTCACGATGTGCTCCTGATCTGATCGGATCTTATGGGTCCAGTGAGAAAAGGAAATCAGCCAGAGGTCCAAAAACAAACCGGACTGGAGTTGGATTAAAGCGAACTGAGCAGGTCTGGTATGAATGCACCATTAAACCGCAGCAGTGGTTTGAAAAGGGCTCCATTGCATGAGCCTCCTCTCTCGCATGGTTTCACTGAGGTGTTGATATTAAAACGGAGACACTGCTGCAGTGAGAAGAACAGGTAGCAAACAGCTGGTTCAAATGTAGCAGCTCTGAGAGGTTCTGGTCATGAAAGATGACTTCTCGTCTTTCCATCACTTGTTTTCAGAGGAACTTTATCTCCCTGCAGTAAACCCCGGCGAGCGCAGGCCTCTGCTCTGATGTCCCCTCATGCTGCCGGCTGCGGCTCGTAAAACCTTTTCCTTGCAAACAGCTTTAGGTAGAGCGACAAGCCGAGCCTCAGACGTTATCTCTGGCTTACAGGCTTTCTGCGGGTCCATCTGTCTCACACAGGTCCTTCTGACCCGCTCTGCAGGTCAACATCCTCTGAACCCAAACGAGAATGTAAACAGGCCGCTGGTATGAAGGGCTGGATGGGTCCTGAATGAATCGCAAACACAAGAGTAACCTCCCCTCGCTTGATCTGCCTCTCCATGTGAAGAGAAGCACCCTGAACACGAGAGGAGGAACGAATCAAACAAATTTATTACCATGTGGCCAGAAAGGTCAGACTGTGACAAAAGCCTCCTGTTGTGAGCAGGAGAGCTGCAGAGCCTGAGTGACTACCTCAGCATTGGACATGGGTCAGGCTGGGAGGAAACAAACACGAGCTGGAACCAGTCCCACCACTCAAAACCTGCCGTCTCACCAGTTTGGATGCATTTTCCAAATTCTACTTTTGCAGTCGGGACACAGTTATAAACTCGGTTGCATTTAATCATCTGAGTTTCAATCTGTATTTGTGCTAAAACACGACTTTAGTGTTAGTTAAGTGGTTAATAAGTGAATGTTTTATTTAGATGAACTATTTTGAATTGGTAAATGCAAACCTCTTGAGTTTATTGTAATGGGTTATTCTGTAACTAGACTCGCTGGTTTGGGTTTTTGTTTGAACTCTCTGACCTGCTGATTGTTCATATATATGAACTTTGGGGAAAGGATTAAAGGAAAGAGTCGGATTAGCACAGCAGCATCAGAGAATGCAGCTCCTTCACCAAAAAGCTTCCAGATATGTGCCGTAAGAGACAGAGGTCTGCTTTGCTTCACTCTCTTCAACCTTCTTGTTATCTGCTGAATGCCTTGCTCTCTCTCAGCCTGGATTGACCCAGTGCTGTACAGGTGTTGTTGGCGTTAAATGCCTATGGGTGTGATTACAATCGAACTCCAGTCCGTTTGCCTAGAAAGTGCAGAGACAAAAACTTTCCGGAAACACGAAGCGGGAAACGCTGTTTTCTCCGTTTACGCTCTAAAAATACGCCTGAGCCGCTTTGTGATATTAGATCTGGGTGATGACATATAACTCACAGATGTTCAGTCACTTCCTCCAGACTTATTTTAACAGACGGAAACAAATGGAAATCTTTACATGCCTTGAATTTTAAAAGCTTTAGAGCACAAACTTCTAGATTGGATCAAGTTTACTTTATTTTTTTTTATATATATTTATATATATATATGACTTGTGATGATTTACGGTTAGGATTTGAAAATCAAATCTGTCTGTTTCTTTCATGTCTGCTCCTTCCTCCTTGTGTTTTCTGGTGCCAGATTATCAGGAACCCTCTCCATGCTTTTCCACGGTGGACCAGATATAAAATATAACACAGAAAATACAGTTCAGGAAACTGAAATCCCTTGGAGCAACACTACTGACTGGCATTTGCAAAGTGGCCAATCCAGGAGCAGCATTTATTTTTATTGGTGCTGATTGGCTGAGGAGCAGAGAAAAGAAAGGCAGTGATGTGAGCTTCTACTGTAGTGATAAGACGGTTTCCACTGTGTGCATCGATGCATATTAAGCTCTATTTGGTGTTTGAACTATTAAAATAAGAAGAGCGTACATCAGTGACCTCTTCCACCCTAAACTGGGCCGACCTCCTCTGTGTTTCGGAGGATATTAAAGTCGGTTAGTTTGGTCATGCAGCTTTTTCTGCCTGGTTTCTCATCTCAGATTCGTTGAGTCGCTGAGTTTGGAAAATCCTGATGACGTGATGACTTGTCCTGGGCTTTCAGTCTTTTTCTAATATCCGGCCTGGCCTCATGTTTGCTCCGGTTGGTTGGTTGCTGCACCACCAAATCAATCTTTTCCTTATTGGTGCGGCCATTTTTTTTTATTTTTTTGTACCTCCATCCTAATACTGCATTCATCTCATGACTGAAACTTGCTTCACTGACAAAGTGGTTTGCTCTCTTGATTATTTCTCATCATAAATCTCACTGTGCATTTTTTATGGACCTGGCTAGAATCCGCCTGAAAGCAAACTTTCTCAAATTAGTTTTTTATTGTGAACAAAGAAACTTCTCTTCATTCAGTGAATAGTTCTTTATCAGTAAGCCACCCTTTACTTAAAAAGCCCAAGCTTTTGGAAAGTTTCCAACTGAAAAATGTCTCTGCCTCGGCCGTCATTGTGACAAGCTGAGCAGGAACGACGGGCCGAGCCTCATGAATGAAATCCAGACACGCTGTGGAGGGAATGATGGCTGCAGCCTTGAAGCACAGCTTCAAGAAGAAGTAAAAGTTTTTCAGTGGCCTCCGTTGTTAGAGGCCACATGATCTTTTTGCTCCTGTGGGAGTCGGTGTAAAGGCAGGCGGTTTGGGGAGGAATGTGCTCCCGGCTGGAAAACACTCGCAGTCCACACAGAGGTCCTTCCTGCTGCCAGTTCTGCTTAGAGCCTGAGCCGAGCCAGCAGCCCAGAGCCGGCCTTGCTCTCCAGCTGGCCTCCATTCTGGTACAGGAGCAGGCGATGGTGATGATGATGAACATCCACATGGATTAATGATTTGCCCAATGGTGGGCACCTAAGTTAGCTACGCTAACCCTAAAGCACTAATCATAAACATCAGTTCTGCTGACACTAAAGCGCCATATCGGCGTAATATTTACTTGAGGCTAATGCTAACACATTATACCAGCATAGTATTTATTGGGAGCTAATGCTAACACATTATACCAGCATAGTATTTATTGGGAGCTAATGCTAACGTGCTATGGCATAGTATTTATTGGGAACTAATGCTAACATGCTACCAGCACAGCATTTATTGGGAGCTAATGCTAACACATGATACCAGCATAGTATTTATTGGGAGCTAATGCTAACACATTATACCAGCATAGTATTTATTGGGAGCTAATGCTAACATGCTACCAGCACAGCATTTATTGGGAGCTAATGCTAACACATAATACCAGCATAGTATTTATTGGGAGCTAATGCTAACACATTATACCAGCATAGTATTTATTGGGAGCTAATGCTAACATGCTACCAGCACAGCATTTATTGGGAGCTAATGCTAACACATAATACCAGCATAGTATTTATTGGGAGCTAATGCTAACACATTATACCAGCATAGAATTTATTGGGAGCTAATGCTAACACATTATACCAGCATAGTATTTATTGGGAGCTAATGCTAACACATTATACCAGCACAGTATTTATTGGGAGCTAATGCTAACATGCTACCAGCACAGCATTTATTGGGAGCTAATGCTAACACATAATACCAGCATAGTATTTATTGGGAGCTAATGCTAACACATTATACCAGCATAGAATTTATTGGGAGCTAATGCTAACACATTATACCAGCACAGTATTTATTGGGAGCTAATGCTAACACATTATACCAGCATAGTATTTATTGGGAGCTAATGCTAATGTGCTACCAGCATAGTATTTATTGGGAGCTAATGCTAACACATTATACCAGCATAGTATTTATTGGGAGCTAATGCTAACACATTATACCAGCATAGTATTTATTGGGAGTTAATGCTAACGCTATACCAGCATAGTATTTATTGGGAGCTAATGCTAACACATTATACCAGCATAGTATTTATTGGGAGCTAATGCTAACGCGCTACCAGAATGGTCTAAATCAGTATGTAAATCTTTGCATGTCTGTGGCTAATTGACACCGTGGTTGTTTCTCATGTTAGTGATGAATGAATCTGTACATCTCATGTTTGTTTGGAGCTGCTGGGCAAACAGTCTTCACCCCGTCAAAATAAGAGCATGGATCTACTTTACAAATTCCCAAACCAAAACTTCTACCCAGAAGTCAAACTTTACTTACCTGAACGGTACATTAGTGCTTTAGAATTTAAAACATGATTTCTTTATTAATTAGCTCTGCTGCTAACGGATTAGCCGGAGTCGACCCAGCACTGGATTAGCCATATTTTAAGGGAGCTGCCTGAAATCCCAGCTGTGGGTAATAATGCAAACGATTCTCATTTATCTGCTGAGTGAGTTAAAAAAGCCCGTCTTTATTCTCTTTTACTCGGCCGTCAGCCTGTCAGGTGCTGCTTGGATCTGCGACACCTGAGCAGTGAAACGTGTGCTTGGCAGCTCATCATGCCAGGATGTAAGAGCTGCTGGCTTCTGACAGCCTCACTCTGCCGATGTGTTCAGCTTGGCTGCCAGAAGAATCCGGTGTGGTTTTTTCAGCAGCATTAATGCATCTAGCTGCAGCGGCGCTGAGCCAAGCTGAATCCAGAGAAGCTTTGACATGTCATGGAACCATTAGAGCCTCATATGAACCTCCTGTGCTGGAATAAAGACCTCACTTGACAAATAGACTGGAGAAAACGAAAGGCATGTCTGAGGATGAAGCAGAGAGCTGAGCTGCACCACCTCCATCACTGTGACCAGAGACAATGCAGAAACCCGATTGGCTGTGTGCTGAGGAGCTCAGCAGTTTCCCTGCTGATTGTTGCAGCGCTCTCCAGGTTACTCACATTCAAGAGCTGCAATTTCTTCTATTTCACCACATTTTATGATTTGATGAATGCTGCAGTCTATGGTTGGAAATCTCTGCAGCATCCCAACAGTCTTAGAGGGATTTTACCTTCGTTATGACCTAAGGAAGACGTCTCTGGGTGTTCTCCATGCCTGGCATTTTGAAATGGGTCTGTAACCAAACAACAACCATAAATTTAATAAAAAAAACATTTTGAATACAACAAAGTGCTGCAGTTTAAAGGTTTGCAGGTTCGTGATTTTTACTGCTTTCCAAAATCTTCGAGTGAGCGCCATAAGATTGTTGCTTTGAAAGCTGTCATGCTGATGCTCGTTATAGAAAATGATGGTGCTGAAGTCTTTATGACTGTGTTGAACTTTGGTTTCTGAAGTCAAATGACCTTCTGCATTGGCCACACACACGGTTTATGATAAATGTTTATTTCTGCTGTGTTTCGAAGGCCGCCTGCCGGAGCAGATCAGGTCTGCAGCTGCAGCGTCAGATAAGCTGGAGGAGCCTGTCCTCATATATTGTCTTATAAATATTGAACTTTGTGTGTTTGGGAGTAAAAGATGTTAGAGCTGACACGTATTGCTCTCTTTTTTTAAATATTCCTAATAAGCCGGGTGCTAAAATTAAGACTATTTCACGCCCAGCAGCAGCTACGTCTTTGCCGCAGGAAGCCTGAGCTACTGATCTGACTAATGATAGGCCGGCGCCGGCAGCTGAGCGGAGAAGGAGAGCAGTAACTCACGTTAACTTTGGAGAAGCTGAAAACCCACTGGGCTGACTTCTTCTTCTGCTGCTGGTGAAAGTTCAACAAAGGGTCATTTTAGTGTGTTTACACATTATACAGTTTGAAATATTCTGCTTTTAGGGTAGAGTAATCCAGTCCTTGTTGGAAGAGTCTTAGACTTTCACTCTAAGTGTTGAAGTTTTTAAAGTAGATCAAATTAAAGATACTATTAATAAAGTAGAGAGACAATAGCGGAAAACCTTTAGCCATCTGCTGATTCAGAAACCGACTTCATGCTTGGTGTGATGATGGATCACAGGAAACTCAGTCAAAACGACATCATGGCGTCCATGGATGTCGCTACAGATACTGCATCTCAAACATTTTCCCTTCTAAAATGTGGGTTAAAGAAAATAAAAACACTCACTTTGGCTACCAAGGCTAATGCTAACATATCTGAGCTAAATGCCAGGATAGGAAGAAGGAAACCCAGAGGCTGACCAGCCTCAGCATGCTAGTCGCTAGCTTCTCCAACGTTAACGGTAGCAGTCTCCTACTCACTCGCCAGTGACCGTTGCTTAGTTACCAGAACCAGCCTGTCATTATTCAAATCTTTGGGATGGATCTGACCTCCTGCAGTAAGGAAGTAGCCACCACTGGGTGTGCAGTAGTTCTAGTTGTGCCAATAATAATGATGTTAGTGCTTGGGAAATGAAATTTTTCCACAACATGCTGCACAGAGAACCTTTTCACCCACGTTATGCACAGTTTTCTGGTGGCTCTCCTCCACATCCCAGTTGTTCAGAGACGCAGCTGGTCTGCAGCAGCATCATCCTGGCTGAGCAGAGCCAGAGTCAGGTGGCGTGCTGCAGGTGGGGCAGACACGCCGTGCTGCAGCTGCACAGGAACATTTATGTTTGTTCACATTTGGAAAAATTCATATTTAGAGTTTCCCCTTTTATCCTGGTAAGAAATCAGGATATTTTATTAAACTTTCTCACTAGTTGGCGCAGCTTGTAACTCACAACAACCTGAATCCTCTGGAATATGAAGCCAGCTGCACTGGACCGATGACCGATGTTTGAGCTGCTGTCCTTTTAATGCAGGAGAGACACTGCTGCAGAAAATGTAGCAGGAGAGAACCACAGGAGTTTAATGATCAATTTAACTTTCTTCTTGACAAAGGATCATATTTAAAAAATCGATTTATGTAGATTTAATTTAAAAACATGGCTGTCTTATTTCATGCATTCACACCTTTAAATGTGTTTAACTTCACTTCTCTTTCCTCTGATTCAATTTTTGTCCCACATAATAAAAATGTGATGAATTGCACGAGGAGAGCCCCACACACACACACACACACACACACACACACACACACACACACACACACACACACACACACACACACACACACACACACACACACACACACTTCCACCTTTTCTCCACCCATTTCTCCTTGAGCTAATTACGTGTGTAAATTGTGACTACCACAGGGAGATTACAACCTTGTTCGCTCGGTTTGTTATCACTTGTCACGTGTCGTTTATCAAACTTGTAATTACAACACCTCCGCTCCGCTTTTGCTGCAGCTTCCCTCTCACAGGGGGGCTCATTAAGCAAATTGTAGCCATCATTGTCTGAAAGCAGAGCATGATGGGCGTGCTGCTCTGTCAGAGAGCAGGAAACGTTGGACAAGGCCTCGCCGTCTCTGTAAGGACTCCTGGAGAGACACACACCCTCCCTGACCCCTGACCCCTGCTGGCGGTCCCAGCAGCCATTCACACACACAGCTTGTGGCTGATGAAGCAGCATTGGGTCAGGTCACGCAGGCTCATCCCACACAAAGGGCTGGTCCAGTTGTTCCTCTTGGTGAATGCTGCAAGGAGAAACCCAACGTCCACATTTGTTGTTCTTAAATACCTTTAAACATGGACGTACCAACCGCCTTGCCCTGCTGGGCCTGATCCCGGCAGCAGGAGCCAACAGCCTCCCAGAGCCATCCCATGTCGAGCCGTTCTGTCAATCTAAAGGCAACAACTCGTAGAGCTGCGCTGTGATGACTGTCCTGCTCAGATCTTTAATTCAAATACAGATTTATTTGATTCAGTTCAGCTAAAAGATGCTTTAAATTTCCCAGAGGGACAGTAAATGTTCCCAATTAAATGTTGCAGCTCAGATCATAAAAGTATCTTCAGAGAGTTGTTGTGGATGATGATGCTAATCCAGTAACAGTCAGTCCTGCAGCAAATCTGAAGAGGCCCCTGACTGAAGACCATTTCTATATGACAGTCTGAAGATTAATATTCCTCAGTAACACTATCAGTTGTTAGCTAGCTCTGCTAATCCACCTCTTCATCTCTCCATGAGGCCGTGGCTCTCTACGGCCACATGGAGGAACTTTTGGTTCCTCTCTGGATCCATGAATCCCAGATTCAGTTTTCTCTCTTTGGTTGTTGGAGCAAACTAGTTGTTTTAAACCATCCAGTAAAAAGTGACGTCAGCCAGTAACCAGACGGCTCTTCGCTCCTTTTCTGTTCTCACAGCAGGTCTTGATGCTCACTTCCAATTTGTTTTGCTGAAATCATTTTTTTTCCTGTTCGTTCATTCTGATTAAATGAATCAGACTTCTTTGAGTCAGTATGCTGCTGGACCAGTTTGTGATGCGTTCACTGACTCGGACTGTTTTCATTACGTCATTATTGTCATCTTCAAACATTGTTTACATCCATCTGGTTTCTCCTGGAGCAGAATTATGCTGCACGTCTCACAGCAACGACGTGAACGTGGGATGAAACGCGACATGAGCTTCAGACTGCAGACGCTTTGAATAATATCAGGAACGATTTGGCTCGTTGTGACACAAACTGGATTTTTTGGTGGTGAAAAGATCAGAATTTTTCCACTCAGACTAAATGAAAAAAGTCAGATTTGGTTTCATCCTCCTGCTGTTCGACTGCGGCTTCATTTCTGGTTTGGTGATCACTTTTTCTGACTGTTATTGTAAACATAAATGAAATATTGTGTTTTCTGCTTGTAGAACGCAGAGGATCATATTTATGTTTTGCTCATTTAGCTACTGATTTGAGTCGCATATCGACGTTTTTCTGTTTTTCTCTTCCCAGCCGAGCCATTAAGACCAATCAGGACCTGCTTCCGGAGACGCCCTGGACCAACATCTTTTACGATGACTTCTGGGGAACCCTGCTGACCCACAGCGGCAGCCACAAGTCCTACCGGCCCCTCTGCACGCTGTCCTTCCGCCTCAACTACGCGGTGGGCGGCCTGGAGCCCTGGGGCTACCACGCCGTCAACGTGGCGCTGCACGGCGCCGTGACCGTCCTGTTCACCTCTCTGGCCCGCCTGCTGCTGGGCGGCGGGCCGTGGAGCCTGCTGGCCGGCCTGCTGTTCGCCTCCCACCCAGTCCACACCGAGGCGGTGGCGGGCGTGGTGGGGCGGGCCGACGAAGGCGCCGCTCTGTTCTTCCTGCTGTCCTTGCTGTGTTACGTCCGTCACTGCGGGCTGCGGGGCCGCGCCGGGCCCTGGCGGCTGGCGGCGTGGCTCCTGAGCAGCCTGGCCTGCGCCGCCTGCAGCATGCTGTGGAAGGAGCTGGGAGTCACCGTCCTGGCCGTGGCGGCTTTATACGACGTCTGCGTTTTCCACAGACTCAAACTGAGACAGACCATTCTGCTGCTGTACAAGGTAAAACTCTTTGCTTCTGAAGGGAGGCGGGTCACACTGAGGTGTGTTTGCAGCGCTGGTTTATTCCGAGTGTGTGAACAGCTGCGTCCTTCAGGGATCACTGGCTGGTTTCATTTGTTTGCAAAAAAAGCAAACAAACCTGAACAAGCAGAGCAGCGCTGATGGTCTACAGCTCTTCATGTGCTTCTGGTGGCTGATATGAGAGGAATATCTTCACGTCTGGCATGCAAACAAACAGCTTTTCATAATAAAAGCATGACAAAATTACACCTTAATCTTGTTGGGCTTTATCTGCAGGACAGAAAGTGGTGATGATATTTATCTGGATTCGGTGTTTCAACATGGGCCAATCATATTAATGAATGTAAAATATTGCTTTAATTACATCAATTAGAAGCCAAACAAACAACACAACATGCAAAAATAACAGAAGAGAAAGACGAAAAAAACATCGTAGGAAAAGTATTTTAAGACGTCAATGAAAAGGCCTCGTGTCTTTTGAGATGCTTATCCGTCCATCCATTTTCTTTCACCCTCGTTCCTCAGTGGGGTCAGGAGGTGCTGCTGCCTCTCCAGCTAACGTTCCAGGTGAGAGGCGGGGTCACCTGGACAGGTCGCCAGTCTGTCGCAGGGCAACACAGAGACACACAACCACACTCACACCTAGGGGCAATTTAGAGAGGCCAATTAACCTGACAGTCATGTTTTTGGACTGTGGGAGGAAACCGGAGTACCTGGAGAAAACCCACCATGCACAGGGAGAACATGGAGACTCCATGCAGAAAGACCAGGGGACGGGAATCGAACCCAGAACCTTCTTGCTGTAAGGCAACAGCTCTACCAACTGCGCCACTGTGCAGCCCTATTTTTTGAGATGCTTATAAATTAATATTTGCAGAAACAGGAAGTTCCTGAAAGGCACCTCATGTTCTTTAAGCTTCCAGCAGAGGTAGGTGGCGCTCTCTCCATCAGGTGATGTAGGTGGCGCTGTCTCCATCAGGTGATGTAGGTGGCGCTCTCTCCATCAGGTGATGTAGGTGGCGCTCTCTCCATCAGGTGATGTAGGTGGCGCTCTCTCCATCAGGTGATGTAGGTGGCGCTCTCTCCATCAGGTGATGTAGGTGGCGCTGTCTCCATCAGGTGATGTAGGTGGCGCTCTCTCCATCAGGTGATGTAGGTGGCGCTGTCTCCATCAGGTGATGTAGGTGGCGCTCTCTCCATCAGGTGATGTAGGTGGCGCTGTCTCCATCAGGTGATGTAGGTGGCGCTGTCTCCATCAGGTGATGTAGGTGGCGCTGTCTCCATCGGCGCTCTCTCCATCAGGTGATGTAGGTGGCGCTGTCTCCATCGGCGCTCTCTCCATCAGGTGATGTAGGTGGCGCTGTCTCCATCAGGTGATGTAGGTGGCGCTCTCTCCATCAGGTGATGTAGGTGGCGCTCTCTCCATCAGGTGATGTAGGTGGCGCTGTCTCCATCAGGTGATGTAGGTGGCGCTGTCTCCATCAGGTGATGTAGGTGGCGCTCTCTCCATCAGGTGATGTAGGTGGCGCTCTCTCCATCAGGTGATGTAGGTGGCGCTGTCTCCATCAGATGATGTAGGTGGCGCTCTCTCCATCAGATGATGTAGGTGGCGCTCTCTCCATCAGGTGATGTAGGTGGCGCTCTCTCCATCAGGTGATGTAGGTGGCGCTCTCTCCATCAGGTGATGTAGGTGGCGCTCTCTCCATCAGATGATGTAGGTGGCGCTGTCTCCATCAGGTGATGTAGGTGGCGCTGTCTCCATCAGATGATGTAGGTGGCGCTCTCTCCATCAGATGATGTAGGTGGCGCTCTCTCCATCAGGTGATGTAGGTGGCGCTCTCTCCATCAGGTGATGTAGGTGGCGCTCTCTCCATCAGGTGATGTAGGTGGCGCTCTCTCCATCAGGTGATGTAGGTGGCGCTCTCTCCATCAGGTGATGTAGGTGGCGCTGTCTCCATCGGCGCTGTCTCCATCAGGTGATGTAGGTGGCGCTCTCTCCATCAGGTGATGTAGGTGGCGCTGTCTCCATCAGGTGATGTAGGTGGCGCTCTCTCCATCAGGTGATGTAGGTGGCGCTGTCTCCATCAGGTGATGTAGGTGGCGCTCTCTCCATCAGGTGATGTAGGTGGCGCTCTCTCCATCAGGTGATGTAGGTGGCGCTGTCTCCATCAGGTGATGTAGGTGGCGCTCTCTCCATCAGGTGATGTAGGTGGCGCTCTCTCCATCAGATGATGTAGGTGGCGCTCTCTCCATCAGGTGATGTAGGTGGCGCTGTCTCCATCAGGTGATGTGTAGGTGGCGCTCTCTCCATCAGGTGATGTAGGTGGCGCTCTCTCCATCAGGTGATGTGTAGGTGGCGCTGTCTCCATCAGGTGATGTGTAGGTGGCGCTCTCTCCATCAGGTGATGTAGGTGGCGCTCTCTCCATCAGGTGATGTAGGTGGCGCTCTCTCCATCAGGTGATGTGTAGGTGGCGCTCTCTCCATCAGGTGATGTAGGTGGCGCTCTCTCCATCAGGTGATGTAGGTGGCGCTCTCTCCATCAGGTGATGTGTAGGTGGCGCTCTCTCCATCAGGTGATGTAGGTGGCGCTCTCTCCATCAGGTGATGTAGGTGGCGCTCTCTCCATCAGGTGATGTAGGTGGCGCTGTCTCCATCAGGTGATGTAGGTGGCGCTCTCTCCATCAGGTGATGTAGGTGGCGCTCTCTCCATCAGGTGATGTAGGTGGCGCTGTCTCCATCAGGTGATGTAGGTGGCGCTCTCTCCATCAGGTGATGTAGGTGGCGCTCTCTCCATCAGGTGATGTAGGTGGCGCTCTCTCCATCAGGTGATGTGTAGGTGGCGCTCTCTCCATCAGGTGATGTGTAGGTGGCGCTCTCTCCATCAGGTGATGTAGGTGGCGCTGTCTCCATCAGGTGATGTAGGTGGCGCTGTCTCCATTGGCGCTCTCTCCATCAGGTGATGTAGGTGGCGCTGTCTCCATCGGCGCTGTCTCCATCAGGTGATGTAGGTGGCGCTGTCTCCATTGGCGCTCTCTCCATCAGGTGATGTAGGTGGCGCTGTCTCCATCGGCGCTGTCTCCATCAGGTGATGTAGGTGGCGCTCTCTCCATCAGGTGATGTAGGTGGCGCTGTCTCCATCAGGTGATGTAGGTGGCGCTCTCTCCATCAGGTGATGTAGGTGGCGCTGTCTCCATCAGGTGATGTAGGTGGCGCTCTCTCCATCAGGTGATGTAGGTGGCGCTCTCTCCATCAGGTGATGTAGGTGGCGCTGTCTCCATCAGGTGATGTAGGTGGCGCTGTCTCCATCGGCGCTGTCTCCATCAGGTGATGTAGGTGGCGCTCTCTCCATCAGGTGATGTAGGTGGCGCTCTCTCCATCAGATGATGTAGGTGGCGCTCTCTCCATCAGGTGATGTAGGTGGCGCTGTCTCCATCAGGTGATGTGTAGGTGGCGCTCTCTCCATCAGGTGATGTAGGTGGCGCTCTCTCCATCAGGTGATGTAGGTGGCGCTGTCTCCATCAGGTGATGTAGGTGGCGCTCTCTCCATCAGGTGATGTAGGTGGCGCTCTCTCCATCAGGTGATGTAGGTGGCGCTGTCTCCATCAGGTGATGTAGGTGGCGCTGTCTCCATCGGCGCTGTCTCCATCAGGTGATGTAGGTGGCGCTCTCTCCATCAGGTGATGTAGGTGGCGCTCTCTCCATCAGATGATGTAGGTGGCGCTCTCTCCATCAGGTGATGTAGGTGGCGCTGTCTCCATCAGGTGATGTGTAGGTGGCGCTCTCTCCATCAGGTGATGTAGGTGGCGCTCTCTCCATCAGGTGATGTGTAGGTGGCGCTGTCTCCATCAGGTGATGTGTAGGTGGCGCTCTCTCCATCAGGTGATGTAGGTGGCGCTCTCTCCATCAGGTGATGTAGGTGGCGCTCTCTCCATCAGGTGATGTAGGTGGCGCTCTCTCCATCAGGTGATGTGTAGGTGGCGCTCTCTCCATCAGGTGATGTAGGTGGCGCTCTCTCCATCAGGTGATGTAGGTGGCGCTCTCTCCATCAGGTGATGTAGGTGGCGCTCTCTCCATCAGGTGATGTGTAGGTGGCGCTCTCTCCATCAGGTGATGTAGGTGGCGCTCTCTCCATCAGGTGATGTAGGTGGCGCTCTCTCCATCAGGTGATGTGTAGGTGGCGCTCTCTCCATCAGGTGATGTAGGTGGCGCTCTCTCCATCAGGTGATGTAGGTGGCGCTCTCTCCATCAGGTGATGTGTAGGTGGCGCTCTCTCCATCAGGTGATGTAGGTGGCGCTCTCTCCATCAGGTGATGTAGGTGGCGCTCTCTCCATCAGGTGATGTGTAGGTGGCGCTGTCTCCATCAGGTGATGTGTAGGTGGCGCTCTCTCCATCAGGTGATGTAGGTGGCGCTCTCTCCATCAGGTGATGTAGGTGGCGCTCTCTCCATCAGGTGATGTAGGTGGCGCTCTCTCCATCAGGTGATGTAGTTGGCGCTCTCTCCATCAGGTGATGTAGGTGGCGCTCTCTCCATCAGGTGATGTAGGTGGCGCTCTCTCCATCAGGTGATGTAGGTGGCGCTCTCTCCATCAGATGATGTAGGCGGCGCTCTCTCCATCAGGTGATGTAGGTGGCGCTCTCTCCATCAGGTGATGTAGGTGGCGCTCTCTCCATCAGGTGATGTAGGTGGCGCTCTCTCCATCAGATGATGTAGGCGGCGCTCTCTCCATCAGGTGATGTAGGTGGCGCTCTCTCCATCAGGTGATGTAGGTGGCGCTCTCTCCATCAGGTGATGTGTCTCTACACTCTGATAAAACGTTCTGTGAAAATGAATATTTTCTGAAGCTCACTGTCTGCCCTGCAGTTCCGCCTCGTTCCATTTGTACCACTTTGCTTTTTAATAAAATCCTCAAAACAAGACCTGATGGATTATTAGCGACAGTTTCTCAGTTAACATCATAATTATGTAAAAATCCTATTTGCATTTATGCTTAAAAGTGTAAGTGTGCCTGAGGAAAACCAGGAAATAATGCAAATCAGGTTCACGCTACGACTAAATCTTCAAATCATGGCTCCACCTCCGGCCACATTATTGTCTCTTATTGTATTTTTAAAACTTCGGAAGTGTCTGTTTTTAATGGATGGTGCACATTTTAGATATACGTGTCGTAGAAGCTGCTCTTTGCATGAAGCTTGTGGCTTTTCCAGTCTGTGTGTGTGTGTGTGTGTGTGTGTGTGTGTGTGTGTGTGTGTGTGTGTGTGTGTGTGTGTGTGTGTGTGTGTGTGTGTGTGTGTGTGTGTGTGTGTGTTTGTGTGTGTTTTCATGCTTTCACTACATGCTCAACCAAAGAAAAGAAAGCATTTTTCTGGAGAACTGGCTGAAATAACAAAATGTGATGGCCGTTTTGTAGCTTCTCGTTGCCGTAGCGCCCGGTCTGTCCGGAAGACCTTTTCTCCGTAAGCAGCTGTCGGAAGCGTTTTCCATTTTCTGCCCGTTTGTTGGTCCACATTTCCCCCCAACATAGCAGATCCAACAAGATGGCGGCCCAGGCTGCTCTAAACCAGCCAATGGGAACGAGCGCTGCTGAGAACAGAGCTGCACAATATCAGGAAAACAATCGTAATTAATTGATTATCGAAATTTAAAAAAATAATTAGCAATCGATTAATCATTTACTCGAATATACAAACTCTAAAAATGACCATTTGTTGAAACAACAGGACAGTAATTCAATCAAAAATGAAAAAAAATCTATATATTTTACATTTAAGATGAAAAACCTTCGTTTTCTGTGAACCCAGAACTGCCAGCTTTAACTTCACCTGATTCAAATTCTGATAAATAAATCTCAACATACGCACCTTTTGCTTTCCAGTTATTAATCCAGAGACCAATCACCAGATCAGTAAACAGTATTTTGTTTGGCTGCAGATGATCAAGTGTTCACTAAAGGAATGTTAGGTACTAAAATCTTTGTTTTCTTAAAAAATAATTATTTTCCTACATTGGAGAAATTAATGGATTTTCACATTTTGAAATATAAATGCAGGATTTATCTTTTTTCTGGAATCAGAGGTGGAATATTTGTCCAAACATCATAAGTGGAAAGTCCAAACGTCACACCATCCTGCTAAGATTTAAAGATATTATTATCCACCTAATATAATGTTCCTGGTAAAGCCAATAAATTATCTTATCATAGAATATTCTTAAAACTTAATTTCCTTTCTTAATCTAAATATTATTTTTTATATTTGCTCACTCGTGTTGCAACCCTTGAACTCTTTCGGTGTAATTTTGTAGATGTTTAACTAAAATGTTAAAAGCTCAGCAGTTCATACGTTTAGAGTCGTATTTATGGCAGATGATTGGTTGTGACTGCAGCATCAACAAAGTTCACCCAGATCAGATCTCAGATGAAAGGGTGAATCAAATGACACCAAATCAGTTTGTTCTGCCCAAAGACAAAACATGAATTATGATCATCAGTTCTGCAAACACTGCAGCTGTCGTCCATATAGGGGGAGATGACGCACTGTGTGAGTTGTCCTCTCATTTTGGAGATCTTCCTCCTCTGAGGAGGAGAGGAAGTAGTTAAAGCAGAACATTTCTAAAGTTAAAATGTGACGCAGTTTGGTGTCATTTAGAAAACCTCCATCAGACGCAGTCATGCTAACTTCCTGTTCCGCTGAGCGAAGCAGAGAGATGCTGGTCACATGGAGGAGCGTTTCTGAACCAAGCGGCTGATGATCCGTCACATTCAGAGCGTTTTGCTTTCTGCCCGTCGGTGTGAGGCCTGGCAGGCGATGAAGAGGAGCTGCTCTTCTGGAATCTAAGTAGCAACACTTGGTTAATTGTTTGATTAAAAAAACAATTTGTTTTTTAAATTTGTTTAACCAAACTCTGTAAAATCTCTGTGGATGGAAATGTTTCTGACTCCTCCTAACCAGAGTGATGAAGCCACTGACTTTAGAAAATCTCAGTGTTGTCATGTGCAAAATTTCACAGTAACACACCATCAGCTGTTAGCAGCTCTGCTAATCCATCTCCTTTGCTTTTGCTCCTCTTCAAATCTCCGTCCGGCAGAGAGAGAGACGATGGAGTCGGGGAGAGATGGTTGAACTTCCTCCTTCTCCCTCCCTTTTCAGCTCCTCTTATTATTTGGGGTCAAAGTTCAGTTACTGAGATGCTAATCAGCGCACCTCGTTGCCATGGTTACGCATTAAAATAACTGTCTGAAAGTAAAAAAAGCAAAGAGCAAAACTCACAGTAGAGCCAGAGAGAACAACTGACCGAACAGAACAGCAACGATTCGGCCAGAAAATCCTGAACAAACGTCTGGAGAAGCAGAAGAAGTGGAAACCAGCGGAGCGGCTCCAGCCGCCGCCGCCGCCGGAGCCACCAGAGCGATGCTGCTCCAGAGCTTTGGTCCAACGACGGCACGACTACGCCTCAAATCTAAGGTTTTAGTTTGGATTCAGTTTAGTTTTAAACAGCAGCAGCAGCTCCCTCCTCCTCCTCCTGCTGCTGCTGCAGGTTTTATGTTTGGTTTGAGTCCAGCAGCTTGTACAGTTTGGTCGTTTTCTAATTACCTCTTTCCACATAATGTGACGCCTTGAAAAGTGGAGAAAAGTCATTATGTTGTTTACTCAGATGGACCTTTACTATCTGATTCCCTTCAGTTTGCAGCTTATTAACCGCGTCACGGCCGCGAACTCAGGCAGCGAGTTGATGGAGTTCAAATGTAACGTATTGATGCCATAATCATGCTTAATGTGGAAAAACGGGTCTTTATGAGGCTCTTTGCTGCACAGCGTTAGTTAATAGGCTCGTTTTCTATGCAAGACGCTGAAAGTCGATTAGAGCTCCGAATATAGCTGAGGAACAAATGCAGTCAGACGGTGTTTAGCAGATACAGAGCTCTGTTCTGCATCGCTACTAACCAGTAAAATGAACGTTAAACTCGTGGAAATGGCCCTGAACGTAGGAGCTGTGATTCCTGCTCGGCAGGAGGTCCAGTGTAAACGGAAAACTCGGCTCTGTGCATCGCCTCTTTTCTCTGGAGTTCAGCATCCACTGTTCCTTTGACTGAAGTCACATTTTTAACTGGGAGGGGAATATGTTTGTGATTTCTGGAGCATTCAGCATCAGCCGGAGTCCAGAGGAGCCGACGCTTCCAACACGACCGCGGCGAACTCCTGAAAACGCTCTGATACCGTAAACTGGAGGAAGCAGATTCCTCTTGCTGGTGTCACGTCAGCTCCTTGCGTCCGTCCATTCCTTCCATGGAAACTCCAAATATTCCTCCGCAATCATCAAAGTGCACAGCAGAAAAATAATTCCCAGATCTGGGACGAGACCCAGCTGGACCTGAGTGGAAGTCAGGCTGCCTCTTTTCTCGCCTCCTGTTTTCTGTTCGCACTTCTCCCGTTAGTTCAAGGTCACTGCTCAGGGCGCGCTCACGTGTGTGTGTGTGTGTGGGTGTGTGTGTGTGTGGGTGTGTGTGTGTGTGTGTCAGTGGGATGCAGCTGATGGAGTTCATGTAGGCGAAGACCTCAGGTGTTTCTGAGTGGGTCGTGCCAGAGAGGCCAGACCTCAGGAACGCTGGAGAGCCTGAGAGCCGACAGAGTTCCAGATGTGAGATGTTGCAGTTTCTCTGCAACATATTTTCATCCCGTGGACGCTAATCAGCGGTGTCCAAAGTGTGGCTCGGGGGCTGAATGTGGCCCACTGGATGATTTTGTGTGACAGATATGATCTGTTAGCAGAGGCAATGGTCAACTTTTTTTTATTTCTTTTAGATCGACAAATTTTACAGACCAGTTGTACCTTAAAATGACAACAAAAAAAAAACGTTTGATTCAACACAAGTTTCCTCTTCATTGACCAGGTTTTTGCATTTGTTGCTGTTTTGTAATATTATATTACCACAAACATCCAGAAACTCTTTCTCAGATTTGGGCTGAGAAACCAAACAACGCCTGAAAAAATCAGCAAACTATTTTGTTTGCTTCAATAAAAGTTTGCATTATTTGAGCAGATAAATTAGTAAATATCATAAATTTTTGTGTTCAATAATAATAAATCATCCTAGAACAAATGACAACCAGCGTTAAAACAGCTTCTGTGTTTTAGCAGCAGCAGAGGGAAACCCAGGCCGTCCGTTTTACCTGCGGCTCCACAGATGCTCCTTTGTGCTCTACTGGTTCCTGTCGCTGTGTGATGGATTGAGCCCGGTGGGCTCGGTGGCGCCCCCTGCCCTCTCCCACCTGCCTCTCTCCTGGGAGGCGGACAGCGTGGTGTCGACCTGCTGAGTCTGGCTGGACCAGGCAGGACCGCCGTCTGGAGGAACTTTATGAAAAATGATTTAATTTCAATCACACATCATTCCAGTTGATCATAGTTATCAATCGGTTCATTTTATTCAAATTATTTTAAGAAGTTTCTGAGGAAAACCCAGCGGAGCATCGAGACGTTGACTTACTGCAGTTACTCCTCCTGACCAGCAGGGGGCGACGGGTCGCTTACAGCAAGTGATCCATTCAGAGCAGGCATGTGGCGGCAGTAGAGAGGAAAAACTGTCCTGGAAACAGGAAGAAACCTGCTGCAGATCCAGAACCAGAACCTGGAACAGAACCAGAACCTGGAACAGGACCAGAACCTGGAACAGAACCAGAACGGGCTCAGAACCAGAACTGGGTTCAGAACCAGAACCTGGAACAGAACCAGAACTAGGCTCAGAACCAGAACCGGGCTCAGAACCAGAACCTGGAACAGAACCAGAACTAGGCTCAGAACCAGAACCAGGCTCAGATCAGAACCAGAACCAGGCTCAGAACCAGAACCTGGAACAGAACCAGAACCAGGCTCAGAACCAGAAATGGGCTCAGAACCAGAACCGGGCTTAGTACCAGAATCAGAACCGGGCTCAGAACCAGAACCTGGAACAGGACCAGAACCTGGATCAGTACCAGAACCGGGCTTCAGAACCTGGAACAGAACCAGAACCAGAAACGGGCTCTGTACCAGAAATGGGCTCAGAACCAGGCTTAGTACCAGAATCAGAACCGGGCTCAGAACCAGAACCTGGAACAGAACCAGAACCGGGCTCAGAACCAGAACCGGGGTCAGAACCAGAACCTGGAACACAACCAGAACTAGGCTCAGAACCAGAACCAGAACCAGGCTCAGATCAGAACCAGAACCAGGCTCAGAACCAGAACCTGGAACAGAACCAGAACCAGGCTCAGAACCAGAACCTGGAACACAACCAGAACTAGGCTCAGAACCAGTACCAGAACCAGAACCAGGCTCAGATCAGAACCAGGCTCAGAACCAGAACCTGGAACAGAACCAGACTCAGAACCAGAAATGGGCTCAGAACCAGAACCGGGCTTAGTACCAGAATCAGAACCGGGCTCAGAACCAGAACCTGGAACAGAACCAGAACCTGGATCAGTACCAGAACCGGGCTTCAGAACCAGAACCTGGAACAGAACCAGAACCAGAAACGGGCTCTGTACCAGAAATGGGCTCAGAACCAGGCTTAGTACCAGAATCAGAACCGGGCTCAGAACCAGAACCTGGAACAGAACCAGAACCGGGCTCAGAACCAGAACCGGGGTCAGAACCAGAACCTGGATCAGTACCAGAACCTGGATCAGAACCAGGTTCAGTACCAGAACCATTACTGGGCTCAGAACCAGAACCTGGATCAGTACCAGAACCTGGATCAGAACCAGAACCAGGCTCAGTACCAGAACCAGAACCGGGCTCAAAACCAGTACCAGAACCGGGCTCAGTACCAGAACCGGGCTCAGAACCAGGACCGGGCTCAGAACCAGGCTCAGAACCAGGACCGGGCTCAGAACCAGAACCGGGCTCAGAACCAGGGCCGGGCTCAGAACCAGAACCGGGCTCAGAACCCGGGGTCGTCTGACCAGCTTGAGAAGACGGATCAGAGACAGAAACGGAAGAACTGAGAACTTTTGATGTAAAAAGTATAAATTTAGCATCAGGAGAGCGATTTGGTGTTGGCAGCATCATGGCAGCCGATGCCGTCCTCCAGGAAGGAACCACAGCCAAACAGAACCGGGTCAGTACCTGGTCTGGATCCTGATTTGGACCCTAATTCAGTTCTTGTCGTCCCGTGTGGATCGTTTCTTACCCAGCAGTGACACTGAGCCAAAAACATGAATGCAGGTTTTATCACAACACGAAGGACTTCTGCTGTTTTTCTGTTTTCCTTTTCTGTGTTGAAAGATGCTGGACGGAAATCACTGATGTTGACTCAGACAACCTGATGTTCACTCAGACAAACAACCTGATGTTCACTCAGACAAACAACCTGATGTTCACTCAGACAAACAACCTGATGTTCACTCAGACAAACAACCTGACGTTCACTCAGACAAACAACCTGATGTTCACTCAGACAAACAACCTGATGTTCACTCAGACAAACAACCTGATGTTCACTCAGACAACCTGACGTTCACTCAGACAACCTGATGTTCACTCAGACAAACAACCTGATGTTCACTCAAACAACCTGACGTTCACTCAGACAAACAACCTGATGTTCACTCAGACAAACAACCTGATGTTCACTCAGACAAACAACCTGATGTTCACTCAGACAAACAACCTGATGTTCACTCAGACAAACAACCTGATGTTCACTCAAACAACCTTACGTTCACTCAGACAACCTGATGTTCACTCAGACAACCTGATGTTCACTCAGACAACCTGATGTTCACTCAGACAAACAACCTGATGTTCACTCAGACAAACAACCTGATGTTCACTCAAACAACCTGATGTTCACTCAGACAAACAACCTGATGTTCACTCAGACAACCTGATGTTCACTCAAACAACCTGATGTTCACTCAGACAACCTGATGTTCACTCAGACAACCTGATGTTCACTCAGACAACCTGATGTTCACTCAGACAACCTGATGTTCACTCAGACAAACAACCTGACGTTCACTCAGACAACCTGATGTTCACTCAGACAAACAACCTGATGTTCACTCAGACAACCTGACGTTCACTCAGACAAACAACCTGATGTTCACTCAGACAAACAACCTGATGTTCACTCAGACAAACAACCTGACGTTCACTCAAACAACCTGACGTTCACTCAGACAACCTGACGTTCACTCAGACAAACAACCTGATGTTCACTCAGACAAACAACCTGATGTTCACTCAGACAAACAACCTGATGTTCACTCCAACAACCTGACGTTCACTCAGACAAACAACCTGACGTTCACTCAGACAAACAACCTGATGTTCACTCAGACAAACAACCTGATGTTCACTCAGACAAACAACCTGTTCACTCAGACAAACAACCTGATGTTCACTCAGACAACCTGATGTTCACTCACACAAACAACCTGATGTTCACTCAGACAAACAACCTGATGTTCACTCAGACAAACAACCTGATGTTCACTCAAACAACCTGACGTTCACTCAGACAAACAACCTGACGTTCACTCAGACAAACAACCTGACGTTCACTCAGACAAACAACCTGATGTTCACTCAAACAACCTGACGTTCACTCAGACAAACAACCTGACGTTCACTCAGACAAACAACCTGATGTTCACTCAGACAAACAACCTGACGTTCACTCAGACAAACAACCTGATGTTCACTCAGACAAACAACCTGACGTTCACTCAGACAAACAACCTGACGTTCACTCAGACAAACAACCTGATGTTCACTCAGACAAACAACCTGACGTTCACTCAGACAAACAACCTGATGTTCACTCAGACAACCTGATGTTCACTCAGACAAACAACCTGACGTTCACTCAGACAAACAACCTGACGTTCACTCAGACAAACAACCTGACGTTCACTCAGACAAACAACCTGATGTTCACTCAGACAAACAACCTGATGTTCACTCAAACAACCTGACGTTCACTCAGACAACCTGATGTTCACTCAGACAAACAACCTGATGTTCACTCAGACAAACAACCTGATGTTCACTCAAACAACCTGACGTTCACTCAGACAAACAACCTGATGTTCACTCAGACAAACAACCTGATGTTCACTCAGACAAACAACCTGATGTTCACTCAAACAACCTGACGTTCACTCAGACAAACAACCTGATGTTCACTCAGACAAACAACCTGATGTTCACTCAAACAACCTGACGTTCACTCAGACAAACAACCTGATGTTCACTCAGACAAACAACCTGATGTTCACTCAAACAACCTGACGTTCACTCAGACAACCTGATGTTCACTCAGACAAACAACCTGATGTTCACTCAGACAAACAACCTGATGTTCACTCAAACAACCTTACGTTCACTCAGACAACCTGATGTTCACTCAGACAACCTGATGTTCACTCAGACAACCTGATGTTCACTCAGACAACCTGATGTTCACTCAAACAACCTGATGTTCACTCAGACAACCTGATGTTCACTCAGACAACCTGATGTTCACTCAGACAACCTGATGTTCACTCAGACAAACAACCTGATGTTCACTCAGACAAACAACCTGATGTTCACTCAAACAACCTGACGTTCACTCAGACAAACAACCTGATGTTCACTCAGACAAACAACCTGATGTTCACTCAGACAAACAACCTGATGTTCACTCAAACAACCTGACGTTCACTCAGACAAACAACCTGATGTTCACTCAGACAAACAACCTGATGTTCACTCAGACAAACAACCTGATGTTCACTCAGACAAACAACCTGACGTTCACTCAGACAACCTGATGTTCACTCAGACAAACAACCTGATGTTCACTCAGACAAACAACCTGATGTTCACTCAAACAACCTGACGTTCACTCAGACAAACAACCTGATGTTCACTCAGACAAACAACCTGATGTTCACTCAAACAACCTGACGTTCACTCAGACAAACAACCTGATGTTCACTCAGACAAACAACCTGATGTTCACTCAGACAACCTGATGTTCACTCAGACAAACAACCTGACGTTCACTCAGACAAACAACCTGATGTTCACTCCAACAACCTGACGTTCACTCAGACAAACAACCTGATGTTCACTCAGACAAACAACCTGATGTTCACTCAGACAAACAACCTGATGTTCACTCAAACAACCTGACGTTCACTCAGACAAACAACCTGACGTTCACTCAGACAAACAACCTGATGTTCACTCAGACAAACAACCTGATGTTCACTCAGACAAACAACCTGATGTTCACTCAGACAAACAACCTGATGTTCACTCAGACAACCTGATGTTCACTCAGACAAACAACCTGATGTTCACTCAAACAACCTGACGTTCACTCAGACAAACAACCTGACGTTCACTCAGACAAACAACCTGTTCACTCAGACAAACAACCTGATGTTCACTCAGACAACCTGATGTTCACTCAGACAAACAACCTGATGTTCACTCAGACAAACAACCTGATGTTCACTCAGACAAACAACCTGATGTTCACTCAAACAACCTGACGTTCACTCAGACAAACAACCTGACGTTCACTCAGACAAACAACCTGATGTTCACTCAGACAAACAACCTGATGTTCACTCAGACAAACAACCTGATGTTCACTCAGACAACCTGATGTTCACTCAGACAACCTGATGTTCACTCAGACAAACAACCTGATGTTCACTCAGACAAACAACCTGATGTTCACTCAGACAAACAACCTGATGTTCACTCAGACAAACAACCTGATGTTCACTCAGACAAACAACCTGATGTTCACTCAGACAAACAACCTGATGTTCACTCAGACAACCTGATGTTCACTCAGACAAACAACCTGATGTTCACTCAGACAAACAACCTGATGTTCACTCAGACAAACAACCTGACGTTCACTCAGACAAACAACCTGATGTTCACTCAAACAACCTGACGTTCACTCAGACAAACAACCTGATGTTCACTCAGACAAACAACCTGATGTTCACTCAGACAAACAACCTGACGTTCACTCAGACAAACAACCTGATGTTCACTCAGACAAACAACCTGATGTTCACTCAAACAACCTGACGTTCACTCAGACAAACAACCTGACGTTCACTCAGACAAACAACCTGATGTTCACTCAGACAAACAACCTGACGTTCACTCAGACAAACAACCTGACGTTCACTCAGACAAACAACCTGATGTTCACTCAGACAAACAACCTGACGTTCACTCAGACAAACAACCTGACGTTCACTCAGACAACCTGACGTTCACTCAGACAACCTGATGTTCACTCAGACAAACAACCTGACGTTCACTCAGACAAACAACCTGACGTTCACTCAGACAAACAACCTGACGTTCACTCAGACAAACAACCTGATGTTCACTCAGACAAACAACCTGATGTTCACTCAGACAACCTGACGTTCACTCAGACAACCTGATGTTCACTCAGACAAACAACCTGATGTTCACTCAGACAAACAACCTGATGTTCACTCAGACAAACAACCTGATGTTCACTCAGACAAACAACCTGATGTTCACTCAGACAAACAACCTGATGTTCACTCAAACAACCTGACGTTCACTCAGACAAACAACCTGATGTTCACTCAGACAAACAACCTGATGTTCACTCAGACAAACAACCTGATGTTCACTCAAACAACCTGACGTTCACTCAGACAAACAACCTGATGTTCACTCAGACAAACAACCTGATGTTCACTCAAACAACCTGACGTTCACTCAGACAACCTGATGTTCACTCAGACAAACAACCTGATGTTCACTCAGACAAACAACCTGATGTTCACTCAAACAACCTGACGTTCACTCAGACAAACAACCTGATGTTCACTCAGACAAACAACCTGATGTTCACTCAGACAAACAACCTGATGTTCACTCAAACAACCTGATGTTCACTCAGACAAACAACCTGATGTTCACTCAGACAAACAACCTGATGTTCACTCAAACAACCTTACGTTCACTCAGACAACCTGATGTTCACTCAGACAACCTGATGTTCACTCAGACAACCTGATGTTCACTCAGACAACCTGATGTTCACTCAGACAACCTGATGTTCACTCAGACAACCTGATGTTCACTCAGACAAACAACCTGATGTTCACTCAGACAAACAACCTGATGTTCACTCAAACAACCTGACGTTCACTCAGACAACCTGATGTTCACTCAGACAAACAACCTGATGTTCACTCAGACAAACAACCTGATGTTCACTCAAACAACCTTACGTTCACTCAGACAACCTGATGTTCACTCAGACAACCTGATGTTCACTCAAACAACCTGATGTTCACTCAGACAAACAACCTGATGTTCACTCAAACAACCTGATGTTCACTCAGACAACCTGATGTTCACTCAGACAACCTGATGTTCACTCAGACAAACAACCTGACGTTCACTCAGACAACCTGACGTTCACTCAGACAACCTGATGTTCACTCAGACAACCTGATGTTCACTCAGACAACCTGACGTTCACTCAAACAACCTGATGTTCACTCAGACAAACAACCTGACGTTCACTCAAACAACCTGACGTTCACTCAGACAACCTGATGTTCACTCAGACAACCTGATGTTCACTCAGACAACCTGATGTTCACTCAGACAACCTGATGTTCACTCAGACAACCTGATGTTCACTCAGACAACCTGATGTTCACTCAGACAAACAACCTGACGTTCACTCAGACAAACAACCTGATGTTCACTCAAACAACCTGACGTTCACTCAGACAAACAACCTGACGTTCACTCAGACAAACAACCTGATGTTCACTCAGACAACCTGATGTTCACTCAGACAAACAACCTGATGTTCACTCAGACAAACAACCTGATGTTCACTCAGACAACCTGATGTTCACTCAGACAAACAACCTGACGTTCACTCAGACAAACAACCTGATGTTCACTCAAACAACCTGACGTTCACTCAGACAAACAACCTGATGTTCACTCAGACAAACAACCTGATGTTCACTCAGACAAACAACCTGATGTTCACTCAGACAAACAACCTGATGTTCACTCAGACAACCTGATGTTCACTCAGACAAACAACCTGATGTTCACTCAAACAACCTGACGTTCACTCAGACAAACAACCTGACGTTCACTCAGACAAACAACCTGTTCACTCAGACAAACAACCTGATGTTCACTCAGACAAACAACCTGATGTTCACTCAGACAAACAACCTGATGTTCACTCAGACAACCTGATGTTCACTCAGACAACCTGATGTTCACTCAGACAAACAACCTGATGTTCACTCAGACAAACAACCTGTTCACTCAGACAAACAACCTGATGTTCACTCAAACAACCTGACGTTCACTCAGACAAACAACCTGATGTTCACTCAGACAAACAACCTGATGTTCACTCAGACAAACAACCTGATGTTCACTCAAACAACCTGACGTTCACTCAGACAACCTGATGTTCACTCAGACAAACAACCTGATGTTCACTCAGACAAACAACCTGATGTTCACTCAGACAAACAACCTGATGTTCACTCAGACAAACAACCTGATGTTCAGTCAGACAACCTGACTACGGCAGGAACTGATGCGCTGTTAGCTTCTATGATGCCTTTTTGCAATAAAATAGTCTTGAATCTACCGTCATGATGAACAACCTGTCGTTTTAATAACAAACACTCAGGGCCGACATTCTGCGATGAGACGGTTCCAGCATTTCGTTTCTGCTCCAACACATTTTTCTGCCTCGTTTTTTTCCCTGCATGCTTTTCATTTCTTACTTAAATGATTTCTGAGCCTCTTCGTGTCACTTTGGATCTGCGGTTGCTTTCCTGCATTACGTGCTCCGTTGGTACTCAGACAGAAAGTGATGCCTGAGCAGCCATGCGATGCTCCCAGGCTCTCAGCAGCCTGTGTGAAGAAGCACAGCCGAGTGTCGCTGCTTGGCAGCCTTTCCCTTCGTCTCAGCTCTCACAGAGTTGTTTTCTCTTCTTTCTTGTGCAGCTGCTGAGTTGCAGTTTTCTTCCTCAAACACTGGCTGGATTGCTCTGAGTGAAATGTGCGCTGGCCCACACCCAGATCTAATTTCTGCTCTGTGACATGTTGGAATGATTATCGCAGCGGTGAAGCTAAACCACGCGGGACGGTCAGGGAGTCGTAAACACGGACGCAGACGGTGGAAAGATCCTCCTGGAGAGAGAATCCGAAAATGTTTGTTGCGTCGTCAAACATCGTAGCCACGCTGGGGATGTATTATTTAAAAAAATAATAATAATCACGTTTAGTTTGTGCTTCGGCATTCTGCTGCAGCTAGAGGAGATCTTTGCTTTCTCTGCCTCCACATCTGGAAAATCTTCTCTCAGTCGTCAGACTCTTCGGACACACCGACCGGTGCAGCATAATAAGTGAGTTATTATGCCCTTGTGTGAATTTGAGTCTGCGTCTGCAGACTTTGAGAGACTTGGGTGGTGTGCCCAGAATCCTCCCACAGCATTAAAGGTTTCTTTCATCTCTCCTTCTGTCCCGTCTTTCTTTTTTTTTGGTGTTTTCTTTCTGGAGCTTTTCTCTCTCTGTGAATATCTTTGATTTACCGTCTTCACTGAAAACTGAGAATTAAAGCAACCCAGCGAGTCGTAAAAAGGTTTCTGTGATACTGCAATCACTTTTATGATGACGTTATCTTTTTATTAGCTTGCGCAGGAGCTGAAGGGAACGTTCAACTGTTTTCTTATCGTCACAAATGCCTCTTCGTTTCCCACTTGGCCCTGAGATTTTGTTTTGAGCAGTGGAGTGCTCTTATAAAACTCTACATACGGAAGCAGTTAGTGACAAAAATTTTACTTGTAAAACAAGTATTTTAAAAGATTCCTGTTTCCACGCCCGGTCTGACTTCCTGTCGTTTGCGAATCAAGACCATAAGAAAGTGATGACAGAATCACGACCTGCAGCGTCTACTGCTAGTCCAATGCAATGACACTGATAAAGATTCACTCCAAATGCTGAAAGTTAAACTGACAGCTTGACCTACTTTCTGAACAATGTGACTGATAGTAACCAGAGTATTTGGGGGAATCCATTAAGCATTGATATTCATTCCCAAAAGGTCAAACAGACGTATGAATGTGTATTACAGTAATGAGACGGACAGGAGACCAAGACGATGCGTCACACTGGGAATCCCACATCACTGATCCCAATGAACCTGAGCTATTCAGGAACAGAAATGCATCAGAAGCAACTTACTCTCCTTACTTTTCTCACATTTAAATGTTTTTCAGTAAGCAGCTGATCTCAGGCTCTACTGCAGCAGATGGCTGGACTAATGCCACACAAGGTTCAGTATTCTGTACAGTCAGTACATTAAGGAAAAATGAATTGTTCATGTTTCCTATCCATCCATCCATTTTCTTACACCCTCGTCCCTCAGTGGGGTCAGGAGCTGCTGCTGCCTCTCCAGCTAACGTTCCGGGTGAGAAGCGAGGTCACCTGGACAGGTCACCTGGACAGGTCGCCAGTCTGTCACAGGGACACACAGGACAAACAACCATGCACACACACACACACACACACACACACACACACACACACACACACACACCTAGGGGCAATTTGGAGAGGCCAATTAACCTGACAGTCATGTTTTTGGACTGTGGGAGGAAACCGGAGTACCTGGAGAAAACCCAATATGCACAGGGAGAACATGGAGACTCCATGCAGAAAGACCGGGAATCGAACCCAGAACCTTCTTGCTGCAAGGCTACAGCTGTACCAACTGCGCCACTGTGCAGCCCTTTATGTTTCCTATTAATAAATAAATGTTAGCTGGGGCTTTTCAGTCTGGAAAAGTCTAGAATTTGATTTTATTTCCTTCCTTATCTTTATTATTTTACTCTTTTTAATTTGAATAAAGTCAAAGGACAATGAAGTCTAAATAACACCAAAATAAAGTTGTAATATCACGAGAATGAACTGATATTATGAAAATTAAGTAATAATAATGACCAGAATCAGTAATTTATTTTCCTAACATAATGACTTCATTATCATCACGTTATTCCCGTTGCTTGGCGATGTGGCGGGAGCTGCAGGCTGCATCACATCTTCTCCGTCTGGGCTCTGATTTGTCTGCAGCCGCTGGAAGCCGCCACATCCCACCAGCAGCCATCGTTGAGCTGCTGGCAGAGATCCAGTCACGTTCACCTCTCTCCAGTAAAACCAGCAACAAACGCTGTGGTGTCAGTGAGGCCTGGTGGTCACCCTGTTACCTGAGCCACCAGAGAAGAGGAGACGGATTCAGCTGGAGGATTTCTCCCTCCGACGGTCCTTCAGCTGCAGCTTGGACTCATTCATGCTGCAGGAACTCACCGCCTCCACAGAGTAATCCCTGGACTCCTGCATGCACAGGACAAACTTTGTTTCTGTTGACTTCTCCCCTCCATCCTGCAGCACTAACCTGCTTCATCTTCCTCCTCCGCCTTGAAGCTTGAATCGGCATCCTGTCACAGTAAATTTGCAGTCGTGGTCACACAGTCTACTCGACCCTCACAGTGCAAATAAACGGGGGAAATGAAAGGCCAGAAACGAGACACACTGGGTTTGTTTTTCAAACCATTACTGCGGTTTCACTCAATAAATATCTCCTCTGAAATGTCGAGGGGTCTGTGTCAACGTTGGTTTTCCATTGTCATTAAGCTCTTATTGCTCTGTCTGCTTGACTGATTTGGTTTTAGGAATAATTTAACCCCATAATCCCTGAATGTGCAGTAAATTGTACAAAAAATGTTAGCACTTGTATTTTTGCAGTCAAATCTACATTTAAATAAATGTGAACATTATACCTACTGGTAGTGTAAATTCAGGTATGGTGCACATTAGATACACTCAGCACTTAAGGAAGGAAGCAGCATTCAGACTTAGTAGTTTTTGGGTTTTTTTCTACATGCTTTATGTCGGGCAGTCTGGAATAATTATTGTCTGAATGCTTAGATGAAGCCCAACAAATTTACTCTGGGTTTATTTCAACTGTAATAAACATGGAGATGGAAAAGAAAGGAATGTGGAAAAATGTTTGAAGGGAAGAAAGAAGGAGATAGAAGTAGAGACACAAAGAAGCGTGGCAGTCTGCTTCTAGACCTGCAGAAAAACCACACCAACAAAAACATATATAATAATAACTACAACACACAGTTCATCCAACTCAGCTGTCCTGTGTCGCCTCAAGTTGACAAATTCTCTCTCACGGTCGACAGCTCCGTCGTGTTTCCCTCCCCTCAGACCGAACCTGGACTCAAACTCAGCTGTTCAGGCGGCACGCTCACTTTAACGTCGTGTTTCATCCGATGTTTGCTCTGGGAGAAAATGAAGACAGATTTACAGGCTGATTTGCATTTTTAAAGCTTTTCAGTTGGTTAGTTTTTATATTTGACATTCTTGTAGCTTTGCAACTCAGCAGAAACTTTGGGAAAACTTTCCTGCTCACCCTCCAGCTCGGCAGGTGGAAGGTCAACTCTTACAACAGCAGCTTCTACTTTCGGTCGTGTTTGTTCGCCAGACGTTTGCTGCTCTTCCCCACATATTTCAAGCTCAGGTTTCACTGAGAACTTGGCAAAGTGGAGAATTTTCCATTGATCATGAGATTTTATTCCCTTTTTTTTTGATGGGCTGCTCATATTTTTATCCTGCATACCTGAAGAAAACATTTTAAAACACAAACGTTTCTCTTTTTCTAGTTGGTCCAGATGTAAATACCTGGTTTCTGATGGGACAGGGACAGTGATCTGGATCTTTGGAGACATGTCCCTTGGTGGTCTGATCAAATTAAAATGAAAGTTTTTGCTCATAATGATCATCTTTTGATTTAGAGGCAAAAAGAAAAATGTTTTCCCATCACGATGTGATTGTGTTTTGCTACAAGAGGGACTGGTGCGCTTCACAAACAAGCGTGGACTTATATCAGTTTCAGTGTATATAAGGCGACCAAGTCCCTGTTTTGATTCCCTGCTGAGATCTCTCTGCATGGAGGAACGGACAAAAAGTCCAGCAAACATTTGGCAAAACTTGTGAAATCTTTTTATTATTTTAGCTTTACCAAACAGAAACATGTTTGTAAATCCCAACTGACCTAAAACCAGCAAAGCTTAGCCTGAATAAATGTTAAAATAGGAAAAAAGTTTGCTTTTTCATGCAGTTTATAGTCCATTAGAGGAAGGCCCCTGGTGGCCCCTAAGTTAAGATCCTTTGCTTAAGCTTTAAGAGCAACTTTTACAGCATCGCTCTGCCTCGTCCACAGAGAGTTTTAGGGTCGGAGGCTCAGTGAAGCGAAGCAGGAGGCTGGAATGTTGAGTGAAGGTTTTGAAGGAAATGAATCCCACGTTGGTCCAGTGATTATGGTTAATAAAATCTGACCAAGACAGAATGATCATGATGTTTTACAACTTCTCGGTTGGAAAGTTTCTTACTCAGATGTATTTGCTTTAGTCATTTGGGTGTAGGCTCTTCTGTTGTTTCCACTGTTGGCCTTTAGACATCCGGGCAGCAGTAAAAATAACAATATTTACCAGTCAATTAAATAATTGGTTTTATTTTCAATAAATCTCTGGTGATTATTGGCTCTGTTCCAGTGATTTTCTCTTTCAGACTCGGCTGTTTGTGGAGCAGCCAGATGAACTGACTGGACGGTTTCTGACTGGTTCACATGAGTTAAAAGTTTGGTCCTGAGCAGATCAAGAGGAGATTTCTGAGGTTTCACCTCGTGACCTTTTGCTACTCAACTCAGCTTCATACCCTAAACTGATCCATGTAGTTTGTCTGTTGCAACTATAATTATCTGAATTGAATTTTGGATAATTTTCTGTGGAATTTGTTCTGCGTTGTGCTTTCAGTAGATTCTGAAAGGTTTGTTCACTTTGAATGTTTCAAATGTTTAACTTGGCTTTAAATGCATCCAGTTCAGTCTTGTGAACTTGGTCATCCATTGATAAAGGAGAAAAGTGCTGCTCTCTGGTCATCATGGCAACAAAATCCCACTTTGTTGAACCTGAAATTTCAGTTGGTAAAAGTTTGAGAGCCCAGTGTGATTCCAACAGCCAAATACGTGACGGTTCTGTATTTAAGGGACGGGTGGCAACCCTAGCATAAATACAACATATAGGGGCGCTAAAACATGTAAATTATAATGTCAGAACTAAATTGATGCTTAAGGATTTTAGTCTTTCAAGGAAATATATAATTTGATAGACATATGCATTTAAATTTGATTTGTAGGACTCTATAAAGAGATTATATAAAATTGAAGACAATTGAATATGGAAATTAGGTTTTTGTTGCAGATGTTGCAATGAAAAAAGTATGTGATTTCCTTCCAGAATATTCCTGTATGTCAACAATCCCCAACAGATGCGCCTCATGTTATTCTGTACCCAGAATGCCTTGCTGTAGTTCTACAGTAAACAGTTTAAAATCAAATGATATCCTGTGTGCTTTCAGACTCACGTAGGTGTCATTATTACCAAAGTTAGCATTTAAGCATGAGCTAAATGCCAAGTTAATATAGTGCTTTAGCATTAGCTAAAAACCATGTTCGTATGGCGTGTTGGCATTAGCTTAAACCATTTTCGTTTGGCGCTTTAGCAATAGCTAAATATCATGTTCGTTTGGCACTTTAGCATTAGCTAAATACTATGTTTGGCACTTTAGCATTAGCTAAATACTATGTTTGGCACTTTAGCATTAGCTAAATACCATGTTCGTATGGCACTTTAGCATTAGCTAAAAACCATGTTCGTATGGCGTGTTAGCATTAGCTAAATACTATGTTTGGCACTTTAGCATTAGCTAAATACCATGTTTGGCACTTTAGCATTAGCTAAATACCATGTTTGGCACTTTAGCAATAGCTAAATGTCATGTTCGTATGGCGCTTTAGCATTAGCTAAAAACCATGTTCGTATGGCGTGTTAGCATTAGCTAAATATCATGTTCGTATGGCGCTTTACCGTCAGCAGAACTAATGTTTATGATTAGCGCTTTAGGGTTAGAGCAGCTAACCTTTTCGTTAGCCGCCCCCAGTACTGTACCAATAGTTCTTCATTCCAGAGTCTGTGGTGTGTTAGACTGAAGCAGTGCGGCTAATAAAACTCTCCTTCGATGCTGAGGGGAGTTTGTGCTTCCACAACTCAGAGATGTTATGGCATCAAAAATTGGACCAACACACTATTTTGCAGGTGATGATAATTTCCCGATGTGCGTATGAGGCATATCTGGAATATTAATGAAGTTTGTCAGAAATGCTATCCAGAACAAACTGTAAAATCTTATTAATGATGGATATTTTATGTGCCAGCTGCTGGTAATCCTAAACACATGTTGGGAAATTAATAATTAGACTCTTATCTTGTTCAGCTTGCTGAGAATCTGCTTTCCCAGCCAAAGGTACTTTTCTGTCTCGGAGGATCACACCAGCTGCGGCTGATAAGGAGGAGAGATGGATGGAGAAGTTGTGGTTCGGGCTAGATTAGCTGTTCCAGCGGTTAGGGAGCAAGGACAAAAGCAAACTTCATATCCATCCATCAGCTCCTCAGAAAGATTTATGCGGAGGTGGAGGGGAATGCGGCGTGCCTACTAAACCTGAGCTTCCTTTGTGTTTATGTGTCCCTTCGTCTCACGGCTTTGAAGGCGGTAATGCAGTTTGATTGGTTCCCTGAGCTCATTTTCACTTCCATTACAAGTCTATCAGTGGAAGGCAGGATCTTGATGAAAGAGCCTCTGTAGACAATTGATCTCAGTAATGACGGAGAGGAGGAGAAGGGTCAGACGTGCCATTCCTCTCTCAGGATCCCTGCTCAGGTGCTCACTGGAGTGTGAGCCAGACATGGCTTTGCACTTTGATGGGCTTGTTAGATGTGTGGTGTGATGGATTGCTCTTAGGATGCTCTTGAAAACCTGCTACATGTGTGGTGCACAGCCCAGCGGCCAATTATCTCAAAAAAAAAAAAACTGTGCATGTTCTCTAAAATGTTTTCTAAACTAATTAAATTTCCACTTTGCTGCAACCTTTGCTCAGAACAAACAAGGTGCTGTTGGAAAAAACACAGCCGCAGCTAAAAGAGGCGGCTCAAAGCAGGGTTTCCCGTAATTAGCCTGTTTTGCATTTCTCCAAGGATTTTCCATCCGCATGCCAAATAAAGCTTAAATTGTATCAGTTTAGAACTGAATGTGCTGGAAGCATAGAAGAGATGAAAAAACAGTGTTTTCCAACCTCCCCTGGGGTTGCGCTAAACCACTTATTTCAGGCTAAACTGGATTATTGACAAAAGACACAAAGCTGGACGGCTCGAGTTTTCATGCATAACGGGGGCTGAAGCTGCAGGCTGGTGGTTGATCTGATGGATATTTAACTGGAGGATGCACAAGATTATTTATTCATGAGAAAATACGCATCGGGATTGTGTTGCCGCTGTAGCTCGTGCCTCACTACACTCCTGGAACAATGCTGGCAGCCTATTGTTTTCTGTCACCTTTTATTTTCCTTAGAAAGTCGGAGCGTTTGGTGATTCAGGCCCTGAGCAGCAGCTCTGAGGTCACAGCTACGGACTGAAGAGCAATCACAGGGTTGTTTTATGTTTTCACTGAAGCCCAGAAATGTTCTTTTGCACACAGAAAACCCAAATGTTGAAATGCAGAAGAAGAATTTTAAGCAAAACGTGACATGTGGATGCAGTTAGGATGGCAGCGTTTGAGTGTGCGCCGAGTCAGGATGACGAATCCGTTTGTCGCTGAGCCAAGTTGGAGTGAGCATGTTCTGGAGTGATTCCAGTGGATCACCGGTGGATCCCGAACAGGCAAACATGGCTTCTCTCACGGCTCTCATCACAGCGGCAGCTGAACAGACCTGCAGAAATGAGTCGCAGACTCAGCAGAGATCCAGGTGTTGTGTGATTCATGCCTGGTTTTAGTGAAACGTTCTGCAGACTGGCTGGTTTCCCCACAGTGGGGTTTCCTGAAAGCTGCTGTTTGGAGCTGCCAGAGGTCCTGAGATCCAGGTGAAAATCTCCCTAAATCTGAGCCGCAGCAGGACCTGGGGGTCCAACGCCGACCCACGAGCCTCTTTGGTGAACTCTGACCAGCTTCAGGTCACGGCGTTCTGCCGATCGGCTCCAAGCTGCACAGGCTCTCTGGTTTTCAAACCAACTGTTTAGATTCCATTTGCAGATCTGAAACTTGGACGTCTGTCTGTTTCCCCAGTTTTATTTTAATTACTCAACATTTCATCCTTCCTGTTTCTAAGATAGCGCGGTGGCTTCTATTGTCTGAACAGAAATATGTCTTTTTTTCTTATTTTGTAACATCCATCCATCCATTTTCTTTCACCCTTTTTCCCTCAGTTGGGTTGGGAGGTGCTGGTGCCTCTCCAGCTAACGTTCCGGGCGAGAGGCGGGGTCACCTGGACAGGTCGCCAGTCTGTCGCAGGGCAACACAGAGACACACAGGACACACAACCATGCACACACACACTCACACACACACACCTAGGGGCAATTTGGAGAGACCAATTAACCTAACAGTCATGTTTTTGGACTGTGGGAGGAAACCGGAGTACCTGGAGAAAACCCACCATGCACAGGGAGAACATGGAGACTCCATGCAGAAAGTCCGGGGCCGGGAATCGAACCCAGAACCTTCTTACTGCAAGGCAACAGCTCTACCAACTGCGCCACTGTGCAGCCCTATTTTGTAACATTCAAGACTAAATCTGGAGTTTTTCATTTATTTACTCTCTTCTGTTAACATCTTGATTATCAAAATCAATGCGAAATGTTCATCTGGAGTGAAACTCTGACCTTCTGTTGCTAAGCAACGAAACAGCTTCCTCGCCCGTCTCCATGAAACCCAGAAATCCCCCACGGTCGTTTTCAGTCCTGACCTTTTTGTCTGTGTCATATTTCCATAAGTCGTCTCAGATGCATCAGGCTCCAGCTGCACAGATTTATCTCCAGAACATTTCATCTCGGTTCAGAAGTTGCACAAACAGGTTCAGGCTGTTGTCATGGCGTTTTCCGGATGTTTCTGGACTCGTTTCCTTCCGGGCATCAGACGCCGGCAGCGATCATTAGCAGACAGACGCTGCACTCAAAGGTTAATGATGCCCCTCTTTACAGACTCGGTTTGTAAATGACAGAGCAATCAATGGAACCGCCCCGAAGCTGTGATGGTTAAAACATCACGGCTTCTGGGCCAAACTTTGGAATATTACAACGTGACGATCTTCTAAATGATTGAATATCACAGAATGTGATGTTATGATCCCAGCATTCATTAACCTCCAGTTCATCTTTTTATGCTCTGCATTAGGGCTGTTGTAAACGATTATTTTAGTAATCGAGTAATCTATAGATTTTTCTTACGATTAATCGAGTAATCGGATAAAAACAATTATGAAATAAAATATTGGTAAATCTTCCATAACACCAGTGTTACTATCGGATATCAACATCAGTCTATTTTTTCCACCTTTGAGCTTCCCTACCAGTTACTGTTTTGTAGACCGGGGGAGCAACACGGGATATTTACGGCTCCTCCGTTCAGAAACTCATCTACCAGCCATGTTCCGCCTCCCGTTTGTTCAGACCGGGATGATATAAGTTTATTGTGCGGTTCGTCCGTAAAGCTGCTCTGACCCTGTAAGCATCAACCCTCAGCCGCCCGCCGTGTTCAGTCTCTCCGCTCACCTGTATAAATCCTCCTCAGCTTCTTCCCGCCGTTCAACCAGCAGCTCCGGAGCAGAAAGGCTGCCGAACTCCCGGCATCGCGCCGGTCATTTTAAGGATGTTTATTGGTCCCACAAAAAACGATGAAAACCCGGAATTATCACCAATCAGTAAAATCCCCGCGGGCCGAACTTGAAGATTGGACGTTATGCCGCTAACACGTAGCTTCCGTCAACAACTCAGAGGCGGAAGTCAGAGCTCCGCGCAACGCAGATAATGTTCCGGCTGAAACACGGTGCGCTAAATGATAAAACATAAATTAACGAAGCTTCGAGGCAGGAACATTTTACTCGAGGAATTTTAATAATCGAGGTTCTCGAATCACTCGAGGAATCGTTTCAGCCCTACAGCCTGCAGCTCCCGCCACTTCGCCAAGCAACGGGAATAACGTGATGATAATGAAGTCATTATGTTAGGAAAATTAATTACTGATTCTGGTAATTACTATTACTTAATTTTCATAATATAAGTTCATTCTCGTGATATTACAACTTTATTTAGGTGTTATTTAGACTTCATTGTCCTTTGACTTTATTCAAATGAAAAAGAGTAAAATAATAAAGATAAGGAAGGAAATAAAATCAAATTCTAGACTTTTCCAGACTGAAAAGCCCCAGCTAACATTTATTTATTAATAGGAAACATAAAGGGCTGCACAGTGGCCCTTTATGTTGCTGCAAGGCTGTTGCCTTGCAGCAAGAAGGTTCTGGGTTCGATTCCCGGTCTTTCTGCATGGAGTCTCCATGTTCTCCCTGTGCATGGTGGGTTTTCTCCAGGTATTCCGGTTTCCTCCCACAGTCCAAAAACATGACTGTCAGGTTAATTGGCCTCTCCAAATTGCCCCTATGTGTGAGTGTGTGTGTGTGGTTGTGTGTCTCTGTGTTGCCCTGCGACAGACTGGCAACCTGTCCAGGTATGCATCTTCTTTTCCCTTGAGCTCTTTAAAACTACGGAGCAGGTTGGAAACTTTTGCTCGTTTTCTAGTGCAAGTCGCCTGAACAGACTCCTGCAGAAATGAGCCGGGTCATTTTTCAGCCAACAAGTTATCGAACAGCCCAACACTCTACATGTTTCTGGAGAAAGTGTTGAATATCAGCCGTGTTGTGATGAATGGAGCTCAGACAGCTGTGCTTGTTTTCTTCTGTCTGCGGAGGAAAAATGATGCGTGTAAAGAAAAGATCCAACCAGTGAACTGATTCATCATAAAAGTTCTGGTTTTAATAAAGCTGTTCTGTTCAGCCAGAGGAGGTTCTGCCTCACACACAAGCCGCTCGTTTTGACTGAAGTCAAATAAAATTCATGCTTCTGGTGTTTAGCAAATAGAAATAACTGACAAACACAAACGTGACCAACCATGTCATGAATAATCTGGAATCAATACAACTATTCAGTCCAACTTTCCACCATTCTTATTTTGCAGTTTTCTCTCTTGTCCCAATATTTCTAATCAATCAATCAAATTTTATTTGTATAGCACATTTCAGCAGCAAGGCATTTCAGAGTGCTTTACATACTTAAATAAAAACAGAAAGTGACATTGACTAAACAGTGAGAAAGAGATTTAAAAAAAGATAAAAACATTAAAACCCACGTCCCTTTGAGGACTTCAGCTAAACATGTTTAACTGGGACGTTTTCATCATTAAAACGTAAACAGTGAGAAAGAGAAATAAAAGGAAATTAAAAAGTAAAGATACAAACATTAAAGAGATTTAAATTTTTTTTTAAAAAGACCAGAAAAGATTATTCCTAAAACATATTTGAAAGAAAATGCAGCTATCTCCATGCTAAGCTAGTTGATATGCTGTGGGCTGGTGTTTGCTGCTTTGTGATCCGGTTTTGTGTCTTTGTGTCCGGCAGAGGAGGAACCAGCAGCTGCGGCTGAACGTGTTGCTGCTGGCCGTGTGGGGAGTCGTCCTGCTGGCCTGCCGCTTCTCCTGGATGGGCAACAAGCCGCCCAACTTCTCCAACTCGGACAACCCGGCCGCTGACTCGCCATCGCTCCTCGCCAGGACTCTGACCTTTTTCCACCTGCCCGCCGTCAACTTCTGGCTCCTCCTCTGCCCGGACACGCTGAGCTTTGATTGGTCGATGGACGCCTTACCTCTGATCAGGAGCCTTGCTGATTGGAGGAACGTCCACACGGTTCTGTTTTACCTCGGGTTGCTTTTGCTGGGCTGGTTTGGCCTGTGGATGCACTCAGCAGCCAGGACCAAGGAAACCAATGGGAAAAGCCACCATTACATTAACGGCAGGAATGGGAACAGCAATGGACACAGTTACCACGAACACACAAACAACTCTCACACAGACACCAACACTATCCTCACCCAGAACGGAACCAGCAGCCTGTCGGAGCGCAGGACTTCACTGCCGACCACGGACAACGTGGTGGCTTTCTCCCTGGGCCTTCTGGCCGTCCCCTTTTTACCTGCTACAAACCTGTTTTTCTACGTTGGCTTTGTGATAGCAGAGAGGGTGCTGTACATCCCCAGCATGGGCTTCTGCCTGCTGGTGGCTGTGGGGCTGCGGTCGCTGTGTGTGCGACGCAGGTCCTGCAGGAGGCTGGTGCTGCTCTGCAGCGGCGCCCTGCTGCTGCTGTTTGGGATGAAAACCGTGGTGAGGAATCAGGACTGGCACAACGAGGAGATGCTCTACAAGTCAGGGATCTATGTCAATCCTGCTAAAGGTAAGATGAAACGATTCATTGTGATTAATCGATTATTGGAATAACTGTCAGCTAATTTGGTAATGAACTGGACAGACTCTAAAAATGAGCTTCTGCTGAAAGAGCAACAGGATTGTAATTAAAATGTATACTTTTTTCATTTAAGATTAAAAACTATATATATATATATATATATATATATATATATATATATATATATATATATATATATATATATAAAGCATCTTTTGCAAGATTAGTAAACAGTTTAGCTGCAGATTCATCTTCTGCTACAAGTGATCAAGTGTTACTGCATTCTATGCAAATGTTTATTTCCTTATTTTAAAGGAATTGAATTAGCTGCTTATTTGCATCTTGACTGAATTGAAAATCTGCAGAATGCGCCAATTTTTAAAAATCAGATGAATCATCAAAATGATCAATTACCAAAATAGTCTTTGCAGTCCTAATCCTTGCCTTTAATTGTTTAAACTTAAGCACATCCACAGTTAAGCAGACATCTCTGCGTGCAACGCATCTCGTTTTATTGCCTGGATAACTGCAGGAGGTCTTTTGGCTTTCAGTGTGTTCTTGTCTCCGTCGGTTTTCTGCAATACTAAATAATTTAGAGTGAATCTGCTTCAAAATGTCTCCATCACTCAGGATCTCCACAGACAGACGGAGACCTTAGTGCACAGACTAAAAGTAGGATAAAATAAACTCTGCATATGGTAATATTCACCTGCAGCAGCAGCAGCAGTGAGTTAAAACGAAGCTGTCAGTCTTGATGACGCGTTTTCTCCTGCTTTCCTGCCGTTTCCTGCTCACAACGCCGTCCCCGTCTGTCCCCGTCTGTCACTTCCAGCCGCACATAAAATATTCAAAAGGCTTCAAACTAATCAGACGCAGATTTAAACCCAAAGCTAAGTTTGCAGAGTTGCTGAGCAGGGAAGCAGGCGATGCAGCAGAAGGACACGTTGAGTTTGCTAATTTCCCTTTCAGATTCTGCAGCGGCGCTGAGGCATGACAGCTGTTTGCTTTGGCAGGCCAACACGGTAGCAGCAATGTCCCGCCTTACATTCAACAAAGCTAATATGAGGTTTGAAGGGAGCCCAACATCAGACACACAAACTGTTTGGATCTTTTCTAAATAGAAAACGTGATGCAGGCTGCATCAGTCTGGATTTGTAGCTCCAATTGTTTTAACTTCTCCTTCTAATGGTTAAAATGCTGATTAGATTCTGGAGACCAGGACAGATTAGCCCACATTTAATGACTGTTTACCAGAATCTTGTCTCTGTCCATGTTTGTGAGATTTAGCTTTTAAATTATGCATCAAATGTTGACAAAAAGATCAGTGACAGTTTATCCAACAGACCAGATATTTTCATATCATTCAGAATTTACATTTGATCTCCTTCCAAATATCCATCCAACCAAATCTTCCCGATAGTTAAATAAAATGCAGCGATACCGAGTTTATAACTGAGATTTGACATAACAAAAGTAGTAAAAACTTGTTTGTCATGATTCTATTAACAAATCAACAATGATTTATGATTTTATTTCCCTTTCAGTTTCAGCTTTTCTGCTAACTTTTCATTCGTCTTAGTTTTCTCCACATTCATTTTTCATCTTTTTTCTTTTGTTTCCACTGAAGCTTCAACATAAACAAAGAAAAACTTGTTTTTTCATCAGAATAATATCCCTGGATTATAAAACTGATTGGAAAAACAAACATCTGATCATGCTAAACAAAACAGCAGCTATTAGATGCTCTGTGAAATGTTGTGATAATAACTTTATGGAGCTTAGGTCTTATTGCCAGATAAAATCTGAGTTCACATAAAGTACATATCCTACATGCAGCATTATTGTGTGTTAATCTGCCTTTATTTTACAATAATCAAGGATCTTTTATAAACTGTACTCATCGTCTCTGCTCCTTGCTGCTGCGCTGGTCGTCTTCCAGGCTCAGTCCCTGGAAAACCGTTTTTTCTTCATGTCCTGCGCTCCCCTGCAGAGCCTTTTGTTGTGAGATCACCAGCTGCAGCAGAACTGCATCGTTTTAGACGTTAAACCTGAGAAAAGAAACTGCTTAACAAACTTAGTATTATTACAAAAAGTCCTTCCTTTAGCATTTAGCTAACCTTTTCCTCTGTGGCCTGTCAGCTTGGGGCAACCTGGGAAATGTTTTGAAGAGCCAGGGGAAGATGGATGGGGCTGAGCAGGCCTACAGAAACGCTCTGTATTACCGCAGCAACATGGCCGACATGCTGTATAACCTGTGAGTATGCTGTATTTTCATGCTTGTTTGGGTTTATTTTCCTCTGGCTCTTGTGGATGTTTCTGTAAAGTGGAGTGCATTGATCCCAGCTGTTCTCTCTGAGAAACTGCCCTCTTGTCTTCTATTCCCCATCGTGTCGCTGGGCTGACAGGAGTATTAATGATGCCGTTTTAGTCAAACAGGACATGTAGAACACCAGGACTCATTTGATTCCCTCTCTTATCAGCTGCTTTGTCTTGATTCGGAGCTTCAGCTCTGCACACTGCCTGCCTGCGTTGAGCTGTAAACCGTCTCACATGCCGTCCTGGTTTCTCTTTGTCTGCTCCAGTGGTTTGCTGCTGCAGGAAAGCAACAAGTTCTCCGAGGCGCTCCGCTACTATAAGCTGGCCATTGGGAGCCGGCCAACGCTGGCTTGTAAGTACAGCTCTTGTCTTTTTATTGACAGCCTCCAGCCCTGGTGGTTGTGGCTGTGCCGTGTCCAGGCAACAGTGAACAAAGGCTGTGGTTATGTAAAGGGAAGTAATGGATGGCAAAGGGCAGCGGGTCTACGGCGGAGCTGAGCATTCAAGCACAGCTGTGTGACCAGATCAGGCGTGATGTCATTCACCGCGGCGCTCTCCTGCTTTCACTCCTCCTTCAGTCTTGGTCTTTTCCAGTTTTCTCACCTTCTGCTCTGTTATTTCTTCCTCCCAGTTCCAGGCTTCGGTCCGTGACAGATAAACAGTCCTGACCGTCTCGCCCTTCCTCCTCCGGAGTAATTGAACATCTAATCAAGCTTGTGATAAAACTGGGAAATTCTAATTCAGCAATTATCCAATCTGCAGTAGCCGATAGCAGAGTTAGCTAATTACCCCGAGCTGCTGACGTTTTGAGCGCAGAATGTTAATGCGACAGTTTTCTTTCCAAGGTTACACCATCACTCGCTGCCTAATTGTGAGCTAACTAGGCCACATTGTTGGCTTTTTATTCAGCCCACATCTTATTCTCTGATTAAACATTTTGGTTGGCTGCTTATCGGAGCGTTAAAATGGCTTCCTTTTGTCAGGGTTTGCACAGGTGCTTGAAAGCCTTGAAAATACTTGAATTTTTCAAGGTTTAGAAAGTGTCTGATTTCTGTTTAAAGTCCTGGAAAAAGCTTAAGCTGCACAGTTTAGTTATGAAGTGAAATATTCTTGATTAAAAGCCTAAATCTGAAAAATGTTACAGTTGAAGCAGATATTTTTTCACACAGTCAGAAGTTAAATCACACTAAACTTTTCTTATGTTTTTTAGAATTACAAAAATTATTTCCATTTGCTAAATGCTAGAGAATCTAGCAAGAACATTTTTAGTTTATTTTCAGAATATTTATTGTTCATAATTGATCAGTCACTTATTGATCTGTGTAAATAAAGTAAAGGTTGGCAGAGTTATTGAAATTCTGTGATTTTTGTTTTATCTTAAATTAGCGTTTTGTTCTCCCATCAGGTTTACAAGATGACAGATTTCAAAACATAAAATATTACATATTACTGTTTATCTCGTCCCTGTGGTTGAATGTAAAATATTACCACCCAGAATTATTAATAGCAGTAATAAATTACGTCCATCCATCCATTTTCTTTACACCCTTGTCCCTCAGTGGGGTCAGGAGGTGCTGGTGCCTCTCCAGCTAACGTACCGAGCGAGAGGCGGGGTCACCTGGACAGGTCGCCAGTCTGTCGCAGGGCAACACAGAGACACACAACCATGCACACACACACTCACCCAGGGACAATTTGGAGAGACCAATTAACCTGACAGTCATGTTTCTGGACCGTGGGAGGAAACTGGAGAAAACCCACCATGCACAGGGAGAACATGGAGACTCCATGCAGAAAGACCGGGGCCGGGAATCGAACCCAGAACCTTCTTGCTGCAAGGCAACAGCTCTACCAACTGCGCCACTGTGCAGCCATGGGACTAAATACACAGGGAGGGATGGATGGATAAATTACGTCATGTAGTGAATTAAAACTTTGTTGCCATTCTGTGTTCATTGGTGTTTTGGTGCTGGAAAAGTACGAAAACTTACCTTGAAAATTCTGGAAAAATGCTTAAATTTCACTGAAAGACTGATTTGTCTTTCTGCGTTTTATTAATTCTTCTTCATAAAGGAAAGTGTTCACTGCAGAATCAGGTGGAGCCGATCCAAATGCGCAGGATGAGTAAAAACAGCAGAAAACTGTTTGATTCCTTAACCTCCATTATGCTGTTGCCGTCTTTCTGAGCCCGGCAGATCGATCCGATGCGTCCAGTTTATTTATTCCAACCACCAGGCTTTCTTTAAAGACGAAGCTCCTCTGAGACTAATTACTCACCGGCAGGTATTGATCAGAAGATCCTGTCAGTCGCACAGCAGAAGCGGCTCCAGATAACTCGGCATAATGCCTGCAAACAAATAGAAAAGATGGAAAAACTTCAGCCAGATTTGAGAAAAACAGGGTTTCACAAGTTTAACAAAACCCATAAAGAGTTTCAAACATTCCAGCGTTCATCAGTTCTAATCCGATCCAGCTGCAGCAAGGAGAATAGAAATTTATCCGTTTTTGTGTTTTCCCCAACAGAATAAAACGTTCATAAATCTCAGACTGTGTTTCAAATATCTGTTGGTGTAATTATGTGCAGCTCAGATTTAACTGGAGATGATCAAATGCAAAAAACATACGAGCAACTGGATAATCCATCATCTTACTAAAGGGATCGTGTTTTAATATCCACAATCTCAGAGCCGCCGTGAAGAGCTGAGTTATTTTAAAACATTAACCACAAAAATATGAATCAATATTCAAGTCAGTCGACTGTTTCACATGATCATAGTTCAGAAAATTGGATTAGCTGAGGAGCATGCACACATTCAAACCAAGGCAGTTTATTTCTATAGAGCAACAGGTTTATTTTCAAACAAGTTCATTATTCAAATTAGTTTAAAAAGTGTCTAAAAAGTGTTTAAAGTAAGAAAAGCCAGCAGAGCATCGAGTCAGGTGTCGCTTCTGTAACTGAGAAAACATAAAGTTTACAGATGAAATGGCAAATAACGCAAGTTGGAGAGTAGTAGGAGAAGAAAGTGAGGAAAGTGGTCGGTTTTTCCCAGCAGCAGCAGCAGATCCAGAGACGGATCAGGATAACTGAGGCATCCTGAGGAAAAACAGACAACTAAACGTTTTTACATCCCAGAAAACCGACTGTTTCAAACAGAAATGCAGATTTTACCAGGAAAGAGATGGAAAAAAAACCTTCATGACTTTATTTTACTGTCTTCATCAAACACCCAACCCGTCTGAGTTAGGACAGCTTTAATAGATATAAACATGTTTCTGCTGTCATGAAGGATAAAGGAATGAAACTCACAGAGAAACGGATGTTTCAGGCGACCACAAAGAACTGGATGTGCAGCTGTGAGGGATGTAATATGATTATGGAAATCAATAAACAGCCATCACTGAGCTGAGTGCTGCTGGATCGATCTGTTTATGCGGCACCAGTCCACACAAGTCATATCCAAAACGCCCCGGCAGATACATGCAATAATCCAGTTCAGGCTAATTCAATCCTGTAAAAACCATTCAGTTGGTCACAGTCAGATTTCTGTTCAGTCCTTGTTATAATGCAATAAAAGCATCAAGACCAAGTCCATTAGAATGATGAGACACCTGGAGCCAGGGATTAGCCTGACCCTCACCTCCTGCCTGTTTCCTTCTGCAGCCGCCTACTTGAACACGGGCATCATCCTCATGAATCAGGGCCGCCTGGACGAGGCCAAGCGGACCTTCCTGACCTGCGCCGACATCCCTGACGAGAACCTGAAGGACCCCCACGCCCACAAGAGTTCAGTCACCAGCTGCCTGTACAACCTGGGCAAGCTGCTGCATGAGCAGGGCCAGCAGGAGGTACGGCACCAAACCGAACCGGACCGGACCGCCTTCAGCACCAAACATGCTCTGTGTTTCCACTGAGTCACACAATTAAAATCAGCTTCATGGAAACATCATTTAAACGAACTCTAGTTTTGTCACGAGGGTTTTTTGGCCGCATCAGAATCGGTCTATTTTGCAAAACTGTAATGGAAGCACTTTTTACGGCTCAGATAGTCGAACCGCAAAGACGGCAGGAAGTATTTGGAAGGTCAGTAAACTTTTTAACAACAAACGTATTCACGCGATTTTGAGCTTCTGATTTAATGGAAACGCATCTAATGACAAAGTTTTGCTCGCATTTGTAAGCAGAACCAGTAAACACAAGCCATCTCGATGCAGAACGAGCTCTGCAGCAATAATAAGCTGGATTTTCTTTAAAAAAATAGTGAGAAATTTCTATTTCTAAAGTAAGATAAATTGTTAATTCTTCTAATTTTTGATGTAAATTCCATTTAGCTTTTTTTATAATCAGTTGGATATTGATGTTATACTTTGTACAGCAGTAGATCCATTTCATTTTTCATGTTTTATCCTGATAAATGTCCTGCTTTTCATTCCCTTCATGATGAAAAGCGTTATGATTTCAAACCACAGTAAACTGAGACGAAACGCAGGATGCTGCTGACGGAGCCTCCAGGGGACACGGAGTAAAACACTTGCTTTCATACGGACATTATTTTAAATTGCTTCTGTCATAAGGGACGTTGTGTTTGCTGTTTGCACAGATAATCCTCAGGCTGCTCTGAACAAATTCACTCTATTTCATGCCCCTAAAGGCCCAGTGGGCTCGGCTAAAATGGCCGTTTTTCCAATGCTGCACATTTATGTTGAGCGTAAGCAGTGATGCTGTAGATCAGAGGTGTCAAACTCAAGGCCCGGGGGCCAAATCTGGCCCGCCACAGCTTTTTATGTGGCCCTCTGGACTCCAAATTACATCAATAAGTCCTTCCAGTTTTTCACAAATCTGCAAAAATCACACAAATTCAACAAATTTCCACATTTTTTTCCTGATTTTACTGCAAATTTTCTCAAAATTGGTCAAAAACATTAAATCCGTAACTGATACAGCGAGTGATAAAGAGTCACATTTAACATCATACATTAGCGTAAATACTGTAAAATAACAATTACAAATATTTCTTAATATTCACCACAAAATCTGTCATTTTGATTGCAAAAATAAACACTAAAATAATCACAAATCCTGGAGGAACAGCTATTTATTGATATTTTAACAGTTTTATTGGTTTTATCAATAGATTCTGGTGCAACCGGCCCTTTAAGAACATTCAGATTTTTGATTCGGCCCAAAATAAAAATGAGTTTGACACCACTGCTGTAGATTCAGCTGTAGTTCTGCTGGTTTTGTACTTTATAAACTGTTTGCATGCTTGAGCCTAAAACAGTCCCCATTTAAACTCAGGGGTCCTCTGAGGTCAGTCGGTTGACATGCACCACATCCACTGTACCACCGTCAGTAACCAGCACTGTTCTGGTTGTGCTAACAGCCGTGACGCGCAGGATGGAGGCTTTGTGCTCAGCTCTGTATGAACCACCCAACCGGAGACCCCCGATTCCACGCTGGGTATTCATATTGGCCGGACCCGGCCGCACCGGAGCAGCCGCTTGTTCCCCAAAGCCAGTTTTTTTTTTTTATCTGGGAGGATCTATCTGCTTTTTCTTACACAAACATCCCCCACCTTCTTTTCCTCATTGCTTTGTTTCTTTCACAGGAGGCGATCTCCATGTTTAAAGAAGCAATACAGAAAATGCCACGGCAATTTGCACCGCAGAGCCTCTACAACATGCTGGGTGAGTGCTGCTTTTGTTTCAGGATCATGAGAATAAAACAGTGTTACTGTCCCTTTAAACAGTCTGGGAAAGCCCAGATCATGGTTGATACCTGTGGACCTGCATTAAGGTAAAACCTCAAACACGCTGCTTCCCTGGTGGACAAGCTAAACACGCTATTTAGCAGAAGATAATGCTAAAACGCTGACACAGTATTTGTCGGAAGCTAAAGCGTTGCACCAACACAATATTAGCCGAAGCTAATGGTAAACCAACAGGATATTGAACAGAAACTAAGAAAAAACCCAGGAAAGTCGAGACATTCAGAAAGCTCAATAACCGCCTCAGAAAACAAATCACATTGTGAAATGAGAAGTTTGACCTGAACGGGGGCGTTCTGACAGAAAAACCTGCTTTAACAAGGCAGTAATAGAGTTTTGTTAACATGTTGAACAGATTTAATCTGCAGCTCTGGTTGTTGGACTGCAGCTGCACACCAGCTGCTCTCAGACTCATTCCTCTGCTCCTGATTTCATTATCTTCCTCTAACCTTCCCACTTCTTCCTTTCAAACCTTTAATATTTACACAAAGAGACAAACAGTTGAAACCTGGGATGTCTGTAATCCAGACCTGGTAATGCCCCGGGCTTGTTTGTGTGTTGGCAGAATACAATATGACAGAGCTTTGGAGATTATGTCAAAACGTTGATTAAAGCTCCCGGCACCATTAAGGGGCGACACGGCGTTTCAAATGGAGGCGCTGGGCCAGAGATCTGTGATTTCTGCTGCTTAGTGCCGCTTCCTCGCTGGACTGATTTGCACATTTGGCTCTGGTGCTCATATCTGTTTCCAGTTTCGCTCACTTTGCTCCTCTCATGCTGTTTGTCAGACGCCAGCGAGCAGCAGCTTTCATCAGAGGCAGACCTGGGTGGTAATCTGCACCCTGCTGGTCTCCCTCCAACGCTCTCTGGTGGGCTCAGGAATGCTGCTCACTCTCAAACCGGTTCGCAGCTCCTTGGACTCAGTGTCACTTCTAATTGCATGTTAGTTTTTGCGCTTATCTGAGACACAGAACCTCTGCCAGGGAGCAGAGCCATCAATAAAACAGGAGGTCAGAGATAAAAACCTGCAAATAACAGAATCCAGATAAAACTCGCTGTACAGACACTCAGATTAGATTAAAGTTACAGCAATAATTATTTATTGGAGTAACCGCAGGGCTCCCTTATTGAATCCAAAATGAGGTTAAGGACTCGGGTTGAGTTTCAAAACTTGCATAGCAGACATGGGAATATGAAGAAGAAATGACAGAATGGAAACCCTGTGGTTTCTGAAGAAAACGTTTGCCTCCTATAAATCTCAGTTTCTCAGCAACCGCATTCATGATAATGTAACATAAATAATGGATTTTCAACCTGATAAAAACAAGGCTGGATGGAGCCATATTCTTAATTTTCCAATTCTAATCCCCTGTAAATTTATATGAAATAATCCATTATTTAAATCACGCTGCCTCCCAGACTGCAGCTCCATTCAATTCTATTCAGTTTATTTTATTTTTATAAAGCCATTTCAACAAAGTCATTTCAGCTCAATCACTTTCAGTTCATTATTAAAATAATCTTTAAAATCTTCTATGGAAACTCAGCAGCTCATCGAGTCGTTGGCTTACAGAATTCATTCCTCTGGACCAGCAGGGGGCGACAGCACGCAGTCATTGCTGAGCATGCACGTGGCAACAGTGGAGAGGAAAAACTACCCGTCTGATATCTGATCCAGAACGTTTCAATTATTCAGGCTGCAATCTAACATCAGATGAACTTTATGTGTTTATATTTTTGAATTTGTCTGTGGCCGACACGTACAAACACACATCAACAGTAAAACACATGGATGATGCAAACTCCATAACAAAAACAGAAATGCAACAGAAAAACTCTGCCAATAAAAACTGTTTGAGTCACAAAACATGGAACCAAAAACCTGCAATTAACAAAACAAATGTGAATGAAAAATCAGCAAACAGGAAGGAGATGCTAACGGGAAAACGCTGCAAACTGCAAAAACAACTGCAATAAGGAAGTCCTCCAGACCACTAGGGGGAGTCTGGAATCAGTAATATTAGCTAAGTTAAGGCGCTAATGAAAAAGACATAAAGTGTAACAAACTTTCCCTTCAGTGAGTTTGCAGCTTTTCGTTTTTGCTGCTGTTTTTACTAATTGTGGCGTTTCTCCTGTTGCCTGTTGTTGCAGAATTGTGTTTGTTGTTGCATCGTTTCCATTTGTTTTGTTGGTTGTAGGTTTTTTTGTTGTGTGTTTTGAAGCGTCTGGCTCTTGCAGCTCCTTGTTGTGCCTGTCGGCCATCGTTTGTGACGACTGTCACCAGAAGAAGAGCAGGAAGCAGTTTGGTGTCTCGGCCTGTGACTCTGTGACCCCTGATCTGACCTTCTGACCCCCAGGTGAAGCCTACATGCGCCTGAACAAGCTGCCTGAAGCGGATCACTGGTACAGGGAGTCGCTGAGAGCCAAACCGGACCACATTCCTGCTCACCTCACCTACGGAAAACTCCTGGCTATCACAGTAAGACTTCATTTGAAGCTCCGGGATAAATAATCTGGATCACACTCAGCTTACAGGACGTTCTGTAATTCAATGCAGCAACTAGTTTTAGCTCATTATCTCTTATTTCACAGTTATGATGTTTCTGTGGAGAGGTTTTCTCATCACAATATTGATAGCGGTGGAATGAAGCGCCAGTCCTCCTGTGTTATTTCCTCTTGTCTCTTCTCCAACATGCCAGACATTCATTCATTCATCCAGCCTGCAGAGCTGAATGAAAGGCTGCTGATGAGAGGATGCAGCTGCGCTGCAGCAGCCAGACGTTTCAGAACCTGAACTCAGGTTTGGGTTTCAGCTCAACATTAAAACCTTCTTTCAGTGGAATCTCATTCCTGTTGTGTCTTTGAAGAAACAGAAAGCCAACTTCCTAAAACATAGTGGAAAATAAAGAAGTAGCTGCTTGGCTTCCTTCTGCATCTCAGTGAGCAGAAAAAGTTTCTAAAGATTCATCTGTTATTGAATGTCTTTCTCTCTCACTGCCTGGCCCTGAAGGAACAGACGTGAATAAAAAAAAGACAATGTTTGGATTCCTACTGAAAACTTCCTGAACTCTGAATCTCCCACCTGAACAGAAGTTAAAATTTGCTCCTTTTTACTTATTATGCTGCTTCTAAGAATACCAATAACCATGCAGCCCGGAGGGAGGGATGATTCTGTTTGTTGTATTTATGATTGAAAATAAAATCAGATTTTGTTTGATTGGTGCATCTCCAGCTTTCTCCTTGTTATTCTCACTTATCAGTCTTGGAATCTTGCAGGGAATCTTTGTTCTCAAAAAGTTTAAAAGTTTAGGTTTAATAACCAAAACCTAAAGTAAATGTCGATGCTGCTTTCTCTGCTGTTAAATTAAGAAGAGGAGAAAAGTTCAGCTCTGTTTGTAACACCTAGAACCTCCAGAGGATCCAAATCTATCACACTGTGAGGTCGGCTGATAAATCCATGCAGAAACTGAGGAGTAGAGCCTCATTCGGAGGTTCTGTTCATTTCAACAGATCCAGCATGAATTCAGGTTTTACTTTTTAGCAAAGCTAAAACAATAATTCCATTTACATCATTGTAATAGCAAAGGAAAATTGTCTTAATCTGTTTTGTTCTTAAATAACCTGCCTGCGTTATCGTGCTGGTAATCGCTGCATAATGAGTTTAAATTGGGTTTTGAGCGTCAGGCTGGATGAGTTTTCTGTTCTCTTACTGTCTGAACAAACGGATGAGCTAAGAGTCGCTGTGTGAGCTGGTTTGAGGTGAAAACAGAGTTCAGACTTCAGGACGACCGTCGTGTCTGGACGCCGCTGCTTGTTCCTGCCTGCATGCAGCTCCTGATCGCAGCCTTTAGCTGCCGCCGCGCATGTCAGCAGGTTTACATGATCAAACGCAGAGCAGGAAGTGGACCGGCCTGCAGCCCTCAGGCTTCGCTCCCTGAGGAACAACTCTTCATGATGAAGACACTTCAGATGCTGGCCGGGTTTCAGGTTCACTTCCCCGCAAGCTGCAGGGAGGCTGCAGGATGGCGCTCTGCTGCAAGGCCACACAGGGTCACACAGGGTCACAGAGGGGTCACTGAGGGGTCACACAGGGTCACACAGGGTCACAGAGGGGTCACTGAGGATGGTGGCGCTGAACAGGTAGCTGACATCTGGAGCGATGAAGAAGGTCATGATGAAGATCAGTCCTGGGTTTCAGGTCCCTGCTGGGATGCATGTTGACGTTTTCCCGCCACTTCCTCGGATAACACGAAGCAGACGTCAGAGTCGGAGCTGCATCTGCAGCTCGCCTGATGCTATCAGGGATTTAAGGTGTGAGGAATCTGCAGTGAGCTCGGCATGTTTGGAGCAAGAGGAAGAGCGCATACAGCTGCTTTTCTCATCCGTCTTTTCAACCCCCTGTTGGCTTTATTATGCTTTCGATTTTCTCTCACAACAAGAGGAAGAGAAGCCAACGGCGGACTCATCTCAGGAACATTTATTGCTGAAGTTTCTCTGCGTTTTCCTACCTCTGAGGACGTCGTTCTGTTTTTCTACGTCTGTTGTTCTTAATGCGTTTGGGCCTTAAAGGCACCCATCCCTCCATCCAGACCAGAACAAAAATGCACAGATGTGATATTGCTCAGACATGAACTTTGACCCAGACTAGTACACCACCAGCTCAGCGCCTGGTAAACATGTACCTGATTTTCTCAGAGACTGGAGACCGCTCCAAAAGCAGGAAGTGGACTACAGCGCAGGGCATTCTGGGTAAATACAGACAAAACAAACACATTAGCCTAGCAATAGCGGTAGAAATGTCTTTTACCAAAGACAAAAGAGAAACCCTCCAAGTGCTAAAACCTGACTCATTTTTGTTTCCATTTGGTGAAGAAGGAAGTTGTGCTTCAGAGGTTTTTGTCAGTGGTTCTTGGTGCAGCGCCCCCACAGGCCAGGAGGGGAACAGGTTGATTTGACTCAGAGCCACAGCAGCTGGAGTTGGAGCAGATGCTGCTGTTTTCGTCTCCAACCGAACTGAGTCTACTGGGCTTTCAGGTGTTAAACATCCTCAGATTTTCTGCTTTCTCTGGTCGGGCTGAGCTGTGATTGGCTCCTTGTTCCAGTCTGCAGAGAGTAAAGGAGCTTTGTGCATCTGAAGAGTTTCAAACCGGCTGTTCCAACAGCCTCCAGTATTGATTCGCTCGTCTCTCTAAAGGCCGGAGTAACCGTTCGATTGAATAAAACTTGTGTGATCCTCATATATATGCGAGTCTCCAAGTCCCTGCAGACCCGTAAGGTTCTCTGTGGCTGCGCTCACACACTTTCCACACACTGTCCTGTTTCATCAGGCCACACACACATGCTGGCCTCCGGTGCTTCTGCTCTGGAAGTGTTTCTCCCTCAGATTAAAGTGGTAATGAACAAGCCTTCTCTGGGCCAAACATGACACCGTGCACTTTTGACGGATGACACGTGAGGAGGGGAGAATAACACTTGCGGTTCCCATGTTTCCTGTCCGTTTATTGGGATTTATTGTTGCAGCAGCCTGTGGTTGAGGTGCAGGGCATTGGGTTCATGCAGAGGTATCTGGGCTGCTGAGCAGACCTTGGTGTTTTCATAATGAGCAGCTTTGAGAAGTGGGTGCAGAAATAATGACGCTGCTTCTAATCCTTCCCTCTCAGGGGCAGAAAACAGAAGCTGAGCGCTACTTCCTGAAGGCCATCCAACTGGATCCCACTAAGGGCAACTGCTACATGCATTACGGTGGGATTTCTGTTTTTATTTCAAATTGACACATCCTGACTTCTTATCCTCACATCTCAGTTATTTGATTTGGCTGTTGAAGACGTTCTGCACAAAGGCAGGAATTTACCCATTTTGGACAAGTGTTTGTTGACCCTTTTGTCACGTCTCCCTCCAAACGTCAAGCATCTCTTTCTGTGCCTGGTTAGAGAGTTTTATGAGAACAGAGGATGACTTCCTCTCATTGTTCACTTCAGTGTGATGCGGACATGAAATGTGACGATTTCAGCGTCTCTCTGGTCTTCCATCATTTTTAAAAACATTCAGTTTTATTATCATGTTAAATTAATCATATTTTTCTGTAAAGATGTCAAAATATGAGAAAATGATGTGAATAAATATGTTATCAGACAGAGTTTATCAAAGTGGGAGCCACCATGAAGACACTAGTGGACCTCAGAAAGTTGGAGGGAAGATAAAAAAAATTTAAAAAATAAATCGATTTTATTTTTTACTGATCTTGGTAAAAAATACCAAGATCAGTAAAAATCTGATCTTTTACTAAATACAAACATGTATTTTGTAGTAAATACAAAATACATGTTTGTATTTAGTAAATACAAACATTTAGTTTGGAATACATGTTTGGAAATGTATTCCAAACATTTAGTATTCCAAACTAAATGTTTGGATACATTTAGGTTAGTATTCCAAACTAAATGTTTGGATACATTTAGGTTAGTATTCCAAAATAAATGTTTGGAATACATTTAGGTTAGTATTCCAAACTAAATGTATTCCAAACTAAATGTTTGGAATACATTTAGGTTAGTATTCCAAACTAAATGTTTGGATACATTTAGGTTAGTATTCCAAACTAAATGTTTGAATACATTTAGGTTAGTATTCCAAACTAAATGTTTGAATACATTTAGGTTAGTATTCCAAACTAAATGTTGGAATACATTTAGGTTAGTATTCCAAACATTTAGTTTGGAATACATTTAGGTTAGTATTCCAAACTAAATGTTTGAATACATTTAGGTTAGTATTCCAAACTAAATGTTTGAATACATTTAGGTTAGCATTCCAAACCTAAATGTTTGAATACAAAAAACAGCCTCCGAAGCCGCTGAGTTGGCCAGTTTTTTACAGTCAGAATTGGCTGAGAAACGTCCCTGAAGCGGTCAGGCGATCTGCTGAAGGTCAGTGGGAGGTTCAGCGCTGCCAACAAAGTCAGACACGGTGATAATTCCTCTTTATTCTGGACCTTCCAAGGATCCCTAAATCTGCAGCCTTGCTGGTCCTGCTTGATCCCATCAGAGGTTCACTGTCAGTCAGGAACGCCTATGAAAGTTCAAATCTTTTCCAAGAAACGTTTTGATCTCTCAGGGTCAGCTAATCTGACCAAACAGGGATGGTTTGTGAAGTTCCTATCTGGTGTTCCAGCGCCGGCCTGAGCCAAAGTAAACGCTGTGCAGCGCTCCAGTCCCTCTGCGCCTTCAGGAGGATCTGCTCATGTTTTAACAGTGCTGCTGTTTTCTCCTGCAGGTCAGTTTTTACTGGAAGAGTCACGGCTAATGGAAGCAGCGGAGATGGCGAAGACGGCCGCCCGCCTCGACGGTGGGGAGTTCGATGTGGTGTTCAGCGCCGCTCACATGCTCAGGTAAGGCCGTCAACACAGACCTCTCTCTGTCTGATTTTTGATTTCCGCGGTCTAGGTGCGGCACGCAGATGCTCCACAGTATTCCAGGACGGTTTTCCTTGGCTGGGCCGAAAGCAGTGTGTCTGCACGCTTTATCCGAGGGCTTACTCCATTCCTCCGCCTGCGTGATTTTCTTGGCTGGACGTTGTAATCCCTCTCTCTCTCTCTGAACGGTGGTGGGATCCAGAACTGAAGCTTTAACTCATCGCAGCGAGAGATGTTCAAACTTCAGCTGTCTCTGGATCCGAGTCTCACTTGGAAATGTGTTTGTTTGATGAGGCTGAGCAGAAAAGCTCTGCAGCCGGAGGGTCGGTGAACATGAGTCATGGTTGGAAAAAGTGTCAACGCTGAACACAACTTCAACCAGCAGAGACATCTTAGTTAAAACGTCTCATGCGTCATCGTTGGGATCCTGCGGGATCCACCGCGAACAGACTTCAGCGTAGAGACCGCTGGATGTTTCTCAGGCAATGCTTGGGTTGAACTCGTCTCCGCCTGCTTGGCATGGGGTCCTGCTCTTCTGCAGCTCCGGCTCTTTATGTGTTTGTGTTGGACACGGACGTGGAAAGACCTCTGCTTGATGCAGACAGAAGTGAATCTGTGCAGGAGCAGAGAAGAGATCACAGGGAGAAGCAGATACTTACCCGTGTGTAAATGTTGTTTATGGCTCTCTGGGGTTTTCGGCTCGTCAGCGTTTGGATTCTGAACTAATAATTCCCGCCTGCCTCCTTTAACTCATCGCTGAAAATGTGAACGTAGAAATGCCAGGGTACATGTTTGAATTTTTAAGGTTTTTGCCTTTTTTTCCCAGGTTCTGACTGATATTCAAAACCGTTTCATGGCTAGGAGTTGGGTAAAGCCAAATATTACAAATATAATTCAGAATAAAACAAAACTTTTTGCTTTGTGTGACCATGTCTCTGTAACAGTTATGGGCTACGCAGCTAACTGCGGCTACAAAAGCAGTATCAGAAGATGGTTCTTGAAGGAGCCTGAGGTGTGAATGAAGACACAATCACTGTTTTAGTTTTGGTGTTTTTTGTATTGATGATAGGGGGGAAAAAAACAACAACAAACAATTACAAATACACAATGAGGGTCAAATTAATTCAAAATAAATCAATTCAAAAGATCAGAGTTCTTGTCCTTAGCTCGCCATCCTTTGCTCAGAAGAGGATCTGAGAATCTGATCCATCAAAAAAACCCGACCTAAAAGGCCAAAAAAAAAAACCCATTAGGCGTTTTATCAACAATAAGTATGTGCAAACACACAAATACAATAAATATCAAATTCAATAATTAAACTAAACATTTCAGGTTAACTTAACCATAATTTAGATAAACAAAAAGAATCATCATATTTCAAACTAATCCATTGAAGGTTAAAGTTGAAATCAAAGTTCACTTTCAAAATATCAATCAAGAGAAAATAAATTAACTCAAAATACTCAAGCAGTGTGAGGAAAAAGAAAATAAATGTACTGCGCAATATCAATTTAAATGTAGCTACATCCTATTTTCAATCAATTTCATTACAAAAGTAATTAAATTGAAAAAGAAATCTTGCACAAAACTAACAATTACCTTTGAGCAGAGAGTGCTAGACTGCGATCAGCTGAATCCCGGTGACAGCCCAGGTAACAACTGCCACAGTTCTAATAAAACAACGCTCCAATGAGCCATCGAGCAAAACTTTCATGCTGAACAAAACTGCTATCAGACAAGCAAACTCACTAATAGTTCAAATCACTTTCAGAGATTTGGGTGAATTTTCCAAGGAGAGATGATCAGCAAGACGCCAACAGCCAGTCACAATCACAGGTGGTGTTTTAAACTGCGCTGAGGCGGGGCTTTAAATAAGTTGAAGAGTTTGGGGGCAAAACAGGAAGTGGGCCCGTAAAAATAAAAGTCTGACTAATTGACTAATTACGGGTTACATCTCCTTTCAGGCACTTTTTTCTCTCAGGCGGTTAAATCGGCCGTTCTTCTCGACAGTAAACCTCCACGTCCTGTAAATCTTGAGCTGGTCGTTGAAAATCCAAACAAAGTGCCCCGAAGCTACTTCAAAATAAGAGCCTGAATGTAAGTTAGATTTGACAGTCGGAATCCAAAATTTCAACACAGATATCAAAGTTTATTGAGCTGAAAGTTTACAAAACAGCCAAATAATTTAGAGTTTATCTGGAAACATTCATTTAGGAGAAGCTAAGCTAAGTGCGCTAAGAGTTTTCACAGTTAGCAAAAACGTGCTAAGTGAAAACTTAGCTGTGATTTTAGCACCTTAGTGGATTAGCGGAGGTGTTCCCATCACGGTTCATTTCCAGGTTCAAAGTGAAGACATTAAATTAAAACCACCAGAAATCTGATGGGTTATAAACTCACCAGGATTTACAGAGTCTGACCTGAATCCTCACTGACGTCGATTCGCTAACAGACTGCGACATCCTAAATGAAGCTGTGGGTCCAGACGGCCGCCGGCTTTGATCCAGGTAACATCAGCCGTCCAGCCGCTGTCCTTGACTTTGGCAGAGGGAAATTATTTGCAAATTATTAGGCTTTACTGCCATTAGGGAAAAACCTGCAGCTGTGGATCCTGAAGGTGGTTCTGCATTAGTTTAGAGAAAGGAAATGTTGCTGCTGTTTGAGAACGAAACGCCGCAGACTTTAGATAAAACACAATGTTTATGTCTCCACTGCGGATCTGATCTCAGGTCATGATCCTGAAAAACGACCTTTCCTCAAATCCTGTTTGTGAAACGAGACATTTTCTTTTTAATCTCATGACAAGGTGATCATGTTTTCTCTTTTTAATATATTGAACTCCAACAAACACCGACTACTTCTGACTCAGACTGTGTTTATTTGTAGCCTCCAATGAGCAGCTGCCTCCACCATCATGGCTAAACATTTCTGTGTTTAAATACCTTTTCATTGGTCTGATGTAATATTAACATTTTTGAAGACTCTGAATTTGAGGTTTTTATCAAAATGACATGAAATAAAGGCTTGAAATCCATCAGTATTTTTTTTATCTCATTGAAGTGAATTTGAATTTATGAATTTATGAATGACTGGACTGAAACTCCTCTAGTGATGAACCCTCAGGCCGTAACACGTAAATCAGATTTTCATCCTGAAGCAGAGTCGGGTGATTTGCAGGTTTGAGCAGAAAGCAGAAAGTTCTCGTTGCGTTTCTTCATGCAGTTCCTCCATGTTATTTTCTCCGTGACCCCTGGGAACCGGTAAACACTCCGGGTTCAAGGCCTGGGCCAGAGCCAGCAGCAATAAAACTGACTAACGATCGCCTCTCCCTGTTTTTCCCTTTTCAGACAAGCCAAGCTCAACGAAGCAGCCGAGAAGTATTACGGACAAGCAGCGAGCCTGAGACCCAACGTGAGTAAAACCTTGACTTGCTATTCCTCCTCATTACCTTTTACTTTGATGGACGCGCTGCAATTACGGTCAGACTGACTTTCCAATATCATTACTGGCCGTTCTGCCTCTAACAACGGGATTCATTGTCAGTCCTGCTCAGAATAATGAGTTCTTGGGTTTTCCTGAGCTCAGAGGTTTGCTTGTGCAACATCCATCAGCAAGTTCAAAGGAGGGGCCGGAGTAAGCAGGTTGGAAAGAATAATGATACGAACAGCGAGCCGGAGGACGGGGGTCCTGAAACTGACTGGACGGGTCCGCTTGTTTTGAGGGGGGGAGTGTGTTTAGCATGCGGTCATCCTGTTTGTTTCCCGGCGCTGATTGGAAACAGACAGCTGTGGATTAATGATCAAATACATCTTTACAGTGTTTTACAGGAATCATAGTTTGGCCTTTTCTGCACACAAACCCGGGTAAAATACGAAGAAACGCTGTCAAACAAGAGCAGGCAGGACTCCACAGAAGTCATGGAGTTCAGATCTGAGTAGGTTTGGTGGTGAAAATGTTAAATTAAAGTCAGATTTCTCTCCAAACATCCAGTTAAAACCCAGAGAGCAAATGGGAGAAATCTGCCTCGTCCTGAAGAATTCAGCTGAAAAACTTTTGCAATGTTTTGATGTTTGTGGAAAATACTATAAAGCACCAGGTTCCCAACGTGAGGACATGACATCCTGTTGTGTCAGGAGGTGCAATTATAATGGAAAAAACTTGCATTTATCAGAGGCCATTAGTAATTTTTATCCAAAGTCAATGAGAGCCACTGTGGAAGCCGCAGGTTGACGACCCAGGTCAGTAAAATGTCAGTAATAATCACTAAGAATCCAAAATAAGATCATTTTTAAAAATAAAGACTTAGAAGGATTCACCCCGTATGAAAAGAATTATGTTTATTAGTTTGAAACTGGAAAAACGGGGAGATTTCCTGTTTGACGTGGTTTGTAGAGAATCCAGTGGATCCCAGCAGAGCAGGATCTCCAGGCTGCGTGGCGTTAAAAACAGACGCTGCGTGAGTCGGGAACGTTTCAGTTCACCATATCAAAACAAGATGCGTCTTTGGCTCCGCCTACTGCTGGCTCAGCCTCGGCTCAAGGAGAAGTGGAAACAGATTGTTAAACAGTAAAACAACAGGATCTGTGATTTTTAATCATGTTACTGATTATTAATCCGTTTTGTTGTCAGACAACATTTATACAGTAAGTATCCATGATGGTTTAGAGCTTTAACTCATCCTATGCCTGAGTGAAAACCAGGAACAGCCAGCAGCTGGCAGGATTCACCACACTATGAGATGAATATGAAATATAAAGATATTTATGTGGCACACAAACAGAGAAAGGAAGGTAAATCACTCTGTGAGCAAAATGATGCGATTTTCATCAACGAGAGTCGATTTGCACTCTGGATGTGAGAAGCTGCAGGAAGCTGCAGGAAGCTTTGGGCTCCAATATTTCTTCACCTGGGCAATCAGGCCGGGTCCAGGATGTGTAGCTTTTACTGGACTCTAATAGAAACAAAATAGAACATTTGTTGACAAAATTGCAGCAAGTTGCCTCAAAGTTTAACGAATCATTTTACACAAGATATCTGTTGAAACAAGCTAATGTGATCGGCTTCTGATTAGCTAGAGCTAACACCATCAGCTAGTGCTAACACCATCAGCTAGTGCTAACACCATCAGGTAGAGCTAACACCATCAGATAGAGCTAACACCATCAGCTAGTGCTAACATTAGCTAATGATGTTAGTGCTAACACCATCAGCTAGTGCTAACACCATCAGCTAGAGCTAACACCATCAGATAGAGCTAACACCATCAGCTAGTGCTAACACTAGCTAATGATGTTAGTGTTAACACCATCAGCTAGTGCTAACACCATCAGCTAGTGCTAACATTAGCTAATGATGTTAGTGCTAACACCATCAGCTACAGCTAACACCATCAGGTAGAGCTAACACCATCAGCTAGTGCTAACACTAGCTAATGATGTTAGTGTTAACACCATCAGCTAGTGCTAACACCATCAGCTAGTGCTAACATTAGCTAATGATGTTAGTGCTAACACCATCAGCTACAGCTAACACCATCAGGTAGAGCTAACACCATCAGCTAGAGCTAACACCATCAGGTAGAGATAACACCATCAGTTAGAGCTAACACCATCAGCTAGAGCTAACACCATCAGCTAGAGCTAACACCATCAGCTAGTGCTAACACCATCAGCTAGTGCTAACATTAGCTAATGATGTTAGTGCTAACACCATCAGCTACAGCTAACACCATCAGCTAGAGCTAACACCATCAGCTAGTGCTAACATTAGCTAATGATGTTAGTGCTAACACCATCAGCTACAGCTAACACCATCAGGTAGAGCTAACACCATCAGCTAGTGCTAACACTAGCTAATGATGTTAGTGTTAACACCATCAGCTAGTGCTAGCAGTAGCTAATGATGTTAGTGCTAACACCATCAGCTAGTGCTAACACCATCAGCTAGTGCAATACCATCAGGTAGAGCTATCATCATCAGCTAGTGCTAGCAGTAGCTAATGATGTTAGTGCTAACACCATCAGCTAGTGCTAGCAGTAGCAAATGCCAGAACAAATTAAAAGTAACGAATGGATGCTTAAAGTGAGAGTCTTTGTAGCAAACCCTTCTAATATATTTGAGAAACTGTTTTGATCCCGATGCTAACTGTAAGCACAGTTAGCATAATCAGCGTTGTGAAGCGTTGGCTCTCCTTTCAGGTCGGCGTTTTCACACCAACAGGTTTTCTACTCATTATTTCTCCATTTCCTTCTATTTCAAAGCCTCCCAGTTCAAACCTGAAGGGCTGAAGGTCCTAACTGAGCAATAAATACTGTTCTGGCTTGACAGAGCTAGCGTCATAGCACCTAGCGCCATCTACCCAGGATGCATTGCAGTGGGAATGACACTGTGTGTTTTATTTAAACTAATAAAAACTCAACATCCTGTTGAATGTGTCTCAGATAAATTTGTTGTTAAACTAACAGTGGATCCCTTTATAGTCGTGGCAGTTTTCCTAATTGTGAGCAAATGATGAAATCTGAACCGTCAGATGTGGGAAGGTGTTGCCAAACTCTTTTTATTACGGCTTCACATCTTCCTACACCACCGCAGCCAAAGGAAGATGCACGGTATAATTTACTCGGCTCTTAATCAGCGCAGCTGTTTTGCATTAATCATGCTGCATATGCGCGCTGTCAGGCTGGGAGAGCCGTTCCCTACCACGGCCTTCAGCAGGAGATAAATCCAGCTTGATTCTCGGTCAGAACCATCTGGTCTCTGCAACCTGCAGCCTTTTTCCTTCTTATGCCTTCAAATTCTCTCTAAAGTCGTGAAGGTCAAGCTTTCCCTCCGTCAGTTTACCATGTGGCTCTTCTGCTCTGTGCCCAGAGACGCAGCAGCGCCAGGAGGAAATGAGAGGATGAAGAGAAATAAAGGCTTCTGAAAACGTTCTGCCGAATCTGGAGGAGCCGGGAAAAAAGGCTGCAAATAAAAAAAATTACTCGGATATATGAAGTGAAAACGGCAGAAGATTGTTTTAGACATGAAGGAAGATTTACAGAATTCAAATTAAGACGACTTGGTTTTGCAGATGTTTTAAAATAAATCTTTTTGCTCAAATACTGTTTTATTATTTTAAAGTTTCAAACACATAGCCGTAGATTTTAGTTGTGATGCTTCTCTTTAAACTTCTAACTTTATTTAATCCATGAATTCAGACGAGCCGATGCGAATCTTCACCTCCATGCTGTTAATCTGAAGTTTCCTGTTTCCTCCTCTGGTTTCTCACTTCTGATGCATTCGAGGTTTTAAACAAGAAAATGAAAACATTTTGAATTTAGTTGAATCTGCAGATTTTAAATTGATTTCAGTCTTGAAAAATAAGCCTTTGTATTTGTTCAGTGAACGTTTTCTCCTTTAACTCAGGCCGACCGTGTTCAGAGGCCAGGCAGGTTATTATTTTACCATTTCGTTGTCCAGTCAGAGCTTTTCTCCCCGGAGTTACGATTAATGCGCCATTTAAACCCACTTAGCTCACAAACTCAATAAAATGCGACTGCGCTTTGAATCTTTAGTAAAACGTTAAAGTTATAGTTATACAATAAACACCTATTTGTCACCTGGAGACGTTGGATGCAGTGTTTGTGTGAGGTCTGCTCATTACTTCAAATCACGCCCATGTGTGTAAACAGTCCATCTCCAAGCATTATTTTGTGGTGTGGCCCTAAAGCGGTGAGGTCAAGCTGAAGGTAGTTTTAATGCACAAACAGTCTCAGAGTGGCTGCGGCTGTTACGGCGCAGGGCTGCGGCTGCGGCCGTTACGGCACAGAGCTGCGGCTGCGGCTGCTTCTGCGGCTGCGGCCGTTACGGCGCAGAGCTGCGGCTGCTTATGCGGCTGCTTCTGCGGCTGCGGCCGTTACGGCGCAGAGCTGCAGCTGCTTCTGCGGCTGCGGCTGCTTCTGCGGCTGCGGCCGTTACGGCGCAGAGCTGCAGCTGCTTCTGCGGCTGCGGCTGCTTCTGCGGCTGCGCCCGTTACGGCGCAGAGCTGCGGCTGCGGCCGTTACGGCACAGAGCTGCAGCTGCTTCTGCGGCTGCGGCTGCTTCTGCGGCTGCTTCTGCGGCTGCGGCCGTTACGGCGCAGAGCTGCGGCTGCGGCCGTTACGGCGCAGAGCTGCGGCTGCTTCTGCGGCTGCTTCTGCGGCTGCGGCCGTTACGGCGCAGAGCTGCGGCTGCGGCCGTTACGGCGCAGAGCTGCGGCTGCTTCTGCGGCTGCTTCTGCGGCTGCGGCTGCGGCTGCTTCTGCGGCTGCGGCCGTTACGGCGCAGAGCTGCGGCTGCTTCTGCGGCTGCGGCTGCTTCTGCTTCTGCTTCTGCGGCTGCTTCTGCGGCGTGAAGGAGATTCAGCCAGAGACCCGAAGTGACGGCAGGAGATCGCTCAGACCAGGTCACAGGGCAGCCAATCACAACAGTTTATCTTATTTGTTAGTTTGATTCTGAATTAAGAATAATTCATTCAAAATCGACGATTAATTTTCCAATCTTTAAGTCTCCCCACATCTCAGTCTTTTCATTTCTGGGAGGTAGAAATGTCTTGTGACCCAAATTTGACATATTTCTGATTATTTTGCTCATTATTCCATTCGTACATACAGATACAGAGCTTTCCAAAAGTAATCACACCCTTTAGACGAGGGGTATTGTGTATTTTGCTGGCACATTGTGACACTTTATAGCATTTTATAACTATATTTGTTTCCATCAACATTTTTTATTTTGAAGTGTTGCATAAGGAAAGATTGATGGAAACAGTAAAACTTGTAGAAACTTGTGTTGGACTTGAAGATTCCTCGGACATGCATGACCGGATCAAAGCAACACTGCAGGTAGTTTTGTGATGAGGGAAAAACATTTTAACTTGATGAAAAGCTTTAAAAAGTCGTTTCGCATCATTCTGCCCCTTTGTTCAGATTCTGTTACAATCACAATCTGCTTGAGGTTTTTTCTGACGATCTAAACAAAACATTCATCATTGTGACATGGAGAGGAAACGATGTTTGGTTTTAGGGTTTTTTTTCACCAAGAAAAATCTGAAAAGTGTGGCATGTATTTATGTTTTGTGGCCCACGCTTTGCTGCAGCTGCTGCTGTATGTTTAGAGTTGAAGGTTTTAGTTTTCTGCTACCTGAGCTGTAGCTCTCTGCAGCTCCTCCTGAGTCACCAGGTGGTTATCGCTGTCCTTCCTGTCCGTCCAGGTGGACGTCCGTGTCCCAGTAGATCTGCATGTCTCCTCTGCTGCTTGTTCTCCAAACACCAGAACCAGAACAGCTGCATTTATCCACAGATTAAATTAACCTCAGCTGATTAAAGAGACGTCTCAGTGGTTAATAATTACATGGAAAACGTAGATTTCAAGGAGCAAAATGATTTTTCTTCCGTGAAATGCTGATAAACTCCGCAGCAGACCCGGAGCTTCTCTGCTGCATGACGCATTTTTTCCACATCTCTAACCAAAATGGTGATCAGATGTTGCCCCTCCCTTGGCCTACATACTTCTTGGTCTTGACATGATTGCACCCGAGGCACTTTTCCTGTACTTATATCTCCATGACTCATCCGTCACACTGATTATGACTTTGCCCATTGGCACCAGCAGAAATAAACATCTCGAGCCACTTCAAAGCGGCGGCTGCTCCCTCTGACATCGATGGCCGCAGACCAGACGCAGGGACAGGCGCGCAGTTCGGCCCATCTGACAACGGGGCGCTCGTATCGCTGCCGTGGTGACTCAATGCTCCACTGCGGCTGAAGAGCATATCATGTAACGCTTTGAATCATCTGCAGGATCAGATGTTTGTAGCAGAAGCTGAGATGCCTGTGAGGAAATTCAGCGTTTGTGTTTTTTGGGAGTTTCACTCGCTGCACGTCGTCACTCAGAGAAAAGACGATGAACCCACAAATCATTCCCTGCTAAAATATTCAGTATGAACAGACAGGCTGCATTATTCACCAGCACTGATGTGGTGAAATGTGAATTTCTAATCTCATTATGTCTCCAGTCTAAACACGTCAGCTTCAGACAGAATGTCAGCTCCATTATGAGCTTTTATCTGATCGGATCGATTCGTTTGCAGATCCGGTCGTCTTTGGCAGAACTCGGTCAGCATCCAACATGCTGAGTTAGTGATTAGTAATTCTTCCAAACGCTCCGATTTGTCAGGATTTTTCTACTCCTCTCTTAAAGGGACCCCACAGAATTTCTGTCAGGTTTAGTTTTTGACTTTTTTCCCCCGTGTTGAACACACATTAATCACACGCTAATCCATAACTTTGTTGTTTAACACGTTGGTGTTTCTGCTACATTTGGCACACTGTGCATTCTAGTGTGCTAATTTACTCAGTTGTTTATTAATCTTTCAGTTGAATAAAGTTTGACATCTGTGATGAAGTTTTGGTTGTCGACTATTAGAGGTGAACATTTATGCAAAATTCGTGTTTTGCACATTGTTGCACAGTTTAGGTCTCAACTGCTTCTGAAAACAACCAAAGCACTTTAAAAAAAAAACACCCAGCCGTGTTTTTGGCTGTAAGTTTATGTTTTTTAGTGTCTGGAAAATGGACTGTTTCAAAAAACCCCTGATTGAGTCACATTACCGTAACCTAGCAACCCAAGCTGAGCTCCACCTGTCACCTAGCAACCCAGGCAGAGCTCCACCTGTCACCTAGCAACCCAAGCTGAGCTCCACCTGTCACCTAGCAACCCAGGCAGAGCTCCACCTGTCACCTAGCAACCCAAGCTGAGCTCCACCTGTCACCTAGCAACCCAGGCAGAGCTCCACCTGTCACCTAGCAACCCAAGCTGAGCTCCACCTGTCACCTAGCAACCCAGGCAGAGCTCCACCTGTCACCTAGCAACCCAAGCTGAGCTCCACCTGTCACCTAGCAACCCAGGCAGAGCTCCACCTGTCACCTAGCAACCCAAGCTGAGCTCCACCTGTCACCTAGCAACCCAGGCAGAGCTCCACCTGTCACCTAGCAACCCAGGCAGAGCTCCACCTGTCACCTAGCAACCCAAGCTGAGCTCCACCTGTCACCTAGCAACCCAGGCAGAGCTCCACCTGTCACCTAGCAACCCAAGCTGAGCTCCACCTGTCACCTAGCAACCCAGGCAGAGCTCCACCTGTCACCTAGCAACCCAAGCTGAGCTCCACCTGTCACCTAGCAACCCAAGCAGAGCTCCACCTGTCACCTAGCAACCCAGGCAGAGCTCCAGCACGTTTGATCAGCTGGTTTTACCGCTGCACAATGGCTGCTGGATAAGGTCAATGTTTTGCTGTTGACTTGCCATCCAGAAACCACTTGCTGCGTTCTTGTTGGTTGTGCAGGAGGCTCCACTTCTGCTTTTCAAAGATGTGTGTTTATATAATTGCGCATCTGTTTGCAGCCCTCTGCGACAGACTGGCGACCTGTCCAGGTGACCCCGCCTCTCAGCCTGGAGCGTTCACTGGAGAGGCACCAGCAGCTCCCGACCCCACTGAGGGACAAGGGTGTATAGAAAATAGATGGATGGATGTTTGCAGCCATTTTCACGTGTAAATGTAAACGATGAGTTGGGGGGCGTGGCCAGCAGCAGCTTATTTGGATTTAAAGCGACGGAGGCCTTAAAACAGCTCACTCTGTTGTTTTAGGCAGACTGAAATATCATCATCTAAGAATGGTTTTGTGCAGAAAATGTCATGTTTTGTTTAGTCCTTGAACCCTAACCTGTTCAAGGAAGCATAGTAGAAAACTTCAAGTAGTTAGTAGCTCCTGTGCACCAGCTAAATATCTCAATAACTGCTGATTGGATCCTAAAATGGTCATTTGTGTTTGCCTCAGTACCCCGCAGCTCTGATGAACCTCGGAGCGATCCTCCACCTCAACGGGAAACTGCAAGAAGCCGAAGCCAATTACCTCCGGGCTCTTCAGCTGAAACCAGACGACACCATCACCCAGTCGAATCTGCGAAAGCTCTGGAACATCATGGAGAAGCAGGGCCTGAGGACCACGACTCCCTGAGATCTCCCGTCCCGCCTACACACCATCTGCGCTCCAGACCCGGGGAGACGGGCGGCCTGCGTGCCCTCGTTCTGTTTTCTCATCCAGGAGAGGAGGAAGAGGCCGAGGGAGGACGTTTGCAGAGACACGTTGTGCCGCACAGCCTCCCCCCCCACTAATCACCTCGGAGCTCTGCAAACACCTCAGGCCTGCAGCTTTGCTCAGGATTGCTTACAGTCAGGAAGGCCCTGCGTGGCGTCTGGATTCCTTTCTGCAGATTTACTGCTTTCGTTTTTTATTCAAGATTTCTTCAAGTTCAAGTGAAGCCACAAGTTCATCGCTGCCGCAGAATGAGGTATGGAAAACACAGAGGGGAGCACTGAAGGACTTTCTGTCAAATTTTAGTTTCACTTTGTGTTTTTTCTTGAAAATGAAGGAAAGAAGGTACATATGAAGAAATTTAACTTCTTAAAATTTAATTTATAGTCTCTGCTTTTAAACCTCATTCTCACTTTAATCTGAAATTGCACCACATATTGATTCCTAAAGTAGCAACCGTCCTGATATTCAGAGAAAAACATAAAAAGGGAATGCAGAGTTTCTATTTCAGCACATTAAGAGTCTGCAGTTAACCCAACTAATCTGTTTTAGCAAGCTTTGAAATGGTCTTCATACCAGAGGTATTTTTATTCTTCACTTCTAAACATTAAGCTACCATCACCATTAAGAGCTTAAAGCTTCAGGTTGCAGATGGAAAGTCTTCCCAGGTTCCAAGCAGCTCGACAGAACCTGCAACAAAAGAGTTCGACCAGCCAAAAGGAAATGCTAAGCTAATGCTAAGCTAGTGTCCAACTTTTATCCTTACATGGATCAACACAGAGTCACAGAAAGGGAAATGTTTAAATGCCTTTATGCTTAGGTAAAGTTATGTCATTGTGTTTGAATAAATATTAATATATAGCTGCCACGTTTTAGTACACAGAACAACACAGCAAACTGTAACTGAGCGAGTTTGGCTTGTTACGATACGGCGAAGGGTCTTCGGTATCCTTAAAGCTGTTCTTAGGTCTCATCTGTATATATTTTGTCTAGTTTTCATATATTTGGTTGTTTTTGTCAGTTTTTAGTAAAAGAAAGAGCACCTTCATTAAAGTTTGTACAGTATTTGTTATTTGTCCTATTCATAGAGTTATTGATCTAGAGCCAGTGGTGGGCACATGCATGCTATTAGCAGAGCTCATTTTTCGTTCAGCGCTTTAGCATTTTAACACACTCAGCTTCTCTTAAATTAATATTTTCAGATGCATTCTAATTTAGTTGCCTGTTTTGGAAACTTTCAGTTAATTAAATAAAGTTCATTGTCTGAGTTGAAGTTTTTGTTATCGACTCAAGTTGTCAGACATTTCTCTTCATGCTCTTATTTTGAAGTGTGCAAAGACAGTTCCACTTCCTGTCCTCACAATTGTTTTTCTCAAAACATTATCAAAAATAAAATACAATGAATTCAGAGCAGTTATTAATATACATTTGCACAGGTGAACAGAATCCACTGAGGATTATTTACGTGAATACCTTGAATAAGGTGCATATATCCAGTGTTTTTATAGCCTACGTTCTTCACTCATGGTGCGGTGCAGTCTTTACCCAGAATGCATTGCTGTTGTTCTACAGTAAACAGTCCAGTGTTTTCTGACTTTTGGAAAAATTAGCAACAGATTTAGCGAAACTCAACTATAAAACCGAAACCATGAGTGAGAAATAAAAATTCCTTTGTGAAGAGCAAACCGTACTGTTAGGCGTGTAATGACAAACTCCACCCTGTAGAGGGCGACAAACTAAGCTGTAACACTTGTTGTGTCATTGACGCATGTTGGGTCCCAACATGGTTGAATTTAGCGCTTAAGCATTAGCTTCTGCTCAATGCTATGTTGGTGTAGCAAGTTACCAGAACTAATATTTCTGATCAGTGCTTTACGGTCAGTGCAGCTGACATCTTTAGTTAGCGGTGCCCACCACTGTCCAGAGCTAAACCCAGGTACCAGATCGGACTCAGATACTTCCTGTTGAGTCTCTTCATCAGCTGGACCACCGGTGTGGCGCCGTTTTGTGCTGTCAGCTTTTAAATATCCCGATCTATTCTCATGTTTATTACAATAATATAATATAGCACATTTCCTTTTGATCTAGCGGGTCTGGGTTTCCCCCAAGAGTCTCTCTTTGTGAAGGTGATTAGAGTTTTCTGGGGACAGACAGACAGACAGACAGACAGACAGACAGACAGACAGACAGACAGACAGACAGACTGACTGGAAGCTGAATGTTGTTCTCATTTGTCCCCATATAGCAGCTGAATCACTTAAATAGTCTAAGAACATTTCTGAGTTTATAAAGCACAAAGCCAACTGGAACAAGATTTAAATATTTTACAAAGTGAATTATGAAATCTTTATCAAACTGAGAACAAACATGCTTGTGTTGTTTTTATTTTACTGCACTTTAAAGCTACTATAAAGGCTCATACAGTGCTCTGAAAAAGTATTTCCTTCAAAGATTTCTGTAGTTTTTTTTAAAGATTTATTGTCACTTAAGTGTTTCAGAATTAAACAGACAACATTTGTTTCAGGCAAAGATAACTGGACAAACATAAAAATGATGATTTCACTCTGGTCTGCCATTTTGTAATTTGCAGATAGCAGAGATTTGATTAGCTTGTTACGCAAAAACGTTTTACTGCCAAATTGATTAAAAGATGTCAACAACACATGACTTACCCATCCAGCCTTTCATGCTGGAGCCAGGAAATGTTACCACATTATGAATGAACACAAGGCACAGCTAGAATGTCACTGAATGCGTTTGGATGATGGGTTCCCCAAGACAAAATCTGCAAAAACAAAGGAAAACCATGACCTTGTTTAGCAGTTCTGCAGCAAATACTTTATAAACAGAATATAATGATGTCTATGCAGCACCAGGGGAGACTAAATCCAACTTTCCTGCACAACAAAGTGTATTTAAGGGCTAAAAGTGTAGCTTTTTCATATCTCCTGCTTTACTGTGCTATGATAAACATTTGGTTCATACTCAAAAACCCTCCAATATGGCTGAAATAACCCAATTTTTCAGAGTGATTCAAAACTTCCACCAAACCTTTAAATGCCTTCACTAATTGAAATAATCATTTATACACTGTTTTCTGCATGTATTCAGATTATTTGTGCTGATTTTAAAATTTGATATTCTGAAAAAGCAACCATGAAAAACCCGTAGGAGAAACTTTTTCATAGCACTGTGTGTAGCGCTGATTCTAATAAAGGGTCCAACTGGGACGATTCTGATCCCAGCTGTTAGCAGAACCAGCTGGAACTGTGTTGTTTTTTTCACATGTAAAATGAAGGAAGATCATTTGATGGAGCTTCTGCGTGTTTCTGGTCATTACTGAAGAAAATTCACAAACACGGCTAATGTAGCTATTTACGCAACACCTGCTTCAGGAGGCTTTGATATGTGGTGTCAATATATGAAGCAGCCATATTGTTGTCTGCACTGTGCTGTTTCTTTACTGTGATGGTGGTAAGGAAACGTCAAGAGCTCACATTGATTTCCTGCCTCCCTCACACATCCATACACTCATTCCTGGTGTAAATATTTAAAGTGTTGATGAGGAAACAAGATTTTTAATGTCTGTAAGAAGGTGTGAAAAGAAAAAGTGTTTCACTCTGTGTCTCTGCTCAGGGATCTCAAGCAGTGGGCTATTGCAGAAACTTGTTCACAGAGAATTTACTAAATTAAAATTTATTTTTGAAATGTGTTGTATTTGTATAAATTATCAGGATTTGTAGCCCTGTCCTCATTTTTTGTAAAAATAAAAACTGAACAATGTGCAAGAAGAAGTCTATTCATCCTGTCTGTTTTTTCTTCACAATACATTTCATATTTCTGCTCAACGTGGGATTAGCATGAAGAAAAGCACAAACAGTAAAGAGTCTCCGTCTTACTTTTGTTTAACTACAGGTTGGTAATGTTCACCAAGCACATATGCATGATTCCCATAAGGTTTTTAAATATAACATTTGCTTTTGAGAGCGAAATAGTAGTTCTACTGTGTTAGCATTTCAGAGCTAACATGCTAGTTTCCTCGCTAGTTCAGCGGCTAACTGCTAATCTGTTTGTGGAGAGATAAATCATGTATTTCAGTTCATTGTGTTAAAAGTTATGCTTTTCATGAAAAATAACAGCTTGTTCAGCATTTTTAGGCCGCATCTTACATTCAAACATAATATAAACACAAAATGTTTGTGTTGAGTGCATATTATGTACTAATAAGTCCAGTTTACTGTATGTGCGTGTCGTGGATCCCTCGATAACATCGCTTATCAAAACTAAAACTATCTGCCAGGTTTTTAGTCCACAGCTTCAGTGAGGTAGTGTTTTACTCCTGTGGGATATTAGAGTTAATGTGGTGCTCTGCTGTGCAGCAGGGTTTACGGGCCATTATTAAATCCTCCCCTCGCAAATTTGCTAAAATGTGTCATAAAATCATCTCAGCTGCATCTCTGCCCCGCTTTGATCTCTCAGCAACAAAGCCGACATGTAAATAATCCCATATGGAAAAGGGGCAGCGCAGTGTGAACACATGGCGGCTCAGACCAGCACCGGGCCGACCCTGTGAACAAAACAGTCTGCAGAGTGATGCTGCTCACATGTCTGCTCCCCTGATCCCAGTTCTCCATGCGGCCCGGCTTTCCTCGTTGGACCGGACGCTTTGACTCTTCTTATCACAACACAGGTGATGAACTGAGTCTGTGGAGAAACAAGAACACATTTCATCTTTCATGTGTTAGAAAGCAATTGAAAGATGTATTTATTTTCTTGCAGAGCCAGGTGCAGATCTATGAATTATTATGAATAAAAAGTTAAATTCTAGAGAACTGGTGTCCAAGCGTTTTGTCACAGAGCCCAAAATCATCAAGGATAAAGTCATTCATAGGCCAAAAAAATGTCCAAAATCACCAAAAAACTGTATTTTTTCTTATGGAGATAAATTAGGCTTAAATATGTTCAGTACTGTGAGACCCGACTGGCATTCAGAATCCAAAAAAGAAGAAAAGGAGCCGTTGAAGTTTCTCTAACTTTCTTTGCAACTGCATCAACAAACAGAACTGCAAACTTCACGTATTAATGCTAAATGTTGAGCTGTAACTACGGGACATATTGGAAGGGATTCGGACAAACATAACCTTCCTTCTTGATCTGTTGTTGATCAGCAGATTAAAATTTCTCTTTGTTGTGTTGTCAGGTTTTATTATAAAATCCCTTTAAACACAGAACTGGTCATTAGCATCACGACCAGTTCCACGTTTCAGGTTATTTTTATTCATGCAGTAAAGTAAACCAACATGTGTTGAATGCTGTTTCATATGAAACTGAAACTCGGCCTCCTAATGGATCCATCCTGACAGAACATTCTTCTTTAGGAAGACCAACAAAGCAGACACAAGCTGTTCACATTTATTTATTTAGATGTTAATGTCAGGAAACTTTATTGAAGAAATTATGATCCTGAGATTTCATGTCCTGGTTTCAATTCTTCCAAATCCAAAACGTTTTGAGTGTTTGAGGTTAATGGTAATAATCATCCAGCCAAATCAAAGATCCTCTTTCACTGCAACAACTCAACAAAGACGATCTGCAGACCTGGTTTCACCTTCATCCTGGTTGATTCAGGTCAAGTTTATTAGAGCATTTCAGCAGCAAAGCATTTCAAATTATCACTAATTATGAAACAAGCATTATTACTTTGATACAGTAATCAGTATCAAATACACTGATCAATGAAAAACAGGGTTTTTATCTGTGTTTCAGCAGATTTTCATTTTTATGCTCCTTTAAGTTTTTTCCAGATTAAAGGAGCATAAAAACTGAACGCTGTTTGGTTCTGCTGTCTAATTTTTGACTCGGATCTGTGAAACACTGTTCCAGTAATCAATACGACTGAAGATAAAACATGGATGAGTTTCTCTAGATCTTAATGAAACATTAGTCCTTTAGTCCTAAAAATGTTCCTCAGCTGATAGAAGGCCGACTTTGTGACCGTCTTTATGTGTCTGAAGGTTCAGGTCCAAGTCCATCCCTGACCTCCAGTTTCCAGCTGTAATAACTGATTATTCCTCTTTAGATCCAAAGACAATAACTTCAGTTCTGTTTCTGTTCAGCTGGACAAAGTTACATTAAATGAGACATAGTTCAGTCTGATTTAGGAAAAATTCATAAAATGAATGTAAATATCTGGATTCTACTGAACATCAGAAAAGAAAAATAGTAATTTTAACAGCATCAGGTCAGCATGTTTACTAAATGTAAGATTTATGTCTGTTTCACATTTTGTTGCACTCACCTGCTGGAAAATCTGGCTTAGAGGGAAACACATAAAGGAAAGTACAATTCTTGGAGGTTTTGTGTTTTCTTTAATTAATATACCGTCTTCATTTATTATCCTTCATGGCTTTAGATAAAACTTCTACTATCTGAGTCAGACACCGTAGGAAATAAACAGTCTGTCTTCCAGTTTTATAACGTTTTGCTTTTTGACCTTTTGTCTCCAAACACTTCAAACTGGGCAAAAGGATTTGATTTTATTATACTGTAATCTGTAAAATGGGCCCGGCTAATATTTTCCAGAATGAGCTGATAAAGTGTCTTTACTTTGATCTGGTGGTTCTGAGCTCTGGGCTCAGCCCAGCCGGCCGTGCGTGATACTGAGAAGTCCTTCCCTCTGGACTCAGCCCAGGCTGTTATTGTTTGATAGAAAAGGCATTAAGATGAAGCTTCGGCATGAGACTCACCTCAGGTTATTGAAGCATTTTCATGTCCAAGAAAGGACATTTAGTTTTGCCTTTATGCTCATTGTGAGTCTTTTGCCAAAATGCTGAGAAAAAAAAAATCACAAAAACAAGATTAAAAACTGAAACATTTTGAAGAAAAACTGTTTGAGTTTGACACAGCAAAATCACCTAATCTGTGTACAAATTTAGTCTTTTGTGAAGACAAAGCAAAGGAGGTGGATTAGCAGAGTGCTAACAGCTAATGATGTCATCAGGACATTTTACTTTGAAATACAATCTCTGCTGCTGAATATCGACTTGCTAGCAGCTAGCATGTCACGATGAGGCTGTCATACAGCAACAGTCTTCAGTCAGGAGCCTCTTCTCATTCATTTCATGACTGACTGCTACCACGACTCTTTACGACACCTGGATGATACGAGTTATGACAACATTTTGTCCCCGTCCACGGCGACAGGTTGTAGCGCCACAGAAAATGATGCGGTTGGTATGCCGGGCCACTGGGTGGCGCTGTGACCCTTCCACCCACAAAAAAAGACAGAATGGCGCCATATTTGATATTTGTGGCAGTGGGACATGTGGGACAGACAGAGAGACGGACGGAGCTACAATGTCATCGTTTAAAAAACCAGAAACATGAAACCAGCGTTTTGAAATCGATCCTCTTTGGAACCTGGTTTCAAAAATAATTGTTTCTGGTTTCCCAAAATGCCAAATCCATGTGGATGAACAGCCAAAACGAAAACGACGTTTTCTGGGTCCATCGAAAATCTTCTCCATGTGTCGAAGATTTTAGATGGACCCTTGGATTTAAAACGTTTGTTTTTTTTATGTAATTGCATCCTGTAAAGGATGGGTAAAAGTTAATCTTCCATTTGGTGAATAATCCAAAACATACAGCTAGAACTACAATGGAACACTTTAGATAAAAGCATATAAATGTTCTAACACATGGCCTAGTCAAAGTCCAGACCTAAATCCAATGGAGGATGTACAGAAACTTGAAAGCTGCAAGTGGAGACGCAACCCAGAAAACTCTCAGCTGCAGTGAAAGTTGAAACGTATGAAAATAAATGAGTTTTGTTCCTTCCTGTTCACCACTTCATGTGGCTCTTTCATATAAAATCATTTTTTCCATGTTTTGCTGCCAAGGAAAAAGTTTGATGCATTACAAGAAACGAATAATATTCAATAAGTCCCAGATTAAATCTCTGCGGTGCAGTAAGCATAATTTATCAAAACTCATTTCTCACAGTGACACTTGAGAAATGTGTCAGTGTGAGAAATTTGCTTTAATAAAATAAGAATGTAAACTCATAACACCAGGACTAAATGACTTCGGGATGTTACCACTGAAATTAGCATACATGTTGGGAATATTCCGGCAAATGGCAGGAAATGAACACATTAAAGTTGTTTTTCCCTCCAGGCCATCAGCAGATATAAACGTTTCAATTCCAAACATCCTGTGATCCGATTCAAACCTTAGAAAAACCACCAGAACACATTAAACGTTTGACTAATTGCTGGCGACCTGCTGCAGGACTTTTTTTTTTTGAACTTTTTATTTTCAATCCACATTAAAGACATCAAGAATACAAAGACCAGGAACATAATAATAATATTACAAACCAAATTTAAAAAGTACATGAGAGGGAAAAGAAAAAAAAAAAAAAAAAAAAAAAAAAAAAAAGTTAGTAGGTGTCGAGGTTACATTATGAGTTTAGATATAGTCATCCATCTTGTTTCAAAGGTCTCCATCTTAAGTTGTAGTCGTGATGTTGTTTTTTCCATTATATAGACTTGTTTAATCCTCTCTCGCCACTGTGTAATGGTGGGAGGCTTTGGCCTTAACCAATTATACGTTATACACTTTTTAGCAATCAGAAGCAAAACTCTGATCAGGTACTTTTTCTCTTTATTGATCATGTCAGGGGGTATTATTCCTAATATATAGACAGATATATCCAGATCCAGTTGAATGCCCACAATACTTTTTATATCTGTTTGGACATTTTTCCAGAACTCGACCACCTTCGGGCAATCCCAGAATATATGAGCAAAATCCCCCACCTTTCCACAGTTTCTCCAACAAAGCTGGGATGTTTTAGCATATTTAGATGTGATGATTGGAGAGTTAAAGAAACGCATCTTAACCTTCCAATCAAACTCCCTCCATGTCGGACTATTAGTTAATTTGTGTCCAGAGCTAAATGTTTCTTCCCAATCCTCGTCTGCTATTATTATGTTAGCCTCCAATTCCCATTTCTCCTTAATTTCTTTATTGTTTACATTAGATTCATATTGCAGGCCTTTGTATATTTTTGATATGAGACCTTTTTTAGAATCACCTTTTGCTATTGATAATAGAATCTCTTCCGTCTTTGTCATGTTTGCTGAAAGTTTCTGCCAGTCACTATGATTCTGGATATAATGTCTAATTTGTAAAAATCTATAAAAATCAGTTTTTTGTAGACTAAATTCCTTTCGAATTTGTTCAAAAGATTTCATTGTTGACCCTTTAAAGAGCTGTGCCATAAATACCAGTCCTCCTTTTGTCCATTTTTCAAACCCTGCATCCATAGAAGCTGGGGTAAAATCTGGAATCTTAGCTATTTTTAAAATTTTTGATATAGAGTCAGGAAGGTTAAATTTCTTTGTTATTCCTGACCAGATTTTAATTGTTTCCTTAACCCAATAGTTTTTAATCTTAAGATTTCTTTGAACCATCTTTGTTGTAAAGGGCAGTGTATCTAGTGACATTTTTGGGCAGGCTCTTTGCTCCATATCTACCCATATTGTCTCATGATCCTTTGCTAGCAGGACTTTTATTCCCTCCTTGACTTCACTGCCTGGTTTAACCAGCAGCTCCTGTAATAAACAAGCTGCTGTTGGATCCGTCCCGCCCGGCTGCCTGTGCTCACACAGGTGGCCCACGTCAGCAGAAAGCTGCAGTAAACGAAACAAGCCAGATCTCCGTCTCCAGAAAATGGCCGCCTCGGAGGATTTACAGATCTCTGTTAACAGCCAGAGCCTGGAGGGCATTTCAGGAAACGGCACCATGTTTTCTGTCCACATGGACAGCGTCCGCTTTGTCTTCCCTCTGGAACGCCGCAGTGTTTGTGAAGCGGAGACAGGACGGTGCGTCCATGGAGCAGGTGCCTCCCGTCCGTATCAGGAACGCAGAATTGATTCGTTCCAGAGGCGAGATGCGGAAAACAAGTCAAAGGAACAGACTCTTCCCATGACAGCTGGATTCCCACTCAGACAAACTGAGGCTGCATGCTGAGAGGGAAATATCTGGGAAATATTTGAAGTTAATTCTTGTGAGAACCAGCTGAGTTTCTCAGTTCCTTCAAGGTTTTAACCTCGAGTCTCCAGGAGCCTTGAAACACAACGATAAACATGGACCACTCAGCTTGCCGTAGAGGAGATTACCTCAGGTGATCCAGCAAACAGGAAGGTGGCGGCCTTCCTGACCGCTAACTGACCAGTTAGCGGTCAGGAAGGCTAACTGGTCAGGAAGGCTAACCAGTTAGCGGTCAGGAAGGCTAACCTTCCTGACCAGAGTCTCTAGAAAATGTTCCAGATGAATCGCTCTCTGAGTTTGACGATTTTTTCATTCATTCCGGAGTCACTGAGTGTTTTTTTAAAGTAATTTTTCTCAAGATGTAAAAAACACCTTCATGATTTTATAGGAAGAAATAAGGATTATACTAACCTAAAATAGTTTTCAGGTTTAATACTTCCTTTGTTTCATAATTTAAAATATAACTTTAATTGTGATGATCTGTGAGGTTTTCTGTGTTTAGTCTTCTGTCCTGTCTTCCCTGTTTATTGATCCCAGCTGCGTCTCGTTTCTGTGATTACCCTCCCTGTGTATTTAGTCCCATGGCTGCACAGTGGTGCAGTTGGTAGAGCTGTTGCCTTGCAGCAAGAAGGTTCTGGGTTCGATTCCCGGCCCTGGTCTTTCTGCATGGAGTCTCCATGTTCTCCCTGTGCATGGTGGGTTTTCTCCAGGTACTCCGGTTTCCTCCCACAGCCCAAAAACATGACTGTCAGGTTAATTGGCCTCTCCAAATTGTCCCTGAGTGTGTGTGCGCATGGTTGTGTGTCTCTGTGTTGCCCTGAGACAGACTGACGACCTGTCCAGGTGACCCCGCCTCTCGCCCGGAACGTTAGCTGGAGAGGCAGCAGCACCTCCTGACCCCACTGAGGGACAAGGTGTAAAGAAAATGGATGGATGTATTTAGTCCCACCTGTTCTGTTATTGTCGTTTCTCCGTTTGTCGCTGTCACAGTTGAACTGGACCGTCCTGTGTCGGCCTCACCGGTGCTGGACTGTCATCATTAAATCATTCTTTTTCATCCTGTGTCCACCTCCTCGCCAACACCTACAGACCATGACAGTAATGATCAGTTATTGGAACTTAGCATTTTGAATTATAATGAACTTTTCAGATTTTTCAACCATTTTGAAAAGCATCAATTCATTTCTCCACTCACTTGTGTTGGTTTGTCATAAAATCCACTGAAAACGGTTTTAATGTGTTCGAAACTTTTCCCGGCTCTCTCTGAGACGAGGCAGACTTGATTTAAAATCCGTCACATCCGGCTCTTGGCTCAGTCTGAGCCGTTTCAGCTGAAAGTCGTTTCTAAAAGCCGAACAGCAAATATGATCCAGCGGAGCTCCGTGTTTACAGGCAGGCTGTTGTTTATCTCCAGGAGCTTCTGTGATTTCCTAAACACAGCTTGAGTTTGACATGTTTACAATATTTTGTCTCATGTTTATGGAAACAGCGCTGTGTGAAGGTTGGAGTCACTTCAGATGTCACATTTCTAACACAGTTGTCTGATGGGTTCTGCATGCATTCTGCAGCAAGACAACACAAACGGACACGCAACAAGAAAACTGGAATGTTTTAGTCACAGAGCTCCATCTGGATGCCACGTCCTCCGAAAACGCTGCAGGATGTCCACATCTGCCATTCTGCTTGGAAGCTGGAAAGTCAAAATTAACAGAAATAATTTGGGATATTTAGATTCACAGGGGGGGGGGGGGAAAGGCTTCATTTTTCAAAGTTATATTTTTATGTTATTCATTCATTTATAAATGTCACAGTTTCAAACTAAATGCTAAATATTTAGCTCAGTGCTAAATATTTAGCTGATATGCAAATTCGCTTTCTGAAAACTGGAAGTGGACTACCAAAATAAAAGCTGCCTAAACCTGTAAATAAATGGGAGTTTATTTCAATATGTTTGAATTTTAATACAAAGGTTTTAAAGGTTTGATGGCAACATTATTTCGCATCTTAGCTAAATGTTTATCTGAAAACATTTTGTTTAGTACGGCTGAATTAAAACGGTTATAAATTCTTGATGACTGTTGCTGCCATGGCTGCACAGTGGTGCAGTTGGTAGAGCTGTTGCCTTGCAGCAAGAAGGTTCTGGGTTCGATTCCCGGCCCCGGTCTTTCTGCATGGAGTCTCCATGTTCTCCCTGTGCATGGTGGGTTTTCTCCAGGTACTCCGGTTTCCTCCCACAGTCCAAAAACATGACTGTCAGGTTAATTGGTCTGTCTAAATTGCCCCTAGGTGTGAGTGTGTGTGTGCATGGTTGTGTGTCTCTGTGTGTCTCTGTGTTGCTCTGTGACAGACTGGCGACCTGTCCAGGTGACCCCGCCCCTTGCCCAGCATGCTAGCTGGAGTTAGGCACCAGCAAACCTCCCGACCCCACTGAGGGACAAGGGTGAAAGTAAATGGATGGATGTTGCTGCCATGTTTAGGCTGGCAGTTGCCATGGCAACCAGTCTAAACATTTTGAGTAACTGAATAAGACCCAATGCAAAATTCTTGGATTAATGTTGTTTTGGTGCTGAACTGGAGAAGCCAAAGAGGTCACAGATGTGATCTTGACAACGAAGTTGAAATGATGTAAAATGTGCAACTGCAACCAGAGATCAGTTACACCTGGAGGGGCGAAGCAGGTGGGAGTTTAGGGGACCGGACTGAAAGGCACGGCCCAGCACAAAGAAGAGGAACTACACCCAACAGGAAACAGATGGTCAAGCAAACAGATGGCTGAAGAGAAGGAAGGTTTGCAGACTAAAGGATGAACAGGCCTGGGACAAGAACGCAGACATGACATAATGTCTCCAAGTCGAAGGTGGAACTGAGATCATCCACTCAATGTATAGCCAAAGGAAAAAGGAAGATGGTGACATGAGAGAGACCGGGTCCCCCTCCCTCCACCAGGACCGATCCCACACCAACGGACCATCCTGGAGCTTGTGGTTCAGTTCTCCGTCTCATTCTTTTGAACATTTCCCACTGGATTTTATTGATATTGACACCTTGTGGGTCAATTATTTACTTTTTTTAACACCACATTATGTTTTGTGATCAACACTACACTGGTGTTACTTTTAATATATTTTAACACCAGCCCCGTTGTAAATGTTAATGTGACACTCTGTATTGTTGAATTTAACACCTGCTGATTTGGACACATATAGACACTTTTGGGTGTTAATTCAACACTGGCGTTTTTACTGTAGCCAACAGAATAAATCTGTAAAGGAAAACTATTGGTCGACAAATTGTTCTAGCGCAAGCAGTGATAGAGATTAGGGTGAGAGATGTTAGATTGAAGTAGATTTTATTACATAAATGTTTCTACTAAGAGCTGTATAATCCTCTGTTCCTACCCACATTAAACAGACATAAAGACAGTCATGTGGTGGACATTCCTTGTGTGTCTCACTATAGGTGTAATTAATCATGGTGTTAATATGACATAACCAATACAAGGTGTATCTACCGATAGCTTAGCAACAGTAGAGTAGCTTCATAAATACATTCCCTGCAAGGTGAGGAACCAGACAAAGTGCAGCCCGAAGACCCCTTATGATGAATACAAACTTTGGACTTGGTTTTCCCTCGCCCGGACGCGGGTCACCGGGGCCCCACTCTGGAGCCAGGCCTGGAGGTGGGGCACGATGGCGAGCGCCTGGAGGCCGGGCTTTTACCCACGGAGCCCGGCCGGGCTCAGCCCGAAGAGGAGACGTGGGTCCCCCTTCCGATGGGCTCACCACCTGTCCGAGGGGCCAAAGGGGTCGGGTGCATTGTGCTATGTGCTAACTTGAAACTCAACACACAAAAGCCTAACCTGGGCAACCTTTAAGAACAAGTTTGAAAATGAGGAGAACAACCGTTAACGTGTTTGATGTGAGGGACTTGGTTTCACTCAGGCAGCTAGTCGGCTGACCCACAGGAGGCAGAGGGGAGGAGCGTCCAGAAGAAGGCGGATGGACCCAGGCGGATGGACCCAGGCGGATGGACCCAGGCGGATGGACCCAGGCGGATGGACCCAGGCGAATCTCCTCCGACTGATTCCAGCTGAGATGCTCTGAGCGAGCTCTGCTGATTCACTGACTCTCTCCGGAGAAAAGTGCAGACTTTAGCACAGTACCAGTGTTGAATTAACACCCAAAAGTGTCTATATGTGTCCAAGTCAGCAGGTGTTAAAGTAACACTTTGAACGTGTTAAAAGATTGACACCCATTTTTTGCTAAATTAGCATTGGTCTATAATACTGAAATGGGTTTAAGAAAAGTTAAACTTTTAATTTCTGTGCATTCTTTTGAACATTTCCCACTGGATTTTATTGATATTGACACCTTGTGGGTCAATTATTTACTTTTTTAACACCACATTATGTTTTGTGATCAACACTACACTGGTGTTACTTTTAATATATTTTAACACCAGCCCCGTTGTAAATGTTAATGTGACACTCTGTATTGTTGAATTTAACACCTGCTGACTTGGACACATATAGACACTTTTGGGTGTTAATTCAACACTGGCATTTTTACTGTAGCCAACAGAATAAATCTGTAAAGCAAAACTATTGGATGATTCACCTGTCCAATGGTCAGGTGAATCGTCCAGCCATTAATTACCGGAAAGTTTTACAATCATTTTCAGCTTCATTTTAGTTGCAGTTGTGTCCAATTTGATACAGTATTTAATTCCTCAACTAGTTAAACTGACTTCCCCATTACTCACAGATTTTTACCAGTCAGCTCTTTGGTGTCATCCTGGGAAGTGAACGAGTTTTATCCCGATCATAAATGTTAGATTCATACCCTTTTCATTCTTTAAGTCAGCTGTTTTATGGCTGAGCTGCCCAGCTTGTTATTTATCTGCAGCTCAGTGAAAACGGCTGATGGAGTTCCTCAGGGAGCCGTTGCAGCGGGCGACTTGTCCCACTCAGCCACAACAACCATCCATCATGCAAATCCAGAACATGGACGCCACATTCAGGCGGCCATGATGGGCTTTACTGCACCCAGATGTCAGAACCCAGTAAAAGGGTCTGCTGCTAACAGCAACAGACGTTTCCTTTTTAAACACTTTATCCAACGCAAACAGGCAGTTTTCATTTTGATGCTATTTTGAAGCTATTCATTTAGAAAAAAATAATTATTTAATTTATTTTTTGCAATGCCAGGATTCATTTTTCACAGAAATGTTCTGGGTAATTAATCAACATGTAGTTTCAATCCAGTTCAGGCATCATTACTGGCTCCGACCCGAGGCAGCATATCCCAGAATGCACTGCTGCTGTTAAAGGTTTCACCTCAGAGTTTGTAAACAGCTTCTAAACAGTCTCAACCACAAAGTTAACTTTCTGCAGCCCCTGAGAGGCGAACGTCTCATGTCAGGGTAAACACGTTCCCCGTCCCCAGAGAAACTGGAGCCGTTTTATTTATCTCATCAGTCGGCACATGAAAAGTTTTAGAGTGTTTTTGTGTTACGATCGTTCAGAAAGCAGCCAGAGAACATTTGCATGTTTTGAAAATGATATTTGTTTAGAGGATAAACTGGAAGTGATGAAGCTGATGGGTAACCGCTTACTGCTGAATCCATCGTTCTCCTGGAAATATGATTATTCTTCCTCCTGCAGTCCGAAAACATGACTGTTAGATGTGTGTGTGTGTGTGTGTGTGTGTGTGTGTGTGTGTGTGTGTGTGTGTGTGTGTGCGTGCGTGCGTGCGTGCGTGCGTGCGTGCGTGCGTGCGTGCGTGCGTGCGTGCGTGCGTGCGTGTGTGTGTGTGTATGCTGTGTCGTCCTGCGATGGACAGGTGATCTGGAAAACCTAAATAACAGAAACCTGAACTTTACCTTTTACCTGGTTTTGCTCTAATTTTTTCTGTTACTCCATAAATTATGAATAAAGGTTTGAACGTATTTCAGTTTGAACTCTGGAGGTTTGTGGTTTCAGTGGGATCTCAGGGTCTCGTTTTGCTTTGACATGATGTTTTTAATGGGATGTTTAATGACTGAAAAAGCTTCGTTTGTGAGGGGAAAATGAGTTCCACCCGCGGCCCCGTTAGTTGTTAGTGTGAAAAACATGGTAACATCAGGACCTGCTCCCATCAGTCCACTGCGCCGTCGCAGCCTGAAGGAAGAGCCATGATGTTCTAATAACAGCAACATGCATCAACGTTTCCTTACAGACTCCAAAGCAGTCTTTGATATTAAAATGCAACACATCTGCTTTGCTGCTGCAGCGTTTGTGGAGAAGACATTGTGAGGCTTTTGTTGTTTCTGATCCACAGTCGATCAGGAAAAAGTTACTTCTGCTGTCGGGATTTTCACTTGTTTAAACGTTTTGGGAAAATTTAAGGAAACAAATTTACCAGTAATCTCTTAACTTCTGCTGCACTAAGAGCACAACCGAGCGTTGGAGGAGATCCTTCCTCCCAGCAGCTGTCAGACGGTTTTTAGCACAAGCTTAAATGGACCTTACAACAGCGGCTGCGTTTCATTGGCTAATGCCCATTTCACGTCACAGCGCAGCTACCACGTGCGTGACCGTCTCACAAACAAGCTACTGTAGTAAACACATGATAATGTACATTGTGGACTAGCAGACCGGCAGAAAGTTTTTGCGTCAGGACTCGAAAAAGAATGGTTCTCCACCATCAGTGGGGAATCTGGACAGGCGATGATCGTATTTGTGGAACTAAAATTCACAGATTTCCAAAATCTGAAACGGAAAGCCTTGCTTGGATCAAAGCTTGTGCACGACCGCATTTGCAGCTCAAACGTCGTAGGATCAATAAGAACAAAGGAGTGTCTGCTGGCATAAGTATTATTGCTTTGCTTTCTTTGTGTTTAGTGAATGAAAAAAAATGAAAGTCAATAATAAACACATCCATTATGAAAACCTTTTAGCCAAGTACAGCATAATGGCAGTACCGATACAACTTCTCCACCTTGAAGCATGTCTGTTACAGCCTTACGTTAGCTGAACAGATCAATATGCTATGTGTACCGTATCTGACATACATTAAAGATTTTATTTCACCTGAAAAGGCTTTTTACTAAACTGTAATCGTGTTAGCCACGCTAGCTTTTTACTAAACTGTAATCGTGTTAGCCACGCTAGCTTTTACTAAACTGTAATCGTGTTAGCCACACTAGCTTTTACTAAACTGTAATCGTGTTAGCCACGCTAGCTTTTACTAAACTGTAATTGTGTTAGCCACGCTAGCTTTTACTAAACTGTAATCGTGTTAGCCACGCTAGCTTTTACTAAACTGTAATCGTGTTAGCCACGCTAGCACCGAGTACCGTGTATCAGGCCTAGGCACATTCGAACCCTCAAAACCATGAATGCCCGACTTACCCAGCCTTGCAAGAACAATAGGCATCAGTGATCTTGTCCATAGCTATATTTATGCTGAGGGTGTGAGAATCTGCTGTTTTCCTCATCAACTGGTAGCATTTAGCTGTGACGCGCACAATGTTGGAGGCATCGCGGCTAAAACACTTTGATGTCGTCCAAAAAAGATGACATGAACTTGTTGGTTCCCTTGTCCATCGTCGTGGCTGATATTTTTTGAAAATCCAGCAGAAATGCTAAACTAATCGACTCAGAAATACTCTGCAGAGAGTCAGTCGAAACGAAAGACGCCATGTTTACACATAGAAGCTAAGCACCGCGAGGCTTTGTTTGTGAGACATGCAGCCACGTGGGACTTTAGAGGGCGTTTCTGGGCGGAGCTTGGTAAGGGCCATTATCTAAGCTTGTCGCAATAAGCAAATAATCATATTATAAATTAAAATCAGCTTGATCAGTTCCATTCTGATTATTAATATTTTTAAGGGCATTTTTGTTTACAGAGATATCATAATCCATTTTATTTGTGGTTTTGGTTGTGTGTTGTTTTTATTTCAGTTTTATTTACTGTAATGTTTTATCTTTTATATTTAAAATACCCAATTCTAATTATTTTATTGATTTCTGAGAACCAGGCATTATTATGTTATTACCATAATATTACTTAAAAATGATCTCAAAACAACAATATTATTATCACAATAACTACTGGAATAATTTATTGTCCAGCAAAATGTGTTATCATGACAGGCTATTTGTACCTCACAATTATGACTTTAAAAGTTGAAATTATGCATTTTATTCTTGTAATTATAGCATTAAAACTCATGACTTCCTGTTGGGCTTTTATTTTGTGCTTCCGTATACATGCTGCTATCAAACCTGAATTTCCTGTCTCATAATGATCCCAAGTTTTGGTTTGACTCAAAAAAAAAGCTCTTTGTCCTCTATTAGTTATAGAAATAAACCTCATTCACCAAGATTAACCAACAAAGACTGGCTGCTGCATCAAGCAACAATTCTCTGTAATGTAAATCCATATTGGTTGCCAGATCCTGGACCGTATAGTGATGTCCAACGACCTGCAAGGTGATAAAAACGTCCTCCTGTAATTACATGTTCACCGCAATTTCCTGGAATTCTCCAGAGATCGTAAATCAGCACCAAACCGCTCACCTAAAACATTTGTGTTGGTACAACATCAGGAGCAAATGACCCTTCAAATCAACATCTGTGCACCATACTGGGGAGACCTTCCTGCTAACGCCAGGGGCTGGACGCCACATGGGAAAGGTGATGGTGATTCAGGGCTGACTTAACAAACCGGGACAGGTGAGATGGAAAAGCAGGAGAAAATGTTTCTGTGCCACTGTGGGAGCAGGCGGCATGGTGTCGTTACAGATGTTTGGTTTTCTCTGCTGTTTTTCTGGTTGGATGCAGAAGTTAATGTGGTAACGATTTGCTCGCTCTCTGTTAAAATCACCAACATCAGCTCTGTTTATGTTTGGAATAATGACACTGGGCTGCAGGCGGGACGATTTATTAAACTACATGGAAGCTGAAGCAATGAAATAAAAATGTAGTCTTTTCCATTACAGAGATTCTGTTTAAAAAAAAACACAACATGCGAGCCACTGAAAAAATTCAAGATGGTGGCCATTTTTCAAGATAGCCAACAGGGGAAATGTAAGTTTTCACTACATTTGTGAACAGTTTGAACTCTGGAGGTTTGTGGTTTCATTGGGTCTCAATGAGACCCAATAAAATCATATTTACAGATAATTTTTCAAGATGGCCGTGATGTCATGGAAAATGCATTTTTGCACTAAAATCAGCAATAAGAAGAATGTTCTTGGTGTCACATATTGAGCCGTAAAAATCATATTTTCTTGATCTAGTTTTTCCTTTTTCTGATGGATAATTTTCAAAATGCCACAGTGGTTGTAGTGCTGAATGTAAGTTTGTGCTGAAATCGGCTGCAGTGATTAGCAACAGCTAACTAAAAAGCTAGGTTCACTGCTAAGCAAAAATCTACTACTAAAGATAAACTGCAACACGTGAATATAAAAAATTAGCAGAAGCCAAAACTAAACCACTAGACATCTGAAAAAAGTCACATCTTCATCTGGTGATGATCAGTTTAAGACTCACACAGAGCAAAGTCCTCAGCTTTCGATCTGCTGCATTTTTATTACCGTATTTTCCGCACTATAAGGCGCACCTTCAATGAATGGCTTATTTTAAAACTTTTTTCATATATATTCTATAAGGCGCACAGAATAGACACTTCAGTTTGGGATGCCAATTTGTTCTGTACTCTATTATTACACAGATGTGTGCTTTATATACTAGTCTGCCCCAGTCGTTGTTTCTTTCACGGTGTTGGTGTTGTGATATTGAGCCCAACTGCATTCTGGGTAATACAGACCAACCGATGCGCTGCCGCCGCAGTCTCTGTCTCTCTCCGCCCCCTCCCCCGCCTCAACGTTCTGACACCTATCCCAGCATGCACCGCGCGCTTCTTCTTCTACGGGGAAAATAAAGTCGGCGGCTGCTTACCGTAGCTGCTAGACCTGTTGTGGCTCCATATTGGTCCATATATAAGACGCGCCGGATTATAAGACGCACTGTCGGTTTTTGAGGAAATGTAAGGTTTTTAGAAAATACGGTACTTCAAAGTTGTCTGAGTCAGATGACCACAGCTGAAAACATATGACATAAAATTCATCCAAGTCATAAAAAATCGCAACATTTTAGGACAATAATTGGTCTCAAAAACGGCAGCCATCTTGAAAAATGTTCATCGTCCTGAAATTCAAGTGGCTGATGGGAAATATGAAAGCAAACCTCAGGGTGAATTATAAATATGCTTATATGGAGTCATGTCTTCTTAGGAAAATGACAGAAATCTTGTAAGAAGCATCAATACTACAACAGGAATCATAATGTTCTGTGTGGTCTTCATGCATATCGATGTTCACCAGTTTAAAGTGTTCTGGCTTCAGTCCAGGGTGAGTCTGAAATTAGGTCTGACTCAGATTACAGCATCTAGATTGCAGGTCAGCGGATGCATTAATCAAACATATTAGTTTCCAGTTGTTGCTCTCCTCAAACGTCTGGACTCTCCTACCTGACATCATGAAGAATCTGACGCCATCTGCGTTTTATCATAAACATCCTCTCCCTGGAGAATCCTCTCACTTACTTTTCTCTTTTTTTTAAGTAATCCCAAAGGTCAGGTTTGATGGAGGGGGGCAGGAATGCATGAAAAGGTTCTGCTATACTGCTCAGCTTTAACAGATGTTCTCAGAAGAACAGCCTTTTGGAAATAAAAGCAGCTTATCACATAAAAAGCTGCCAGTGGGGAGGAAGCCCCATTTGTTAGGAACATGTAACAGGGGAGCTGATTTTCATTGCAGGGAACTGGAAATTCATCATGGTCTGACATGCTGTAGCATAACCTATAAATGACGGACCTCCTGTTTTCATCACAGTGGGAGTTTTTCTCCTGGTTGTCAGGAAGAAGAGAGCATATCAGAGGGTTCACTGCATGTTTTAGCATCTCTGCAGCTCATTCAGAAAACTGCAAAAAACCCTTCAGATAAGTCATCCACTGTCAGAAGTCCAAATAAACAAAGGCCAAAAACACGCCTCCCTGTGGTTGCTTTCAAAGAAATACAAAAATACTCCAAAGAAAACAGTTTGAGATTTTTTTTTTAAAGAATGGAGTCATTATTTAAACAAATGCAGTCTGATCCTTAAACATGTTTCAAAGAAGCCTTTTGCTCCTGCCAACATGTTTCATGGGGGAGTTGGACCTAAACACAGACAGGAAAATGGATTCTCATCATGCAAAAGAAGATTTATTCAAAACTGAGGAGGAAAGAACGACGGGAAAACTGATAACGGAAGGATCTGAGTGGGAGTGAAGGAAACTGACTGACGTCTGTCTGCTGGGAGGTGATTACAGACATAGTAACCATGGAAACCAGGTGAGCACGGCCAGCAGATTAATTAAGACCAGAGGAAACACACACACACACGCACACGCACAGAGATCCACCCGGGATGAAGCACTGAGTCAAAAACTGATGAGTAGCAGTCAGTGGTGGCCAGCGCTAGCTAGCTGTAGCGCTAGCTATACAGCTAGCTGGCTGTAGCGCTAGCTGGCTGTAGCGGAGCTGGCTGTAGCGCTAGCTATACAGCTAGCTGGCTGTAGCGCTAGCTAGCTGTAGCGCTAGCTATACAGCTAGCTGGCTGTAGCACTAGCTAGCTGTGCTAACCCTGAAGAATTAAACATTATGTCCATCTAATGAAATATTTAGAAAGGACGTCATCAGATCAACAAAAATTATATAGTTATGGGAAAATTCTGGTATTTTAAAGGCTGAAATGGAACATTAATACAAACAAATAACAATTACAAAGTAAGACATAATGGTAGAAAAAAACACAAATCATTTTTTTTCAATATAAAAATGTTATATAAAAATAACTATATTTGTTAGATCGCGGTAAAGTGCTTCCAGTGACAACAAAGCTTGTGTATGAACAAGATGTCTCACCTTGACTGAAATTGGGGGCATGAATCTCTCTGGTGCATTTTGGTTGAAATATATTTGTTCATCATTCAGTGAAGATACTTGTGAGGTGAAGTTGCAAGAACTTTTACTCAAGTAAAAATATTTCATAATAATATCCTTTAATAAAAGTACAACGTACAGCGTATTAAAATATTCTTAAGGATAAATCTTTTCCAAAAGGTTACTCAGCTAAATGCATCTAGTTTCTATCCCCTCTGGTTCTACATGTCGATCATTAGGTCACAAATCTGAATTTTGTGTGAGGTTTCTGTCCCAGGCAGGTTGGACACTTATCAATATTTTAAGATAACTTGTGTTGCAATGGAAAACAAATAAGAAACAATGATACAATTAAGCTAAAGAGTAAAAAGTGAAATGGTTCCTGCAGAAGTGGAGCTTTGTGTCCTGACACCGCCTGCTGGGAATCATGTCCTGCCCACTCACTAAGCTTCGCTCAGTGTTCAAATAAAGAGCGGGCTTCACACTTGTCATTCCTTTGCTAATTCAAGATCGGCCTTATAGTCCTAATTACTCTCTCATTCATCCCATTCACGCAGTCTTCCTCATGGCCACTTTCACAGCGGAGGAGCGCCAGGAGAGCGTCCTCATTATCGCAGGAACGCCACTTTGGGAAAACTCCTTCCAACACAAGTTCAGTAGCTGCTTTTCTTGGAGAGATACAATCAGCCTTGGAGAGTCGGGGGAGGCGCTGAAGCCGAGTTATGCGACTGAGTGTGGGAAGAAAAGTGTAATAACTTTCACCTGAATGACTCCACTCTCCCAAACGCCCTGGGTTTGTCATTCACCGTCGTCAGACCCCCCTTGTGTTCAGTGAAAGGGGCCTGCAGGGATCGCGCGCTAATGAGGCAGCAGGCATTTCTTTGGCTCGGTACAAACCAGTGTGTGTGGAGCTTTTCTCTTCTCTACAAGCTACAGCCGCTACCAGCTGCTATTTTCTAGAGTGAATGGGATTCACAATTAATGATGCAATTATGCTAATAGGTTGCCAGGCTACTTGCTGGCCTCTCCTGCTAAGTATCAACCTTGTTTCAGAGAGGCTGAGTAAAACAATTGTTGCAGATGAGAGCATGAACTTCCTGAGTGAAAAGTTTCCTGAGAAATCCAATAACGACGCATGAGAAATATTAAAACCGATCAGTTTTATTGCTGATCTCGTCCAGTTACTGGATGAACGATGGTTGGATTTTCTTTTTAACAAACTGGTCAGACTGGAAATGTAATTCACATAAATATATTTCAACCTTAAACAAAATGCCACAGTCAGTTTTTTTAGTTCATTTTTCTAAACTGGATAAGATTAACCTTTATAATAAACCTCGATTTGTGACAGTTCCACTTCAGTGTATTTTTTATTTAAACGTCTTTGAGTTGATTACAATCTGACAATAAAATAAATAAAGTACTTTTTCGCTGCTTTCTGCACAAACTCAGCATGCTGATTTATAATAACATTTGCATGCTGTAGAGTTGTTTCCATTTCTATCCAGCAAGTCAAGTTAATCTCGAGATCCTGGGAATGACGTGTATAATGTGGATTTTTAGTGCTTTATGTGGTTTATTATGGAGCAGAGTGGCAGCTCAACCACTGGTGTCTTACTGGTGTCTTTCAGATAAATGATTAGAGTTTCTGGTGTTTTGGTGAAAATGGGAGAAAGACTCTGGTCTGGTATCTGTAGCTTAGTTATGCTTTATTTTCATGTATTTATAGTAATAATCCTGTGATCTGGTGCAACTGGCAGCTTTTAAACAAAACATTTTGACTGGCGATTTTGCTTCATTACTTCTGGTTTTCCTCCAAAAGATACAGTGCAGCTGTTATTTTAATCTGTAAGGTGTAAAAGTCATTTTTTTTTTTGTTTTCTGCAAGAAAAACCTGGTCCAGGCGCTTTGCACAAAACTCCTGCAAAGCATCATGGGATGCAATCTGGCTAAAGGCTAAAGATAAAATGTTTGAACTCTTGTTTTTGTGTCAGAAATATGTAATTTTAGTTACATTTTCAACGCAGGAAAGAAATGACTTCATTGCTACAGCAAAAACAAACAAACAAATTGTTTTGTCTGCAGTCGATGCTCTGCAGCTGGGAATTAGCTTCTTCTGTAAAGTGGCTCATCAAATGGTGACGTTTGTGTTTGAGCTGCACGTCGTCCCTTTTTATATGAAGTTCATTATTATTATAGCTACTGAGTTAGAATCGCTGATTGCTGTTTTCATCAGTTGCTTGATGAAAAATAACAATAGATCTAAACCAATCTATTGTGTTAAAGTCAAGCTAAGAGGAGTTAGCCAATCAGTGAAGTTATTCAAACCTAAAATAGCATCTCAGTGCTAAACAGCAGCAAATATTTACTCAGTGATTTAGCATTTTAATTGAAAATGTTGCTTATTTTGTCCATTATATGATTTTAAATTGATTGCTATTGAAAGTTTAATCAAGTCGCACCACTAATACGTTTCTAACAGGGTCACTAAACGGCTCCTCTGGTCAGTTATGGGCTGAACAGAGTTTATAGGAGTTTAATAAACAGTGAAACTTCCAGGAGAATAATTCTCCCAGAGTTAACGGCAGCCAGCCGTCTCCTCTGTGATTTATGAACGCCTACATGAAAACGCTCTGGGGCGGCTTTGTTTTGATTACCCTGAAAAATAACAGTTATAGGACCAGAGAGCGCCTGCATAATTAAATCACGCCCCATGCCGACATCTCTCTTCTTCTGCAAACAGGTTTTGCGATCATCAAGACGTTTGTGTGATTGTTTTGTTCCTCTGACTTTTGTCTCGTATGACCAAATAAAGGATAATTTCATAAACAATTCACCAAGGACTTCTTTCTGTGTGTCATTTGCAGATAAAATAAAATGCCAGCTTATCTACACAGACAGAAGCAGGAAATCTGTGCCAGTATCTGGGTTTTATCTGGAACCATTTCATTCCAATGACAAACGTAGTTACTTCTTTCCCTCTTTTGCAAGCTTCCCGTCTGCTTCCCCGACAATAACCGTCACGTTACACAACGTCTAAAACCACAGTACACAAGCCGAACAATGGCCTCCCACCACCAGACAATCGTGCAGAAGGAGAAATGAATACTAAGTATCGCTGGACAATCCTGTCTGTGTTTGTGAGGACTTGTTGAGGGACGTCTGCCAAAGGGTTCCCAGGAGACTTTCCTCCGGGGAACAATGGCGTTTCTGGCCGGCTGTTTGTTCTTGTCAATCATGTGTCAGATGACAACAGAGAGCAGCCAGCCGGCAGCTTGAGTTAACTCCAGATTATGATGAAGGGAGAAACTGCTGGGGGAAAGATGCTCCTTGCATGTGGACGCTGTTAAAAGTCCGTCTTTTCGTTTAACACTACATTACCCATGATGCACCTGTTCGTTTTTTGTAGTTCGAATTTCACGTAGATGAGCGAGTTATTTTCTGTGCTTCTGTGGCATAAAAACCCGTCCACGGATAGCATCCACCATCAATCCTTCTTTAACCCCGTGTGTATGAGACCTGTGTGCGTTTTTATTATGCAAGTAAACATGTTTCTGCCCGATATTTGGGTTTATGTCCGTTATTAGCTCCCGAGGTGAAATTAGCCTCGTGTTTCTCTGGCTACCAATAATGCGAGCTATTACTTGTAATAACTTAAGTCGTTTGCCAGTTATATATCACCATTGTAGTAGCGTATGAGGAAATTTGCTGTTAATTCATATTTTCTGACGGTTTTTGTCATTTGCGTGTTTATTGCATTTGACCGATAATCCATGTGTGGTGTTATGGTGCCCTCTATTGGAGTTCTGCGTTACTACAGGCCATTTTCATCCTGCATGTAGCCGCTTCGCCCGCATGGATATTAATATGCACCTTTATTGTTTCTTCTGTTTCAGATAACCACACACACACATACATATACATACAAAACCGAATCCAACCACATCGTTCCCATCTCCACGTCATCATCTGCACCATCATCTCCCATTTTCCTGCTATTGTTCCACCAATAAACCTGCTAAGATGAGAAATCTGAAATTAGCGCAAGTTTTCTACAGACGCCATTTTGTAACGTCTGATGGCCATTAAAATATTACCAAACATTTAGTTTCCTTCCTGAAATGGCAAACATGCCAATTATTCTGCATAAAAACTCTCGTTGAGCAAAAGTTGATAATTGTGTTTGTATTTCTCTTTAGATGTTGATTTTTTAAAACCAGCTTTAATTTTCTGTTTTTGTTACTTTATATCTCAGTTCCTTCAACCAAACCCAGATGCACTTTATTTCGTCTCTCTGTCAGTAAATTCAGATTAATTATCGGATTCTATCTGAACCTGGACCCATAAGAAAACTGCCTGCAAATTTAGTCCTGATTAGTTTTTATATCTGTCAATAAAAGTCGCCATAATCTGAATTTTCAGTCCCTGTCACTAAATCTCCTGTTAGTGAAAGTTACAGACGCCGACGTCACTAAAACGTCTCTGACTTTTGAACAATAAAACATGAACAAAATGAAAAATATTAAAATCAAAGGCATTAAAATGCACAACTTTATCAACGATGACGCCGTTTGATTGGCTGCAGTCAAAGTTATGCAGGATGTCATCGTCATGGCTGTCGCTGCGCTCCGATTACGGCAGTAAAGATGGCCGCCGCTGCGCTCCGATTACGGCAGTAAAGATGTCCGTCGCTGCGCTCCGATTACGGCAGTAAAGATGGCCGCCGCTGCGCTCCGATTACGGCAGTAAAGATGGCCGCCGCTGCGCTCCGATTACGGCAGTAAAGATGGCTGTCGCTGCGCTCCGATTACGGCAGTAAAGATGGCCGCCGCAGCTCTGTGTACGGCAGTAAAGATGGCCGCCGCAGCGCTCCGATTACGGCAGTAAAGATGGCCGCCACAGCGCTCCGATTACGGCAGTAAAGATGGCCGCCGCAGCGCTCCGATTACGGCAGTAAAGATGGCCGCCGCAGCTCTGTGTACGGCAGTAAAGATGGCCGCCGCAGCGCTCCGATTACGGCAGTAAAGATGGCCGCCGCTGCGCTCCGATTACTGCAGTAAAGATGGCCGCCGTCTCTGGATGGATTCTAAAGTTGCTGAGCTGCAAACGAAACACCAACGACCTTTGAGCTGCAGCTTCTGATCCGGTTCTGACCCGGTTCTGCTTGGATGTCGGTTGGGATGTGATGCGTTCACAGATACTTTCATCACTTCGTTATTGTCATTTTCAGCCATAGTTTAGATCATGTCTCATGTTGATGACATAAAAGTCGGATAAAATGTGACATCAGCGTTTCAGATTCTGTGACATGATTCAGTTCCACATATGGAACTGATCAGATTATTTCGGGTATGATAAGATCAGAACCGGGCCGCTGGATATGGGTCTCAGTCGCCTGCTGACTCAGCAGGTCTGGACGATCAGTTACGATGATTCTTTAGCCTAAATTTGACCTTTTTTCCGGTTGTCCATGCTGCTAGTTGACCTGCAATCAGACTTCTGAGTGAACGAAAGCGACCCGAGGAGAAGAAGAAGGTCTGGAGGTGGAGGTTCGCCTCCCAGAGGTGGAGGTTCGCCTCCCAGAGGTGGAGGTTCGCCTCCCAGAGGTGGAGGTTCGCCTCCCAGAGGTGGAGGTTCGCCTCCCAGAGGTGGAGGTTCGCCTCCCAGAGGTGGAGGTTCGCCTCCCAGAGGTGGAGGTTCGCCTCCCAGAGGTGGAGGTTCGCCTCCCAGAGGTGGAGGTTCGCCTCCCAGAGGTGGAGGTTCGCCTCCCAGAGGTGGAGGTTCGCCTCCCAGAGGTGGAGGTTCGCCTCCCAGAGGTGGAGGTTCGCCTCCCAGAGGTGGAGGTTCGCCTCCCAGAGGTGGAGGTTCGCCTCCCAGAGGTGGAGGTTCGCCTCCCAGAGGTGGAGGTTCGCCTCCCAGAGGTGGAGGTTCGCCTCCCAGAGGTGGAGGTTCGCCTCCCAGAGGTGGAGGTTCGCCTCCCAGAGGTGGAGGTTCGCCTCCCAGAGGTGGAGGTTCGCCTCCCAGAGGTGGAGGTTCGCCTCCCAGAGGTGGAGGTTCGCCTCCCAGAGGTGGAGGTTCGCCTCCCAGAGGTGGAGGTTCGCCTCCCAGAGGTGGAGGTTCGCCTCCCAGAGGTGGAGGTTCGCCTCCCAGAGGTGGAGGTTCGCCTCCCAGAGGTGGAGGTTCGCCTCCCAGAGGTGGAGGTTCGCCTCCCAGAGGCGGAGGTTCGCCTCCCAGAGGCGGAGGTTCGCCTCCCAGAGGCGGAGGTTCGCCTCCCAGAGGCGGAGGTTCGCCTCCCAGAGGCGGAGGTTCGCCTCCCAGAGGTGGAGGTTCGCCTCCCAGAGGTGGAGGTTCGCCTCCCAGAGGTGGAGGTTCGCCTCCCAGAGGTGGAGGTTCGCCTCCCAGCAGGATTAACTTCCCTAAACATAAAACCAGACATTATGGTTCGAGTGATAGAAATGGCCTCAGAGTCAGAGACTAAACCTCTAGTCTGAGGATCGGATGGTCTGAATTCCCAGTGACCAGCTGAGTGTTCCTGTAAACAGAAGCTGTTCTCATGCATGGATTCATTCATCCACCAAAATCCCATTTTCTCCTTTTATTATTCCCTCTGCGTTCCAGGAGCAGCACAACGACGCGTCTGGATACAAATTTCACTTCCTGGAGGAAGGAAGCCTCCACTTTACTACCAACTCCAGAGCTTGTTACATATTTCTACAGAAACGTTGACGCTATGAATACAGTCTGGCCTCCAGACTGACCCCACGCTCCGATTTCTAATTATTTTGATTTTCTTTTTCGTGTCACAATTAAAGTTTAATAGGAAAAGAGAAGCTGTGTGAAAAATGTGTTGAAGTTTCTATCGGTAAGCAGACGATCGATTACGTTGAGGCGCTTGCTTTAAAGCTTTCCCTCATTCTGAGCATGTATGTGGCGACAGTGGAGAGGAAAGATTCCCCTTTAACAAGAAGAAACCTCCAGCAGAACCAGAACCTGTTCGGGTTGGGCAGTATGAGCATCACACATCCTTAGCATTTTACCTAAAATCTGTTTTTTTTTTTATTTTATTCAGTTTTAGCACAGTGGAGCAGTTGGTAGCACTGTTGCCTTGCAGCAAGAAGGTTCTGGGTTCAATTCCCAGCCCGGAGTCTTTCTGCATGCAGTCTGTCTGTTCTCCCTGTGCATGGTGGATCAATTCATGCCTTTCTTATTCCAGATCACGCATCCATAACTATAAGTTTCCTCAAAAACGTGTTAAACCTGCTATTAGTGAAAGTTAAGGACAAATCCAGAAGAATCCAGAAAGATCTGAAGTTCCCAGCTCAAAGCCACTGCTTTGGGAAGCTTTTTCCTTCTCATCTCTACAATTTAAAAGTCAGAAAATGCTGTTAACAGAGCTGCTTTGTGGCAGTGAAGTCAGGTAAGTCAAGCTAACCCTGATGAAGAGCTCAGTGTGGACCGTCTTCCTGTGTCCAGTGGACATGAGTCTCTTGTCTGTCATCTCAAACTGCGACATCTTCGTCCCCTGAAGCCAAACGTCAACCTGTGAGGCGGACTCCGTCTCATCAATCTGCTTAACTGAATAAACATGGAGTGGACCCGTTGAGATGAGAAAGGGCAGAAGAGAACCGCCGGTGTGATTTAATGACCGGCGTGATTTATAACCCGGAATAAAACCCCGACCTCGGCACATTTCCTCACAACACAGAACTACAGATCCAAATGCAGATTTCTCATATCTGTAACAACGTTCAACGAGTTTGACAAAAAAAATACCGTCGTTAATTTAAGTTTACTTTTACATTTCAAAATAATGCAACAAAATCTAAAGTTTTCTTAGGTTTCTTATTAGAAAACTTAGGAATGTCAAGACATAACAGTTGTGCTTCAAGAAAAGGGGAATTAATTCATATTTGGTCCAGAAAACAGAGACACGGTGAAGCATGCAGGTTAGTGTAAGTAATATTTTAGCTAGCAGGTTAGCATAAGTAATATTTTAGCTAGTGGGTTAGTGTACGTAATATTTTAGCTAGCGGGTTAGCATAAGTAATATTTTAGCTAGCGGGTTAGCATAAGTAATATTTTAGCTAGCGGGTTAGCATAAGTAATATTTTAGCTAGCGGGGGAGCATAAGTAATATTTTAGCTAGCGGGTTAGCGTAAGTAATATTTTAGCTAGCAGGTTAGCATAAGTAATATTTTAGCTAGTTGGTTAGTGTAAGTAATATTTTAGCTAGCAGGTTAGCATAAGTAATATTTTAGCTAGTTGGTTTGTGTAAGTAATATTTTAGCTAGCAGGTTAGCATAAGTAATATTTTAGCTAGTGGGTTAGTGTAAGTAATATTTTAGCTAGCGGGTTAGCATAAGTAATATTTTAGCTAGTGGGTTAGCGTACGTAATATTTTAGCTAGCGGGTTAGCATAAGTAATATTTTAGCTAGCGGGTTAGCATAAGTAATATTTTAGCTAGCAGGGGAGCATAAGTAATATTTTAGCTAGCGGGTTAGCGTAAGTAATATTTTAGCTAGCGGGGGAGCATAAGTAATATTTTAGCTAGCGGGTTAGCATAAGTAATATTTTAGCTAGCGGGTTAGCATAAGTAATATTTTAGCTAGCGGGTTAGCATAAGTAATATTTTAGCTAGCGGTGCTGACTGCTGGTCCTAAGCACCTGTCAGCTCTAAAAGCATGAGATAAAAAAATGATCAAATCCTTTAACTATTGGCTGATTAAAGCCCGACTGAAACATTTCCATTGTCTGAAGGATGTTGAAGTAACAAAGCAAAGTAAAACGCTGTTGGTTGCTACGTCAGGCCTTTTGGGGCTTTCTCTGTTAAATGCAGCGCTCCTTTGACAAATTAAAGTCTAACCTCAGTGGAATATGCTCTTTCCAAAGGCTCATTATTGTGCAATTATAGGCTGTTTCAGTGCCCCACTGTGAATATTCTGTTTTATTAAGACCTCAGGACAAGATTCATGAATAAGAAACATTAAACTCTACCTGCAGCCGGGCGCTCTTTGATGATTGATTTTATGTGCATTACAAAGAGAAGGGGAACACTGCAGTCATTAGTACAAACCATAACTTTTTACATATGAGAACCAAACCAGCACACCTGCTTTTAGGAGCCGGACCTGCGTCGTCCTGCTTGGCGCATTTCAAAGGAGGAACACTAATGGCATTCCCAGAAGCAGCCTGATCCGACGGCATGTTAACGCTCCTGAACACGGCCGTGTCCCAGGCTTAGGGGGAAATGTATTTAACGGCGGGGGCCGCCTGACACAGATGTTAACAGAATCCCCGTCTGCCTGGAGGTGGCGAGCTCCACTCTCCCTCCTGGTTAGTCATGCCAGCTATGTGCAGAGTCACACTGCGCCGTCGGCTGCAGGTCATCCATAATGAGCGAGTGTTAAATCTTAGCACCGGCGTGCCGACACACACCGACATGAGGCTTCTCTTCGTCGCCCTCTCGCTGCCATCAATCATCAGAAAACGGCAGGTTGTTGATTAATGAGCTTTATGACACATCCGAGCCTCCGGCTGCCATCCCACCAGGAGTCTGAGTAAAAATTAGATCCTCACACACCAGCGACGCTCTGCGAAGCGACTTCCTGGAGTATTATTAGACTGTGCAAGTTGTTTTAATATCTGCGAATTTCCCTTTAATTAATTTACTGTTTCCTTCCTTCCAGCCTCGAGACATGAGGGAAAACACGACAACAGAACGGGCTCCTCCTCTGAAAGGATCCAAATCTTCTTCTAGATCAGGGGTCCCCAAACTTCTTCCTGTGAGGGCCACATAACTTTTCCCTTCTCTGTTGGGGGGCCGGAGTCAGTTTGTAACAGAAAAAGTGTTACACGTTTATCCATTGCAATTGAATATCCATATATTCCATTGAGGGAAAGTAACTTTAACATATAAATTCCTCATATGTTAACATAAAGGCTCGTTTTGAAGTATAAGCTGCGACCTGGAATGCGGCGTTCATAACGAACACGTGTGTTCATCTGCTCTACCGCTAGCAAACAACCGTACTGATTAAATAACATAAAAGTCCAACAGATGGCAGCAAAACAAAACACCCACAGTGTACAGGACACACTTCCTGCTAAAGAGCCCCCTGGTGGTTGAAGAAAAATCCACAAAATACAACATATGAAAAAAAATCTGAATGCTCTCTGGTATTGTTCAGGGGGCCGGACCAAATGTGGAGGCGGGCCGGATCCGGCCCGCGGGCCGTAGCTTGGGGACCACTGCTCTAGAGGAACTTCAGTCCCAACGGAGATTCGTAGACCCGGGATGCAGCAGCAGTTTTATTTGATGAAGCTGGTCGTCCTGAAAAAAGACGCCAAACAGCTGCAGCTTTAAAAATCTAGCAGGATAAAACTGTGAGTTAAAACACACCCGGCATGTGTTAACAGTTAGGAAGAAGATCTCAATAAAGATGAATGAAACAGACGTCCAAAATTGAAACAGATTTACCAAAAACCACCACGGTTGTTATGTCTCCATCATTAAGCCGCTTTCTTTCAGGAGGGAAGTCATAATGTTCACATTGGGCCAGTTTTACAGGAGCTTCTTTGATGTCTCATCAAACATCTCAAAGCCAGACTCACTCCAATCAATCAATCAATCAATCAATCAATCAATCAATCAATCAATCAATCAAATGTTATTTGTATAGCACATTTCAGCAGCAAGGCATTTCAAAGTGCTTTACATAATTAAAATAAAAACAGAAATAATCAGTGAGAAAGAGAGAGATTTAAATAAAAAAAAACAAAATAAAAACAAAAAACATTACATCATTAAAACGTCGAAAAGAAAGAAGAAGAAATTAAAAACATTAAAGACATAAAAACATGGAAGACATCAAAACCCATACTCTAACCCTAATCTAGCCATAATCAACTCTAAACAGGTGAGTTTTAAGTTGAGATCTAAAGGCTCTCAGTGTTTCAGCTGTTTTACAGTTTTCTGGAAGTTTGTTCCAGATCTGTGGTGCATAGAAACTGAATGCTGCTTCTCCTCGTCTGGTTCTGGTTCTGGATGCAGAGCAGAACCAGAACCAGAAGATCTGAGGGGTCCAGACGGTTGGTACAGCAATAACAGATCTTTAAGGTATTGTGGTGCTAAACTGTTCAGTGATTTATAAACTAACATCAGTATTTTAAAGTCTATTCTCTGAGCTACAGGGAGCCAGTGTAGGGACTTTAAAACTGGTGTTATGTGCTCTATCTTCCTGGTTTTAGTCAGAACAGCAGCAGCAGCAGCTTCTGGATCGGCTGCAGCTGTTTGATTGATTTATTAGTCAGACCTGATGAGACGCTGCTGCAGGAATCAATGCGGCTAAAGATAAACATGGATGAGTTTCTCTAGATCTGAGACATCAGTCCTCTAAAAGCCCTGAACTTCTCCACAAGAGCAGAACCCAACTTCAGACGCAGCTTCTCTCCATCTGATTACAGGAGCTGTGGAGGGTCAGGGCAGAGGTCCGAAACGTTTCCGCAGAAGAGACCCAGAGAAATGCATAAAAATATGTTTTTCTACGTTCAATAGTTGTTTCTTTTGGGGTTAATTTCTGCTTCAAATGATCTGATTGGACACGGGAAAACACTGTTTTGTGTCCAGGTTGTGCTAAAAGGAGTTAGCCTATCAGAAGGTACTATAGCATAAAATAGCATCTCAATGCTAAACATGTAGCAGCTAACGCTGATGTCATTGGTGCTGAGCTCATTAGTTATTCAGGAATTTAGCAACAACATTGCTTTTGGAATTGAAAATGTTTTTTATTTTGTTGATATGTGATTTGAAACACGATTAATTAATTAAAGAGCCACCAATAATTTATATGCATTTTTAATACATATAATTTAGTGGACACCCCATCTATCAGTTTTTAACCTGGTAGATAGTTTTACCCTCCGCCCTCTCTTGGTGTCTTGCGGTCCCTCTGGAGGCCCCGACCCCCACTTTGGGAACCGCTGCTGTAGGTGGAAATCTGGAGAGCAGTTCATGAGGATTTCTAAAGCTTAAAAGAACAAAAAGACTTTCATTCTGTGGACATAATGTCTGAAAAGCTTCACATATTTATAGAAACATCACATTTCATTGGCATGTCTCGATCTTAATCATTTTTCAAAAGGCAAACAAACAGAAATCTGTGTTTTAGCTGAACTGTAAGGGACAAAAGATGTGAACCTGAGAGCCTCACTGTCTGTGATCTCAACTTTAAATCCTACTTCTAAAGTTACTACGGTGTTATTTTAAATGAGTTTTCATCCTGATGATGCACAGGCCTCCCCTCCTCCCGGTTACCTGACTGAAAGCAGCCGCGTCAAATTAGAAAAAGAAAAAACTCTCCAGGAAGTGCTCCTCCATGTTGCTTCCACCGCGGCCTTCATCTCCTCTGGTTTTTCCCATAAACAGTTCAAAGCTGAACCTCTGAGTCTCTATGAAGTCCACATTTACTTCTGATGTTGCAGATCTAAGGCTGAGCCAAACATCAAAACAAAGCGTGTAGGTGGCAGCCATTACTGCGCCAAATGACAGATGTGTCTGTGCATAAGTGTGTGTGTGTGTCTGTGCATTAATGTGTGTGTTTTTGTGCGGAGCACAGCTGCGAGTCTGCAGAATGATTTGCGGCCCACATGACCCCCCGCCTCTTTCATGACATCCCTGTGGGGGTTTTGGTCGACGACGTTTAAATAATTAGAATAGCTTCTTGTTAGAAACGGGCTTTGAACCAAATTGAACTTTTATCCCTCATTAGATTATGACTTGTTCCCGTCTCAGTTTTGGCAGAGAAGGGCCGTTTCTGGTGCGGCTCACCCTGCGATGGGATCCTCCTGGAATAATTTAACGATATTTGACAGCCGGTCCCAGCAGCAGAGGAGTCACCAGGACACTAATGGAACTTCTTGAAGCATAATCTCTAAAATAACCTCAGCAGATGTCGCTGATAGGAAACATATTCCACCTTTTTACACTGTGAAAAGACTTCAAAACAAACTCAGTTGTGATATTTTGTTAACCCGATCTACTCCTGGAGTCACTTTCACAGAATATTTTCCACCTGAAACTGGTTTCTAACAACAGATCTGTCATGCGCAGTAGAGGGCGCCATAGCGTCAGCGTTCTGCCAACCGCCATAGAGAGAAGAAGAAGAGCTCAGTGTTTACGGAAGTAAACATGGAGGCTAACGGTGTAGCTTAGCTTAGCTTACACATTTGAAGTTGTTATCCGGCCGGAGCAGCATATTAACAACTTAATCCTGATATAATCCGTCATGGTTGTTGTTTTTCTTCCCGCTTGCCCGTATCAGTTCACAGAATAATGAGATTTGTTGAGAATCAGTGACGTTCAGTTCGGATGAATGCGGCCTGGACGTTATGGTCGCGTTTGAATCGGATACGTATCGGATATGGATCACATTCTAAAAGAATCCGACCTGAGCTGCTCACACTGCCATGAAAAGATCAGGTACAGGTCGCATTACGTCAGAAAGATCGGAATTGAGTCACTTCCGGCTGCAGTGTGAACGCAGCCGGAAGTGACCGATCACAAGTCTCTCTCCTGACCACTTCCTGCAACAAGTGCAGACATTTTCAACTTTATGCACACAGTAAGTAAATCAATCAAAAAGCAGCTAAAATAAATTCCCATCTACTTTCTCTGACCTGGACTCGATGCATTTTGCTGCCCCGACAGCTAAACGTGTCCTGGAGTCTCTGCTGACGCGACAAGAAGAAAGTTAATTTTTCACAATAGAACAATTAAATAATTGAAAAGTTTATTTCAGGAAACACATCATGTCAGGGGGGGGCTGCATAGTGGGGCAGTTGGTAGAGCTGTTGCCTTGCAGCACAAAGGCTCTGGGTTCGATTCCCGGCCCCGGTCCTTCTGCATGGAGTTTGCATGTTCTCCCTGTGCATGGTGGGCTTTCTCTGGGTACTCCAGTTTCCTCCCACAGGAAGTTAGGTTAACTGGTCTCTCCAAATTGCCCCTAGGTGTGAGTGTGTGAGTGCATGGTTGTGTGTCTCTGTGACCTGTCCAGGTGACCCCGCCTCTCGCCCGAAACGTTAGCCGGAGATGCACCAGCAACCCTCCCAACCCCACTGAGGGACAAGGGTGCAAGAAAATGGATGGATGGACATCATGTCAGAAAAAACTCATTTTCATTTTGGGCCTTAAAGGGCCGGTTGTGGCAAAACGTATTGATAAAACTATTAACAAACTGTTTAAATATTATTAAATATCTTTTAATGTCTTAAATTCATTATAAAACGTGAGACGGCCTTAAACATGTTAATCACAGTTTTACTTTTAAATCTCATTTTTCTCATGGGATTTTTTTGTCAGGCAGAAATATGATCTTAATGGAAAGTTTAGTTTTCTTTGTGATTTTCTAAACATGTTTTAAATCTGACCAGTGGGCTTCGTCAGGATTTTACTGACCAGCAGCAGCAGCAGCAGCTCCTCTTGCTGAAGCTGAGTTTCTGCTGGCAGTCTGAGTGGGAGCGCTGTCAGTAAATATTTGTCCCTGCGGAGGTTTTATGACCATAAAGTTTGGAGAAACGGAACAAACAAACCATCTGTGTAGCAGTGAGGACCAGTAATCTCCTGGGTGATGAGTGAGATGATTTATCAAACTTCAGTGTTTGACCCAAACAGTTAAAAGCGTAATTTAACGGTTTTAGTTAACCCATGTTTGTGTGTTTGCCTGGATAAAGCCGCCGGCAGCGGGACGGTTCGGTGGGAAGCCCGTCTGCCAGGAAGAAGCTCTGAAATATTAGCGGAGAGTCGGATGGAGAGGGTGCAGTCTTCCACATCAGAAGGCCTAATCCTGCTTCCCACAGACAACAATCCATCACCGGGTGAAATGATTCATGAAGCTGGAATCCAGCTCTTCTCTTCCCTCTCACCCGAAAATTATGTTGCTTTTTATTTAATGAAAACTCACAAAAACTTCCTAACCAACCGTTGATGTTGTGCCAAACGGCTGGACCTCACAAGAAGAGAATCTTCTAAATAATAAATCTATTAGTTCAATTAATTATCTAATCTGTGTCAAGTTTTTTTGTTTAGAAAAGATAGTTATGCCCTCGTTAGTAGAGAGCCGAGTCTGTTTCAAAACGTCCTCTTGTTACATGAGAGTCATGATCCCGGCTCTTCTGATCAAATCTATTTACAAAGATTCAGATATTTGAGAGCTTTCATGTCTGGGAGGATTACCGTATTTTCTGCACTATAAGGCACCTAAAAACCTTTAATTTCCTCTAAAGCCGACAGTGCACCTTATATATGGACCAATATGGAGCCACAACAGGCCTAGCAGCTACAGTAAGCAGCCGCCGACTTCATTTTCCCCCGTAGAAGAAGAAGTGCGCGGTGCATGCTGGGATAGTTGTCAGAACGCTGGTTTGTTAATAAAGTTTGATAATACATTTAAAACCAGAGGGGCGGAAGGAAGAGAGACAGAGACTGCGGCGGCGCCAGCGTGTCGGTTGGTCTGTTACCCAGAATGCAGTTGGGCACAATATCACAACACCGTGAGTGAAACAACGACTGGGGCAGCTACTATATAAGATACTCAGGGACCATTTCTTTACAAATGTAGATGTGTAATAATAGAATACAAATCAGCAACCCAACCTGAAGCGTCTATTCTATGCGCCTTATTTATGAAAAAAGTTTTGAAACGGGCCATTCATTAAAGGTGCGCCTTATAGTGCGGAAAATACGGTAAGTACTTTTTCTGTAATGCGCCATGAAACATCCTGAACGAGTCACCAGAGCAGAAACAGACAAAGTTTCTCTGAAAACAGAGATTTTTGTTTCTTTTAGCTAAATCTACTGGCTGAATGGAGAAAACATCACAGGATTTAAATAACAGTTTTAAAACTGTAAACTTTGAATTTGGGGGATGTAGGGTAAAGTCACAGCTGATTAACAGAAACTCCTGGCTACTTATTGAAGATGATCTTTGTTCGCTCCCTCAGGTCCAGAATGTTCCTCTGAAACTCTCAGGCCTTTTTCCTCACTAATCTGCAGAGTCCTAACATGCAAATGTCCATTTCTTCTTCAGATTAGTTTTATTTCCATGTGTTTGACATCATTAGAAAGATGAGAATCCACACTCTGAACATCCCGAGGCAACACTTGTTCCGGGTTTTGTCACATATTTCACTGATAAATGCTCAGATTGTCTTGTCTCTCTGCTGAAGGAGTTCGTATCAAGACGAGTATTTTTCATTTTTCATCTCTGCCAGCGGTTAAAGATGAAGACGGATTCGTTTATTATCGTTGTCTGTCATGAGACGGCCGGCCTGCTCTCCTCTGTCAGAGCTGATCATCGTCCTGCGGACACAAAGCCGGTCGGTCGAAATGTTTGGCTGCAGCAGGAGGAGACAGAAACAATGAAGATGCTTTTTATTCCCCATCAAACACATTCATTCATTGTTAATTTGTCACTTTTAATAAGATATGGCAAACATCATGTGAAGCAGAAAGCAGCACTTATATTTTATTTATATTCTGCAAATAGGATATAACAAACACACAGAGTATTGAAGCTGATGTACAAAGCAAAAAATAAAAAGTAAAATCAGAAATAGTTTAAGGGATGGACAGTATGAGCTCAGATGGAAATCCAACTTAAAACAACCAAATATAAATATATTAAAATGTTTCTGTTGTCGAGTTAAGCTGTGGAATAAATCTTTAAATAAAACTATAACAGTTTAAACCATAAATAAAACCATAAAATAATATCTGAAACCTTCATGATGGTGATTTATTTTTTAATCTGATTCTTTTTTCTCTTGTTTGGATTTAATTGTTGATTCTGTGTCTGAGGCCATATTAACAGAAACAGCTGAATGGATTCAACCTGCAACTTTTCAAATATGCAACAAATAAATTATTCCATCCATTTTCTATACACCCTCGTCCCTCAGTGGGTCAGGAGGTGCTGCTGCCTCTCCAGCTAACGTTTCGGGTGAGAGGTGGGGTCACCTGGACAGGTCACCTGGACAGGTCGCCAGTCTGTCGCAGGGCAACACAGAGACACACACTCACACCTAGGGGCAATTTGGAGAGGCCAGTTAACCTGACAGTCATGTTTCTGGACTGTGGGAGGAAACCGGAGTACCTGGAGAAAACCCACCATGCACACACACACTCACACCTAGGGGCAATTTGGAGAGGCCAGTTAACCTGACAGTCATGTTTTTGGACTGTGGGAGGAAACCGGAGTACCCGGAGAAAACCCACCATGCACAGGGAGAACATGGAGACTCCATGCAGAAAGACCGGGAATCGAACCCAGAACCTTCTTGCTGCAAGGCAGCAGCTCTACCAGCCCAAATAATTTTATTTATTTTTTATTTTTATTTAATTGATTGCAGTTGGAGTCTTGAGTGTTAATGACTGTGTGTGTTTCTGGGGTTTGGATCAAATATTTAACAATATGACTTAAAAAGATCTTACATGACTCAGCATTTATGTTTGTGAATGCATGAACCCTGTGATGAAGTGGTGAATGTTCATCGTTTCAGCTGCAGCTTAGCATCAGGAAAAGGACCAAAAGGACAAACTTCCTGCACTGAGGGCAAACAGCAGCGAGTGGAGAGAGTCTGCAGCGAGAGGAGCAGCTGAATGTTGGCGTTCACACTGACAGCTGCTGCACAGCGGGGAGCTCAACCTGCGGAGCCGGGCAGGAAGCGCCCGCAGCGAGCGGCTGAAACGGCCCAAAGGGTCATCAGTCCCCACCGACCTACTCGGCACAGAGCGTCCTGACGGACACAACACCTCACCTGACCGCCATCATGAGCAAACCACTCACAAACCTCCAGCTGCTCAAACATCCACCCTGAAAACGGAAGAGCAGGAAACAGCAGCTCTGTAAATTCATTCATTCATAGAGCAGATATGCCTGGATGAACACTGAGCTGGAAATGGGTCCAGTTCATTTTCTTTACAAGGTTAAAGTTTAAATTATACATTTAAATGAGTTTAAATCATGTTTGCTGCTGTTTCCCATGAACAATGAAAACCTGTGGGAGATGAACTGAGACACCAAATGATTTTACTGATCTTAGCAGAATAAATAAAAAACAATAATCCAATATGGCAAGACATTAACAGCAGTAATGAGCAAAGTAGAGAAATTAACAGGAGCAAAAATATCAACTGGCAGGAAAAACTAAAGTGATTCTGATGCGTCCCTTACATGATGTATTTTCTAAGTTTATGTATTTCAGACATCTTACCCTGTCACTGCATGCAACTGGACACAATACCAAACACAGAGACTCTTTATACTATGTTTCAAATGTCACCGTATCATAAAAACGTCAATAATCTGTTATTGTAAATCTAGTTTTCTAACATTTTGGATAAAACATAAAACTGGACACATTGAGCTAATGTCAAAGTTCTGCGTCGGTGACGTGGTAAAAAGCCTGAAGATGTTTTCAGCGCCGCAGCCGATCTGATTCCTTCACCATAACTCATGTGTGACCCGCCCACATGGGGCTACAACATCTAAAAAAACGCCTCATCCCAGCCACAAGAATGCATGAGAGCAGTGTTTTCAATCACATGACTGCAGCGTCACACAGCTCACTACATTTAGCTTCTCTACACTGAAAGCTGCTCATTGTCTTTTACTGCTAAGTTTTCAGACCAGAAATCCTAGAAAACAAGACGAGCGACAATCTTTTCAAAATGATCGAAGTAAAACATCCTGAGTTGAAGGTGATGTGATGAAGAGTAAAGGTTCAGCAGAGTGTGTGTCGTTCTGCTGCTGCTCTTCCCATCCCAGTGTTTTCAGACTCTGATTTCTCCGGGGGGGGTCGCTCCAACATGGCTGTCAGCTTGACTCTGGCTCAGAGTCGGGAGAGTGGCCGCTTTCTCCCGGGGAAGACAGCGGGCTCCCCGGCCCAGCTTCCTGCCCTCCACAGAGGGACCGGGGGCCGGGCTGGGGACCGGGGGCCACGCCAGGGCCCAGGACGGGGGCCGGTCTAGGGGCCGGGGGCCACGCCAGGGCCCAGAACGGGGGCCGGGCCGGGGGCCACGCCAGGGCCCAGGACGGGGGCTGGTCTGGGGGCAGGGGGCCACACCAGGGCCCAGAACGGGGGCCGGGCTGGGGGCCGGGGGCCACGCCAGGGCCCAGAACGGGGGCCGGGCCGGGGGCCACGCCAGGGCCCAGGACGGGGGCTGGTCTGGGGGCCGGGGGCCACGCCAGGGCACAGGACGGGGGCCGGTCTGGGGGCAGGGGGCCACACCAGGGCCCAGAACGGGGGCCGGGGGCCACGCCAGGGCCCAGAACGGGGGCCGGGCCGGGGGCCACGCCAGGGCCCAGGACGGGGGCTGGTCTGGGGACCGGGGGCCACGCCAGGGCCCAGAACGGGGGCCACACAGAGAACAAGGAGCCACATTGGAAGTGATATTTCCTTTCAGAGCTTCCGCTCCCCTCATTTTCTCCTCGTTATCAGGATGCCTGGTGCCAGACGGACATTTTGGTCCAGCTGAGTGAATGATGAGTTACAAAGTGCAGACAGAAAACTGAAAGTGGCACCGGATCGCTTCGGGACGGGGAGAGAAACTCGCTCTTGCTCTGCAGTCTGCTCTTGATTAGACGTGTCCAGAACAGCAGAATCCTTCAGGTAGAGTCAGTCGTCATGACAACCGACAGGTGAAGTGAATTCAGCTGTTCATCTCTGCATCAGGTTTATTTTTAAAATTATATTTCTCACAAGAAACATCATAAGTTCAAAACAACCAAACATCAGAAGAACGAATTTAAAACAACTTTAAGAAAAGCAGCAACATTAAATGATTCTTCTTACTCTTAATAAATTGTTTGTTTTTGTTTTACGTGTTACTTAATATATCGAAGCCTTTTGTAGAATATTTTCATTGTACTTTTTTATTTAGATTTATGGCCTCTATTTTGTATTTGTTTATATTTGTAGTTACTTTTATTTTTTATTTATTTTAAATGTATGTTTTAGGAATAAAAAAACCCACAAAAACACAAAACTAAATTAACTTGATTGTTTCAATCATACATTTTAATTATTTTAATCTATATTACAAAATTCAATGTGTTTTTACTCATAAGGAACATGGCAGAGGACAATTAAAGAGAGCATTCTATGCGCCCTTCAGGAGCTCCGTAGTTTTTCAATCATTGTTATAAAACATAAGTTAAAATAAATTATTGAACTGTTTTTGTCACACTCATCTTTCTGATTGGCTGCCAGTTAAACTCATCCAGCTGTTGCTAGCGCAGCTAGCAAGCGCAAAACATTTCTGACAAGAAAGCGCCTGAAGGAACTGCCCGCCTGTAGAGGGCGCTGCTGCAGAGTGAAAAAAAGTAATAAACATTCTAAAAGTTGATGTTTCTTCACATGTTTCGTAGCATCGGCTTTGGGTTTCACTATAAGCTGCAGAGCGATCCCAAACCTAATCCTGTTCACGTCTCAGCATGCGGTCCCGGCCCGGCCCGACCCGACCCGTCAGGCCTCTGCACCATCACAGCGTAAAGACAAAGTTTCATTAATGGTTTTTACAGTGCGCTGCTCTGTGGCCACAGAGCGACGGCAGCTGGATCAGGTTGTGCAGCCACAGCAAGGAGCTGCTGGTACTTCGTCCCTGAAAACAGAATCTGGAGGAGAATAAAAACCAAAGTCTGCAGGGTCACCGAGAGACCAAACGGTTTCCCTGGGGAATCGGGGATATAGGAGACTTGTACACAAGCATTCCAGCCATTGCAGTGTTTACATGTAGAAACCACTCATCCATCTTCTCAGGTTTAATCTTGCACAATGTTTACAATGAGAGTTATAGATGCATGTTTTTCTTACCACCCAGCGTGATCTTATAGCTGAGGATTTACAGCGTCTCTCTGCTGCTGCTGCTGCTGTTTACAGTTCAGACGAATAAACTCCACCTGTTGACTGAAGCTACAAGCAGCTGCAAACCGTCAGACACTCAGGACGTCCCAGGAAGTATCCAGCTCCTAGCAAAATGTTTAATATGTTTTTTATATCTGTAGAGAAAAGACCATTGGGTCACAATTTTTAAAGAAAGGTTACGCTCAAAATGGGACGACAGAAAATACTTCAGCTAGTGTGAAAGATGGAGGTGGCAGCATCATGGTCTGTGGTCATTTTCTCCTGAGGTTCAACCTCCAGGCGTCGCTGGAAATAACTAAACATATAGCTTTATAAGCTAAATATTTAATTAGTAAGCTAAATACTTAGCTTATATTTGTAAGACCCAGCTTTTATTTTGATAGTCCACTTCTGGTTATCAGCGAGTGAAATTAGCTACATATTTAGTTCTGACAGTGGTGGAGAAAGTACTCAAAAAATTTACTTAAGTAAAAGTACAAATACACAGACAAAAATGTACTTAAGTAAAAGTCAAAGTACCACATTAACATTTTACTTAAGTAAAAGTAAAAAAGTACTGGCTTTTAAAAATACTTAAGTATTAAAAGTAAAAGTACTTGCTGAATGCATTACCTAATCGCTAATATCATTAAGTGTACCGATCGTATTTAATTTCAATACATCAATAATGTGCCATTTTAATGAACAGCCACAGATAAAGCATGTTTTTATTGAGTTTACTCTGTAACATAGTTTAGACTAAGATATGTGCATCATCATTTCAGGGATGGAAACATCTGGTCTCCTGTCCTAACATAACATGAACTTCACTTTTTTTGCCACACATTTATTTTGAAAGAAATCCAACTGGCAGAGGAGGACATGGAACCAAGGAGCCTCGTAGCAGAGTTGTAGTCTGGACCACCGAACCCAAGACCAAATCAAAACCAGCACCCCGCGCTACATGACAATAACATTAAATTTACCTATCAAAATTGCTTCTCAAATTGATCTGAAAGATCCACTTTCCCATAAAACCACCTAGATATTAAATACTTAGAGCTGAAATAAATTTAACCAGTATCAATTCAAACTCTTCTTCATTCTGTTTTGCTTTCATCTCTGTGCCACAATACACAGAGGTCTCCTGCCATCCCTAAAAAAAATAACGCACTGTGCGGTTGCCCATATTGCCAATGTCAGAAATAATAATTGTCTGCACCATTAAACATAGCAATTAACAACGCTCAACTATGAACACTGTCCAAGGCCCAATAAGCAAGAAGTAACCAAGCAGGAGGAGCACCGTGACTGTTCTCATCCTCCCTCCTGCTGCAACGTCTGCCACCATGACAGGAGATGAAAACAAAGAGCAATGAGCATGCTCTGTGTTGCTACGTTCTTGTTTTATTTATTCGCCAATATAAAGATATTTCAATTAAATAAAATAGCTACTGCAGTGTAAGCAGAGCATTACAAGAACAAAGAACGGCTCTCAGTGAGGCTTCAGCACTATAGGACTTAGTCAAGATCCGTCCAGAAGAATCAGGTCGTTCCTGAATGTCATCACTATATTGCACTTTGGTCACAGCGTTGTCCCATATCTGCGACACCTCAGTCAACACCTCCACACAGTAATTCAGCGCATGAGTGACAACTGTTTTTCATCGCAGATGCAACATGTGTCTCAGTCAATACAGCTAGCTTTGCTAGCATCACGTCCACGGAGCTTACCTTTCTTTAAGCTTTCCTTCCAAGTGACGCTAAAAGTTGGACGAAGTCCCACCGTCTGTGAAAGCGAAGCGCTGCTGATTTTACATGTCGCCATATCTTATGATTTATGCAGCGCTATTATATTACTGACGCTCAGAGGAAACCACTGCGCATGTCTGGAGCTCCGCGTGCGAGTAAAGGTGGAGCCGATGGGTGACAACAGACACTAAGTCACGTTATTGCTTGGATTTTACGGCGCCACCTTAAATCCCTGAACTTCACATTTTAACGGAAAAAAAAACACAACGCGACTTGGATGTAACGAGTAACGCGACAGTTTTGTAGAAATGTAGTGAAGTAGAAAGTACAGATACTTACTGTAAAATGTAGTGGAGTAAAAGTAGAAAGTCCCCATTATTAAATCTACTTAAGTAAAGTACAGATACACGAAAATTGTACTTAAGTACAGTAACGACGTACTTGTACTTCGTTACTTCCCACCACTGAGTTCTGAATACTTAGCTTCAAACTAAATGTTTAGGTAGTGAATTAAAATTATAAATGAATAAATAATGTGGTGAAAACGTGACTGAAAAATGAAGCCAAATGTTTTGACACCTGAATAATTACTGCTAATTTTTGTCTGTGTAACTTTCCAATGGCGCCTCATCGGTTTCGATGTTTCGATGAAATTCACCATCACCTCTTTTAGCACAATGTCACATTATCTGTGAGAAACTTCTTGGCATATTTTATCACCAAAAGCTGATATTTCACCAAACCTGTGTGCAGCAGGGGGAGAAAATAAAAGAGTTATAAATGACGGGTCTGTCTCATGGTCATGTTGCAAACAGTTTCTCTTGAGTTTGAGAATTAAAATAGATTACGCTCTAAATCAAAAGTGACTCAGGAAAACAACATGGAGGACCTGCATGCAGACACATAAAGACCTTATTGATCTCATCTTCCACGTCCTGCTGATAAGTGAAGCTTTACTATGTCACCCAATGGGCTGTGACAGAAGGAAAACTCTATATTAACTATATTTAATCTATATTTGCTACAATCTTTGGGGAAGATGGAGGTAAAGTGTAATAAAGTCATTGGAATATGGTGTCAGTCTCAGCACAGCATGTTTTTGTTGCACAGTCCAGCACATTAACCCAGAGGACAATGATATATTACTGCTTCTGAGCTGGCTAACGGCTGAGCTGCGTGTTTCTGCTGATAATAATCAGAGATATTTCTGCAGCGCCTCCTCCATAAGTCAGTGTCGTACCTGCTTTGGTCCCTGAGTTTCCACTCGTGTGGAAACCTCACACCCACTGGGCCAGGCCCAAGCAACAGAGGAGAAACAATGCAGGGACTGTGATTTTTCGCAAGATACTCGGTGACAGGACAGCAGAGGGGCGAAGGAGAAACCGGAGACGGAGCTCATTATGGCTGGGTGACCCTAAAGGTCAGGGACAGGAAGGAAGCAGGAGGACGCAGCCCCACACTGAACAGGACTCTGTTGTGCTTTTAAGCAGCCCGTAAACTCTGTGGCTTGTGTTAATAAGAC